>NW_027263780.1:386794-986794 GCF_044049435.1 Aspergillus pseudodeflectus | reverse complement strand
AGGGCGCCATTTGCTGCTCAAAGCTCTCGCCCTCTGCATCTTCATCTTCATCACCGCCTGTCTCTGCATCATTACCAAAGCCGGTATCGTGCAAATGCTGTTGGCCGACCTGCATTGCCTCCAAAAGACAGACATCTTCTGGCTGAACCCATGACCTTATAATATCTGGCTCAGGCACTGGCTCCAAAGGCACCCAGTACTTGGTATCTTTATCGTGTTGCAGGAAGTCCTTGACCTTCTGTCGATTTTGCATATCGCTTGTGCCGGGAATGTGGGCAGTGACATCGCTAATAGACAGTCGGAGATCTGGACTCTTCTTCAGTAGACGGTATACAAGCATCTTCATGCGGTTCTTCGCAACAGTCGTGACCTTTCGAGAGTGGGGTCCTGGAATGTCAACTGATGGGAACTGCTGCCCAGCAACAAACATGTTGTCAATATTGCGAATAAAGTAATCGCTACCACCCGTTCCGGTACTGTTTCGAACGATCAAGAAATCCGTGGACTTGGCTTGATGCGGGAACAGCGGCGCACGGTACATGGAGTTGGAGATAGCTGGCGTCACATCTCCCGGGTCAACGTGGCCAAATATTGAGAAGGGACTTTTGTCTTGCGGTAAGAGGACAACAGTCTCTCCAATCTCTGCTTTTGGCCGTGTCGGATCCTCCATACTCTTTCTTCTGTAGTAGTTGATAATGCGGTTGGCCATACCGAAGTTTGACAGACAAAGCGGCGACTCTTCCGAATACTCGACCAGGAGGACGTGGGAGTTGTCTGCCAGGGAGAGCGACTTCGTCGAATCGTAAAGAGTTCGGATATCCTTTCCCTTTTGATGTTTGCGCTTGATATACGCGGGGTTCTTGAACCAACAGCTTTGGCCTGGACGGAAGGACAGGGCCGGGCGATGAAACGATCGTGCTTCGGCCTTGGCCAGCTCTGTCTTGTAGTAAGGCCATTGCAGCCGTAGGGCGGGCATACTGTGTTCCAAAGTAACATTTCCAAGGGTACTTCGGACCTTGTTCTGGTGATTCTGCTTAAGCATGTCGTAAGCTTGGTCGTTCGAGATATTGTACCGGGATGTAAGCCGACGAGTGATATTGGCATCGATCTCCTCTCTGCCCCGCGCGCCAGATGTTCTGGGTTTAGGAGCAGCCTCAGGACCTTGTTCATCGAGAAGCAAATGTGGGTCGTTAAGATCGAGGGTGACTTTCTGAGCGACTCGCGAACTGGCCTGCACTGGATCATCTAAGAGAGGCAATTCGATATGTGAAAGCGAAATAATCTCCATTGGATCACGGCCAAGTTTGCGCTTTTTTGCTGGCCGGGTGGTTTCGAGCAGCCAGTCATCCTCGCCGCTCTCCGCCGCGGGCTCATCAACGTCCATAATGGAGATATCGTCCTGGGCATCTTGAATCTCCCAATTCGCGCATACCACTCGAAGATCCTCGGAGGTGATACCATTCGGCAGCGGCTCGTCAGATTCATAGTCGAGATCGAATTCGTTTTGAACTGGCTCCTCCTCTTCTTCTTCCTGGGAGGCCTCAGCAATAGGCACTATACCATAATGCTCTGGCTCCAGCGAGCGCTTGTAGGCTTGCCCCGCCGACCTAAAAGCTTTCTCTTGATCATGGGCTAATTCAATATTGACCTTGCTAGGGATAACCGGCTTGGGCGGTTTCAGGGGCTGCTTTCCGAGGAAGTGCGCCTTTTTATGCGGGATCAGTTCGAGAAAGCGCGGAAGAGTATTTCGATCAAACGTCGGAAACAGAGACTGAAGCAGTTCTTCGACGTTTTCCGGGGGTGCGGGGGGGTTATCAGGACCGATATTCGACATCGCGAAAAGAGCCTGCTGCAACTTCCATGCGCGAAGGGCAACAGGATCCATATCCTCAGCAATCGGGGTGAGTGTACCATCATCCTGCAAAGATTCCTGATCCTCATCCATAACATCCTGTCTCTCAACCACGGTACCTCTTTCCTCCTCGAAGAACAAATCTCTAGTCGTATCGGCCTGGTCTGGTTGGGGAGACGACGGCTCTTCGCCGAATAAATCATCAAACTCATCGCGAGGGGCTTCTTCGTGTTGTTCCGGTGCGCCAAAGAGATCATCACCACCTCCGAACAATGCGTCGTCGGATGCTTCGAAATTGTCAAGGTCGTCTCCCGCCGGCGCCTCTGCCTTGCGGTGACTGATTTCTTCTTCTGGGAGGTCGTCATCGTCGAAATCTTCGTAGTCTATCGCGTCATCCGCTTTCTCGCCGGGTTCCAGTTCTCGAGATAGAAAATCAAAGGACATGCCACCATCCGTCATGGGGCCGTTCATCTGCCGCATGACATTATCAAAGTCGGCATCTTCGGCATCAGCGGTCGGGGACGCCGTTGCGTGTGGCATGATGAATGAGCGGGCGGACGAGTAGAGACCAATATCTGGTGTTTTAGCAAAGAAGATGCGTGGAGGATCACTGATTTGTGGCCGGCGCGGAAAATAGAGGTGTTAGCATCGAGATCGAGGGTGTACGCGGCGGAAGGTCCAGTGATCAAGAACGCAAAAGGCGAGGGGCAGTCGATAGGGGAGATATCATCGTCGAGTGAAGGTCGGAGAGAGGTCCAAGCAGAGACTTTAGAGGGAAAAGTCACGAAAGAAAGAGCGAGGGAAACTTTTTAACGTGATCAAGGAAACACTGGAGGAATCAACTGAGGGTCGATTGAATGGCGCCGACCACGTGAAGATAGGGCGGGGCACTAGGCCACATCGGGCAATTAGCTTGTTTGAAATGCTGGAGAATTTCACGATAAGTGTTGCAATTGTTAGATAGAATCTCTCAAGAACCTGATGTCCTATGAAGGTTTGAAAGTAGAGTACATGGATACAGGATATCTATCAAGCGATCTCAAGTTGGAATCCCCCGTAAAACACACACAACGCCTTGCTAGCTCCCCTCATACAATAGTGCATCACCGGAGCAGGCTTATCACCTTTAACCATCTTCGCCAGCTGGTTGAGGTCAGATGTGCGCGGAAGGTAGAGGACCACGTGTGGTGTAAATAGAGAGAACTCGGTGTAGAGTTTCTTCAAGGAATACGGTTCCATCGTCCGCAGGTCGAATACTGCGTCTCCTCGATAGCTAGGACCTGGAGAAAACATTAGAGTTAGAAGAACTCCGAGAGATACGATGCTCCTGAGGCAATCAGTATAGTAACATACCTCCCCAAGGGGGACTGGCGAAGATCACACTATACGGCGCAAGGTCCTTCAGCTTAGACTTGAGAATCTCAAAACAGTCGCCCAGGAACCAGGTGATTTTATCTGCGACACCATATATTTCTGCATTGTGTTGTGCGCACTTCAGTACTGCTGGATTCTTCTCAATAGCATAGACTCGTTTCCAGTGCCCAGAGCGCGCAAACGCGATCGAGTTTCCTCCGGCACCAGCAAAGGTATCCACCAGAATCTTTCGTTCGACGGGGGCAGCGCGAGCTATATGGTCTGCGATTTTGCTGCAAATGGAATTAAGGTCAGACCAGCATTTCCGGTTCGAGACTCCGAGGAAAATTCACGTACGTCGCGACGGGTTCCGGGGTGACTCCAAACCAAGCATCGTCGGTTAACCAGACACCTTCATCATATTTGGAGAATAGGTCGTAGCGCTGAGACCAGTAACTAAAAAGGCACAGTTAGCGTGAGGCACTTTGCGATGCGTACTGAGAGAGGAGCACGTACTTCTGGATGTCCCAGGGCACCTCGCCACGGTATTCATAGTGGTGGACCTCCGGGGGCGCTTCGTCGTCACCAGACATGGTGGCTCAATTGTGATCAAGACATGGATGAGAACTAAAGGAAGAGGAGAGTAAAGTTCTCCGTCGCGCGTTGTCTCGAAGGTGATGCTTTTCTTCGGCATCGAAATCTACTGATAACCGCGGGTTTGTTTTGTTTGCATCTCTTATTGAGGACAGCTTCGCTCGACCATCAAGCTCTCGGCTTCACTGTCTATCTTCTGAAGTCGATCATATAAGCCTTCAATATGTTCGGGGCACTGAACAGGTTTATCGGCCGCCTAGACGAGCCCAGCCCCCAGCAGTCGCGAAACGACAACGCCTTCGGATTCCAGGTCCTTCGCAACAAGGATCCCGAGGTGCCTCTTGAGCCATGGTTTGACTTCATTGTTGGGATAAATGGACGATTGATAGTAAGCTTGGTTCCTGTCTATATGTGTTTCACAGTGTGAAGTACTAATGCTTATAGGATGACCCTGACCCAAACCTCTTCGCAGCCGAAGTGCGCAATTGCGCTGGATCGCGGGTCACATTCGGGGTCTGGAGCGCAAAGGTATGTACCATTCTTGTATCTTATTGCGGAGCTTACTAGCTGACGAATGTTTTTAATGCGCTGCCTAGGGCCAACGAACACATACAGTATCAATTCCTGTGCCTCCGTCCAACCCAACCCTAGGACTCGCCGTCCAACTTGCCCCGCTATCCTCTACACAACACATCTGGCATGTCCTGAACATCCCTTCTCCTCTAAGTCCAGCCTACAGAGCCGGCCTCCTCCCTCACTCCGACTACATTATTGGCACGCCTAGCGGCACGTTACGAGGAGAATCTGCGCTAGGGGAACTGGTTGAAGACCATCTGAACCGCACACTAGTATTATGGGTATACAACAGCGAGTTTGATGTCGTGCGCACAGTGGACCTGGTGCCCACACGCGGATGGGGTGGTGAAGGTGCCCTGGGGGCTGAGCTAGGCTATGGAGCTTTACACCGACTACCAGTTGGGTTAGGAGAGGAGGTTGAGGGGCCCGGGGAGGTTGTTTTCGAGACGCGCGCAGATGGGACGTCAACGCCTGTTGCGGAGGCGGTTGCTGCTGGTGCAGATGCCGGAGCTCCTGTGCAGCCACCGCAGTTCCTTGTCCCCGCGAATATGTCTTCACCCCCGCCGTGGGCCCCCGCTGGCGCTGCATCTGCTCCGCAGGTATCTCACCACGGGAGGAAAGCGCGCGGAGGAGCAAGGGCATCGCCTCACAAGGCGTTTGATGATTATTTTGCAGAAGGCGAGCAAAAGAGCAAGGAGCAAGATAGTGTACCGTCCCGGAGAGGAACACCGCTTCCTCCGCCGCCCAAGGCCGGGCCGCAAGAAGAACAGAAGGAAGCAGAATAGAAACCCTACTATTGACGGGATTCAGGCGTTGTTTGGGCGTTATAAATTTTCTTTCGATGATACAAACGAAAAATGAACTGTCTAGAACCTGTCCATCGGAAAACTCTTACAGATACACGTGCGCTATAGGACACGGCCCAACCGCTATCAGAATGTAGATAAGTCAAACCAGCAAATCACAGTGAGGGAGCATTAGGATAACTCCGTTCAGATTCCCTTGCTCACAACCTCCTCCAGCCTCTTCCTAGCATCCCCGATCTTCTCCTCCATCTGAGCACGTGCCATGCCGCTGTGGGCCACACCAGTGGTCCAGATGTACTCGGCCTGCTCTCGGAGACGCAGATGGTTATCGGCAACTACGGGCACCCGCTTCTCATACTCCCAGATCAAATCAGAGACATTCCGCATCGTCACGGGAAGAAGGGACCAAGCGGCAATGGTACCGAAGGCGAGCGGTGTCGTGCCGCGCAGG
Source organism: Aspergillus pseudodeflectus (assembly GCF_044049435.1). Classification (NCBI taxonomy): domain Eukaryota; kingdom Fungi; phylum Ascomycota; class Eurotiomycetes; order Eurotiales; family Aspergillaceae; genus Aspergillus; species Aspergillus pseudodeflectus. The sequence continues at coordinate 981,162 of NW_027263780.1, read as the reverse complement.
AAACGGCCGCGATTACGGGCAACAATGGAGCCAGCCATGGCAGCGACGACGACATAAATTCCACCGGGGAGCAGTTTCTCGCCGGATTCGGGGGAGGGAGCCAGGGAAGCGATGGTGTTGGTGAAGGCGTTTTCGACGTGCAGGGCGCGGGAGAGGATATCGTTGAAGGCGACCTCGGCGGCACGCGATTGTTGGTAGAGGAAGAGACGGCCTTGCCGGACCTGGGCGGTTAGGATGTCCGTTGGGGTCGGGGACGAGGGCGCTTTGGGTGTGGTGAGAGCTGTGCTTGTAGGTTCGGGAGCGGGAGCGGGAGTGCTAGGGGTGGTCGGGATGGGGGAGACGGAGGATTCGGAGGGAATGTCATCGTAGATGGGTTTTCTCTGTTGTTATTAGTTATAGTTTCGAGCTTAGCTTCAACCCTTGGGTATCTGTGTCGCGAGGGAGGACGTACGGGCTCCTCGGCATAGGCTGTCCCGGGATAGAGAGCCACGGCGGCTGCCAACAGAGAGATGGGGAGTTTCTGGAAGGGCAATTGGTTAGCTGCTGCTTGAAGCGAGTCAATAAGAATGAATAATTGGTACATACCTTGCCTGGAGCCATGATGTGGGCAATGGGGGGGGGAAGGTGAAGTGCAGGAGCAGAGGTTGGATGATGAAATGAAGTCCGAAGAAAAGTGCCAAGTTTTTTCGGCCGCAGTCGGTTGTTCATCTTCATCCATTCTTCATACCTCACTCGTGCGCTCTCGCCTTGTTCATATTCCCTCATTTGCTTTTCTTTCGATGTACTATATATCTCTACCTGGTTAATATGCTGCGACCGTGGATTTGTCGCGCTTGTCGACTACAACCACGCCTGCACCGTCGCGCCATCACCACCACCTCCCTCCGCACAGCGTCTGCCTCCGCCTCGCCTGTTCACTCCTCGTCCTCCAAGTCCTCTGACGACGATACCCTCCGCCGGGTCTTCGACTCCCAGTCCTTCTGGCACGAATTCTCCAAGTCCGCCTCGTTCTCTCCCAACCGCAAGCCGACCGGTCTAGTTCAGAACCAGTACTTAACAACCCCCGAGGGCTTCCGCACATTTGCGCAGGTATCGCTGCAGAAATGCCAGGCGATTGTTACTCGAGTGCTGTCCGCGTCGACGGTCGATGAATACCGGTCCCTGGTGCGCCAGCTGGACCGACTGAGCGACCTGCTATGCCGCGTCATTGACCTGTCCGACTTTATCCGGGCCAACCACCCGGATCCGCCCGTGCAAGAGGCTGCGGGCCAGGCCTATGCCCTCATGTTCGAGTACATGAACGTACTCAACACCACGACTGGGCTTCATGATCAGCTGCGCACCGCGCTGGCTGACCCGGCCGTTACGGCCCATTGGTCCTCCGAGGAGACCATTGTTGCGCGTATCCTGCTCCAGGATTTTGCAAACTCGGCGATTCATATGCCTCCGGCCGAACGGCAACGGTTCGTCACCCTCTCCAACGAGATCAGTCAGCTCGGATCAGCTTTTGCTCATGGTGCTGAGCCTGCGCGCTCACATGTCCTTGTCCCAACGAATGATCTGCGCGGTTTGGATCCCATCGTGGTCAAGCAGATCAAGCGCTGGAACCCCCGGTCTGCCGCCGTGCCAACAGTCGGGTTGATCCCGCGCCTGGCTCTGCGCTCCGTTCACAATGAGGATGTACGCCGCGAGATATACGAGGCTACGCGCACTGCTAGCTCTCGACAGGTCAAGCGATTGGAGCAGTTGCTGTCCAAGCGCACTGAATTGGCTCAGCTCGCGGGCTTCCCCACATTTGCCCACATGACTTTGACCGACAAGATGGCCAAGAGCCCTGCGGCTGTTTCAGAGTTTCTGACATCTTTGGTCACCAGCAATCGTCCTGATGTACAGGAAGAGCTTGCTCAACTTCAGGCCCAAAAGGGAAGCCAACTCCAGCCATGGGACCACGCATACTATGTCCACCAACGGGTGCGCCAATACGAGACGTCTCAACAAGCGCGCAAGTCGCGCGAGTGGGCCACCATCCCCGAGTTCTTTTCGCTAGGAACTGTCATGCAAGGTCTATCGCGTCTGTTTGATCGCCTATATGGCGTTCGTCTGGTTCCTCAAGAGGCTGGTCCAGGAGAAACATGGACATCAGATGTTCGCCGTCTTGATGTAGTCAACGAATCAAACCATCCACTAGCTGTCATCTACTGTGACTTGTTCTCTCGTCCGGGCAAGCTTCCAAACCCGGCACACTTTACTCTGCGTTGTGCTAGAGAAATCACACCGGAGGAGGTAGCCGAGTCCGCAGCAATGGAAGACTCTGCTGTCATCGCCCATCCAAACGACGGCATGGCGACAGCCATCGATCCACACACCCAAACTCTCCGCCAGCTCCCTACCATCGCACTCGTATGCGACTTTCCCGAGCCATCTTCGTCCACCCCGACTCTCCTAAGCGAACACAGCGTGCGCACCCTCTTCCACGAAATGGGCCACGCACTTCACTCAATCCTCGGTCAAACACGACTGCAGGGCATCTCAGGCACGCGCTGTGCCACCGATTTCGCCGAACTCCCCTCTGTGCTGATGGAACGATTCGCAACCGACCCCTCCGTCCTCGCCCTCTACGCCCGCCACTGGAAAACCGACCAGCCCCTCTCGGAAACCATGATCCACCGCATGGCGCAGGACCGCGCAGCCCACGGCGCAATCTACGGCGCCGTCGAAAACGAGGCCCAAATCCTAATGGCCCTCGTCGACCAAGCCTACCACACCACCGCGACCGAAAACTCCTTCCTCGACACCACAAAGCTCTACCAGCAAGTCTACTCGACACACGCCAGTCTCCCCGACCCAGTCGACCAACACGGCCGCCCCTCGACCTCCTGGCAGGGCTTCTTCGGTCACCTTTACGGCTACGGCGCCACATACTACAGCTACATCTTCGACCGCGCGATCGCGAACAAGCTCTGGGAGGACGTCTTCGAAAGCGGTGCCGCGGCCGTCGACCGCGAGGCCGGCGAGCGCTACAAGAATGAGGTCCTCCGCTGGGGCGGTGGACGGAATGGATGGGAGTGCGTTGCCGGAGTGTTGGGCGAGCAGAACGCGTCCAATGCAAACGGGAGACTCGTCGAAGGTGGAGACGAGGCGATGCGAGAAGTTGGGCGATGGGGACTAGGCCGGGATGGGATTTCCGGCTGATAGATAACCACTGTACTATATCGTGTACTATGGACGTACATAGATTCCTATTTTGTACACTAGTAGATTAATGCATTATGCTCGCGCATGCAGATATGGCTGCATTGGTAATATGTAGTTTCTGCCTGCTAACTGTGGGCCTGGTCAATATCGACTTGCATGTATGTGAGATTGTGGGGAGACGATTCAGGGGTCGGCTGCTGGCAGTATTTATAGCCCTAAGTATGGATGAAAGTACGGTGACACAGCGAACAGTTGGCAATAGTGAATCATAACATAAAACAAAATCATCTTACTTTTGTGGTTATCGAGTCCCACTGATGATGATTGACGTGTAGTAAACTATGGCGGTATAATTCTGCCCCGTACAGCGCAGGGCGATGTTGAAACCGGTTTGGCGTTTAAAAACGCTGTATCTCGTTGATCTTAGGGCTAAATGTCCTAAGATCGTGGTCCATGAGGTTTTGCATACTTCCTCCGAAGTAGAACTATCAGACTCATAGATAACCATTTACTAACATGCAGCCACTGGTAGATTGGCAGTGCGGGCGGTTGTTCCCTCCCTTTCTGTAGGTTGGATGCTGTCCACTCCTTATATATCCTGGTCATACGAGGCGCCCAACGCATGGAGCGAACAATCCGTCTCTTTCTTAGAACAGTCCCCTGAATAGCAGTCCTTTCGAATCTTGGTCTCTGGCGCCAAAACAATAACAACCGTGAACCATGCAAGTGATTTCCAGATCTCTGACAGGGATTCCACACTTGTTAGCGCCACAGCAATTTATACAATCCACGTCACAGCCGTGCCGGAGTCACTTTGCCCCGTCGGCAACAATAAATCTGCGCAGGATCACGGGAGTATTAGACCGTTTAACATAGATTCTGCCCCGAACTTCAGGGTCCTACTCCGGGTCCTATTCTTGAACCCTATCCATGATTTTCGAATTGTCTCTATTCCGAGTACTCGCCAAAGCCTGTACATACAACACAATTGGCCCATCTTCCACAGCCACCGAATCCACCCAACCCAATCCTCAAAGTCGCAGCATGAAGAAGACTACGGCCCCTATTCCCAACAACACGGCTCAACCAGCCCATTTCCAAATCCCAGCTTCTCCTCGTACAGTAACAAACCCGCCTCTGAACACGTCAGACAAGTACCACTTGCAGGATACCGACCACGTCGTAGCAGTGGAGTCCCGCATGTGTTTGACCGACGTTCAACGGTGTACAAGTGTACAAGTTACACTCATCCCTCCCTCCCTCCTCACTTTTTCTGCCTGTAGACTAGCGGACACTACTAGCCCTGCTGAGGTTGGATTGATCTCCAGTCTCAGTGGTTGTGGTCGTGATTACAATGTCCCCGTCCGTGTTGCACAGCCCACCCGAACGGTGATTGTACATAAACCGCGTTTCTTCTAGGTGCTTATCGTATGGATCATACGGGTCGGATCTTCGGTGGATAAAGTGCTCTGTAGATAGCAGCCAAGATGTGCCGAGAAAACGGCCGCAGCTGAATGTATATTGGAGCCCTAACGAGCGAGCCAACGGCCGAATATCGCATACTATAGTATAGTAATAGTAAGACTCAAGTAATTCCCAATGAATAGTATATGGCAGCGGGATATATCACACTCAAACATGGCCAGTGACCACCCCTCCAACTCCAGGGTCCCTCCTCTGCTTTTGCTTCTTTCTCCTTTCTGGGCTCCCATGCTTTTTCTCTGTACGACTTTCCTCTACGAGTAGTTGTATTCCATGCTAAGCTTACTTGCTTGCTTGCCTTTCGATAGACAGACAGACAGTTCATCGCACCCCTCTTTCCGTCTTCTTTTCGTCTGCTCGTTTGTTCTTCCTTTCACTCCGGTCTATATCGAGATCTACTTTAGTCTCTGGGAGAAATGGCTTACCATCGAGAATCCTTCTCTTCAACATCTTCCTCCTCCTCATCTCTCTACTCATTCTCGACGCAAACGCCACCCCGATCCGGTTCCCGAAAACAGGGCCCCTCAACCCAGAAACTCAAGTTGAAGCGGTGGTTCTCGTCGCATCTCCTCTCGCCTCGACAGCCGTCGGATCCAACCACTGTTACTGCAACAAGTAATACCACCACTGCAACCACTACGGCGAACACGCTTATCCCTGACAATATCCCGACCACAACTGCCCAGAGCTCGAAGCTATCCCGGAAGTCTTCGGCTTCACAGTCGCATTCGCAGTCCTCGTCGTCACTGGGGATAAAACCCCACCAGGATCCAATCTGCAATCACAATCCAGAACACAACTACAACAACCCCATCTCATACCGCGACGAACGGACAATCCACATCCAAACCGAATACACCTCACCCAACGACCCCCTCTCAGACTCCTATGCCGCCTTCTGCCGCGCATTCACCTCGTCGCCATCCCCCGAACACCAACGCCAGAAGCGGATCCCACTCCCGCGACTGCCAGCCTCATCACCGGACAACGACAACCTCGAAATAGAAACAGAAACAGAGTTCCAGAGACAGGGGATCGAGAGGACGGCGGGCACAGCTGAACACGAGCTGGGGTCGGGGGCTCCGTTTGCGACTGGAAGTGCGATTGCGTCTGCGGCTGAGACTAGTCTCTCTGTGCGGGACGACCGGGCTGCACCGAGCGCTTCGCCCGCGATACGATTCCTTCCTGTCGGTGCGCATGGGTATCTTCCTGCGGGCTGGGCGTTGCCGAGACCGCCCACGCCACCACCGGGAATTCTCACCCCGGAACGGTATCAGGAGATGCAGCGAACGGCTGAGGAGGAGAAGGAGAATGAGAAGAAAGATAAGCGGGATGGAGGCCGGTTGACGTGGTGCCTGCCCATTCGAGTATCCTGGGCGCCGTGGGGCAGGCCCAAGGAGCCTTAACGACGCAACTACCAACTCAGAGACTTATCGGCGAATTTCCTGGCGTTCTGGCGGAGGCTATAAATAATTACCGAACCTTGCAAGATACACCAAATTATCAATGTCTCAGATAATAAATTCATCATTGCCCAGACCCAGTTCACATAGAGCAACAATCCACCCCAGCAACGGCACTTCAATCGGGTATCCTGAGCAGTTTATTACATACATCTTAATCCTATACAAGCAAGATACAAAGAAAAGAATGGAAGAAAAATAACATCCCCGTCGTCCCACAAGGTCACTTATACGTCACCCAAGCGTTCATTGTGATACAGCCTCTGTCAGCCCCTCCGGCTGCGGCGTCGCTGGCTGGCTGGGGGGATTAGGCGTTGCCCGCCGTGATAGCTGTGCTAGCTCTCCAACGAGTCTAGACTCGTCAGTTGCGCTCATAACATGTTTCAGAGGGCTACTTACCGACGGTGTTCATCGTACCAGTCGTCATTCGCGGATCGGATATGCTTAAGCTGTTCCTGTATGCTGGCCATCTACCAGTTCTATTAGCGATCGTTCATAGTGCACGAGAGACAACACGATGACGGGGAGACCCCACCGTTCCCTCGATCGATGAACCAATGTCCTCACCTTCCGCTGTGGTCGCTTCTCCCTTCTCGCTACCCGCCTCCTTCTCCTTTTCGTCGTCCGCCCATCGGCTACCCTGCAGTCCTACGCCTGAACCCTTGATGACATCCTTCTCGGCCTTCAGCGCTGCAAGCTCGGCTTCGAGCTCCCTGACTCGCTTGCGGCTACCGGAAATAGACGACTCAACCTCGCCCAGCTGAGTGAGGAGGTTCATGTTCTTGTCGATCTGGGCGTTCATCTCCTTCTCTCCTTCTGCCAGCTTCTCCTGAATGCTGTTGTTATGAGACTTGGATTCGTCCAGTTCCTTGGTAACGGCATCGTGCTTGGCCTGAAGGCGCGACAGCTCGTCTTGAGCCGCAAGGACCTGCTTGGACGCCGACTCGAGTTGAGACTTAGTGCTGTCCAGAACAGCGACGACCTTCTCTAGCTCTTCCACACGAGCAGCCGTTGCCTGGTGTTTCTGCTCCCATTCGTTCTTGTCCTTTTCTAGGAGAGAAAGCTCGGCGGAGTGTCGTGTGCTGGACTCGGCGCTGGATTGTTCAGCGGCAGCAAGCTTCTTCTCCAGATCCGCGATTGTCGCGTTCAAGCCGTCGACGACAGAGGTGTCTTGGGCGGCAGTTTGGGCAGCCGTGAGTTGAGTCTTGAGCTCTTCGAGAGCAGCATCATGGGATTGCTGGAGTTCGCCCAGCTTAGCTCGGTGAGCCGATTCTAGGTCAGACCGGAGACTGGACAATTTTGAGTCTTGAGCGGTGAGAAGCTCCTCGATTGCCTTGCTGTGCTCTGCATCATTCTCAGCAGCCTTGGAGGCTTGCGAGCTTTCTAATTCTGTCTGCAGCTTGATCTTGGCTTCCTCGTGCTGCTGCTGAAGGTCAGCAAGCTCCTTGGCGTGGCTGGCGCTCTGCGCGGCGACCTGTTCCATGGTAGACTTGAGTTCCGTCTCAAGTGCTTCGATCTTGCCGGCGTGAGAAGCCTCCAAGTCGCTGTTCTTGGTCAATGACTCATTGTACTGGGCCTGGAGTTCTGCAAGAGCCTGCTGGTGGTATCCAGACGCTTCGGCCTTGGCCTTCTCAAGCTCAGCAGCATGTTCGGCTTTGAGCGCTTCGAGGGACTTCGCATGCTCCTCGGTCAGAGCAGCAGCCTGTTGGGTCTGTTCTTCCAAAGCCTTCTCCGCAGCCGCAGCTCGCCCTTCTGCAGCCTTTACTTGACCCTCCTGCTCAGCATCTTTCGCCTTGAGCTTGGTCTCAAACGTGATGAGCGCTTGCTGAAGTGCGTCTGCTTGCTCCTGCTTGGCCTGAATCTCAGCCTGGAGGGACTTGATCTCGTCCTGTCCTGTGGTGAGTTGCGACTCCAACGTGCTGACCTTCTCCTTGAGCGATTCGATTTCCTGAACAGCAACGGCTTGAGCGGCACTGGCACCCTCCTCCGAGGCCTGTCGGGCCTTCTGGGCGGCCTCCTCAGCCTCGAAAAGCTTCTGTTGCAGAGCCTGTAACTCATCCTGGTGAGCTGCCTTGAGCTCGTTCACCGCATCCTCCTTGGTTTTGTTCAAAGAAGCCTGAAGTTCGTCGAGTTGCTGAGCATGAGCGGCGCTGGCGGATTCGGTGGCCGTCTTCGCACTTGCGAGCTCCTCTGCATGTGAACTAGTAGAGGTTGCGAGAGCCTCTTCATGCTCGGCCTTGAGCTTGGCAATGGCATCCTCATGACCTGCCTCGAGCGCCTTCAATTTCTCAGCAAGCACACTGGCGGAGGTCTCGCCTGCTTGCTGAAGCTCAAGCTTGGCTGCTTCCACGGCCTCCTTCAGCTCGGCCACCTCTTTCTCTTTCTCTGCAAGCTGAGCCATAGTTTGCTCCCGACCCTGGGTACCGGCGGACTCGGCATCGGCAAGCTTGGCTTCGAGGGAAGCAATTTTCTCTTCCAACTCGGCAGCAGACTGCTTGGCAGACTCCTCAGCAACACGGATAGCCTCATCCTTGGACCTGGTAAGACTTTCAATCTCGGCCTGCAGCTCTCCACGCAACTGCTCGAGGGCGGATTCTTTCTCATCTTGGAATCCCTTGGTAGCGACTTCTAGGCCATTCGCCTTGGATAGGACCTCCGCCTTGAGAGCTTCAATCTGTTCGGCATACCCGGCAGCCGCAATCTTTTGCTCGGAAAGCTCTTGAGAAAGAGCTTCCAGCTCAGATTGGTGCGACTGCTTCAACTCATCCAGAGCCGCAGACAACTTCTCATCACCCTGAGAGGCTGCCACCTGTGACGCATCTTCCAAGTCCCTGAGGGACTTCTCCTCGATTTCCTTTCTCTTTGCTTCTGCCTCCTCGAGCTGAGTGCGGAGGCTTTGTAGCTGTTCTTCATGGCTCGCCACCAACTTACTGATCTCCTCCGTGTGCTGTTCCTGGAGTGCCTTCGTAGCCTCCTCCTGGTCCTTTTCAGCGCCTTCGGTCTGTGGTACCTGAGCTAGCTTTTCGTTCACTGCCTCGAGTTCTGCCTTGAGGCTGGCCACAGTCGCTTCGCTCTCAGATAGCTTGGCCTGAAGAGACAGTAACTTCTCTACATTTTCCTCGGCACTTCTTGGCGCGGTGCTTAACCTCTTAGTGGCAGTTGAAGTTGCTGTTGGTCGTGTAGCCGTTCGTGAGGCAGTTGTAGACGTGGTAGGACGGGTGGTTGTGGTTGGGGCCTTTGTAGTAGGTCTTGTGGAGGAGACGGTGCTGGTGCGCGATCCGGTCGTAGACGCTATACTGGAACGTCGATCCAAGGTGGAGGTCGGCTTGACCGGAGCTCTACTACTTGTGGTGGTGCCCGCGAGCGACATCCGCTTAGCGGTTCCAGAGATACCCCGCTTCTCATCACCGGAGCTAGCCACAGACCGTGACTTCTCATCCGCGGAGCTGAGTGATGGTCGAGAGCGGTGGGAGGCGGTAGTCGACGAACTGAGAGGTCTGCGAGCAGTGGTCGATGTGGTGGACGGCCGTGTGGGTGGCTTGTTTAGAACACCGCCATTTGAGGTGGAAGTCCGAGTGGACGAAGCAGTCTTGGTTGTACCTGAAATGGATGTGGGACGTTTTGTCGCAGACGTTCCAGTGACGGGACGCTTAGTCGCGGTGGCCGGGGTGGTGGTCTTTTTCACGGGGGAGGCCTTTACGTTTTCCTTGTTGTTGGAAGCCTCGGGGCTCGTGATCAGCTCCTCGCTGCCAGACATGATGCTCGATTCCACTGGAGTGGCCGGTGCGACATCCTCCGTGTCAACCTCGGCCGGAGGAGCGGAGGGGATAGGGTCCTCTGTGGAAGACATCGCAGGGACCGGCGGTTGGACAAATGGGCGGCGAGAAGGGTACAATAAGGGTTGGCGTCGCTGGTATTTCTTCGGTTTGTAGGAAAGTCAGGAGCTGTGTAGAAAAGCGAGGTTAGCTTGGAAAAAGCAAAAAAAATAGTGCGGAGGCACACCGCTCCAGCAACAACATTTCAACAAAGGGATTGCAGGAGAGCTTTCAAAAGAGGAAGCGGAAGGAGATCCCGCAGTTGAAGTATCGTTGAATGCCAAAGCTTAGGCATGATATTCCCAATAACGCCGGAGACGAGAGAGCCTCGACTCCTTTTCGTTTGGGTAGCAAATTGCGATGCGTAGGGAAACTTGAATCAGTTGACAACTCACCCGTACCACGTTGCTGACGTCCAATTGGCGATCTGAGGCGTTCAATCAGCCAGCTGCACCAGATGTCTGACTGTATACTGCACGGTGAGCTGTTAGCGGCGCGCCCGACCCAGATGAGGAGTTGGGGATGGGACTGAAACAAAAGAACAGGCGCGTACTTAATTAAGGGTGTACACGACAAATCACACAACAAATGGGAATCAATAAGCAATAACCAGCTGAGGAAGGATTATTAGAGAATTAGGCGACTGGATAAAAAGCAGAAGGAGAGGAGGAGGGGTGGGTTGACTCGGGGGACAGCAACAGCAACGACTCGCAGCAGGAACAACGCAGACACGCCAGAGCCAAAAAGGAGGGGGAAGCAACAGGTCACCTGTGCGCTAGGCCGCTTTGGGAAATGGCCTACCACCGCTGACTCGTCTTCTCGACCTGTTCAGTGACCACTCAAGGGAAAGAGTAAAATGGAATAATAGTTGTTGAAAGTGATGGTAGGAGACAAAGAGTAAATAACGCGTCAGGGGTAGTCATGTTGGTCCGTGGTTGTGTGGTTTCCGGAACATCTGGATCCATGGTTCCTTGGACGTAGAACGAAAGCCCCGAAAGGTGCCCAAAGGCAGTTGGATCAAGAGCTTAGAGCTTGCGACGACAGCTTCGAAAATCTGGATTGACTCAAAGAATTGACTGGAAAGATACTGACTTAGAGGTCTATCATCTGTAAGCATCACCATCTCAGCTACGTTGGAACGAAGTCAGACTGCCAAAATCTCTCGCTGTAGCGAGGATCTCGTTTTATAGAACTGCTTAATAATACATTCTAGCCGATAACAAGGCTTCTATGCGACTGTTTCGCAATATATCCTAGACTTATCGGGGATTAGGAAGGCGAGATTTCTCGTTATAGAGGAGTCGGGAGATAAGCTAGGAAGGCGTCAGAACCTACTAATGCGAGCTTGTTGATGTTGACGGCCTTTTGGGAAAGCAAATCAAAGTCATGTTCTTCATGTCAGAACCAAAGAAAGCGGTGCGATAGATCGTATCCATGCTGTTGGGGGTGTAAAAGGTATAGAGATCCAACTCAAAGCACTGGACAAATAATGATTAATATTATTTCTTCTTTTCAAGGCTTGACCAGGTCCACCTACCAAAGCTTCAGCACTTCTTTCCTCCCGGCTTACCTCTGTACACTGTGGAGTACAAGCCAGATTACCCTGTTGAAGCCAAGCCCCACTTCCAAGAGCTTATTAAGTTCTGTAAGCCACCTTTCCACGGCCAGCCTAGCCACTGTCTTCTGTTTCATACCCTTGGGAAGGACATTTCATCTAACATCAACCCAGTCCGACACCGCATCGGCCTGCAAGACCTAGAAGTGGAAAAAGATAGCCTTGCCTTGCACCTCCAGACTTCATGGCTTGGCTTTATCCACAGACCCGTGCCTCTTCCATGCAACACTCTATCTTGCCTCCGCGCAGCTAGACGGGCTCCGCAGCCTGCCTACACTCTGGTTTAGTCAGAAAACAATCTACCACCACACGCGCGCGATCCAACTGCTTAATCCGCGCCTTGCTAATCTGTGCCTTGCGGCCGGCGTGGAACCAGACGATGGGGAGTAGAGTGGGCACTTTTCGATGGTTCGTTCCGCACTGAGGGCATTGGTGTTAACTTGAGCCCTACCATAGCAACATGATGTTTGCTGCCACTGTATTCGACCAGGTCGATGTTTTTTTAACACAAGACTACAACGGTAGCGGTCCACCCTTCGGCTTCCCTCGCCTAGCGCTGGAACGATTGCGGGCTTGTTGCAGTAAAATGGGCAATTTCCTTGTTCAAACCCATTTGATTGGCATATTTGAATGGGTGGAAGAGCTTTTCTTGGTGGAAGGTAATGCCACTACCACAACTGCCCTAGACCGTGCCTCGACCACTACCTGGACACCCCTTCCTTCAAACCTCCAGGAGATAACGCGGAGCGAGCGCGCGATGCTACGTGCATGTACTAGAACCATGCAAATCCTACAGTACCTCCTGGACAACACACCCTTCGATCGCCGGTACCTGGAGCAGCTTCGGCAAGAGCTCGAGCGATCTAGACCAGACGGATCCTCTCACGTGGGTGCGGTATACAGTGGAAGCGAACCTGTGGGCCATGAATATTGGCATGGCACTATCATACACCGTGGATGGACGCTTATCATTCCTCTTCGACAAGCAGTGTATCGCAATGTCTATTCGGGCGACCGACACGGCGCTGCATGAAAGGTTCTGATGGGCTTGTTACAGGTGGTTTCGGCGGTTGGTTTGGGGTCGGCGCGTAGGTACGGAGTGAGATATATGGCAGGCATAGGTACCTCATGGAGTAGTAGCAAGACTATACAGGGCGTTGTTAACAGATGCTTTCCTTCGTAATCATAGTTTGTATCATGTTTGTAGATACTGGTGTGAGGCTAGAAATGGCATGATCAATAGCCATCGCTACCCAATCCTCATACAGCGTGTCGAGCAACTCGACGGCTCGCCTCCAGAACATCCATTCACGCTGTACCTGTAATTGTGGAGATTTCCATCAGCGGACTTCCACCTTCGAGCTGTCTAGAGAGTAAATACCATCAACATATCCGACATTGGAGTGTATATGTGAAGATTTTGAGCATAGGGAGATAAACGCTGCTTCCTGAACACACGATCTATGAAATGCCTCTAATGATTCTCCTTGAGGTACAACAATATTACGTAGCAATACTGATCACGAGATTCTACCATGACTCTACCATATATATGTAGCGACGCAGCCCGAGGTGACACATACTTCCCCAGTCATGAAGCCTGGTCCCAAACGCTCAGCAACCAGCGCCATGGCTCTCGCCCTTCCGGAGTGCGAAGCTCGTCCCTGATTAGGGGTTCATATTTATCGCACATCCTTCGAGATTCCTCGCGTATTTCCGACAGCGTGCGTCCCTCGAGTTCACTAAAGTTCTTGAGGATCTGGATGTACCTCTCACGACCTATGGGGGAAAATGACTGTTAGTGCGGTCCAAGTAGAATGAGTTGAGCAAGAGGACATACCTTGGAACTGCTGTAACCCATCTAAGAGCGCCCGACCTTCGGCATCCGAGAACTGTCTGATAGTCGATGCCGGAGCAGAAGCTACATCATCGTCGCTTGCGATAGATATCACGCCGTCGGAGGAAGAAGATTCGGATTCGGTCTCGGGCTCAGGCTCAGGCTCGGCCTTCTTCAGAGAGTCGAATTCAGATGCTTCTATTAGGTTTCGGAGAGGCTGAAGTAGATTTTTGCTCCGCGTGGTGCACCGCACATACTGCTCCCTTGTCAAGCTCCGCATACGGTTACAAAACCGTAGGACTAAGCTCAAGGCACGGTGTAGGTGATTGTAAACAAGGGCGAAACGCTCGGGATCGGTATGATATGCGTCAAATATGGCAAATAGCAATCGTACCATGGCTGGGATAACGCGAACTTCAAATTCACCGAATAGTTTCAGGCCTCGCTCTTGAGAAGATTCGTTCCGCTTGGTGACACGATAGAAGACACGGTCTAGTATTGCATCTCCCTCGGTCGAGATACTGTCCAGCAGTTTCTCGGATTTGCGAGCTTCTTTCAAAGAGAGGCCCTGAGAAGTATCCGGATCATCAGGTAAACTTTCGTACCATTTTTGGGAGTGGGATATCAGATCAAGGATATCTTGAAAGCGTTTCGCCAAGGTCGGATTGGTGGGACGCTCCATCAGGCGTGCCTCCTTGATCAACGCCTTCCAATTTTCTTGCTGTTGTCCGATTTCCATAGCCTCTTTGAAACGAGGATAAGGGCTTTCTTGCTCTTGGGTCTTCTGGCTGAAGACGACACGCCGCCTCGATCGCTTCTTGGGTCGCCTCGCTTCTGGGGTCCAACGGAATCCTGAGGGCTCTGCACGGGAGACCTGTACCAATGAAGAACGATTTTCTGATTCGCCTTCTTGGCGGTTAGATTCTTGCGGAGCAGCAGATGGATTGCTTGACGACTCCGGCGTAGGCGACCACGAGAATATCCCTCCAGAACCTGATTTCCGGGACTCGGCCGGGGAAGGCCTCGGTGGGCGTCGGAGCTTTCCAGCCCTTGTGTCCGGTGACGAAGGCGGATCAGCCTCCGAGGATAGCTCGTTGGAGTTGGAAGCCGTATACGCGGATCCGGTATATTCGTCGGCCGTGTCCTGATGTCCATTTACCCGGCCTGAGACATGGTCACCCATTTCCACGTCGCCATCAACATCTTGAGCCTCGGAACGTAATAGACGACTGGACCTCGGCTTCTTATCTGGCACTGGGGTCTCGCGGACTTTGCTTGGGCTGCGGTTGATCACAATTGAAGGGCCAGGTTCCGCGGCACTCCGAGTAGACCGGGTAGACCTCGTCGAGCGCGGTAGAGTATCCCTTTTTTTGCCAGATCTGAGCTCGATCACCCTACTAGGTGTCCCAGACTCGCTGCGAGCCACCCGTGCCTGCTCGACTCGTTCAAGGTCCTGCCTCAAAGCTGCTGACGGGGTGGGTGATTTGGTGCTCGCAGACCGGGTACGAGGGGTATCGTCTGAAAATACATTGAAGTTCCCGTAGAAGTCGATATCATCACCAACTAATTCCTCCGCCCCATTATCAGACTCATCACTGCTCGGCTCCTGAGAAGGATGCCACGAGTCCCCGTCTTCGACGTTCGATTCAACGTGCTCAATCTGGGTACGTTTTGCCCGAGTCCTCGCCATGGTGGGACTGGATTGCACTTGCGCTACGTTCTGTAGACGCGTAGATCGTCGTGGGGTGAAGGGTTCATCGTCGGCCAGGGGCGATGACTGTGAATACGTCCTTTGCGCGGGTTCAGGTGAATTGGGCACCTCCCATATATCTCGGCGGGGAGCTCGGGGAATGTTTCGCAGCTGGCGAACTGGCTGGGCGCTTTGCACTTGGCGGCTATCTGCAGCTGAATCCTTTCCACTCATCACATTATTGAGGATATCCACCGCGGAGGGGCGCTTCTTCGAACGCGAGCTTCCGGAGCGCGTCGGCGGCATCTTGGTCGAGAGAAATCATCCGAATGCGGTGTGACTAGCATTATTAGTAGTTAGAAGGTCACTCAGTGAGAATTGAAGCTCCGCGGCGATGTCTGGCGCGTCATTTAGTGGTGTGATGGCTGAGGTCGGGCATGTTTGACACAAGACAAACGAAGCGCGACCCCAAAAATGGATTTCATGGCGTCATGGATGCAAGCTTCCTCAGAACACTCGTGTCTTTCCCCAGGAACATCCCCACAACGCTTTTCTAATTTGATGATCTACCTCTAATTCTGTCCTAAATTTGCGACAAAAGAACATCAAGTGGAAACGAGATGGCCAGCTCGCAGGCGCGTGTTTTGCCCAAGCTCGACAGATCTGCGGGGCACACTTTCGTCCAGCCCAGCAAACGCATCAACGAGGGGCAAGATGTCGCCGAATTCCTGACGTCCAAAGCCTACGTCGATATCATGACCTTTCTCTTGCAGCTAAACCGATCCTTATTTCCGACGAAACTCCCCGAGGGGCGAGTCCAGACCTGGCCCTTGAACAGCGACGCCGTTGAATACTCCGCACCAGTCCGGCAGCTACAACAGCTACTGTCAAAGCTCGAAGCAATCCTAGAAGAGGCTCCCCCTGATACTGGCCCACGGAGATTTGGCAATGTCAGCTTCAGAAAGTGGTACCAAATAGTGGAGAGCCGGGCTTCAAGCCTACTGGAGGAGTGTCTCTCGACGGATATTCTGCAAACGCCATCATCGAATCCGGGTGGGCCAACAGCAGAGGTAGAGCTTGTCTCATATTTTCTGGGTAGCTGGGGGAGTCCGCAGAGACTGGACTATGGTACGGGACATGAGCTGAGCTTCCTGGCTTTCCTAGCAGGGATTTGGAAGCTCCACGGCTTCCCCGAGAATAGTCCAGGTGTGGAGGAACGGGCAATCGTACTGGGTGTGATTCAACCGTGAGTAGTTTGCTGTACCTCTCTAACCTATCATCCAATCTAACCTTGCTTTAGGTACCTCGAACTGGTGCGGACCATCATCAAGAGATATACACTCGAGCCCGCAGGCTCGCACGGCGTCTGGGGTCTGGACGACCACTCATTCATCCCCTACATCTTCGGCGCCGCACAACTCGCACCCGCCTTATCAGATTCAGATCCAGTCCCAGAAGAAGGCTCGCTCCCGGACGCCCCAGCGCCTGGCGGAGTCGCCAAGGCCAACATTGTAGAGCGAGAAAGAGGAGAAAATCTATACTTTTCCGCAATCGGCTTCATTTATGATGTCAAGCGAGGCCCGTTTTGGGAACACAGTCCGATGCTGTATGATATATCCGGAATCCAGGCCGGATGGGCTAAGATCAACAAAGTACGCCTCTCACCGCTGCCGGGTCTAAAATGTCTTGCTAACAGCACGCAGGGAATGATCAAGATGTACAACGCCGAAGTTCTTTCAAAATTTCCCGTCGTGCAACATTTCCCCTTCGGGTCGCTCTTTAGCTGGGATCGGGATCCCAATGCTGTTGAGCCTGTAGCCACGGCTCACACAGCGGCGCCATCACGGCGGCCAGAGGAAACGGTTCCGTCGGCGACACATCCCGCAGGGCCAGGAACTAGAGCTCCGTGGGCGAGTGTAAAGGTTCCTGCACCATCGACGAATCTTAGAGGCGTCCCATCCACCCTGCCAGAGACGTCGCGGCTACCTCCAGGCCCGATGGGCCCGACTCGGGCTCCCTGGGCGAGTGCGCAACCAGGACCGGCCCCCTCGAGTGATTCAGAATCTGCGGGACATGTGCCGACGAAAGCCCCTTGGGCTAAGCGATGATTCCGTGGGCTTTCATGCACGGATTCCTCAGTCAAATTTTTGTAACGAGTCATGAAGCACGTATTATGAATCTCTCATTCTCGACATAAGAGTGAACCGGGAGTGAACATTGACAAACCAACTTATCTGGGTATCATCTATAAAAACATTCCAACGCCTTCGCAAACCCAAGGATATACAAGTACAACATGATCATTCCGAGTCGGACCCGTAGTCAACCAGTGCAGACGTATGCCGGTTTGTCTCTTGGTTCTCCTCAGTGTTGTGCGCCGTGTCCGTAGGAGCGGCTTGTGCATCACCCTCCTTCTTCCCCTCTCCCTTGCCTAGCACCCTCCTCTTCTTTTTGCCCCCCGGCTGCCATCCATCCCCATCATTGAGAAACGGATCAAGCGCAGCACGCGTATTCCCCGTCAACTCACTCCGAAACGCTGCTTTCCTCTCCGCAACAAGATCCGCCGCTTTCCGCTTCCCGCCCTTTACACTCTTGCTCCCATTCACACCGTTTCCTTTCCTAGACGCGTCCGTAGTCGAAGACAAAGATGAAATCGGCTTGTCAAACAACGCCTTCGTCCGCAACCCGCCTCCAAGCCCAACACCCTCCTCAAACTCTACCATCGCAGCCCGCAGTCGATCCTCCTCCGTCTCATCCACAATGTCAATACCCAGGCTCATCTTTTCCTTAAGCGCCTCCTTCCCTTCCTCTTTCTTCTCAAGAACCTTCCTCTCTGCCCGGAACCCGCGCCGTAACCGTCTAGAGACCTCATACGGATCATCCCAGTCGCGATCCTGCCGGCGCTGCAACTCCAGTATCCGAGTCCGCGCCTCATCGACGACGCGCTTATCCTCAATCTTACCCTCAATCTTTGCAAAGGGGTCATCCGTTCCAGCCTCGGCTTTGCCCACCAGGATCTCCCCAACAGCATTCCCCGCCTCGTCGACACCATAATCCCGCCTCCGGCCCCCCTCAGTAACAACATACGCCGTATTCTTCGGATCCGTACGGATCTCAATCCATCCACCGCAAACACTGTGCTTGAACCGGAAGCTGTAGATCGGCGTCGAGTGGTAATTCCCAACCTTCTTCTTCTCCGCATTGAATCGGACCCCCTGTCCGATGATTGTTTCCGGTACGCAGGTCGTGCACCATGTCGCAAAGGGCATTTCAAAGCGTACGATTAGCGCCCCTTTCGTTTGGAGGTGGCGCGCGCGCGAGCCGAGCGGGTGTTTGGAATGCAGGGCGTTGCCGGTTGTTGTGCCTTCGAGGTCCGGAGGGACATAGCGGCCCATATCTGCGGAGGAAGATGTGTTAGTTTCTTTTATCCTTGCTTGCTTCCTTGTGTGTCTAGAGCACATCCTGCGGATGCGATGCGATAGCTCGGGGTTTGATAGGAAACTGTTCACTTACTAAAACCCTGCATTTTGCGTGGTGCCTCGCGCTGCGGCGCGAAGCGAAATACAGATTCTCGAGATTCGACTTGTTTGCGCCCTTCCGGGGAACAGCAGGATCATTGTACGGCTGTGCCTTGTGTGTTGCGTTGCGTTGCGCGTGGTTAAAGTCAGAGTTGGGAGCCGGCAATAAGGTTATTGCCGCGTTGACGTTTTGTGCATGTGGGGTGGAGCTTATGCAGCTCGGTGACTAAGCAAAATGCACTAAGCTATTCACTATTGTACATGCGATGTACTCCGTATAGGGCTGGCTCGCAAGGAAGGAACGGCTTCCCAGTGTGTTCCTCTTCTAATTAACTGTTTAGAAAAGCACGCCCCTCGCTCGAGCCCTGGAGCCAAGTCGCGCCCCTCCCCTATGCTGAAGAGGCGTACAGCCGTCCGTTCGACAGAGCCGCTAAAATGGATTATGAGCTCTTGGGAATCAACTACCCATGTGATGTGGCAGGCACATTTTATGTTACTATCTTAACACATTCTATCCTTCGTATGTAGTAAATGATGGTTTGTCTCTGTAGGAGTCGGGCCCCTTGCCTAACTACTCCCACGCCCCAGCCTCCTCGCAACGCTCAACACCACCAGTATCCCATCTAGACGATTAAAGCAACGAGACACCATTTGCAAGGTCCATGGACAAGTAGAAGTATACGTCGGACAGCCAAAATATTATTAGTAGATGCAAACAGCGGAGACAGTAGGCACTATATACTATCACGATTAATCAGATTATATACCACATATCCCCCTAATAAATCATCGCATACGCAACCTTATAGCGTAGAACACCCATTCCCAACCTCACAGACAACCCTCTCGTCAAGCACACTCTCCCCAACATAAATCCTCACTCCCTCTCCCCGAACAGGCGCCTTCCAATCTTGCACGACAACATCCCAAACACTCACATCCTTCCTCGTAACCTCCAGGGTAACCGTCTCACTCTCACCAGGCTCCAATATCCTCGTCTTCTCAAACTGCCTCAGCTGCCGGGGCGGTGTCTCAAGCCCCAGACTCTCAGGGAGTTCGACGTACAATTGCGCAACGGCACGACCCGGTCGACGCCCTGTGTTTGTTACTGTTACTTCGACGGTGAACGCAATATCCCAGAGCGCAGGGTTCCCGCCCTCGGCGCCGCCGGCGCGCGGTGCGGGCTTGGGCGTTGTGCTGTAGCCGTCTGGGTAGGGGTATTTCTTTGATGAATTTGCGACGGCGGCAGCGGCGTTTGCTTCGGCGGCGTTGAGGTAGGGGTAGAGGTAGCGCCAGATTCGGTTCAAGCTAGAAGGCCAGATGACTTCTGAGGGTGGTGGGATTGTTGTAGGGTATGTGGGGGTGGGTCCCTTATCTGGACGAGAGGGCGGGTATGCGGTATCTAGGGGTGTGACTACTGAAATGGAAGGTTCAGCGAACTTGAAGGCTGTGTAGGAGAGTCCGTGGCCGAAGGGGTAGCGAGGTGTGATTTGTTCCTTTAGAAAGTGGCGGTAGTCGATGAAAAGGCCTTCGGTATAGTCGTCTTGGATTTGGCCAAAGGGTTGCTGGAGGAGGCCGACGCTGGACGGGTAGTTGGACTCCTGATATGGGATCGTGTACGGAAGATGGCCGCTGGGACTGTAGTCGCCAAACAGAACGTCTGCCAGAGAGTCTCCGGCCTCTTGACCGGGTAGATGGGCGATGAGGACGGCTTTGACAGGCTCAAGGTCAATCCATTCTTCTAGGATGATGGGGCCCACGGTGTGGATGACTACAATAACCTTCGAGAATTTCTTGGCGGCGGCTTTGACAAGGTCATCGCCGTTGTGCCAGGCGTGCAAGCCTGAGGATTTCCTGTCTCCCGGGTTACCCTCCACTGTGATGAAGTTCTCACCAGAGTCGGAGTTAATAAAGACAATTGCAATGTCGTTGGGGTTGGCTTCAACAGACGAAGGAAAGCTGTCGGTTAGGTAGAACTCGGCCGTGGATGAGATATTTGCGATAGCGTCCTGCGGAGTAATGACATATGGAAGTTTAGCCGTGCCACTTCCCCAGCCCATAGTCAGGACGCCTCGGTTACAACCCTAATACATATTAGACGACTCGGCTATTGAAGGACGGTGAGACTCGCCTTGTCAGCGCAAGAGTTCAGCCCCTGAGGATCTGGTCCTGCGTCTGTGCCGAAGATCTTCAGCGAGTCATTCCGACTCAGCGGGAGTGCATTGCCTTCGTTCTTCAACAGCGTAATTGCGTCGCGGGCGACTGCGCGTGCAGTGACGTGGTGGTCCGCCTGGACATTAACGAACTGGTTAACAACACCAATGGGAGAAAAGAGGGCGCCCGGGTAGAGAAGTCCCCTCTCGTCCTCCGTGTTACTGGAGAAATTCGGGAGCGGGTAATCCTGGTCTTGACCCATTTTGAACCATACCGCCAGAATACGAGTAACCTAAGTCTGTCAGATATCGTTCGACCGCGTAAATGAACTACGTACCATATCATTCAGCCGTTCAACTGGGACTGTCCCGTTCAGAACTGAGCGAGACAATTCATTACCCCAGTAACTACCTCCAAATAGCGGAATGGCACCATCTCCAGGCATACTCATATCCAAGCCGGCTAGAGCAGATGAGACACCACCAAGATGGGCTAGCCAGTCAGTTAGCACGAAGCCCTGAAAGCCTAGCTCATCCTTGAGGATTCCATTAATGAGTTTGCTGTTTTGACTGCAAGCCGATCTATTTACCTAGAACAAGGAGTTAGCTCCGTAACATGATGAATATGGTGACTCTTACATCATTGTATGCAATCATGATAGACCCTACTTCTGCCCTGACACCCTCGGCAAAAGGCCAAAGATAGAACTCGTGCAAAGTCCTATCATCGATATTCGACGAGTAGCCCTGTGTCACAACACTACTCATCCGGTGCATCTCCTGCTCATTCCCCACGAGATGCTTAAGGCTAGCAATAGCTCCTGTGCTTTGCATCCCCTTGATCGTTTGCGCAGCCCCGATCCCTTGCAACACCGGATCAAATCCGAACCCTTCCCAGTTGCGACCTCCTCGAGGCTTCCGCCCCATCGGCCCAACAGATGGGCCAAGGAGAACATTGACGCCCTTTCCGTGTGCCTCTTCTCCAAGGCCAACGCCACGCTCATACATGAGCTCCTTGTCGAACGTCGCGCCCACGGTGATCCCTGCAGGGAAAGCGGTATTGTGGTCCGTGTTGCGCACACCCAGTGGCGAATCGTGCAGGCATATATTCGGGATTCCGAAACGGGGAACGCTACCCGTCTGCCCGGCGCAGGGGCCCATGTAGATACCCGTGCCCGTGGTGAGGTTGACCTTCTCAGCTAACGTCATGTTGCTGACGAGACGGTGCGCCTTCTCGTACGCCTCGGCCCAATTAGACACCCAGCCGCCCTTGGGGGCAGGGTAGTATGGCGGAGAAAAGGCTTCACTGTTGGATGCGCGCATTTCAAGTGGCCCTCCAACAGGTGAGGCATGAGTACATGACGTCGCTATAGCCAAAAGGGCAAGAGGGAACCAGCTAATCGGAGCCATGATGAGTACTCGCAATGTATAGTGAAGCGTACGAATGCTCGCAGGTACCCGTCGGGTGCGCTTTTGCGGCAAAACGATCAGTCGCACAGTCGCATCCGTCGCCTATATTTAACCAGAGAGGTAGATAGCTGGGTCAAAGAGGGGTTCAAATACACCGTCACACGGCGAACCCGCGTCGCGTGCCAAGATCATGTCAAAGCGACGGATGACCACCATCGCCCTCATTTCTGGAATTTTTCCACCTCTCGTTCTAAGCGAGTTGTTGTTCCTCGATCTGGAAACAGCCGAGCTTTTGCGTGCGAACGCCATTGTCGATCGCGACGCTAAAGAGTGATAGACGTGCGGCGGAGGTAAAAGTGGCCCGTCGCATTGCGGTTCAAGCTTGTTTGACGGGAGATTAGTGGGTCCAAAAAGATTTGAGAAGATATGCCAGACGGCAGACATGAGATGATCAATCCAAATCAGGTATCAAGTCAGGGGGATTGTCCATTTTGGGGGGATCTTGCAGGAGAATTCCTGACTCAGTGCTCCGACTGGCGAGATAGCATCACATGCGATGGCCAGAGGACAAGTCCCCTGGCGACTCTGCAGTCGAGCTTTAACTTGAACTCTGTTTAAAAGTCAATAACGAGCTGGTCCTCCCCCGATGCAGGATTAAGCTTAACTTGATAAAGGTGGAATGTGGATGTCCAAGGCAAACTTAACTCTCCTCCACAATTGTCGGGGAAAACAGTGCTAAGCCTATATGGGAAGTTGAACCAACAGCTGGGCCTGCGCTTGCAGGAGCCTAAGGCATCAACCTATCGCAGTGAACCAAACGTTATGGCTTGACAACATACTACTAACATCTCATGGGCTGTAGAAGATGCTCGAGTTGTCTTCTCATCTTATCAGTACACCATAGATTATGTAGTCGTCACAGTGCAATCTCTCGGTACTGCGAATCGCGAAATCGCCTATAATTATGTACACTGTTATATATATACTGACCCGAAAACTACTAGCAGGGAAAAGCATCGAAAACCCACACTTTGATAGAGAGAATCTACACAATGAAGATAATCAACAAGGGAGTCTAAGTGATCTCGACTGAACACTCTCGGCTATACTCCGGAGATATCACCAGAAAATTGTAGACTGGGATGCTCACGATTCATCATGAGACGGGGAAGCCACCAACAACGGCGACTCGTTGACAGAAGCTCCGAGCTGCAAGCACGCGGAAGCCCTCCGACAGCTGTCTCGGGTTAGCTCGACGCGACCAAGCACAATCCAAGAAACATGGGATCTTGGGGTGGTCCCCGCAACGACAATGCAAGCTCGCAAAATCCGGAGCGCGATCGGGGAGACTCCGCCGCCTGGCCAATCGCCGGGGCTGCCGCCTCTCCCCGATCGCATTTTGTGAGGAGCACAAAGTGGGCTGTGGGAAGTTCCCCGCGTTCGAGGAGGAAAAAAATAAGTGGTAGCAGGGGCCTAAAATGCGCCCGCCTACCTCATGTACTTAAGTTGCGCGCTGTCCCCTCGGTGTGCTGCTTACTGCGCTGCGTTACCCCGGTACAATTGCCTCTTCGCCTGTCCAGGATGACTCAATCGTTCGATATAGACTATGTCCTGGCGAATATCAGCGACCAGGATAAGATCGCTTTACTCTCAGGTCTCTCTTTCTCTTTACTTGAACTCACCATGTCGCCTGGTACTGACTGTAGCTAGGAATCGACTTCTGGCACACACATCCCATTCCAGAGTTCAATGTGCCCTCGGTGCGAGTAACGGATGGCCCAAACGGAATCAGAGGCACGAAATTCTTTGCAGGTATACCGGCTGCTTGCCTCCCATGCGGGACAGCGCTGGGTGCGATCTGGGATCGGGACTTGCTGCGACGCGCGGGACAACTGCTTGGAGATGAGTGCATAGCAAAGGGCGCACACTGCTGGCTTGGCCCAACAGTCAACATGCAAAGATCTCCGCTCGGAGGCCGTGGCTTTGAGTCATTCTCCGAGGACCCATACCTGGCAGGCGTGGCTGCGGCCTCGATGATCACAGGCTGCGAGAGCAAGGGTGTTATTGCTACGGTGAAACACTTTGTTGGCAACGACCAGGAGCACGAGCGCCGTGCCGTCGATGTGATTGTGACACCACGCGCCTTCCGCGAGATTTACCTTCGTCCGTTCCAGATTGTTGCACGCGATGCGAACCCCGGTGCGCTGATGACCTCGTACAATAAGATCAATGGGAAGCACGTCGTCGAGAATCCGGAGATTTATGACTTGATACGCAAGGAGTGGGGTTGGGATCCGTTGTTCATGAGCGACTGGTATGGCACATACACCACAATTGACTCAACAAATGCGGGACTAGACCTGGAGATGCCTGGGGTGTCGAGGTATAGAGGGAAGTATATCGAGTCCGCAATGCAGGCACGACTCATCAAGCAGTCCACTCTCGATGCACGAGCCCGCAAGGTGTTGGAGTTTGTGCAGCGAGCAAGCCGGACTAAGGTCTCGGAGGTTGAAGAAGGACGCGACCACCCAGAGGACCGCGAGCTTAACCGCACTCTCTGTGCTAACAGCATCGTGTTGCTGAAGAACGAAGGGAACCTCCTTCCACTTCCAAAGAACACAAAGAAAATCGCGCTCATCGGATCTCATGTCAAGACGCCGGCAATCTCGGGCGGTGGTAGCGCTTCTCTGAAGCCATACTATGCCGTATCGCTGTATGATGCGGTACGAGAAGCCGTCCCCAACGCAGAGTTGGTGTATGAGACTGGGGCATATGCACACAATATGCTTCCAGTGATTGATCGTCTGCTGAGCAATGCACTCATTCACTTTTACAATGAGCCGATGACCAAGCCAGACCGTAAGCGTCTTGGAACGGAGCCCGTGCCGACTACGGCCTTCCAGTTCATGGACTACAAGCTTGCCGGTCTCAACCGAGCACTCTTCTGGGCCACTTTGATTGGCGATTTCACTCCCGATGCGACCGGCATCTGGGACTTTGGACTTACTGTGTTTGGCACCGCCAATTTGTACATCGATGACGAGTTGATCATTGATAACACCACTAACCAGACAAAGGGCACGGCCTTCTTCGGGAAAGGGACAATTGAGGAAACTGGCTCGAAGGCGCTGGTCGCGGGGCGGACATACAAGATCCGGATTGAGTTCGGTTCGGGCAATACAGCCACGATGAAGACCACAGGGATGGTGAACTTTGGGGGCGGCGCCGCGAATCTTGGCGCATCTCTGCGCATGGACCCCGAAGAGATGGTTGATCGAGCTGTGAAGGCTGCTGTAGACGCCGACTACGCCATTATCTGCACTGGACTGAACCAGGACTGGGAGTCGGAGGGATTCGATCGCTCCCATATGGACCTCCCACCCGGAATCGACAGAATGATCACCCAGGTGTTGAAAGTAGCCGGGGACAAAACAGTCATTGTCAACCAATCCGGAACTCCTGTCACTATGCCTTGGGTGGACCGGGCGAAGTCAATCGTGCAGGCATGGTATGGAGGTAATGAGACGGGACACGGGATAGCTGATGTGGTATTCGGCGATCTCAACCCTTGCGGTAAGCTCTCGCTGTCGTGGCCTATCGACGTGAAACACAATCCCGCGTACCTGAATTATGCAAGCGTTGGCGGTCGGGTGCTATACGGTGAGGACATCTACGTCGGGTACCGGTTCTACGAGAAGACCGGCCGTGAAGTTCTGTTTCCTTTCGGGTAAGTGTCACCTTCAGAACTTGGAACGGAATCGCTGACAGATATATGTATAGTCATGGCCTCTCGTATACGACGTTCGCGGTGTCCCCCGAAGTATCCGTTTCGCCTAATACATTCGCACCAGAGAGCCCTCCAACTGCAACAGTGCGGATCAAGAACACCGGCAAGGTTCCGGGCGCGCAGGTGCTGCAGCTGTACATCGCCGCTCCCAACAGCCCTACAGCGCGCCCGCAAAAAGAGCTGCAAGGGTTCGAAAAGGTGTTCCTGCAGGCAGGAGAGGAAAAGATCGTGGATATCAAGCTGGACAAATATGCCACAAGTTTCTGGGATGAAATCGAGGAAATGTGGAAAAGCGAAGCAGGCGTATACGAGGTGCTGGTTGGGACATCAAGCGAGGATATTGTCGCTCGTGGCCAGTTCCGAGTCGACCAGACGCGGTACTGGCGGGGCCTTTAGTGCAACGGCTGTCATGCTGACGAGGAGTAGCGTAGAGCTAGAAACAAGATAGAAATGGGACAAGCTCGACTGGACCAGTATGATTGGAGGAAAAATGGTCCTGCCTGCCCTGCCGTGAGTTCGCAGGCGAGCAGCTGAGAGTTGCCTAGAAATCCCCATCAGCTGTCGGGCCCACTGGGAGCCCTCCGCATCGAGCAGTTCTTCATGTTGAGATATCTGTCCGATTTCCATTATTGCTTGCAGCTCTAGACCGCACGCAGCCGTCAGACTGGAGGGTATGAAGCGCTTGGCGACTAGCACTCAGGGGCTAAAAGCGAGTCAGTCTTTGGTCCATCCCCACGCGAAACCTCCCCGCAGCGATCTTCCTCCGTTATCTCTTCCCCGGCCCATTGCAGATTGCAGATGGAGACAGGGCCGGCTCCTCCGAAATCTCGCAAGCACACGAGGGTTCTCACGGCGTGCGATGCGTGTCGGCTGAGCAAAACACGGTGCGACTCCGCTCGCCCGGTCTGTGCGAAATGTGTGAAGCGCGGGGTGGCCTGTGTTTATCCCGAATCCGATCCGCTCTCAATGTCAGTCTGCTTCTGATCTTCTGACACTGCTCTCGTCTGATAATCCTGGTTTATTTGTTTAGTCTTGAAGCATGGGGATCCAAAATCCTCGATTCTGTCGAGCGTCAAGAGCGTTTGCTTGCGGAAACTCTGGGGGCGAGCTCGCCGCCTCATTTTCCTGCCCAGCAGCCGCGGCAACTCCCGAGCTACCACCAACAACTGCCCCCAATTGACGCGGAAGACACCGAGCTGATTTCACGCAACGATGCGCTCAAGACCCCCATTACAGGGTCTGACATGATCCTCGGGTGGCCCATCTTTCCGCAGGAGAAGCCTATCTCGACGTTTCCCCCGGCCGCGTTTGAGGAGAAACCCGATCGCTTTCAGGCAGGTTGGTTCGCATATTTCAAGCTGACGTACAAGTGGATATTGATGTGAATGCTATTCCAGATATTCCTAGTTTTGACCCCCGCCGAATATTCCAGTTGCGAGACATTTTCATGACCAAGATATGGCCGAAGAACCCAATCGTTGACGAGGAACAGTTGGATTCATATATTGCTCGCGTGCTGGAAACGGGAATTGACTGGTCTGCCGCCTCGTGCCTCCTGCTACTTGTCTTTGCGCTGGCAGCGATATGGGGCAACTACCCAGAGGATGAGACAAGGGAGATTCCATGCCCTGAGCCCACTTTTGGCGCCCCGGTGACATACGTGACGCTGTCGGTACCCGAGCACCGAATGAAGGAGTCTCTAGGGTACCTCGGCATGGCGCGAAAGCGAATATCGGCTGCGTACCTTGATAACTCTCTTCTCGGGGTTCAGTGTCTCTGTCTGTTTGGGTTTGTTGCCTTTAATTATGCTTACCTGGCTGAACTGACCGGCTGTCAGTATCTGGTATCAATATAACATTGAACCAATCCCGGGATGGAAGATGTTTCGCACGGCCTCCATGCTGTGGCAGACTTACAATCTGAAACATAAGAGTGGTGGCGGGGAAAGGTCCGCACAAGAGGAGAGTATGTATACATACCTGGCACTGGTTATTTGACAGACCCTGACATGGTATAGGTTTAGAACAACGGCTATACTGGACATGTCTCAAATCCGAATGGTAAGTATTTCAAAGATAGGCAAGCCGGCAAAGCGCTAACCCCTTTTCAAGTGAGGTTCGGTACGAGCTGTATGAGCTGCCACCTTCCGATCTCTCGCTGTCTGATTTCCCATTTGCGCTGCCCAACTTCCCCGTCCGACAATCATCGTACGGGAGTAGTCCAGAGCATGCCCAAAGCCCTCCGGTAGCGGACCTGGAGTCGACCTCTTCCTATTACTACCTTGCAGAGATCTCTATGCGAAGACTCCTTAACAGGGTTCGGAACGCTGTACGGGTCCTCTCACCTACCATAGACATCGCAACCATTAAACAGCTCTCGGAAACGCTTTGCCACTTAGAGGACCAACTCCACCAGTGGGTGATATGTTTACCGCCCGCTCTCCGCTTCAACATGCCTCTCGAGTCACGCCCACCGCCCCAAGAGCCAGAGATGGTGAAGCTAGTCCGCGAACGTTACGTGGAAGTCCGTGAGCTTCTCTGTCGGGCTTACCTATACCTCTGCATCCATACACCGTTGGATCGAGAGCTCGCAGCCGCATTTGGAACGAAGGCGACCGAAGCCCTGCTCCTCGCGGTTTATCGCATCCAAAATGAAGTGCCATTTTTCCGGCATCCAGGGTCATGGGGCGCCTGCCGTGTTCGTTTCAACCATGCGCTTTGCCTTGTCGCCGCCTTTCGAGCAAAGGTGGACGAAATCCCCTCGGCCGAGTATGTCAGCGTCCCGGTCAGCTGGGCGGCGTGTGTTCGGGTGGTTATCGAGCGGTTGAAAATATGGGGCGAAGAAGGGGGCGGCATCAAAGAAATGGGTATTTTATTGGAATGGTTGATGCATGGAATTGTATAAAAATGACTGGGAGCAAATTTTTGTTGAACATGAATGTACGACTTATGACAGCGGGTACTCAAATAGTGCAGACCGTTTCTGCACTCGATCTTGCAGAAAACATTGGACAAAAGATACCATACGAGGTGATCCATGATTTGAGATGATAGCAGAGGCTCCGATATGCGGGAGGCTGGTTGGCGGTCGGACGGACATCGGCCCCGCCCGTGACCCAAAAAAAGATGCAGAAATTGGAAGAATGACTGCGACTCATCATCTCCCCGTCCTCAATTCATCTGTTCTCGCATTGATTGTCGCGTCTATCAGTGAGGGCTCGAGCAAGATGTTCCCATAAATAGTCGACTTCAGTAACTCCGCCCCATCATGCACAATGAGCAAGCGCCCCCTCGATGAACCCACATCTCGCGGTGGCTCTCCACCGCTAGACGACCATATCAGCCAAAACGCCAACAACGGTCTGCCCATCAACGACCTTCTCTCTCCAACCCCGGAGCAGCAATCTTCTGGCTCATCAAAAAAGCCTCGGAACTTTATCGCTACAGTGGTAGGTTTTGTGTACCCTTCGTAAATAAATGTCAATCTAGTAACCCGAGCCTAGGCCTGTGAAACATGCAGGCTCAAGAAGACCAGATGCGACGAGTCTCGCCCCAAGTGCGGCTTGTGCAAGTCGCTGGGTATACAATGTGTCTACAATGAGCGTAAAACGTCAAAGTATGTTCTGCCGCAACGTTCGAGAGGTATCGTGACTAACGCCAAGAAGGCGAGATCATTCGCTCAGCTTGATTATGAGCACCCTGCATCGATTGGAAACGAAGTTGGAGGATGTTCCTGTCAATGTGCGCAAGGAGATTGAGTCTCTCCAGGCACAGCTGCCTCGAGCGCCGGATGGGCCCATGGAGATGAGCACTCCTGGACGTGTGACCCATCCGGTTGCGAAACACGCGAAACATGCGTCTCTTTCAACACCGCAAACATTGACTCCAGCGGGAGAGCCAGAGGTCTTCGAATTCGACGAGCGGCCCAATGCAGTGAATGCAAACGGTCTGGTGTCGATCTCCTTCAGTCAGCATGGAGTCGTCTTGTGGCCAGGAGCTCAGGATATCCTTCCGCCACGACTCCTCGACGCGCACGAGAAGCTGGGGAAGAATTATGTGATTGACACTGAAATGCATAGAGCGCCTCTACCCATGTACAGCTACCCGTTTCCCCCGCAAGCAGGCGACGACTGGTTGGAGACCCTTCCGCTGGCGATGATCAAGGGTCTATCGACTGCCTTTTTCGCCACATTCAGCCCCTTTACGCCTATCATGGACAAGAACTTTTACTTCGCTTTTACACTTGGCGCGGCGATTGAGAGTGATTTTGGCTATACCATGGAGAGCTGTATTGTATTGAACATCATGGCGCTGGGTTGTTTGGCTGTTCATGCTCATCACGAAGGCGATTATCCGCTGCCAGGCACACGGGGCAGTCATTTTGAACCCCCAGAGTGGCTACCGGTGGTGCAGGAGGAAACGCCTGGTCTACGCTTTTTCAACGAGGCTCGTCGGCGTATTGGATTCTTGATGTGTGACAATGATATCCAGAGTTGTCAGTTTTACTTGCTGTCCTCGTATGTATTGTCCCTATTATCTCCGGCGTGGCTAATTGTTGCAGGATCTATTATCAACAAATCCTCCGTCCGATGGACTCTTGGGCAATGATTCACCGTGCTGCCACTGGCTGCCTTTCAATCCTTACAAAGTATGTCTTCTGCTCGATCATATTTTGCTAAGCCACCCACTAACTGCCTCCCTAGCCATGAGGTTAATTTCGACGAATGGGAAGGCGACATGAAGTCGCGCGTATATTGGAACTGCCTCATGAACGAAACCATTCTTGTGCAAGAGCTACATCTCCCACCAAGCGGATTGTCACGATTTGAAGAGGTGGTCCCCATCCCGAAATTCATCGGCTTCGAAACACTGGGCTTTGTCCCCTCCCGCTACTCCTCCGCCGACGACATTGACGACTCATTCTTCCAATATCACTTCCTTGCGCAGGTCGCCCACCGCATTATCCTCACCCGCATCCGGCACTCACTCTACTTCTACTGTAAGTGCCCCTGACAACATCATAGACTTGTCAGCTAACCCGATTTCCACCATAGCCGAATCAGGCACATTCCCCCTCCCAGCCGTAAACACCGAACTCCACCACCAACTAAACCAATGGCGGCTGAACCTCCCGCCCGCCCTCCAATTCTCCGACACACTCTCCCTCGCAACCTCCCCAGAAGCAACAATCGCCTCGCCGCACAACCCCATATCACCTCATCTCTCTACCACCAGCACCACCACGCGACCGCTCTCTCCCGCAATCGCGGTCTCAGAAGCCATGCTCCGCGGCCGGTACATGATTGCCAAATTCCACATCAGCCGACCGTACCTGTACAAAGCACTCCGCATCCCATCACACCTGTCGGAAGACGACTTCGAGCAGATCCGCAGCGGTTTGCGGAACGCGATGAATTGGCCCATTATCCTCGGTGTATTCCGGGATATGAAGAGTTGCATTCCGATCAAGTTCGCGTTTTGTTCGCAGTACGTTTCCCTTGACCAATCCCAAACTCAGTTCCCTCGTCCTTCCTATTATTATCACCCGATCAGCCCGCATGAGCCCCATCGCTAACGGATGCGGCTTGTACATAGATTCTTCGGCCAAGTCCTCCTCTTCTATTGTATCGCGCACTCACCCGACCCTCGCGTGCGTGCGACACTGCCGCCCGCATGGGAGCAGTGGAATCAGGAGATGTTGCGCTTCCTGGAGGACTGCGCGGCGTATAGTCCGGCTGTTGCAAAGGACTTGGAGCTACTGAGGCTCTTATATTCCCCATGATTTTTAGTTCTCTTCTTTGATTTTCAGGCCTAAGGGTCAACTCGCTTTCGGTGTATGGAGTCCAGCGGTCTTCTCTGATTTTATGATTGTTTTTGATATGTAGTCTAGGTAGAGAGGCAATCGGTAGCTATACCCGGAAGAATACATCGTGGAACACATCTTACAGAATGGTGTAGATGAGGCTAAGCCTAATCTTGAACATGTATGAAATTCTACTAGTAACTCATGGGCTATTCCAACTAGCATACAACAACCCGAACCATTTTGCCAAGCTAAGTGCAACAAGAAAACCGAAAGCGGACAACAATCTACTCCAGAAACAAGTCTACTGCTTCTTCGAGAGCACATTCAGCGCACTCCCCGCAAGAATAAACGAACTCTGATCCGCACTCAATGTGTGCTTGACCGGGATAACAACCTCCTCACCGGTCTTCTTCTTGGTAACGCGGATCGTAATCTCGCCCTTGCCACCGTTCTTTAGCGTCTCGTACAGACCCTCGGTGCGCACAAGATCGCACGCATCGATCTTATCGTAGTCCGCCTTATCGGCAAACGTAAGCGGGACAACGCCCTGCTTCTTCAGATTCGTCTCGTGGATGCGCGCAAAGGACTTGGCCAGGATGACGCGGCCACCGAGGTACCGCGGCTGCAGGGCAGCGTGTTCACGGGCAGAACCCTCGCCGTAGTTATCCTCTGCGACGACGAGCCACTCGCGGCCCTGGGCCTTCCACTTGGCAGCAAGGTCGGGGATGCTGTGTGTGGAGCCGTCCTCGTCGTAGGCGACATTGGTCTCACCGGTTGCGGCGTTGACGGCGCCGATGAGTGTGTTGGCGGAGATGTTGGGGAGGTGGCCCTTGTATTTGAGCCAGGGACCCGCGGCGGAGATGGTGTCTGTTGTGCACTGGCCGCGGACCTTGTAGAGGACTGAGAGATTTTGGAGGTCGCCCTCGGGGAATGGGGGGAAAGGTTCTAGGAGGGCGAGGCGGGAGGATGTCGGGGAGACTTTGACGTCGATGGAGGCGTTGGGGACGGGGGCGGAGGGTTGGAAAGCGGGGTTTCCGGCTTCAAAGCCCTTGGAGGGGAGGTCGGAGCCTGTGGGGGGTTCAAAGCGGAAGGGGGTTCCCGAGGGGGTGGGGATGGAGTCGGTCATGGGGTTGAAGGTTGTGGTGCCGGCGTAGGTGAGGGCTGTGACGAGCTCGGGGGAGGCGAGGAAGTTCATTGTGCGGCGGTTGCCGTCGTTGCGGCCGGGGAAGTTGCGGTTGTACGAGGTGAAGATGGCATTGTCTTCGCCCTTGGGGATATTGTCTGTGCGCTTCCATTGGCCGATGCAGGGGCCACAGGCGTTGGCGAGAACGGTGCCGCCAGCGGAGGAGAAGGTGGAGAGGGTTTGGTCGCGGTCGAGTGTTGCGCGGATCTGCTCACTGCCAGGGGTGATGAAGAGGTCCGCCTTGGGGGTGAGGCCAGCGGCGGAGGCTTGCTTGACAAGGTGCTCGGCGCGGGTCATGTCCTCGTAGGAGCTGTTGGTGCAGCTGCCGATGAGGCCGGCGCCAAAGGTCTCGGGCCACTTGTTCTCGCGAACGGTCTCGGCGAAGCGGGAGAGAGGGACTGAGAGATCCGGGGTAAAGGGACCATTGATGTGGGGTTCGAGCGTAGAGAGGTCAATGGTGATGAGCTGGTCGTATTCTGCGTTGGTGTCGGCGCGCAGGAGACTTGATGGGCCGCCAGCGGCAATCTTGGCTGCGGCCTCGGCGACGTCTCCGCGATGGGTGGCCTGCAGGTAGGGGACGTGGTTGGGGGAGAAGGGGAAGAGGGAGGTGGTGGCGCCGACCTCAGCGCCCATGTTACAGATGGTGGCCATGCCAGTGCAGCTAAGGGTCTCGACGCCGGGGCCGTGATATTCGATCACGAAGCCGGTTCCGCCGCGCACAGTCAGCTTTCCAGCGAGGTGCAGGATAATGTCCTTTGGCGAGGCCCAGCCCTGCAGCCTGCCCTCAAGTCTCACACCGAGGATGCGCGGGGCCTTGAGCTCCCACGGAGCATCGACAAGAGCGTCAACGGCATCCGCACCACCAACACCGATGGCAATCGCACCGAGACCACCAGCGTTGGGGGTGTGGCTGTCGGTTCCGAGCATCATCAGACCGGGAGCAGAGTAGTTTTCCAAGACGCTCTGGTGAATGATACCCGCACCAGGCGGCCAGAACTCAATTCCATAGCGCTTCGACGCGCTCTCCAAGAAGTCAAACACCTCGCGGTTTCCCTCGATTGAAGCAGGCAGATCAGTGTCGGCACCACGCTCACCAACAATCATGTGGTCACAGTGAATGCTGGCCGGGACTGCAGTGGAAGGCAAGCCACAGGACATGAACTGCAGCAGAGCCATTTGCGCCGAGGCATCCTGCATGGCGACTCGGTCGGGCTTCAGCTTCAAGTCTGCCTGTCCACGGATATCCCGTCCATTGTTTGTGCCGGTCAACAGCGACTCCTCGGGATTGGCGAGATGGGAGTAGAGAATCTTTTCAGCGAGGGTGAGGGCGCGGGATGACCCAAGGACCTTGCGCACTTGCTCGAGGTTTTGCACGATCTTAGGGTAGGGAGGCATGCGTGAGGAGGTGGGTGTAGAGTCCGAGGCTGTGGCAAGGCCGCGACGAAGGCATGGTGCCAACTGGGGAGGTTAGCAGTGATTGCAGGGCAATTGGTATACAACATACCGTCCGGAGCGAGGCCCGTTGCCCGACGATCTGTCTCAACATCTTCTCGGCCTGGTGAGTTGAGGGGATGAGTCGAGAATGAATTGCGGAGAAATAATCTGCAAAAGTCGGGGACGAAAATAATTTCGGTAACTTATTTTGCCCCTGCGCTGATTGGTCGACGCTCCGATTACGGCGGTTTCTCGCCTCAGGCACAGCGCGTGAGCTCACGTGATGTGGCGCTTCCCCTGTAGTCACGTGCGGCCTTGAGGCTTCCGATCTTATCGGTCCGCATCCGAAGATTTGCCTCTATCCGCCCCGACTCTTCGGAAGCGCAGTGGTTGCGGGGTTGACTGTGAAGAAATTGGCCCAGCAGTCTTTTATTCGCCTTCTGCGCGGTTAGCAAAAGCCAATGCCGCTCTTGCGTCGCATACCTGCCGGTCAGTGCCTGTTGCGCGAGTCCCGATGCTCCCCTCTCGGAATTGGCCCGGAGACGTCATTTAAAGCGCTTCTCCCACTTGATCCGATTCTATATTCCGCCAATCTTGGATTTCGACCTTAGCACGAGCATTGCTGTTTACAAGTTGGAATTGGTGCATGAACTATAGATAAGATGGCCTCTTATTCACCCGTCAAGGAGGCGGGTCGTATCTTCTCGCTTCTCTGCGACCAAGCCGAGCGTCTGAATCTTCCCGAGGAGGTTGTTACTGGACAAGATGCCGTGTCCTTCTATTCGTCGCATGACCAGATCTACTTTCCGATCCCGTTCAAGGAGACCGAAACACTCGCGGCATTGAAAGGTGTGGAGGGCTCTGTTGCCGCTGCGATTGCTGACTTGCGATATGGACCGGCTGCGCAGAAGCGGAACGTCAAGATCAACTTGGAACGCGCGACGGCATTCGGTTGCCAGGCGTATATGGCAAAGGTCGATGGACTAGCCAAGAATGACCCCGAGGTGAAGAAGAAGCTGAAAGGTGCGGATTTCGTGGCTATAAGTTACAGCAAAACTGACTTTTATAGATACCGACTTGCTTGCGGCGCAATCGAATGGGTACC
This sequence comes from Aspergillus pseudodeflectus, assembly GCF_044049435.1. Taxonomy (NCBI): domain Eukaryota; kingdom Fungi; phylum Ascomycota; class Eurotiomycetes; order Eurotiales; family Aspergillaceae; genus Aspergillus; species Aspergillus pseudodeflectus. The sequence goes on along the minus strand of NW_027263780.1, from coordinate 945,670 downwards.
GCCGTATGTCGGCAAACTTGTACAAGACCAAGAACGAGGGCGAGTTCTTCCACATCCATGGCTCTCTCGAGGCCACGACGACTCTGAATATGATCGGGCTCGAGGGCCACCGCCCCGATCTGACGGATTATGAAGATGTGATCAAGGTGATTGAGAGCAAGGTGCAGAAGTACTCTGCTGTAGAGTTGGAAGAGATGAACAAGGAGCGCAGACAAGCCGGTGTGACAGCATTCAAGCACGAGGACTTTATCAAAACCCCTCATGTATGTCATTGATACCCGTTTGCTGAATCAGTACTGACAAGCGCAGGGAAAACACAATGTCGAGCAACCGCCGTGGAAGGTCACAAAACTACCTGGAGATTTGCCACCAACACCGTTCCCCGAGTCCGACAGCAAGAAGATCCTCAAAGGTATTAAAGTGCTTGAACTCTGCCGAATCATCGCCGGGCCCACAGTCGCCCGCATCCTCACAGAATACGGAGCCGATGTCCTGAAAATCACCAGCCCCAACCTCTCCGACGTTCCCTTTTTCCAGGTAGACGGCAACATGGGCAAGCACGCCGCAGACCTCGATCTGAAGTCCGATGAAGGCCGCAAAGTGTTTGAGCAGCTCCTCGCAGATGCAGATGTACTTGTCGACGGGTACCGCCCGGGAGCCCTAGAACGCCTCGGCTATGGACCAACAGCACTTGCCTCTCTCGCCGAAAAGCGTGGAAAAGGCATCGTCTACGTGAACGAGAACTGCTTTGGCTACGAAGGCGAATGGGCCGGCCGACCAGGTTGGCAGCAAATCGCCGATTGCGTACGCCCCTCCTATCTCCCAACCCCAAGCAACCCAATGCGGGGAAACAAAAGCTAACAAGCAACAAAACAGGTAACAGGCATAGCCTGGGCCCAAGGCCAATTCATGAATTTCTCTACCCCCGTCGTCCCCCCATTCCCCATCTCCGACTACGGCACAGGCTGCATGGGCGCCATCGCCGCCCTAACAGGCCTCTACAACCGCGCAAAATACGGTGGCTCGTACCACGGCAAATCCTCCCTCATGCACTACGACCTCCTCCTCTTCGCCGTAGGCAAATACCCGGACGCCGTGCAAGAGGCCATGCGCGCGTCGCAGCCACCAGACTTCTTCAAACTGCGCCACTGCGACAGCGTCGATCGAATCTCCTCGACTGTACTCAAGGGCATGCAGAAGCGCTTCCCGCATCTGTATCTCCCTCCCGGTGCCGGGGAGGAGGCTCTGACGGAGAAGTGGTATTCCAAAGCGTATGGAGCGGAGATTGAAGTGGTGAGACCGATTGCGGAGATTGATGGGGTGGATAATAGCTTTGAGCGGGCGAGTCGGCCGAATGGGTCGGATAGGCCGAGTTGGGACGATTTTGAAGTTGAGGATGGGGATCGGAGGTTGGTTTAGCTGTGTTGGTTGGACTGGAACTAGGTGCTAGACTTGCATCTACTCTTTATACAGCCGCATTATCCTGAACAGCTTATATAGTATTCTTCTCTATAACCTACATGCTTATCTCCCGTGTTTGAGGTAAAGAGCTATCGAGTAACAAGAGTATTGTCTCATATTAATACTATACTACCCAGTGTCAACTATCCCTATCTCAGCATCTATGAACCCTAATAATTAATAATACAATCCAGAAGGTCCGCAAAGTAGAAAAAAATACTCCCCCAAAAATGAAACCACCGCATCCAAAGCCACCACCACAAACAAACCCACCTCCACCACCAAATCACCGGCAACAGAAACACCCTGGGCACATACAGTTCAACCACCCCCCGCACCCTGAGCCACCTCCTCTCAACACGCACATAGACCGGCCGCCCAATCGTGTCCCAGACATCCTCGACTATCGGCATCAGCAGCGCGCCCGCGACTGCGGGGATGGATAGCAGGGAGCCCCAGTAGACGGCAAAGAGGAGGACGAGCGACATGCCGATTTCGTAGTAGGTCAGGGCGACGTTTAGGATGAAGCTTTCGATCTTTGGGCGGACCCATTCGGGGAGGAGGAAGGGGATGTGGTCGATTAGCCATTCCCAGCACATTTCTTCTTTTTTTTCTCTTTCTTTCCTTTCTGGCCGAGAGGTTGGAGGGGCGATGGAAGCTTGAGGTGGGGGTATTGCGGCTAGAATCTGGGAGTGTGGATGGATATAGATGGCGCTGTTCTCGTTGCGAGTTGGATGAAGGAGGCAGAGGATGGCCCGGGGTGTCGGTTGCTTTTTGCACGATCTGGCGGCGAGGGGAAGACGAGAGCTGGGCGCTATGGCGGTGGTGCCGAGTTAGTATACGACGTAGATATAGAGCAGAACCTTGGGTCGTCAACATACCGAGAGCGGCGCAGACAATTTAGCCTGACACGGTGCCTCTGCTGGAATCCGAGAAAGGGAATAGATTCGTCCTACTCTGCCGAGAGACGCTTCGTGGCTCGTAATAGAGGAAGACGATACAATGACGAATATATACAGATAAGAGATGCAGTATGCCACAAGATCTAGACCAAAAGAGCGTAGCAGCGACCAAATGGCGCTCATTGATATGCAGGCCAGGTCACGCGGTATCTGAACCCAGGATGGTAGGCCTATTCGAGTGCGTAGGTTAGTTAAGTACGCCGTCTGCGAGAGAACAAGAGAGGGTCCAACTTACGTAGCACGCCTGGACCCAGGTCAGTCCAGCCCAAATGTAGAGTATTACTCCCCAAGTTAGCCTGGGGAATTCAGCTGATAAACGATTGTAGACGGGGAGCAGGACAGAGCTGGTGATGGACTCGATAAGCGCGTAATCTGCGAGGGCTAAGACGTATAGAGTGATGGAGACGAGGGGGGTGATAGTGATCATTGTTGAGGGGTGAGTCGAAGACTTTGATGCTGAGAAGGGAAGGTGGTTGTTGATGAAGAGGAGACGTCGAGGGTCAATGCCTGCCGCATAGGGCTGCTCATGCTGGACCTCGAGAAGCGCCACATTCTATAGATCAGTACTCCAAGAGCTAGAACTGTCCGTACTTATTCCACGATACAAGCAAACTTTCATACTTTTCGCAGTATTCACGCCGTTTTCTCCGTGAGCGTGTACGACAGACCAGGCACCTGTGTAAGCCCTAACCAGTGAATTGGCCGGTTTTAATAGACACAGGTGTGGATATGAAACTACGATGACAGCCCTAAATCGCAACTTGAATCATCAACTCTCTATCCACGAGTATACGGCAAGCAGCAACTGTGTCGGCAGAAGACTGAGTTAACTCCGCTTATCCATCGAACTGGAAGGTGCGATTATACTATCCTGTGTCATCGCTGGTCGCTCCTTCCTCACTGGGTGACTATAGCTACGATTCTTATCAGGAAGGTGCGACCCATGTGCGGCTCACAGCACCTGCCTTATCGAAAGTTAATGGTACGAAGGGAAAGAACGACCCATGCCCTAATCAGATACGGAAGGCACCCTTTCCACTCGATATCTTACATATACACATAGGTTTGGAAAGCAAGAAATCGCTCTACTCTTCATCCTATAGCTCCGAAACCAATAATGGAAATGACCATAATCGCAGCCAAAAGTCGTCCTTTGTAGCAACTCGGAAATCCCCACGAATTGTGGAGAAGTGGCACTCGGCTCATCCGAATCCCACGATTTCCCCACCTCGTCCATCTATACAGGATGAGTCTTTCTCCGACTTCGCTCAGAGTAATAAGCTATAATATCCCCTCACCCCTCACTTCTCATCTCCAACTCGATAAACCCTCCAACCGCCAAAATGTCCAAAATCGCTGCAACCTTCTCCCGTACGTCGCTCCCACCCCGACTCTCTGCTAGATAATGACTGAAACCACAACTAACAAATCCAGGCCTCGTGCGGTTCACACCCAAATCAAATCCGTCGAGGATTCTCATCGGCGAGCCTGTCGATGCATCGCTCGATGTCGGTCTTGCAATCTACAATAACCAAGACGTCCCCGTGCGCGCATTCAGCGGGTCCTCCGTGCTGAGCCCCGGCTCAGCGACGGGAATAACAGAGAGTATCGGCCGTCTGCTCTCCCCACTGGCGAGCAGCGAAGTTGGAACGATCCGGTGTATTGGGCTGAATGTACCGCCCCTCCCTCTTTACCCACCCACCTTACCCTCCCCTCGCAGTAGACCCCCAATCTAACTCTGAGCAAAAGTACGTCTCCCACGCCAAAGAAATGTCCCTCGAAATCCCCACCGTCCCGACCCTCTTCCTCAAACCCAGCTCTTCACTAGCAGACCCCTTCCCGGCCCCGACGGTGCTTCCCAAAATCACCCAGGCCGACGGGACGGGCGACTACGAGGCCGAGATGGTGATTGTGCTGGGTCGCGAGGCGAAGGATGTCGACGAGGCCGAGGCGATGGAGTATGTGCTCGGTTATACGGCGGCGAATGATGTTAGTTCGAGGACGAGCCAGATGAATCAGAGTCAGTGGTGCTTTTCCAAGGGGTTTGATGGGAGTTGTCCGATTGGTGAGTTTACCTACCCTTTATTCTTCGACTCACCTGAGACGGGGAGGAGTGAGAGGGAATGGATGAACATAAACTAACCGTGCTTTGTACAGGCCCAACACTCGTCTCCGCAAAGGAAATCCCCGACGTATCGAAGCTCCAGATTAAGGGGTTGAAGAACGGGAATGTCATGCAGGACTGCCAACTGACGTACGTCTCTCTCCCCGTCGCTTGCTTTACCCCTTCACCATATATTCACAACTAACAATCACAGCGACCTCATCTTCTCCGTCCCCAAACTCGTCAGCTTCCTCTCACAGGGCACCACCCTCCCCGCAGGAACAATCATCCTGACGGGTACACCACCGGGCGTCGGAGCGGCCAAGAACCCCAAGGAGTTCCTCAAGGGAGGGGATGAGTTCCGCGTGGAGCTTTCGCCGCTTGTTGGCACTCTGATCAACAAGATTGAGAATCAATAGATTATCTGATGTCAATGTTGTCGAGACGCGAGGGATGGGTTGCAGGGATATAGACTGGAGGGATATAAAAGAGGTCGTGGAATGCAACTGCGAATAGACCATCTATCATTATCATCGCACAGGAGTTGAGTTTCTAGAATAGAGAGGAGAAGGAAATAAAACAACCCGATCAGCCCGCACCGAGATCTATACATATACCAAGTAGACTTCTTTCTCTTCAAGTCTACTGCGCCTCACCCCAGCACTCCTCCAAGACCTCCATAAACCCACCCTCCCGTAGCGCCGCATAAATCGTCGAAATATGCGACCCGATCGTCCTCTTCCCCTCCTTATCCCCACTCCCATACGTCGGGTGATCTTCGAGTCCCCTGTGCATAGGCACACCGAGCGTGTTGCGCACATACTCGTAGACCGTGCGCGACGAAGCGCAGAGATGTATTGGCGTTATCGAGGTATGGTCCTCGAAGTGCGCGGAGCGTGTCTGGGCGTAGGTGGCTTTTAGGATATTTGATGTAATCGACTGCCACTGCTTGATGAGGGCCGGAAGGTTCTGGCCCTGGTCCTGCTTTCCAGTTCCACTGGCACTGGTGGAGGAGGAGAGGAGGGCGAATAGCGTCCCCGTCGCCAGGTCGACGGCGGTCTCTGCGCGCGCGCCAAGGTCAAGCGTCGAGTGGCGGTTCCAATGGCGCATAAGCGACATCCACAGCCCTTCAGTATCCTCCTCCGAAAGAGCAGGGAAGATTTCTCCCGCGGCTCGTTTCCAAAACGTCTGCTTTGCGATACTTTCGAAGCGCACATGCAGCACGCGCAGATCGACCGCCTGGCAGAGGACGTACAGGTGGCTTGCGAGCATGAGCCCGAAGACTTCGACTGCGTCCGCCGCATACCGCGCCGCTATGAGCGCGAGCGAGTTCACGGGCTGGTTATTCACGTCGGCTGTTTGCACAAAGTTGCTCACGGGGGTGTTCAAGTACCCCAATTCAGACATGTACGCGGCCATGTTGATATCGACGCCCTTGAGCGCGTAGGAGAGGGACGGGTCGTCGGCGCAGAGGTTCGGGGTTAGCCCTTTACTGAGCATGGGGTTTATGAGTTCCGAGCACTGCGAGAAGATGAGTTTGCCCAGGGACTGCATGGCGGATGTGGTTTTCTCCATGGCAGTTGTGATGGAGGTGGCCTGGAAGTTTCCGCCGTGGTGGATGGTGCTGTTTGGCGCGTCGAAGAGAGGGTTGTCGGTTGTGGAGTTTAGTTCCGTGGAGACTTGCGCCAGGGCTAGGGCCATGTTCTCGACGTGCGGGCCTATCCATTGCGAGGCTGTGCGGAGCGCGTACCGGTCCTGCGCTAGGTCATTCGTTGCCGTCGTGTGCGCGTGGTCGATTGTTAGCCCCGAATCCGAGAGGAAGCGGTGGATGTTACTTGCGACTTCGCGCTGGCCCGGGTGCGGGCGGACGTCGGCGATGAAGGGGTCGTAGTTCTGGCGCGTGCCTAGGAGGGCCTCGGTGGACATTGCGGTTGCGACCTGGGAGAGGAGGACGAGCTGGTTTGCTTTGTGCAGGACGAGGCTTGCGGCGCCCGTGCTAAAGGCCGTGCCGTTTAGTAGGCCGAGGGCTTCCTTGGGCTGAAAGCAGAGGGGTTCAAGGCCGAGTTGCGCGAGCGCTTTGTCGGCGGTTATGATTTCGTTGTTGTGCTTTGCGCCGCAGTGGATGTAGATGTCCGAGTTGCCCTCGAGTGCCCCGGCGATGTATGCGAGTGGGGTCAGGTCGCCCGAGGCGGAGATACTCCCTCGCAGAGGGACGACAGGAATAAAGTCCTCGTTGATCATCGTCGCGAGGTTCTGCACCAGCTGAACCCGCACGGCAGAGTGGCCGCGGAGAAGTGAGTTGCACCGTGCAAGCATGGCCGCCTTGACGATGGGAATTGGGACGGAATGCTGGCGCAGATTGTCGAGGATGAACGAGGAGCCCAGGCCCCGATCCGACGGGAGCAATACAGCCGTGTTGTGATGCTGCACCAAGGCCTTTTGGAGATCCTCGTGGGCGTGCGTGCGGGTGTCTGCGTTGCCGCCGAAGCCGGAGTTGACGCCGTACACAACTCGCCCTGTCGCCAGGCGCTCGTTGAGCAGGGCGACGCTGGCCTCCATACGATCGAGGACATCGCGGTCGGAGGTTACAAAGAGCTTGGCTCCGTATCTGCGAGGTCAGTTCCATTGCAATTGGATAGATAGTAATGTTAGAAGGGGGCTTACTTGGAAACAGCGACGGCATCCCCAAGGCGGAGGGTGCGGCCGTCCAGGACAATGTTTCCATCTTTGGCAGATCGGAGGTCGGAAAACGAGGCCAAGACAGATCTTGTGTACTCTGCTGGCGCCATCGCGAATGGATGGTCGAGGCAGAGAGATTCCCCCATAGCTAGTTTTGGCTGCCGTCCTGCGACCGATCGTGCAACTTCAGAGTTTTTTTTGCCAGAGTTTTGCCAGAGTTTTGCTGACCGACACTTTGTGACTTGCGGAATCCTTCACCTTAAATAAACCAGCTCAGATTCTCGTCGCAGCCAGCCAGCCACCGTCTGGCCTTCAGCCCATCGCAAACACAGCGACATCTTGCAGTGGTCGGTGGATCGGATACGTCAGGTTTGGGCTGCAGTGTAGTAAACAAACATGTCATGTCAACAATGCGACTGGATGGGTGTGGTTTGCTTGGAGCCCCACCGGCTATTCACGGATGGACAATGGCCGGTCTACATCATGATCGACGGCGGTCGGTCGACAAAATCGATCTTGCAGCATGAACCAGTGGAGCTGGGGCTGCGAGATTCGTCTTGAGATGGGCATTCTATCACGTTCACGTCATGGCAAGATTGATACGATTGAATAACTGCGGCCGGGCCACCGGTAGCGAAAGAGGAAATGGTTGGCAAAAGTCAATCATGAACAACTATATACATCATTAATCATAAACCAACAGACCGCCAACTCACGATTGTTGGGACTCGTCATCGCTATTGTCGTTATTATTGTTCAGCCCCAAACTGTTGTCCGGATCGTCGATCGAGTTGATGATATCGTGGATATTCGTCGGCCCGTTCGGGTCTGTCAGGTTCGCAAAGATGTTGGTCCCGTTCGGCTTGAGGATTCCATCGATTGAATTCGTGATTAACGACCCAAGCGAGACGTCGGCTGTCAGAGTGAGCTTCCGCATCGCTTCGGCGTAGTATGGGATTTCGACTCCGTTAAAGGTCACGTTGCGGCCGACGGCCTCGAGGCGGAGGAACCCTCGGTTGAGCGCGTCGCTTTGAGTTTTGAGAATTTCGCCGAGGTTGCTGATCAAATAGTCGAGGTCGATGATGCCCTCGACGGGGACGGAATGGTTGCCCGGGTAGAGCATGAGGTCGTCGATAGTTGCGTTGCCGAGGAGGTACTCGCCGGATTTGAGATCGAGTAATGTTGTTCCCTGATTGGTTAGTGCGATGCTAATAATTAAGGGAATCAGACATACGATTTGGAGTGTCATAACGGACGGGTTGGGCAAGGTCGCGTTGGCAATCAGGTTGACTCCGTCCTCGCGGGGACTGAGGAGAAGCTTAGGGTCATCAATGGAGAACCCAGCAAAAGAGTTCAGGGCTACGTGGGTTAGCTGCAAATCCATGCGTGGCGCTTTAAACGGCGAGACTTACTATGCTGGTGAATGTCTTTGTCCACCTTGACGTGACTCTTCAGGATCCCCAGGTATGCATTCGTGGAACCGCGCACCGGCAAAGGGGCATTCGGCTCGGTCACCACCCGATGGACATAGTCGGTCCACAGAGGCACATTCAGCGGAGTGAACCTATTCTGAACCCCCAACGTGGTATTCCCGTCGATGGTGGCGCCGTCAATGCGAGAGGAGAAGATGGTATTGTTGCCGTCCGTCCATTTGTCGTACACCTCTAAAACAAGTGGCTCGATGCGCACGGGGAGTTCAATCGGAAGATCCAAAGCAGCCTCCAGAGTGAGCATGACAGAGTCGGGGCGTGGTTGGATGAGGGTTGCGTTGACCAGGAGCAGCGTTGACTTGTTGACAACCAGCTGCGCGACGGCAGGGATGACGACGAGAAAGCTGCTCGTGTTAGTTTCTTCTTCTTCCAGTTCTCAAGGGGAGGACATACAAGATGGGCAGAAAGATGGCCAGGAAAATCACATTCCAGAAGAGATAGCAGCACCAGAATCGGGCGCAGTGCCGTCGAAACCTTTGCCTCTTGCTTTTCTTGGGCTTTGGGTCGTCCACCAGCGAGACATCGCCAGGCACAGACTCGACATACTCGATTTCCACACCGTCAGTTCCTGCAACCGGCCCTCGATAGGCACCCAGGACGTTCTTTGAGTCGGGCGACGACCCCTTTTTCTCAACCAGAGACCCGTTGGACGACATGACGGGGCATTCCTCGAGATACCGTTCAGGACAACGCAGGAGCAGCTCAGAACCGCTCAGACAAACTCAGCAACGGTCAGAAGATAAATGCCATGCGACGCGTGCTCGTCACTCCACAACCTAATGCGGGGAGACGTCGACCTCAAGAGAATTCCTGCTTGGGGAGAGTATTGTCGAGCCCCTGCAAGACCAAGAAATACGCTAAGGCAGAGATCGACAGGCCGATCTCAATTCGGTTCCTCGCCTCATCCAACCAGCGCGCTCGGGCCCCAATTCACATGCGGAGATTAACACTGCGTTCTCTGTGTTGCTCCCTGGAAATTGTCCCCTTGCGCCGCAGCCATCCTCGGCACTTGCCATCCAAACGGTGATATCACCCAAACCACTGCGGGGAACCGACAATCCGTCCCCAGGTTCTTCCAACCATTTAAGCTTCTTGGATCCACCGCCAGCGCCATCTCTGCCCATGGTTTCGGGCAGCATACCGGAAATGGCACTTTCGCGATGATCCCAGGGCCCGTGTCAGTCCCTCTGATTCTCGATATCTTCGGCTGTTGCGCGCAAATCCTGGTCAACAACTAGGTAAGTGGCGTTGAGAATGCCGTGCAGTGAGCCACGCTGAATTCGCCGTCCCAGGGCTCTGTACAACACTGCGCAAAAAGTCCCCCGACTCCATACTCAACCATTTCGTATACCTCCTTCCGACTCATCAGCCCCTGGGAGCCACCACCATGTCTCTCGACGAGAAAACCAACATTGACGACATCTCTCCGGTCTCATCCACCAGCCATGCCCCGAACACCAATACCACCGACATAACGGCCCTCGACAACCTCCAAGTCCTCCCTAAAATCCTCCAAGAGGGCATCCTCTTCGTCGCATCCGGCCCAGCGCTCCTCCTCCAAGCCGCCCAACCAGGCCTCAAAAACCGCCTCAGCCAAAGCAACCCTACAAACAACACCACCAGCACCACCAGCACAACCCCCTCGCTCGCCGACGACCTAACCACAACCCTCCACGCAACCCTCAGCTACATCGCCTGCCTCGTCTTCGGCGACCGCGAAGAAAAAGAAGCCCTCCTCGGCCGCCTCCGCCTCGGCCAACCCCCGTTTCCCATTCCCGCAACCAGCGCAACAACAGACCCAAACACGCAGCTCTGGCTCCTCGCAACCCTCTACGCAACAGCGACAGACTTCTACCAGCGCATCTACGGCCGCGTCGACTACCGCACCGCAGAGCGCGGCTACGCCGAGTTCGCGCTGATCCTCCGGTGCCTCGACCCGGCCGTCCTCCCCGCCAGTCTGTGGCCGGCGTCCCGCGCGGACTTCTGGCGATACTGGGACGACCAGATTGAGACACTGAGCGTCTCCGGCGACGCGCACAAGCTCGCGCATGATCTAGCGCATGCGACGGAGCTGCCGCGGTGGGTTGGCTACATGAAGCCGTTTATGCGGGTTGTCACTGTGGAGATGTTGCCCGTGCGGATCCGCGAGGCGTACGGGCTCAAGAGTACCGTTGGGACGAGGGGGATGTACAGAGCGACGATGGGGTTCTCGGTTGCGGTGTATCCAGCGCTTCCCAAATCGATTCGGTCGTATCCGGTGAAATATTATTTGGAGGAGGTGAAGAGGGTTTTGGGGACTTGATTCTTCTTTTTTGATCTTTATTAGATAGTTGGTGCTTTTTCGGGGTGTTTTTCTTGATAGTATACTCTTGCTTCCTCTTTGCGTTTGTGCACTCGCTGATATCGCGAATGATGTTATGGCCTACCTAATTCTTATTTTCCCTCCAGCCTTCTCCTTGCCGCATCGAAATTGAAATCGTAGCCTCGTACAACAGTGACAGCCACTTGAACCCGCAGACTGCATATGCACTTATCCAATCAAACAAGCAAGTCTGAACCTGAATAATGAAAACAAAGTGACAGCGGCTGCATCTGCAGACAAGGAAACCTCCGCACCCCTGTCAGAACTCAAATAGTTGGGGTATAGCGTGGCAGATCAAAAGCAAATAGCAGGCTACCATTAGTTTTAACTTTTCCCATGGGTAGTTATCGAATGCGAAGAGTCGAAGACTGACGCTCGGACATAATATACAAGTAGTCGAAGGTACTCTGTAGGACTAGTAGTGGATGATCAACGCTTTTCTTTGTCAATACTGCATGGATCTAGGTAGGCATGCGAGGGATATCACCATCACACTGTCATTCACTAGGTGCTCTTATGACATATGCTATTCCCACGCCAGCACGCCTTATCGAAATCAAGGCTTCAGGGAAAGTGCGGAGAGAGGTACTCCGTATATCCACAAGGCATCGACAGAGGGGATTTGTGCTGCGCAAGGGATGGAAGGGATATTATGTCATGGATTGGAAGTATGGAGGACTTACCGCTTCTTACCTCTCATCTCACGACGATCCGACACTTTCCCTCGGTCAATCATTCGAGAAAGCCTCGATGTGAGGGTGAACGATGGAAGAGCGAGGCTAGTTGGGTGGAAACCCCACTTCGCTCCAACGCCGAGCCGGCCACCAAGGACCCCAGATCCTTGTCCCCAGAATCTCGACAATCATGAATGACTCAAGATCAACGGAGAAGACGAATAGAATTTGACATTTGACTCGAGCGGCGAAGAAGTGGCGGTTATCAATTTCGAAGAGGCGAGGTTGAGGGCAGAGGGCGTCTAACCACGTACGCAGTATGAGCGACTTGGCCGTGGATGGAGCAGTCACAAGGGCAACAACCATTTGGAGACCCGAGCCCGTCTCTTGAAGATCTCTGCCTCGTACGTCATCATTCCCAATATTTCGGTCGGTAATAACTGACTTTTCGTTTGCTGAATCCCTGAGGTTCCAGGGAACTTGCTTTGCTGCCACGTGCTGCCGAAGTATATAACCGGGCTGTAGCCGAGAGCCTGGTTATTGATCTTCACTGTAGAGATAGAACTTGTATCACAATTCAGCACTCAAGAATTCGATGCATAATGCTTCGATACCTTGTGATGGCCAGTAGTATGTTTTGAGCAGTGTGCAACGATACGCCTTCGCTACTATCCGCTCTCTTAACCGTGTCAACGAGGGGACCTACCTGGGCTATAAGTTCAGTCTAAGAAGCTTTGACCCCGCACCAAGAGGCAGTAAGAATTCCTCTCCAGCGGCCAATGGTAATAGAGGCTGATGGTCAAACGCAGAGCATATTTGCTTTCAAGGCTGTCTACGCCAATGCGTGGGCCATTTTGGCCTCTGCATAGGCAGTTTGTTGATGAAAAGCACTCGCTGCGAAGTTCACAGAGTTGTGTCTACGTTGTAGGTCTTGCTGGTTTATATTTTTGTTTGCATGCAAAGTGTGGGATTGTCGGTACGAGTACTCGATTGAGCCCTAGGATGAGCCTCAGTTGGATGACTGACTTACCTACTATATGAGACTTGAAGCTAGAAAATAGGTTGATTGGCTTTGCGATCAAGGAGTTACCTCCGATATCTGAACGCCATGTTTTCATGAGAACTTGAAGTTGATAGAGCGACTCTTCGCTCGAGCCATTGTTGTCGAGATGACTTTTGAGCTCTGGGCTTGAGGGCGTCCAATGCTTGGAGGCAATGACAGTTGAGATCTGCCTTGCGGTCTGGCTCGGCGATATATCGGACAATGGAGATAATGAGCTATATGATGTTGATCCAATCCAATCGAGTCTATTGCCGTGGGCGCACGAGGGTGTTCTCCGTCGAGAATGTAATCGCAGGCGGGGTACCCGCTGCTTAGTCGTAATACTTCCCTTCAGGTCTGAAAATCGCCATTACGTTCTTCGCATTGTTCCGCCAGGCCTGAGACAAGGAGGGCCGGTATGGCACATAGTGACGTCCGACAGAGATGATGGTGCTCCTCCGACCGTCTTGGAAGCAGTTACTTGAGGACATCAATGCGATCAAAGAGCATGAGTGGCCTGAAGCTGTTTGAAACGGCCCGAGCTTTCCAGTTAACGCGCGTGAGTTCTTCAATGGGCCGCTCTTCAAAGAAGGATAATATGTCGAACCAAGGTATCGAGATACCGATCCATTCGCTTATTGTTTCAAGTGTTCTCCAGCATATTGATCTAATACCGACACGAGGTTTGAGGGGGCCGGCCTGTCTCTTGGTTAATGGTAGATGAACGCGACAGAAAATTGTTCGTCGCTCGTCAAGAAAATGTGATTATTTCGCTTTGGGAGGGAAAGACAGCGGCAAAGTCGGGGGCACTTCCTTTCTGGAGCGTGAGAGAAAGCGAGGACGTTTTGCGTCCAGAGTCGCCTGTAACCTGGGCTCGAACGCAACGCGAGTTCTTCCTTGGCAAAACAGTGTGTGGTTGGGCAAAAATCCCTGCACGAGCGCTCAGAATCCTGTTCCAAGAGAAGCTACTCGCAGAGAGCCACTATGATAGGTCGAAGACGAACGCTATCACCGACCCCCGCCCCAGATGTCGGAAACAGAAGAGTGCAATCTTGGGACTCAAACTGCCCCGTTCCAGGAGAGGTATGGCGGGGGAAAACTGGTCGACACCATTCGCATCTTGATTCTCGCCTAGCGGTTCTCGGCTTCGGAACTCCGGGTCGAACAACAGTCAAGATCACTGAACTTGCGACGGGTTCTCTCAAGGTAGGGAGACAAAGCGATGGGGGAATACGAGCGACACAAGCGAAACGGCTAACAACCGGGCAAGGTGAGGGATTTGTATGCGGGGCGCCTTTGACGTCGTGGACTCACTCCGCACACTCAGCATTTCTAATCAACCAAAGATCAGCCAATCAACACAACATAAGGGGCACGACAGAAGCAGATCGTATGTTCCAAGTCTTATCAGGGCACCGCGCGTGAAAGGAAAGTGGGCGAGTTTAAATAAGAATGATGAAAGTGACTCACGCCAAGAGAGCGACTGTCAGCAGCAGCGGGTCCTAAGCTTAACTCCGGCCCCAATCGCCGTCTTCGCCTCCACACATTAAAACCCGCTAGGCCTCTGGAATTCCAGACCAACTGCCTGCGACACGCTGACTTTGCGATCGAAATTTCCGCTGACAGCTGCATTCTAACTGAAAATGGACCTGGTTCTTCATACCCAATCGGTGGAGACGCGCTCGCAATGGCCTCGCGCCATCAGAAAAGACCCTGTGGAAGCGGAAGATGACTGGGCTGGCCTGGGCGACCCAAAGGAGCGCAGAAAGCGACAAAATCGCCTGAATCAGCGCGCTTTTCGTGAGTTCACCGATACCTGGTTGCCCTTTCTGTAATATCGAGTGCTGACAAGTTGCGCTGATTAGGCCAACGGAAACGGGCGATGCAAAAGAAGAGAACGGTCCAAGAGCAAATCGAAGAGTTGATCGCTAGGGGGGAAGTCACATTACTACCCCGATCGTCGTCAACAGAGTCACCACCAAGTATCACAAGCGAAGGAAACCCTCTAGTCTCGCAATGGGAACGCCGGGCGTGTTTTCTTGGAGATGAAATCGATAAGCTTCTCGAGCGGTTCAGCCAAAGAGCCGTGGAAAGCTATGTTAATGGGTCCCCGTCCGCAGACCACCTTCTAACACTCTGCAAAGTCAACGTTTTCCGTGCCTTCATGAGCAACATGTACACATTAGGCATGTCGCCCGGGCCAGAGTGGATGGAGGATGAGGCCATTTCACCATTCTGCACCTCGCTTCCTGGGTATCACACGGAGGACCAACTGCCGGTCAGTCTCCGTCCCACACAACTCCAACTCTCGACGTCACACCACCCATGGCTAGACTTCTTCCCGTTTGCTCGGATACGGGACAACTTGATTATGGCAGGAGACTTTGATGATCATCCGCTCTGTCTCGATATTATGGGCTTTTGGGACGTGAGGGACGAATCTTGCGGGTTGCTCGTGTGGGGAGATCCCACGGATCCTCAGAACTGGGAAGTGTCAGAACAGTTTCTGCGGAGATGGCCTTGGGTCGTAGCTGGGTGTCCGGAGCTCCTCGAGTATACCAATCGATGGCGCAGTTCACGCGGAGAAAAGATGATTTTTCGATATTTATAATGATTCCCAATGAATAAATATATCACTTAATGCACAATCGCTGCCTCGGACTATGCACATGTCTAAAACGAATGGTTGCTCAACTTGAAGTTCTCTGTGGTTTCTGTATCTTTGCTGGCAGAACGGCTGGGTGTTACTTCCAGATCCACTGATATATATGTATCCACCCTCTAAGCCGGTGCGGTCTTGGCTTATCTTCAGAGCTCATGCTCTCTGTGCCAAACTGTCGTTACAGAGACCCAGTTTACCGCCCTCAAGTAGCTATTGAAGTGTTTCTGGCATTTTCCTTTTTGGCAGCCATGCCAAATGGCCAGGCCCGGGTTCAATTCTGCCTCACGCACCTCTCATTTCTCCCAGCCGCATCAATTGCAACCCAGCATTACCCTCGCATGCAGACGCACCACGCCTACAGTCTCGCGCGGCAATGGCGACAGATTTTTCCCAATCTGATTACACGGTGGCCTAAATCTGCGCTCTCCCCCTCGATCTTGCCGCGGCAACAGTCGTCCTCGATGAAA
This sequence comes from Aspergillus pseudodeflectus, assembly GCF_044049435.1. NCBI lineage: Eukaryota > Fungi > Ascomycota > Eurotiomycetes > Eurotiales > Aspergillaceae > Aspergillus > Aspergillus pseudodeflectus. The sequence continues at coordinate 929,767 of NW_027263780.1, read as the reverse complement.
TCCATCCCAAGCTTCGGCGCTACATTCCCCGCGCAGTACAGCGATACCCTCGGAAAGATTGACAGCCACAACGTCGTTCTAGCATGTCTTCCATCGGGTGGATATGGCACCTCGCCAGCCCCGGCAGTGGTCTGTCACCTACAGGCGAACTTCTTCAATGTGCGCGTTGGACTCATGGTCGGCATTGGAGGAGGCGCTCCAAGCGATACGGTAGACATCCGATTGGGAGGCGTGGTTGTTAGCAAGCCGACTGGCACATGTGGAGGAGTTATTAGGTACGACTTTGGCAAAACCGTGGGCGAGGGACGCTTCCAGAGGATTGGCATGCTGAACCAACCGCCGCCGAGCTCTTAGCTACGGTCTCGCAGGTAGAGGCCAGCTAGGTGCGAAGAAATGACCGCAGTATAATGGAAACCATTGGAAAGGCACTCTGAGATCCCGGCCATGAAAGGCCAGTTTTCGAGACTAGTCAGCGACTGCCTTTTCGATACATCGCACGACCACCCGACATAAATGCATCGTGTACCGGTTGCGATCCTAATATGCAGATCAAGAGGTCTGCTCGAGATCCCGAGGGTCCGGGCATACACCATGGGATAGTTGCTTCAGGAAACCAGATCATGAAGCACGGATGTACTCGGATCAAATTGCCAAAGACGTCAACGCATTGTGCTTTGATATGGAAGCGGCAAGAATTATGAACTACCTCCCTTGCCTTGTCGTCCGTGGAATCTGCGACTACTGCGATACAGACAAGAACAAAGGCTGGCGATCGTATGCTGCACTGGCTGCAGCTGCTTTTGCAAAAATGGTACTTTCGTTCATCCTAGGGCGTGGCTATGAATCCAGCCGAAAGAAGGCTCCGTCAATTGTCCCCTTCAACTAGAATCCAAACTTTCTTGGCCGCGAAAGAGAGCTGAATCACTTACTGGCGCTAGTCACGGGCAAGAGTGCATCACGGAAGGCAGCCGTGACGGGTCCAGGAGGAATTCAAAAAAACGCAAATAGTGCTTGAATTAGGCTACCACATGCAAGATGGGACCTGCGACTGTTCAGTTTTCTGGATTGCATCAACCAGTGTCGAGGCCGTGGAACAAGCATTCATCGCCATGACCATTGAGCTCGGACTAGAGAAAGGAAAATCAGACAAGAAACCCCGGGTGAAAGAATATTTGAGCTCGAAAAAGACCGGCACCTGGCTCCTCATTGTGGACAATGCGGACAACATGGGCCTGTTGTCAAACAGTTCGTCTCCAGGGTTGAAGACCTTTCTTCTGCACAGCCCACGGGGGTTTACTGTCTTTACCACGCAGAACCAGTAATTCGCAGCACGCCTGGGAGGACGTGGGATTACCAGAATTGGCGAATTGAATGATCAATCGGCGTTGAACCTGCTCGAGACGTTTCTAGTCGAGCTCGATTGCATGATAGACCGTAAACCGGCAATAATACTTGTTGTCCTCGGCTTTGGGAGAAGCTGTAAGCTATATGAACGAGAATATGGTCACTTCAAAGGAGTATCTGCCCCTCCTCAGTGGACAGGAAAGCCCCACGGTAGCGCTGCTCAGTCAAGGATTCGACGATGACTACAGATATGAAGCCATGACGAATCCGACTGCCTCCACCTGGTTGATGTGCTTTCGGAAGGTCTGTTCATCGAATGCGCTGGCCGTTGAGTACCTATCATTTCTAGTGTCAGCCATCACGTCTTTGCGGCCATATACCTATTCCAGTGTCGCCTGCACGACGCAAAGAACCTCACGCCGTTGGTTACGGAGACAGGAAGGGGAGTTCTAGGCCCAGAACGCACTGAGACGATTAAGAGTATACCGAGATTGAATGAGCTCTCTGCCATCGAGGTTACTGATGAAGAGAGGGCTCTCCGCGAAATCGAGATGAACAGGACGACACTGGAATCGCGAGCACCCAACCATCTTAGCGAGCATGAGAGCTCTACCCACCATATATAAAACTCTCCGTCGGCTGGACGAAGTTGCTCTTTGAAGGGCCGGGGAAACACAGCGGCACACACTACCTAGAAACGTTTGTTGGTACAAAAGGCTTAGCCCGCCTCTGGAAGTTGCAGTCAAGACAGCGAGGCCACAAAGTTAGTCCGAGAATGTCTCAAGGTGCAATTGGCGACGCTGGGCTCGTCTCATTCGGTGACAGTGGACTCTGCCAGACTTCTCGAGGAGTGGACAGGCGGTAAAAATACTATTGCCTCCAATCAGAGCACTGAGTCAAGTCACAGAGACTCTGGAGATCGATCAAACGATTCGACATGATATCGTGCACCGCGGAAACGTCTAGGTTGAGGCCAGCCCAAGTACTGTACGTCCGCCGATATCGGAAGGAGAAGCAACGTCTCACAAGACCAACCGCTGTCCTCACAAGCCTACCCCTGAAATCTCGCCTGCGTCACACTTGGGAGACAGCTCTATCTCACTCTGTACACACGTACCACTGCGCCGTCAAGATATGGCTTCTGCGAGAGAGCTAGACCAGCGGTCTGTACGACGTGCCACATCGGGTGGCACAACCAAGAAGAAATGTCCTGGCAAAGCTCACAATCCTCCTTGGTTTGGCGTTTGTCCATTCTCTTTTATAGCTGCGCGACATTGCCGGATATGCTATAGTGGTGTGACCGTGAACGGTAGATATGCGATCTTGGTTTACTAAAGCATGAACATGTGTGACTTTCGAGGTAACCATAAGAGATTCTGGAGGAACATTCAAGTTGAATGGGGAGGGCAAGGAGATACTGAGTAGTGAACACTAGACCGCAAGGTCTGAAGGTACGTCACCTAGTGCGTGCGTTTGATGGGATCATGAGCTGCAATGATAACATAGATGAATACCAATTCTAGATAGTATGTGGAGATACCCCACTAGGAGCATTTACTATATGAGGCAAATTCAGGACTAGATTGAAAACAGCGCCAAGTATGCTCGATAAGAGGAAAGCCAAGTTGCGTGTGTGTTCTGCAACGGTTGTGCGCGGCAGTTTATGAGCATACATACCACCAATCAAGTCATCAAGGGATTTACCCAGGCTAGGCCAGGCCAAGTCATGTCACGTTCTGCCGGACTCGAATCTCCAGCTCGACGGATGTATCCGGCGCCAGGATTGGTTCGAGGTCGATCATCGGTGGGCGTGATCGATCGCCGCCGGCATAGCGAATGTCATAGCGGAGCATCATCTCGCCGAGGATGGTCTTGAGGAGGCGGATAGAGTAAAACCGGCCTGGGCATGCCTGGCGGCCATGGCCGAAGCTAGTGAAGTGCCGTTAGACCTCATTTCGGATATGACAGTGGGAGGATCAATGGCCCTGGGAGTGGATGATCAGCATACCTGAGCCACTCGTGGCGTGGAACCTCCTTGCCTGTACGGGCATCTGTGCTTTGGGTATGCTCCTTCATGCGGTAGAAGCGCAGGTAGTCGAACTTGTCAGGGTTGGGGTAGATGTTTGGGTCCAGCTGAATGCACTGCGTCGGGAATACGATCGTGGAACCTCTGGGGAGGACAAGGTCGTTGTCAAAGCGGAAGGAATCGGCTTTGATGAGGCGCCAGCCAGTCACTAGGAGAAAAATGAGCAGGAAAGGGGCGATTGGAGCAAAATGGACGTACAGGGGATGAGGCCCGAGGTCATTCGGAAGGATTCCTGGAAGAACGAATCGAGCTTCTTCATCTTTGCCATGGAGGCTTCGGTCCATGCGCCATCGAACTCGGCGAGGCACTCGACAATCTCGGCGCGCAGATCATCAAGGACCTCGTCGCGCGCATACGAGATGATGTCGGCGAGCACGTTCATCATGCTTGTAATGGGCGCGTCGATGAGGGCGGCGGAAATGTGAAGGAGACGATGGGCGACAGCCTCGGGGGCCTTTTGTTCGTCGGGGATATCCTGATCCATAGACCACTGAATGCAGTCGACAGGCCTCTCATCACCGGCCAAGCGGTGCTCCTTCTCTCTGCGCTGTCGTTCGGCAATGAGGTCGGTGACATAGCGGGTGGCGACAGCAAGGGTCTGTCGCTGGCGCAAGTGAATCAGGTAGAGGAGCGGGTACCGCAAGGGCCCAAGGTTAAAGTACCGGAACACCAGGATGTAGGGGATGACATTCAGTGAGTAGCGCTCCATGGCATCGAGGAACCCAGGGTTGTCCGCGAGGGCTTCGCCGAAAGCGATGCGGGCCGAGACGTGCTTCACGACCTGCACGCTGAGGGCGCGAATGTTGAACCTGCGCCACTCCCTGGGCCTCCCAATGACGCGCTCAAGGATCTGCTCCGTCCGGGTCTGCACAATGGGCTTGATGTCGATGAGGTTCCCGTTGAGCAGCTTCGAGCCAACCTGCACTTCAAAAGTGTCAAAGCTCCCGCTGGAGAGCTGGGCAGAAGTCGCCTGTCCGCGGTTAACAAAGAGATCCCGCTTGGCTGTGAGAAGCGCACCTTGTCAATGAAGTCTCGCAGGCTTAACTCGGTAATGCCCTGGTTCTTGACCAGAGGCAGATATTTCAGGGGCAGGATATAGACCCATATCTGGAACTGTGCAAGCCAGACCCTAAAGGGCCTGTCCTTGGTGCTGTACTGATGCGTATCAGAGCCTGCTGGGACAAGGGAGCATGATTGCAGTGGCGATACCTTGAGATATCCCTCGTGTATGTATGGATAAAACCGCGGGAGGATGAATCGCCACCATACGCCGGACCGATAGGCATCGAGAACCCGCGAGCGGGAGACCGTTGGTATCCTCTTCAGATTGTAAGGATCCTTTGACGGCAAGAGATAGAACGCGGCAAGAAGAAGAGCGCCTAGTGTTGTGATGATCAGCTGGGGTCGCTGCAGGGCGAGGGCGGAGAGCTCTTTCCTTGTTTAGCTGTCTGCGGCCTTTTTCTACAAGATGGGGAGGGCACACCTTGAAGCCGGCCGTTGAAGGGCCTCGTCAGATTAGGCAGGAGATCCATCGCGTGTCTGAATGGCCCGACGACGTAAATATCCATTGAGTTGGTTATATCACTCCGCGACCCTGTCATCTCATATACAAATTGCAGTGCAGCAGAGGCGTGGCTGCAAACTTCAAGTCTGTCCGTCAATAGGGCATCCAAACCATGTGAAGTACACTGCACCACGATCCCTGCCCCTTTACCACCCGGTATCCAGGGCAGATTGCAGCCTACCGGATGGTCATGTTGCACCGGGTGCCGTCACATGAGCCACTGCCATTCGAATAAGGGAAAGCGAATACTGTGTCCAATAGGTTACCTGCAAGCCAGCGTGCGATGTCGGAGGTCGGAAGAGCGCAGTCGTGCGGACATTGACTTGGTAGCAGCAGCCTTGTTGCACGGCCTTTTTCTGGCCGGGGCGGGCGATAAGCTGCTTGACGTTGACTGCAGGATACACAATGCGCGATCGACAAGCATCACCGTTTGATTCGAAGATTGGATTACACGGCGACCCCAAGGGGCGTCCTAGTCAGTTTGTGAGTAGTTCCTATGGACTATGTGGGGAGGCTGCAAGGAGCTCTTGCCAATGGGCCTGATGGTGCTGGCTGTAGTCAGTATCTCAATGCGTGGCGGACACAACATCCAACGGTTTACGCAGGGTCTCAAAGTCTATACACCAGGCACCGTAGGCCTCATTTTACGCGGTCGACATGCCCTTTCAAGATACTGCACATCTCCTCAACTGACGCGGTGATTATCGGGTGTTGGAAAGGGGCGAGTACTCCAAGTGGTACGCAAGCCGGGTTCATGCACACGGTGGGTTGCAGGGGCACACTGGACGTCTCATGGTGGCATAAAGATCGTCCCGAGCTGATCAGGAACGGGTCTTGCTCGACGCAATTTTCTTCTCGAAACGCCATTGTGGACTCGGTCCTCAGCCATGGTGCCCGACTCTAAATAGGGGCCTCGTCCATTAACCCTGTGACCCAATCCAGCAGTGACTCTGAGATCTACCCTTTGGTACAGTTCAGAATGGACGCGGCACTGCGTGATATCTGCCAGCTCAGCGATCCCTGTGATCCGCGCAGCTTTGAGCCTCCGATCAAGGACTTCTTCTGCATCTATCCCATGTACCGCTCCCGCTACGAGGCCAAGACCATTCAAGGATCAAATGAGTTTCTCGATGGTTGGAACAAAGCGATTGAAAAGGACGGATTGAGAAACGATGGGCGCCCGTTTCTGGGTTGCAACACAATCTACGGAAACTACGTTGCGTGGGCGTATCCAGAGTGTCTTCCAGAGCGGGCAGCACATGTGGCGGCGTACTGCGACTGGGGATTCTTCTGGGACGGTTAGTAGGGCCTTTTCTTCTGTAGACGGGCATTGACGAACCTTTGCAGATGCTACCGACGCCATGTCGATGGAGAAAAACCACGAGGCCACCAAGGATCTTATCCTTACCATAATGTCAACGGTGGGGATTGGTCAGAAGCACGAGCCGCTCCTGGCGGTCAATAAGCTTGTCGTGCCTTTTGTGCTGAACAAGCTGGCTGGAACGGACGGGGACCTTGGGCTGAACCACATGAAGGCGTGGAAGGCCCATCTCGATGGTCAGGCCAGGAGCTCACATGCCAACATGTCTTGGGAGGAGCTCAAGCAGCATCGGCTGGTTGAGGGAGGCCCAGAGTAAGCAAAACAGTCAGCTGCATCCGCTCGCACGCTAATTCTGCCAGATGGGCCATTCGACTCGGAGCGTGGGGCGCCGGGATTCGTTGCACTGCAGAGGAGATTGAGTCAGTACGGAAGATAATCGATATTGGGGGCATTGCTGGAGTCTTGGCCAACGACTACTACAGCTTCAACAAGGAGTTTGACGAGCACTCCCGAGCAGGCACGATAGAGCGGATGCAGAACGGAGTGGCCCTGCTGATGCGGGAATATGGCTACAGCGAAGAGGAGGCGCGCGAGATCCTGAAAAAGGAGATCAATAAGATGGAGCAGCAGTTCATGGACATGTACCTGACCTGGTTGAACGGCCCTGTTCAAAAGTCTCGCGGCCTGATCCAGTATTTGACCATGGTCCTTTGTCTCTACTCGGGCACAATGTTCTGGATGGCCCACGGCGCGAGGTACCACCGCACCGATCTCATTACCACAGCAGAGGATCGGGCTACGATTGTTGGGAAGTGCCAGGGGGACGCTTTTCGCGTAATGGAGGGATATCCTCCGCCAAAGGGGCTGAAGCGGACGGCCAGCTCCCCAGAGTCAGCACCCAAACGGAGGGCTTCAAAAGCGAACAATATCAACCAAAGCAATGGACATGGCGGTGATCCCATGGTCGCCTTTTCAGGTCCCTTTGTGAAGGCTCCAAGCCATGTACGTGTCGCTCCTGGGCTGTATTTGTGCACTGACCTGACCGAGATAGATCTGCGATGCTCCGTACGAGTACATCAACTCTCTCCAATCCAAGAACATGCGTGACAAGTTCATCAACATCCTCAACTCCTGGCTGAACGTGCCGTCCGACTCGCTGCAAATCATCAAAAATATTGTCCAGATGTTGCACAACTCATCATTAATGTACGCCCCTTGTATGCGCTGAGTTGTTCTAGCCCTAATTTTCCAGGCTTGACGACATTGAAGACGCCTCTCCTCTCCGTCGAGGCCAACCGGCAACCCACATTTTCTACGGCGCCAGCCAGACCATCAACAGCGCCAACTTTAGCTACGTCAAGACGGTCATAGAGGCCACTCACCTTAAGAACCCGCAATGTCTGCAAATCTTCCTCGAGGAAGTCAGCGACCTCCACCGCGGTCAAAGCCTCGACCTGCACTGGCGCCACCACGGCCGTTGCCCGACGACAGACGAGTACATTATGATGGTCGACAACAAGACTGGCGGGCTCTTCCGTCTGATGGCCCGTCTGATGGAAGCCGAATCGCCCTCTCCCATAACGACTCCCCATCTCAGCCGCCTCCTCACCCTGATCGGTCGCTACTACCAAATCCGAGATGACTATATGAATCTTACTTCAGCTGATGTCAGTCCTCCTGTATTTTCTTTTCCCAGTATCTACTAACAATAGCCAAGTATACCACAAAGAAGGGCTACTGCGAAGACCTCGACGAGGGCAAATTCTCGCTCCCCCTCATCCACCTCCTCCTCCACACCCCGTGCCCGGACCGGATCACTTCCGCTCTATACAACCGCGTCCCATCGACAGGTCTCCAGGAGGAGGTCAAGACGTATATCCTGGACGCTATGCAGTCTGCGCGTACATTTGAATACGTTCGTGAGGTGCTGTCGCATTTGCACGGGGAGATTATGAAGACGCTGGATGAGGCTGAGAAGACGTTGGGGATTAACAATGGGGTTCGGATGTTGTTGGTTGGGTTGGGGCTGTAGGCTACTAATAGCTTCTGTCTTTGTTGAGTTATGGTTGAAGAATAAAAGGCGCTGATATCAGACGCAATGGACGCGGGGCTTCGAGAGTTGTTAGGAGGTGCAAGGGGAGGGTCGGCAATGAGCGTGCCAGATATACAGTCGAGGATGTACTGGAGCAGCATTCTCCTGGATAAGAGGCTGCTTGTCAATTCTAGCCGTTTAGAATGGGTTAGGTTGTGGAGAGGGATAATAATCAAGTAAAAGAGGAGTTTACAGAGATGGACCACCAAACAACTCTATTGATGAGACTCGATGCCTTGTGCAGCTAGAATTCACTATCCATAATTTATGGATCACAACTTCATGACAAGCTCTCGGGCCAGATTTTTTGATATGTCATATTGAGATACTGAGCGTTGACTTACTCCAGCTCCCACGACTTTGCCTCATGAAGACAACGATAGCCAGTCTGCTGGCCTATGCCTATCTCCGCCACGCGCTAATGAAACCTTTATAATCAGACACCCCCAAACCAACCTCGTTGTCACCGTTAAAAGCGGCAAACTATGCCTTGATATTCTCGACATCACCAACCCAAGTTCCCACTGGTGGATAATCGAAACCCCCAGTGACTGGCTTGGATTTCGAAACATTCAGTCAGACACCTATATAAGGCATAATAATAGCTGGAACCATTGGAACTGCATATAGGTGGTTATATAGCTTACTGACGGCTTAGTTATCTCATTGCCTCCAGCAGTCCAGACAGCGGGTCAAGCGGACGATTTACCAAATTTATTCGTAAATAAAGTTCTAGATTACTGAAAAAGAAGATTTCCACCGATCGATGCGACGGAAGTTTTTAAAAGCGTGAGATCTTGGCCAAGGGCCTCTCCAATGGCTGCAACTCAGCCCCCTTGACTTCAGGAAACCCAGCCATTTTCAGTGTGTCCCTATCCGCAGCCAAATCTTGCTCCCATTTCATGACGGACTCCTCGAATGCATCCAAATTCGCCTTCTGGGTCAGGTCGATCGGCGCCTGGTCTTGACTGATCTGCCGCATCTGCACCCCAGCAACAGTCTCCGTCATTCCATAGTCATACTGGCTTAGCCCAGTGTCAATCGTGCCCGTCCTGACTCTCCCGGCCAGCGTATCCGAGGCAAGGAAGGGCTCCGCACAGAATGGCCGGGCCATGCCCACGCCATCCACTGTCTCCAACGCGGCCTCCATCGCCTGCACGGTGCGGAAGCCACCGGTCACGAAGACCTTGGTCTGAGACAAAACCAGCGCCACGGCGTCGGCGAACTCGAGGAAAAAGGCCTCTCGCCGCCGAGTCGAATCGCGCTTATGCTCAAAGGCTACGTCTTCATAGGTCCCGCCCGAAAGTTCCACAAAGTCAAACTGCGCATCTGTTTCGAGAATCTGGCAGAGCTCGCGACATTCGTCGGGGGAAAATCCCTCCTCTTGGAACTCCACCGAGTTTAACTTGATACCCAGGATAAACCCTGTCGACTCTGGGATCGACTGTCTGATGGATCTCGCGATCTCGAGGACAAGGCGGCTGCGATTATACATCGACCCGCCGTATTCGTCGGTTCGTTTGTTCGTTGCTCTGGATAGGAACTGTGCCAGGAGGTACCCATGCGCCCCGTGAAGTTGGATTCCATCGAACCCGGCCTTGTACAGGAATTGAGCAGCGTGCGTGAAGGAGGCAACCAGTTCTCTAATCTCCTGATGCGAGGCCGCGTGAGGCTTTCCGAACCGCATGCCCCAGATCTCCCTCTCGATCTGGACGTCGGAGGCAGAGACGGGGCAGGGAGATAGCAAGACATTGACCTGTCGGCCCGGGTGCGAAACCTGCCCGATGATCAAGCTTCCGTGTGCCTTGGCCGCGGATGCAAGTGCTTGGAATCGTTCGAACCGCTCGCCTGAATACGCCGCGTTTGGTGGGATGATGGCGTTTCCGGGAGATTCCAGATTGATCGTGTCAATCATGATATTTCCAGTTAGGATGGTTCCGATTTCGCCCTCTCCCCATCGTTGGTAGAGATTGATCAATCGATCCGAGGGAATGCCCCGGGATTCGGTGTCGACTGGATCCCACGACGACATTCTTTCGGTCATGGCAGCCTTTAAGAATCGGTTGGTGGCAGTCCGATTGGCGAAGCTGAATTTGAGAGGTTCAGCCAGGCGCTGGGCCCGGACCTCGTTCCTCCCGTGGCGTGCTACCATTGTGTAGACGGTATGCTGGGGATCGTTGCAGGACTCGTTTGCAGAGCAGGATATCAGCATCCAAGCCTTATATTTCTTCTCTCCTGCACTAAACCCGGCTAGAACGCTAGATTAGTAAAATCCGAACCTACCGCATCTAGTCTCCAAACGAGCCGCCAGACTAGCTTGAGGCTTCGCGCCACACCCCGCACACCCCTCGGATGTTGACCGAATGAGGAAAGTCTCGCTGGAGGGTGGTTTGCCAGTAATGCGCATGGCACAGCACGTATCTGGAAGTGGAGCACCATGGAATTGTCTATTATGGCCATTAACCGGTGAAATAGATCACTGGCACAAATATCGGACATTCAACTTAAATACACACACACACACACACACACACACACACACATCCATGCTAGTCCTGGGCCACAAAGAAGTTGTACAAGATATTTCATCGCCGCCATGGACGCATACGAAGAGACCGACAAGCCCAAGCTGGTCGTCGTGATCGGAGGTACTGGGATGGTCGGCGGCTCCGTTGCCCGATCGCTGCAAGAGAATCCCAAATGGCGCGTTCGGCTAACCACACGAGATCCAACAACGCCCAAAGCGAAGCAGTGTATCGACGCAGGGTTCGAGGTAGTCAAAGCCGACTCGTGGAACGCGCAAGACCTCGACGCCGCATTTCGAGGTGCGCACGCCGTCTTCCTCAATACCGACTCGGACGACGCCAACTTCAAGAATGAGATCGGTCCGCCCGAGGCAGCCATGGGGAAGCTGGTCATTGATGCTGCGATCCGGCAGAACGTACGGTACTTTGTCTTCTCGGGTCTCCCTGAATCCGCGAAGTTGACGAACAACACCGTCTCGATCCTCTCCTTCGACAACAAATGCGCAATTGCCAATTACGGGCGCAAGGCGGGCTTCGCCTCCTTCGTCGAGGTCAACATCGGCTGGGCCATGGACATCTTCTGGATGGAGACATACGGCAAGGCTTTTGGCGGCTTTGCGACCATACCGGACAGGGAGGGATTTCTGACCTTGAAACTCTTCCCCATGGCCAAGACGCCTTGGACCTCTGTGCGGGATGATTACGGCGATGCCGTGCATGCAGTTCTTCTCGATCCGACGCGATATAACAATCGCACGGTTTGGGCGATTTCTGACGTCGCGAGCTTCAAAGACGTCGCCGATACTTATAATCGCGTGACCGGAACCCAGAGTGCGCGTTTTATCCCCGAGCTTGAACGGTTGAAGGCTGCGACACCGGGAAAGACGAAGGAGGTGAATGGGCTGCGCGATTATTGCAATTACGTGAGGGGTAACTACTGCAATGGGCAACCCACCAACGATGATCTGAAGCGAGAGCTGCAGGAGCTCAAGGCTATTGCACTCGAGGCTCGTGGCCGTACTGCACGTGGTTCCAAGGCTGAGACACAGACTATTGAGGGGTTCATCAGAGCGTACGGTCCTGTTAAAGCGGGTACCAAACTATAGCTCGAGGTAATACGGAGGGCTGTATTAAAATAGGATGTACAGAGAAAAACAGAGGTTTTCCCTCTGAGTGTAAAGGAGTTAACTGAATAAGTTTGACTAGCCTCCGTAAAGTATAATGTACTGGCGATGTGGAAATGGCAGCGAACATCTTTAATTAGAATGGAAAGCATGAACCCCTACATTATTCCAGCTTGGTCACTGATCCCTGAATCATGCTTCGCCTACCAGCCATAAAGGGCAGGTCTTTGACGCTAGGCCGCAAGTTTAGCTTATGGACCTAGTCCTACTAATATAGCTCATCATACACTAGCTTTGCGGAGTGGGCGACATTGAAAGTGATCCTATGGTATATATACCGTCCTGTCAAATCTTCCCCCAGCACCAATTCTTCATTCATACCGAAAGACTCAAGTCACATCCTCCACTCCATCTGTCGTTCCATTTCGTCTCAACTTCCGCACCCAGCAATAAACACCGAATATCCTAGCACAGTTAACCCCACCTCATTCATTCCCGAGATCACGACACTCATTCTCCAGAATGCCCTCGGGACAAGGAAACCTCACCGGAGATATCGACCCCACGGCCGTTCCCCACGGCCACTGGGACTCGTTTCCATCCGAGCCGTTCCCAATGTACGACGGCACCAAGTCGATCATCTATCGCTCAAAGGACAGACGGGTCGTGGTGGGGATGCTGAGAGAGAAGGGCAAGGACACACTGGTCTGGCCCACGGACGAATTCCTATACGTCACCCAGGGTTGGATCAAGATCGATGTGGAGGGTGGAGAGAAGTTTACTTTGCACCCGGGTGATGTGATGGTTATGCAGAAGGGACAGACAATTACGTTTGAGTGCAGCGAGGATTTTGCGAATGTGGCTGTGTTTATTGATATGGAGGGAAAGGGGACGTTTCCTTGACTTTGCTTGTGAATGGCTAGGCTATGTCAAGTACATGTAGTTGATCATCCAATCCTCAGCCTCCAGTTCTTTCTGATCATCAGTTCGAGCCATGTAATCTTTGTGACTCCTGCATCATTGGTAGACCATAGCTCTTCCAAGAGGTCGATGACCCAGAGGGTAGGCACGAGCCGGTTCGTCGAATAGATTGCCGTGAGTCGTTCCCTGACGAGCTTGCGCTCTTCGGTGTCGAGCGAGGTCAACTCAGCACCAGCGTTGAGGACCGGAATCGTATGCAGATTTAGATAGGGGGAGTCGGTTTCCGTTTTCTGGAGGAGGTCGAGGATATCGAGGGCGAGACCTCGGATGGTGAGCTCGGCTTCAATCTGCGCGACTGGTCCAGCATCGACGGGTAAAGTGTTCGAGTCACGAGTCCTGCCAGAGAACCGATAGAGGAGCAGGAGTCCATGTTTTCTGAACGCTTCGGTCAGTAATTTCGCAGGGCGCTCGGACTCGGCCGACTCGTAGTCAAGGAGATTCTGCTCGGTGAGGGCCTCGTAGACAAGGTCGCGACCCCCTCCCTCGACCAAGAGGCGACAGTATCGTCCCAACTGGCCTAGCATGAAGTACAGATCCATCGAGTGGGCGGTGATGTTGTGGAATTTGTGTCGCATCGCTTTCACGTATTTCGCTAGCGAGGCTCGCTGGCCTGTCGGTTGATCCAAGGGATCCAGACAGAACGAGCAAGCCATATCCCAGTAGACGTGAAACCCCATCGTCAGGTGTGTGAGTTCCTCGTCTTGGGAGGCTGCTTGCTCCAGGACCAGATCAGCCACTGCGCGGGCCGCTATCAGGTGTTCCCGCCCATAGTCACTGGGACTTGCCGTGATCCAGGAGGAGGACATGCCGAGCATGAGCAGGGTCAAAAGAGAATATGCAAGTGGGACAGTTTGTGTTTCCAGCTCGGCTCGGAGGGAGGATAGCGCCTTACCGCGCTGTTCCAAGCTGGTAGCCATCTTTTGCTGCTGGAAGTATTGTTCATGGGCTGCGCTCACGCACTGGATCACGTAGATGAGAGAAGGCGAAACCGAGAAATAGCGGAGGATCGGGAACGACATGCAGTTATTATCCGGGTCCAGAGTCATTATGCGGCTCATTCTCTCCAGCCAGTACCGCATTAAATGGGGATTCACACTGCCGTCTATATCTAGCAAAGGGCCGACCGAGGTCCGACAGTGGTCTCCGAGCCATGGGGTTTCTAATAGCCATTGAGAGGTTGGTGGCACCGGTTGACAGACAGAGCCTCGTCGCTGGCAGCGCTTGCAGACCGGGAATGTTTCGTCGCATTTTACCCTTCGCTGTCGACACTCGCGACACCCTGAACGGCTCCGTTGGCCCCTGCCGCTACTACGAGACTTGCTTGTGTTAAGAGATAAAGCGCATACTGGTGCCTGGAGATGATGTGAAAATGGCAAGGTCGCCTTGGAGGCGAATCGGACACGGTATTTCGACATGGTGTAGACTGGATTGGTTGTGTAGTTTGGTCCTCGATTAAGAGACCTACATCGCATGTTTGGGCAATCAGCGGCGTTTTGAGACGCATGAGGAGCTCCTCATAAAGCCCTCTTATCACCCGAGGCTAATGATGGCTTGTGCTCAAGTGACCAGCCCTGGTTCTAGATAAGATTTGAAGTTGGGCTTGAAACCCCTCCTCGGATGTTTGGGGAATCGCGGGGTTTGGAGATTCGTAGAATGCGATACGCTTGATCCAAGAAGGGGACTATGATTGGCTGCGGCCTCCGATTGGAGATAGCAGCTGGAGGGGCCGATAAGACCCAGGAGTCTTTGTGCTGCCCGGCCGATCCTCGACGGTCCAGCCAAACCACAAATTTCCTCTTTTGGCCACAAAGCGAGACCCCGCCCCCATTTGACTGGTAGCACCAAAGCATCCCCTCCTGCTCTCGAACGCGGCGAAGTCATCGATCCAAACAAAAATGATAGGCCCCTCGTTAAGCCCCCATGTTAGGCAACATCCAGGAACCTGACTCAATACTCCTCGCCGAGCTTGTAGTCGCCTATAAGAGAAAAGCAAACCGGACCGGGTAAGGCTTTCTACTAGGTACAATCTCGAGAGATATCACCATGGCTAAACTGGCTCAGACGATTACTGCTCCCAACAGCGTTCAATACGACCAGCCGACGGGGTTGTTCATAAACAATCAATGGGTTGAATCGTCCAACAGGCAAACAATAACATCTATCAACCCTGCGTAAGCTACCCATTTCTGCCCCGAGTCCTACCCATCAGTGTCCCAGAGCGTTTGCGCTAACCTCGGTTTTCCACGGACCACAGAACTGAGCAGGAAATCGTCCTTGTCTCCGCCGCGACTGCCGACGACGTGGACGCGGCCGTTCGGGCTGCGCGATCTGCATTCGAGAGTGATGCCTGGCAAGCCCTCACATCTACTGCGCGTGGATCATTGCTGCTGAAGCTTGCCGATCTGGTGGAGAGCCACCAAGAAGTTCTCGCTACAATCGAAACTATGGACAACGGGAAGCCATTCTCAAGTGCACTCGGTGACGTGGAAGAGGTTGTCAGTGTTTTTCGGTATTACGGCGGATGGGCCGACAAGCAACACGGGCAGACTATTGCTGCCTCCCGCACAAAGTTTGCTTACACGCTGCGCGAGCCAATTGGTGTGTGTGGTCAGATAATACCGTATGTTCCATGTACCCTAGGTCTCACGCATGGTTCAAGCATGGTGCTAACAATATACACAACACAGGTGGAATTATCCTATTGCCATGGCCAGCTGGAAGCTCGGTCCTGCTCTGGCATGCGGCAACACGGTCGTAATCAAGGCTGCGGAAGCGACTCCCCTGTCAATACTCTATCTGGCCAACTTGGTAGCCGAGGCCGGCTTCCCGCCTGGTGTTGTGAACATCATCAATGGTTACGGAGCAGAAGCCGGCTCTGCTTTGGTCGCGCATCCAGATGTGGACAAGATAGCATTCACTGGCAGCACTCTGGTCGGGAAACAAATTATGAAACTGGCCAGTACTGGTCTCAAAAACATTACCCTGGAGACCGGCGGCAAGAGCCCCATCTTGATCTTTGACGACGCCCAGCTAGAGAATGCGGTCAAATGGGCACATTACGGCGTCATGGGTAATATGGGGCAGATATGCACTGCAACAGCCCGCATCCTTGTTCACGAAAATATATACACGGCCTTCGTTGGAAGATTCCTTGAATATCTTGCGAAGGTCTCAATCATCGGAGACCCTTTCGAGGCTGAAACATACCACGGCCCCCAAGTGTCGCGGCAACAGTTTGAGAAAATCCTAGGATACGTGCAGAGTGCCAAGGATGAGGGCGCTACAGTTCTTACTGGGGGAGCAGTCGCCGACAGCCGCCCTGGTAACAGGGGTTTCTATATCGCGCCAACCGTATTGGGTAACGTGCAGGAACATATGAAGGTATACAGGGAGGAAGTATTCGGTCCTGTTGCGACGCTCGTCCGATTCAGTTCGGAGGACGAGGCAATCCGGATGTCGAACGATACTGAGTACGGTCTCGCAGCTGCAGTTTGTACAAGCGAGGTGACTCGCGCCCATCGAGTCGCAGGGAAGCTTAGGGCCGGCACTGTCTGGATTAACTCAAACCAGAATACCGACATACGGGTTCCCTTTGGCGGGTTCAAGCAGAGTGGGATTGGCTATGAGCTGGGGCAGATGGGCCTGGATGCGTACTCAAACCTCAAGGCCGTTCATGTCAACCTGGCGCTGCAGTCGTCTTTGTAGCCGCGCCTGCGAGGGGTCAGGGACTTGGATTATTCGGTTCTCTCTGCCATACCCTAGAGAGTCTGGGATAAAACATTGGGGTACCTATCAACGTAGACCAGCGGGTGAAGTTCTGAATATGCTAAAGACACTGACTGTTTTCTCTCGGTGACTTTGTTTCCTTGTATTCAAACTTGGCCCATATCTTTCTTACACCGCATGAATAAACAATCAAAATTTATTTTACCTAGTCCTGCTCGATTCAGAACAGTTGCTTATGGCTAGCGGTACATTGCACTTGAGTTATATAGTAGTGCAAATGTTGGACGACACTGGATGAGCCTTCAGTGTTCGCTCTGATCTGGCATGATTATGCTGTTAAGAAAGGTGACCTATGAATTGTAAGCTCGGTTCCCTGCGCAGCCATGAATGGTCCTTACAAATGGCTGAAGAGTGCTGATGATCTGAATTATCTTCTCTTGGCCATCCTCAGCGGTAAAGATCTCATCATCCACATATTTAACAACGTGATAATTTCGTAATTTCAAGAGCTCAATATCCCGATGATCTGCATCGTAGCCCTGATTCGGTCAGTTTGCCACTGCATTGTCTCCAAAATCTGGTTGGCGAACCTTTGGCTTTGTCTTCAACGCCCCCTCCTTATTGGCAACAGCAAATTCCTTGAGTGCACCTTCTGTTTCCCCCTTTGCGGCGGGCAAAAACATGCTCCTAAATGGTTCTGAGCTCAACACTTGACGCCAGTCCTCAGGTCTCTCGTCAATGCTTTGTCGCAGTAAGTGAATAGTTGCTGGCTCAGGGGCCCAAAGGCCGCCCCCAACATATGACGACCTTGGGTCAAGTTGGAGATAGTAGCAAGCATATGGTCTCCTCCTCCCCGTACGGGAGAATGCGGCGGAAAAGTGAGACTAAGATACAAAGAGTCTGAGTTAGTATGCTACTGTAACAAAAGATGGTGGAATAACTCAACTTTGTAGGGTTTCTGGTCCCTGCTGAACCGAAGGTCTCGATATATACGGAATATGATGTCTCGAGGCGGCAGCTCCGGGATTGTGCCATCAAACGCAATGATTTTTGGTGTCAGGGTTTCAACAAAAGTCTCCCAGTCTTTCTTGGCTCGCCTAAACTCCCTTTCATGGCCTTTTGGCATTAGAAAAATCACTGTGCTTTAGTATAATGGCGTTCTTACTCTTGAACCAATCGCGATTGTTACTGATCCTCAGGTCTTTTAGATATCGGAGCGTGTTCTTGTGTACTCTGGTGCTAGAGTACTCCACTCCATCAAGAGGACGTAGTTTCTCGTAAGGGATAATGGTGGTTCGCCTGGGATAATCTTCCTCTTCCGCATCATTCTCAGAGGTAGACGGGTCGTCCTTTTCACTCTGATCTTCCTCTGCATCGGGTTGGTAATCGTCATCGCTACTGTTGTTGTCGAATTCTTCTTCGGCACTCCCATCGGCATCGACATGAGTTGCGGGACTGTCTTTTCGGTGGACCTTTGCGGTTTGTCGTGAAAGTGGTAACGATGAAAGGCGCTTGCGACTGGGCATTCTAGTTCACCTGAATGTCAATGTCCAAGTAGAGGTCAGTACTGTAAGTTTTTGATCAAGAAAAATCTGTGCGAAGAGTCAGCACTGCATACACCTTGTTTTCACCTGACCAGCTCGCCTTCCATTCGGCAATACTCGTCTGGGTATCGCCAGTAGCCATTCCTACTAAGGGTCCCCCACTTGCCTCCTCTGGGAAGATCGAGAGCTCCTAGGGCTTGGCTCGCCTACACTACACCGGAAATAAGAATACGGTGGGAAAGACTCCTTTACCCAAGTCGACATCTGAGATTTCAAAGACCCTGACTTTTACGGCCAAACGTAGGACATTCTTCTCGGCACTATACCTTGCGCACTAGAGCTAATTTACAGAATGCCAGACGAGTACTGACTGAAGAACACACTTTGATTAGTTTTCTCACGCCGAATGCGAATCGAGAACAAATCTGTGGAGGCGGGCTTCGCAAACTGTCCCAAAACGGAAAATATGTGGGGCCCGATTGAAAGGCTGTGAGGGGACCCACCGTTATCATTGGGATTAGGCAAACGCCCGCTTACATGACTGATGTGGATTTCGTCTTGCCCCACGCGGCCGTCAATACCTGACATCATAACTTTAGTATAACTATATATCTATCTACGGAAGTACCTGTAGAGGCCCACTTCCATTAACCTCGGAAACCATGAAGATTGCTCTCGCTGGTGCTGGTCAGGTTGGCCTTCTACTCGCCACCGAATTTTGCAAGTCCGAGGACGAAGTGGTTGTCCTGACCAGGACTTTGAAACCGAGCCTCGAACACCTGAAAGTTGAGATACGTCTTACAGATTACTCCGTTGACGATTTGAAGAGCAAGCTCGACGACTGTGACGCGGTTGTTTCCACCCTCAGCGGCGGCGATGAATTTTATATTTCCGCGCACTCCAACATCCTCGAGGCATGCAGTCAATCGCGAAGGTGTAAACACTTCATCCCGTCGGAGTGGAATATCAACCTGGACGATTTCCCGGATCAGCCCATGTTTAGTGCCGCCACGCACGAGGTGATCCGCCGCAAGCTACGATCACAACAGGGAGTCAAGTGGACGATGATTTGTCACGGCTGGTTTATGGAATATGTCCTGCCCACAGAGAAGAACCCACTTCGGGAGATCGGACTCGCGTGGGCGATGAACCACAGCACAAAGGTGTTCGACATGTATGCCGATGGCTCGCAGAAGGTGACTTTGACATCTACTGCAGATACAGCGCGGGCTGTGCTGGCTGTGTTGCGGAACAGTATCAACAACGGCGCCGAGTTGCCGCCGATCACTCTCCTGGCGGGGCAGAGTTTGACCTACAGGGAGCTTTTCCAATTGATCCAATCGCGCGATCCTGCCTGGACGTCGAGGCAGGTGACCTTTTCGGAGGTCCTTGGTGACATTTACGAAGGTCTCAAGGCGAACGATCCGTCGGTGGCTGTCCATCAATTGAGGATCCTTGGGTTTACGAACGCGAATCACAACCCCGAGGCAAAGGCTTTGAAATGGGGAACTGGAGTCCTCCACGGGTTGCGCGCTACCACGATTGAGGAGTTCTTGAACCAGGCAGAAGCTTGAGACCCATAAGGAAATGGCGAACCCCCCAAAATATGATGTTGTATACAATCGTGAACATGGTTTCTTCCCAACTATTCAGATTAATGTTGTGACCGGTATGTCTAGACAATGCTTTTGTCTGTTTTTCGGAGAATTGAGCTTGTGCGACATGTGATGGACAGAGACGGACAGAGTCAAGACAGGGTTCCCTATACCATACTGTGAGAGGGCCTGGTGGAGTCCCTGGCTATCTCCCTATATTCTAGGTGGACGGGCGTGGATGCTTTTGGCATCTCTCAAGCGTACCAAGACCTCGCGGTCGCCGCGATGAGTTGAAATCTGTGATTTACTTCCTTCGCGCATAACGCCCTCATATTAGACCAGTCCCTAGGTGGCCTGCGCACGATGAGGTCAACTCATCAATGGGGAATTTTTCTTCGATACTTTGATAGAGTTCCAGGATACCACGCCTGGTAAAAGGCTGGTAAAGAGGATTTTGTAATCTCGCGATGAGTGAAGCACGGCTTGAATGGATATACCACGCGTAATAATATCGACGTAGACAGAAAGCGTCATGCTTTCAGGGCAGTTAACTAGAAGATTTGAGCAGATCCTATATGATTCTTACGCCCTACAACTAAATGTAGTTATTGTCGGAAAGTTCTGTATGCCATGAGTGTTAGCATGCAGGGGCGGGGGCAAGCCATGTATTTTACGATTAGCTTCAAAGTACCAGGCAGCTACTGATACTGCTACGGTTCTTATCACGCTAGAGTTGAGTGCTAGATCCAATGATCCAGTCCGCATGTTTGTTCACCCAGCTCCTGGTTTCATAACCGAGGAATGCTACCAAATTGCTTATCGTAAGCTGCCACTCGACCGAGGACGGCCGTAGTCAATAGACATCTTTACTTGTAGGACTTGAGACTAGCAGGACACCGTTTATTGTGAGTGAGCTGGCTGGTATGAAAAGTTATATACCCACCATGTCATATCCCAATCAGTATACCTTTTCTTAATCCATCAAATTCCCGCTGATGTGGCCAGAAGAAGCTTCTGCCCAAATCAGGCTTAACAAGACTCTCATGCAGCAACTGGTTTAGCATTCCCATCTCAGTCTCGATGCTCGATCATCTGGGAACGGCGGAAACCATGTCGAGCTCGGAAAGCCCAGTCCAGCAATATACCCAAGAGCGCGGCGACAAGTATTACCGAGAAGTAGTTCATACCTGTGGAGCTGACGTTAGGGTGGCACGATTGCCAGGCTGGGGGCTAAAACTTACTACCTGCCTCAACGGGGATATAGTAGGGGAATGAGTAGACGACACAAGTAACTAGAGTAAAAGCGATTGTGGTAACTTTGCATACTTTCCCGAAGACGCCAAAGTGGTATGGGCCTTTGATGTGGCCGTTTCGGGGCAAAAGAGAGAACATGACGGATATCATGATCGAAAGGTTTGGGAACACAAGCACAGCTGTGATAAGACTGGAGGGGAAAATAATAAGTACCCAAATGATAAACTTGATGCCGGAGGCGTTGTTCGCGCTTACCTATTGAAGGCCGTTGTCGAAGCGATACAGAGGAGGGAGATGATGTTCACTAAAACCAGACAGAGCAGATGTGCGTTGATGGGCACGCCGAATCGCTTGGGAACCCGAGACCAGAAGGTCGAGAAGGGAAGTCCATTGTCCCTAGAAAAGGCCCAAGAGATGCGCATCTGATAGGTGTGAAGGCCAACAGTTGAAAACCATAATGTAATGAGGATGAGGGATAGCAGGCCTACTGCGGCGCCGCGGTTGCCACTGAATAGCAGGTGGAATAGTTCGAGTAGAGGAACATGTGCGGAAGTCACAGCATCGAAATCGAACATACAATAGACCAGCACTATGGCAAGTGGCCAGGCGGTCGCAAACCCAATGGCAATACTCGCGAAAAGCGCCCTGGGGACGTTGACCTCCGGGCGGACAATCTCCTCCGCCAGATGGCTGACAGCATCAAGCAGGCCAAAGGACCAGTTGGCATTTAAGAGTCCAATCATGAATGCCATGCCAAACGATGGCCAGCCGCTGATGTTTTCTGTGCTAGTGAATATGAACGAGGCACTTGTGTGGGATGGTGTCTTTACTGGCAGGACTATGAGGACGGCAAGCCAGGCAAGGATGCTGAAAACCATGCTGGCCATCATAGTACGCGCCAGAAGCTTTTCGCGAAAGTTGAACAGGAAGCATGACAAATTGTGTGCGATCCCAATCAACCATATCTGCCACGCAGCAACTGCACTGTCCGCGACGATAAGGCCACTGTGTCAGAAATAGGATCACTAGTAGACCGGGGGGGAAGCTTACAATCCAGGGTGGAACAGGCTCACGCAGCCCATAACCATTTGCCCGACCAACACACTGATCGAGGCGGTAGCGCATAGGCCTCCCAGAAGGTTAAGCATGCCGGTGACGTACGCAGAGAACCGGGCGTACTTGGGAGGCGCCAGTCGCATGACCCAGTAGTATTGGCCTCCAGAGTTCGGCATGGCACTGATCAGCTCTGCCAGGCTGACTGAAATGGCCACGTTGATCACTGCAATAAGGACCAGCCCCCAGATGAGGACAACGGGACCGCCAACGAGCACGCCAGTTGCAAAGCCACCAGTGACTCCAATCCATGAGGCGGTAATCGAAAACGCCGTCCCAGTCAATTGGAACACGTTCAGCTCACGCTTGACCTGAACCGCATAACCCATCTCTGTCCCAATTTAGCAGCGGGGCCACCCAGGGTAGTTAATCGACTCACCCTGAATATGTTGGTCATCGACATCCCCAAGTTCAATAGATTCTGGCCCCCCAGAAGTTGACCCCGCGGGGTCTTTGGGATGGTCCTCCATGATCGGCGAGAATATACAGTAGGGAAGGAACAAATATGCACATAATCGCCGATTTCCTGGATATGGGAGAGAGAGATATATATATATTCAGCTCCGAACCCCGTGCGATAGAAAGACTGCCCCTAGCCAGCGAGACCGTGGGGCTGCCGGATTCGGAGAGTAAGCGAAAAGCGCGTTCCAAAATGCGGGGAAGGCGATAGGTAATCTCCTCCAATAAACTCTCCTCAAGATAAGACCTCTGTCTACGGACTAGTACAGCCACTAGGGTTCTTCGTTCCCCTATCGATTCGCCTCCAACGGTCACTTTCCAGAATAGGCCTTCAGGCGAGGCAGGCCACGGTATTGAACTCCTAAGCGGCTAGTAGCAAGTTAGATCTGCCCGTGTTTGCCGCGCAGAAATTGAGAATCCCAAGGCTTTGCACCCTCCTGCCGGATATAAATACGCGGAAATCATGCTCTCGGCGTTGTTCACCCTCTAGTTCACAGAGATCCTCAGCACATCTACAAGATGCCCAAGATCACCATCCTCGGCGCCGGGTAATTCCCATCCATACCAATACTGCAACTTTTGTGTTGGCTAACCCCTTTTCGCTCCTAGAATTACCGGCTTGAGTATAGCGAGCCAGCTCCCTAAGTATTGTGACGTGACAATCATAGCGGACTCCCTGCCGGGAGATCCGATGAACCATGCATATGTTAGCCAGTGGGCAGGAGCAATCTGGTTAGGGGTTCACTCATCAATGCCACGAGAGCAAGAGATGCAGCTAAACAGTTTCTCCGAGCTCTGGCGGCTCGCCGAGTCTTTCCCTGAATCCGGTGCACGCCATATCAAGATGACCGAGATCATGGATTATGGATCCAAAGATGCAGTTTGGTACCAGAGCAAGGTTCCTGGCTTCCGATTCCTCACAGAGAAAGAGCTCCCGCTCGGCGCCAAATTCGGCATGGAATTCCAGACCGTTGTTATTAACCCCCCAACCTTCCTGCCTTGGTTCCGGAAATACCTGGAGGATCGAGGGGTGAAGTTCCGGAGAGCGCACGTCAAGTCGCTGCGAGATCTGAAGGGGATGGGGCACGATGTGCTTGTGAATGCAACGGGCTTCGGTGCTACCAATCTTCTCGATGTCAGAGAGACAAAGATCACACCCGTCCGACAGCAGAACCTTCGTATACGTAAGCATGGATATAATCGGCTCTATATCCGGCGTGGGGTGAATGGGTACTACTCCACGGCGTTTGCGCGCGACGATGGGACGATTTATATTGGAGGGGTAAAATCGGAAGGAGATCTAAGCACCGAGGCGGATCTTGAGCAGCGCAAGATTGTAAGTGTTTGCTGACACCCATGAGCTACTACTAAGCCTCCCTGGCTAACGAAGTTGATCCGCTCTGTCTGTCTAGATCATGCGCCAGCAGCACGAGAATCAACCAGATGTATTCCCGTCTCCGGATCCCCTTGACTATGACTTTATCACGGACCATGTGGGCGTGTTTCCCATAATAAAACCCGAGAACGGAGGTGTGAAGGTTCAGAAGCAGCGGATGGCAGGGCAGAAGGTCATTCATGCCTACGGGCAAGAAGCCGGAGGGTATACCTTCAGCTTCGGCTTGGGACGCCAGGTGGCGCGGTACGCCTGTGAATATCTTGCGGAGGTACCAGAGACTGATCCGGCTCCGCTGGTTAGCCATTTGTGAATTGTTCTAGGAAAGTAGTAAATAGAGCCTGGCAGATAATGTTTCAAAGCTAAAAGGGGAAAGCCCATATCAGCCCTCTACGCTGGATACCACTATAATAGGAAACTAACCGGAGAGAGGCGGGTCGAGACAAGCCGCTGGCTAACGTAGGTTACGGAACGTAAGCCTTACAACTCCACTAGTTATCTGCTAGTACCTGGGGCTGGAAAGATCCATACCCAACAAAGGCAGCTCCTACGATGTTATATCACGGTGGTGGGTGGGAAGTACAGATTCACGGTTTCTCATTCTGTTATCTACATCATAGACCTTGTCTTCGAAGCGTCAGCAATGATCAACTCTGCCGCTCGCTCCCCAATACATAGGACGGTCACCATGGGATTGATTGAAGTCATGCACGGAAAGACGCTGGCATCAGCGACGCGTAATCGGGCAATGCCTCTCACTCTCAAAGCAGGATCAACCACTGCAAGGGGATCTGAACTGATGTTTCCCATCTTCACCGTTCCACATGGGTGGTAGACGGTGTTGGAGACTTTGCGACCATATTCACAAAGCTGGTCATCAGTCCTGACGTTCGGCCCCGGTGCAATTTCCCGCGTGATGTAGTTCTTAAACGGCTCCGCCTGGGCTATCTTTCTAGCCTGCTTCAACATGAAAAGATTGGTGGCCTTGTCATAGCCTCCCGCATCGCTAAAGTAGCGCTGGTCCAAAGCCGGCTTCGTCTTTGGGTCTGCGGATGTCAAGTAGAGTCGACCAACGGACCGAGGCCGCGCAGTGAATGGGATGACGCAGAATGCATGCTTGGGGGTCTCGTATCCCATCGGCTTAGTATAGAAATCAAAGGGAACAGTGAAAATGTGGAACATGGTGTCCATAATCGCCCCGTCAGTTCCCCTGGCGTTGGGCTCTTCTCTGCGGAGCACCATTGCTGCCTCGGAGCCCATGGCAACCTGGTGCTCAGGAACCTTCTCCTTGATCTCCCACATACATAGAGTTTCAGCGTGGTCCTGTAGGTTTTCCCCAACACCAGGCAGGTCTTTCACCACCGGTAAACCCAGGGAGGTTAGCTGTGCCGATGGACCGAGCCCGGACAGGAGCATCAGCCTCGGGGTGTCAAATGCCCCTGCACAGAGAATGACTTCGGTATTTGCCGAAACCATGTAGTCCTGATCTGAGTTGGTAGTGACTTTCACTCCTACGGCAGTACTATCCTTAAACAGGATCCGCGCAACCCAAGACTTCAGCAGTATCTTGAGATTTGGGCGAAATTCTTTCCCACTGAGGATAGGATGGATATAAGCGACACTGGCACTGCTGCGATGATTGTCGTCAGGCGTGTACGAGACGTTGAGATAGCCGATTGACTGTTGGAGATGTCCTTTTTCCGCAATTTCTTTATTGAAGTCGTCTGAGATGGGGATTCTGAACAGATTCGCACAGGTTTTGACCCAGTCCTCGACGATGCTGCTGCGATGACGACGGTCAACAGGCACAATGTTATTGCGCAGCTTCTTGTAGAGTCTCATCATTTCTGCATGAGTCCATCCTTCTGCGCCCAGGCGCTGCCATTGTTCCATGTCGTAGTCGAAGGGCGGAAACGAGATTCCTCCGTTGTGGCTCGAGCAACCACCGAGCATCTTGGCCCGCGAGTGCATGATGTTGCTATTCCCTGAATCAAAACCAATCAGTGGATACGCATTGGGTCTGGGATGGGGTAGGCAGGCTTTACCGAACTCCTGGGGAACAGAGCGATAACCATAGTCATATTCATCGCTCGTCCACAGGTTCACAAGATTTCTCAAATTTAAAATATCCTCGTTGGCGAAATCACTGTCGCCACCCTCAATCAGTAAGATAGTTGCGTGTGGGAGACTTTCAGCCAAGCGACTGGCGATAACACAGCCGGCCGTCCCTCCGCCCACAATGACATAGTCAAATCGGGGGTTAGGACCAAGTTCATATATGAGGGTCATGGTGGGTTTCGTAGGGAGGAAATCCAATTGAAGTTGTTGTGATGGTGAGCGTCATCCGGCAGACTCGTACAAATTATAAACATCCCAAGCAGCATCTTGTGGCTGGCGTTATCTGCTGAAGCCGCCGCCTCCTCGCTAGCCGCCCCAATTAGGAAAGTCTTCTAGTCCTCTACTCCAACCTTGGTGGGCCCACCACAGCCGCGTGCCCATCGTTAAAATAGCGAATACGGAAACAAGGGGAGCAAACACGACTATCGTTCCCGTATCATTTGTAAGGGACGGGGGCGACCGTTCGGAGAGGATTAAATTCCCCTACATTATAAAGGAAATGTGAATCTGCCAGCATGTATCTTCCCAGGATAAACTGGCTATTTGTTAGATATTTTCCCAAAGATGAAAACTGAACTTGATCCAACCCACCAATCCCGAGCTGAGGGCGTGCAGCACTTCGACGTCGTCATTGTGGGAGCTGGCTTCTCAGGCTGTTATCTTCTCTACCAACTGCGCAAGAATGGTTTCAACTGTTGTGTGATCGAGGCGGCGGAAGATCTCGGTGGCGTCTGGCAATGGAACAGGTACCCCGGCGCCCGTGTGGACACGCACGCTCCTCTATACCAATTGTCGATCCCGGAGGTTTGGCAAAGCTGGAACTGGACTCAGAGATTCCCCGCGGCGCATGAACTTGTCGCCTATTTTCAGCATTTGGATAAAGTCCTTGACCTGAGGAAGGACGTGATTTTCAATACCAAAGTCGTCGGGGCCGAGTTCAGCGAGGATGTCAATACTTGGACAATCACGACGGGTGGAGGAGCCACATTTGTATCCCGCTATTTCATCCCTGCGATGGGGTTTGCGGCAAGACGTGTCTTCCCCGACTGGCCTGGGATTGAGAGGTTCAAAGGCGAAATCCACCACTCGAGTTTCTGGCCCAAGGAGGGGGTTGATGTCCAAGGCAAGCGTGTTGCCGTGGTCGGGACTGGAAGCACTGGCGTACAGATGACACAGGAGATGGGCAAGTCCGCCGGTTTTCTCACGGTCTTCCAGCGGACACCGAATTATTGTCTCCCACTACCCCAGGAAGATCTCACGCCAGACGGGCAAGCATCCGAAAAGGCTGGATATGCAGCCAAATTCGCGCTCCGGACCCTCAGCACCGGCGGCTATGACTTCTGCCCTGAAGACATCAATACCTTCGATCACACCTCTGTCGAGCGCGCAGCCATGTATGAGCGCAAATGGTCCGAAGGTGGCTTCCAGTTCTGGTCCGGCGCTTATAAGGACTTGATGACCAACAAAGTAGCAAACCGAGAAGCGTATGACTTTTGGGCGAGCAAGGTCCGAGGCATGATTCGTGACCCGGTCAAAAAGGACCTTTTAGCTCCCTTGGAACCGCCTCATCCATTTGGGACAAGACGTACGGCGCTGTTTACTACCTACTATGACGTTCTGAACCAGGATAATGTGTGCATTATCCCGGTCAAGGAGAATCCTATTGAGCTGGTGACCGAGTCAGGAGTCGTGACCAAGGACGGCAAGCACCACGAGCTCGATGTGATTGCACTTGCAACCGGATTTGACGCAGTGACAGGGGGGTTGAACCAGATCGTCATCAAGAACGCGGCAGGCCTCTCCCTGAGAAACAAATGGGCTAGAGGAACCAAAACGTATCTTGGGCTCATGTCATCTGGGTTTCCCAACATGTTCTTTGTGTACGGGCCCCAGGGACCCACTGCGTTGTCCAATGGGCCGACCTGCATCGAGATGCAGTCGGATTGGATAGTCCAATATTTAATTTATGCGCGAGAAAAGGGTTTGAAGCGCATCGATGCCAAACCCGATAGCGAGGACGCTTTTAGCAAGGTCCTAAACGAGCATACCAACCAGACCTTGTTTATCACGGACGATAGCCCTTACGTTGGGGCGAATGTGAAGGGGAAGGTGCGAGAAGGGTTGAACTGGATTGCTGGGGTGCCCGAGTACCATCGACTGATTGTCGAAAGTGCGGCCAGAGGTTATAGGGGGTTTGAGCTCTGTTAAATGTGTCAAAACACCTATCTAAAACGGTAGGAAAGTAGCTTTGCAATAATACAAGTAATCCACCTTCTACATGGCGACAGTCTCAGAACCAGCTGTTTATAGCTTAGATTGGATCGCCTCGCCCCACGAATCCAACACTTTATTCTTCACAGACATTAGTCTTTCCTCCGATTCCTCAAAAACGCGCGGTAGCCCTGTCTCGCTGTACGGAACACCAGATACAACCATCTTTGCCATACCCTTGGAAGCAAGGAAGATCTGCGGCATTCCATGTCCTGTCCAACCGCCCATGATGAACAAGCCCTTCTTGCCTGGAACTGGCCCGAGACGCGGAAGTTTATCGCTCGAGTAGCCCATTACTTCAGCTGACAGTCAGCCGCAGCAGTCCTCAGCACGTTAATCTGAAGGGGGACTTACTGCCCGTCCAAATATCCTCAACATAGGCCCCGCTGTTTTCCCAGCCATGGAAATGCCGTTGCATGTATTGCTCAAAATAGCGCTTCACCTCGTTTACTCCCTGGCTGTCGTCTGTATTTGCATACCACATGTCTTTGGCGAGAAAGTACGCGGACCGTCCACCGCCAACGATGATACTCCCATCGGGGCGAGGAATCAGGTAATCGAAATCCCAAGGTGCAAAGCGAAGACCGTAGGAGTTTGCTAGAAGTGGTGCCTGCCCACGCGTGCTAATTTTGCAGCTGATGCCTCGGTAGGGTATGATCTTGTCCTTGTACTCTGGAAGGAGTGCCGCCGTGTACGCATTCGTCGCCAGAACGACCTTGGGGGCCCTGATGATTCCTCGGTTGGTCGTCACAACCCAGTGACTGGAGCCGTTTCCATCCACTACCTCTGCAAGATCCGTAACAAGGGTATTGGTCTGCAGATTGACCCCGCGGTCGACCGCGGAGCGAAACATGTGCTGAACTAATTTATACGGCCATAGATGCGCCGCAGTAAAAGAAATACATCCACGCGCTCCCTTGACGCTTGATACCTGCGGATCAACTTCAATAGAAATCCACATATAAAATAGGATTCGGAACATACCGTTTCCGCATACTGCTCCGGTACGGCATATGCGTCCTGGGACGCTGCAACTCCCATATCCTGCATCTGACGTAGCGCCTTCCTGGCACTCTCGGCCTGTTCGCGGCTGAAAACCACATCGCAAGCTCGGGTTACCACAAAATCACAGTCGATTCCTTCCTTCTCAATATGCTGCTTCACGGCTTTCAAGTTCTCCAGTTCGAAATTAGCAAGCTCGGCCGCTGCCACTGGGCCATGTTCAGCCGCCACCTGCGACGCATGCCAATACGGGTCGGGCTTGATATGTCCACCTGCACAGTTGTCACGCATCCAAGCGAAAGAATAAGCCACCAAACCCGGTATGTGCTCAAGGAACCGAGACCCTCGTCTCTACTCACCATTTCGACCCGTCGCGCCTGAGCATAACTGCCTAGCCTCGAGGACCACGATCGTTGCGGGCGGAGTGGCTTCGTTCAAGATGTGGGTTACCAGGGCTGCGGCGCTGTACCCGCCGCCGATGACGACTATTTCACTTTCCGTAGGGAGGTCTTGGGTGGATCGGAAGTCTTTCAAGTCGGAAGCGGCAGTCTGCCAAAAAGAGGTCTTCCCGTTTGGGTGAGGAAATAGAGGACCAACCATGGCGGGTAATATCGCGGGCTCTGGGAGAATGAACACACAAACACGCACAGAGAAAAAAAAAATCAGGTACCTTGCACTCGATCAAGAATGCTTATCACACCTGAGTTATTGGCGTGATAAATCAAGAGCACTGGTACTCGTGGGAGCTGCCACTGGTGATGATAGCTCCCCTGGCCAAGCCGTCGCTTATCTCCTGTATCAGGAACCCAGCTCGGCAATCGAGCAGGCAGGACAGAGTTTGATGGTATGTCATGGACTGGGGTCTAGAATTCCTCCCTGAGGCTGATTGAAAGCCGGGCGGCGGGCAGAGATGCCTGTTTGAACCAATAAGCGAAGTTCAGCGGGGAAGCCTGTTTTGCGAATGTGGAGATATATGTCAAAAGGGATTATATTCCGGCATTGGCCAACGTAGGTGAAGTCTGCATAGCACACTTAAGGCCTCAAGCTCGCGTAATGGCTCAAACAGGCAGGTCGTTTTACGCTCAAATCCTGGTGGGGCGATGTCCGTCTAGCGCCCATGTCGCCGACTGATCTATAAGTCCTAGTGCACAACCCCCGTTTCCGTATCACCATCCCCGACTCCTAGAGCGACCTATCGAGGCCAACTTGGCGGCAGTTTTTCAAATGTTTCAAACATTCCTCAATTTCTTTTCTACACAACAGGCAGATGTCGTCGCGGAAGCACCGACCCAAGAGCAGATCGAGCGTGCTCAATATCTCCTCGAGGCACAAAGAAAAGCGGTCGCCTTATTCGAAGATATTGAAAAGCACTTGATCAGACCCGGTATCAGCGAGAAGACTCTAAACAAGGAGATATACGACCTGGGCGCGACGCATGGTGTGAAATCACACTGGCACAAGCGACTCGTGCGGAGTGGACCCAACACCCTCCGTCCCTTCGCAGAAAGCCCACCCGACCGTATTCTTCAACCGGACGACATTCTTGTGGTGGACCTGGGACCTGTTTTCGAAGCTTGGGAAGCAGACTTCGGCCGCACTTTCGTTCTTGGGGATGATCAACACAAGCTGAAGCTTCGTGACTCGCTGGAACCAATCTGGAAAATAGTCAGAGGGAAATACTTGGCCAGCCCTGGAATCACTGGAGAAGAGCTGTACGAGATTGCATGTGCCGAGGCCCAGCGTTTCGGTTATACTTTTGGTGCTGAGCTCGCTGGCCACCTGGTTGGCTTCTTTCCACATGAGCGGATTCCCAAAGATAAATACTCTCTCTATATCAAGAAGGGCAACAAGGAGAAGATCAACTCAATTGGTCGTGATGGACTGAAACGCCACTGGATTCTGGAGATCCATCTCCATGACCCTATTCATCAGTTTGGTGGCTTCTATGAGCAGCTAATGACTGTAGAATGACCTTGCATCTCGTAAGGGGCGCTTGTAGAATATACCTTACGGAAACACCATCTGAATGGATGAACTAAATGATATTTATCTGGCGCAGAATAACCCTTGTGCGCATTTTTGTTTACAAAGGGATGTAGTCATCAAATTTCGGGAATCTCGACGTGATTGAACGCAGTTCACCTACAGCCATATGCTACCCCTCTCAAGTCTTAGGACATTTTCAATGCCGTGAGGGGTTTCTGTAGGTAAACACAAATCTCGGACTTGGAGGCTCCCGAGGGTCCTCATATATCCCGGTCGTGCCGCTCACACACACCGTTATCGAGTGGATAGCAGTATCCTGTATGGATTCTTGGCTGAAGGGGAATAGCATTCTGGGAGTGATCGCACGCTCATCGGGTAAGATGGAAGACATCTCAACACCGTCGAGCGATAATGTTCCCAATTATGATCCTAGAAATGCTAAGAAAGAAAGAAACTGGATTGCCTGCCGGGTAAGGTTCTGAGTTGTCAGAAATAGAGGCAAGATAGGGCGACCGGAGACGAAAATCCAGAGTCCGTGCACTCAAATTTCATCTTCTTCTACCGCACCACGTAACGCCGCCATTGATGCATGCAGCCATTGATGCATGCAGTTCTCTTGGGAGAACACCTCAGCCTCTGGATCCTACCAGCTACAACAGCCCGATTGACTATCCTCCTCAAGGCTACATTTTATTCGTAATATGATACGAACCTAGTTACTAACTGGAAGCGCTCTGCGATCATCTGTTCGAAAAGCCTAGCCTATACCTCGGCAAGATGGCTATATTTCTATGGGATGAATTCCAGATGCTAGCAACAACCTCTAGTGTTAGGAGAGCCCTTCTGTCCAAAGGCTGGTCTAGAAAAAATTCTCATCAAACGGCCAAAGAGCAGAGGGTGGAATTGCGAGAGACATATCTTCATAACCTCTCCGACTTTGTGACTTTTCCTTGCTTTGACGTAGGTGTGCTGCTCGGATGTTAGCATGAGCCAACGTCTAGAGACGGGTCTGCTAGGAACAAGCGAAGAGCCTGCTCGAGGCATGTACATGTTAGAGTGCCGAAATTGGTCATAATTAGCCAGTGCATCTATATACATGCATCGGTGGTCTCCAGACGACAGACAGTACCGGGGAAGTTGCTAGACAAAGCTCAGCGACACAACAACAAAATACTTGTATCTAGATAAATTATAGAATCTGGGCTAAACAAACAAAGCGCGTACCAACAGCAAGAGCATTTGCGATTTGATTGGTAGTGTCAGAATCCGCCTTGTCACTGTGCCGCAATTTTTGTTTGCGTTCTGGCGCCTTGCCCTCCACCCCGCGTCTGCACTCCCAGCCCATCAACCATCAACCATCATTCATCAACCATCATTAATCCATTTTCCATCTCTCCTCAACCAGCTGCGTACCTCCTCATCTCAGATCTTCATCCTCTATCCTCTTTACTATCCCAAAAGTCTAAAAGCAAAATGCCCACCTTTCCTAAGATCCAGAACCTCTCATCCACCCTTCTCACCCAAGGCGCCAAAACCGCGCAGACAGCACTCAACGAGGGCGCCAAGATGGCCGCAACGTACGGCCCTGCAGCGATGAATAAAACAGCAGAGTTCGTGGGACATGTAGGTTCTTAGACGCTCTTGTTTGCACCTTCACACCTTCCTTCCACCAGGAAGAATCAACAGTATAGCAGAGTTGACTACTAACGTCTATGTCTGTGATAATCCCAGGCCGCAAACTGGACATCCCAGAACCCCGCCCTCGCAACATCCATCCTCATCGGCGGCGCTATCATCGCCGCACCAGCGGTAGTCGCCGCGCCGGCTCTGTCGATTGCGGGGTTCGGGCCTGCGGGCGTTCAGGCTGGTGAGTTGCCCTGGACCGACCGACCCCCTCTACTTCTCTTCCCATCGCGTTCTTATCCGCTCTTTCTTCGATACCGTCCCTTCTTCAAGATGCCCAAGTCAGAACTGAGGCTCACCTAAGACTTTGCGAGAGAACAGGCTCCATCGCCGCAGCAGTCCAAGGGACAATAGGCAACGTTGCAGCTGGAAGTACGTTTGCGACACTGCAGAGTGCTGGGGCGGCGGGGGCGGGTGCCGCGGTTGTTAATGGGGCTGTGCAGGGTGCTGCTGTTGTTGGTACGATTGGAAATGTTGCGGTCGGATGGGTAAGGGCGAGGCTGTGAAGTCTCATTTGATTTTTGGAAGTGATTTTGTTGAGTTGGTATGATTTCCGAGGTTGGCCGGGCCTGATCGTGGTTGGTATAGCAAGCTGAAGGATACTGTGTTGGTGAAAGGTCACTTGGTTACCGGGCTTCGTACGTGGTAGCTAGATAGATGATGAGAGTCCTTATTTGATGGATTGGATGGTTTTCTCCGCAATTTTGGTTGGATCAACGTTTCTAACATGAGTTCGGGGAAGCAACCGCGATTTTCATTTCCATCACCCTCCTTTCGATAGACCGAAACGCCGAGAGCGCAACCCAAGTAGCATCCATAGCGCAGGGATGTCGTAGCTCGGCGGGGGAGCATCGCAACAAGATAGCAAGGCTCAAATGCTAGAATACAAGGGTTCATCGAGGGCAAGAAATGGAAGATCCTGCCCGGCAGGCGAGGAGATCTAAGCAGCCCTTTCCTATCAAATGCAATGATCGAACCCTTAGCGCTAGGAAGAAATGCTGGAAGGTAGAAGAGAACTGGTGGTTAGTACAAACAAGGGAATCTATCCCACCTAGAGGCATAAAGCACCGACAGACATGGAAAGGATAGCCAAACTAGGGAGTGCGTTGCTTGCCTTGATAATCTTGCAAAAAAAAAACATGCATGGAAGAGAGTTCAAAGGTCACTCAGTCAACAATAGTCATTGGTCCCTAATCCCCTCGGGCAATTCTAGCGAAATCGCGAAATCGCCAGACTTTTGTCTCCAGTAGGCTGCATGCAGCGTTAGGCCCAGGACTACATCCTAGGGCTCACTTTTGTGCGTACAACATGCCTGCTTCGGCTGATTTAGGAAGATGCAAAGGACGCACCTATCCTCTTAACTAGACCCTGGACGAAGAACCCGATATAGAAAATAGGTCATACTCCTTGTGAGTCCAGTGTCTCGCCATATTAATGACAGTCACCATGCGAGTGTCCAAACCCAACGACTACCGGCAAGCAAATAATGCCAATAGAAATGTAGGTAGTAGAGTCGGACCTAGTATGAAAATGTCTGCATACGACCAGAAAAATGGCATAAACAACCAATCTAGCGATGCTTTCAAAGAGAGCTCAGAGTAGACTATTTCACGTCAACCCCGGGTAGCTCCGCACCCAAGGGCAAGCCATGTAGCATGCAGAGATAGGTGCCTACGTAGTTTGTAGTATCATAGTACCCCAAGTAAAGCAGCTTATTGGCCGACATGATCCGGCCCTCTTTGGTTCCTCCTCTTCAGTCCGCAGGCTGTTTGTTTGTTGAAAGGTGTAGATCCCGTGACCGAGCCGGCGTCCGAGGTAGGGTTCTTTGTCTGGTCGAGTCCTTTGATACCAGGGCATTCTTATTGTTATGATTGTTGAAAAAAGATGCGAGACACAAACACGAGACAAAGAAGGGTTCTTTGGCCAGATCTACTGTTCCCTTGTCAGTTTCTAAATCCGGTATAGCATCATTCAGAGCTTGGAGCATTTGGCCGGCTCAAAGACAAGCTTTGCTCGATTTCCTGTTTCGGGTGCTTTATTGTTGACGGCTCGAGGATAAAGAGTGGGTTGTACTCTGTACAAAGCTATACTGTATCATATAACCGACTCTTCGATGTCCAGTAAAGAATCCTGATACATGATGCAGAGATTCGAAGGGCCCTTTGAGGATGCGCTGTTTAAGGAGGATGTAGAAGGACATGTCCTCGTCGAGAAATGATTAAATATCCTCGGGCGAAATCCCATCGACCTGAATTCTCTCCATAACATTTTCTTCTTCTTCATCTATACGTACTTACCTCGAAGTAATCAACTATATCGAAGCAGTGCTCAGGTAGCGCAGCGTCTCCCATACGATCAATAAGACTATATCGACCACGACAACAGTCAATTCCGAAAAGCATCAGGATGCCTCCCAGAAGGACGGCGAGAAACCAGACCCCGAACAAGGGCCTGGCCCAGCAACAAGTCCAGCAACAAGTCCAGCAGCAGGCTCAACAGCAGGCCCAAGAGCAAGCCCAGAACCAGACTCAGAACCAGGCCCAAAACCAGGCCCAACCCCAAGAAGAAACCCCCGGCCAACCGAAAAAACTAAACACATACCAACTAATGAAGCAGCGCAAACACGTCGCCAAGCTCAAAGCCGCCGACCGCGGACCCCTCTCGGACGCCGAAATCAGAGCATTCACCAAGGCCATTGAGGACGGCAACGCGCTGCTCCAGCACGTCGCAGCCCAGGACCCGCAGCAAAGAGCCTACAAATGGCGGTACTACGACGGCGAGCGCGACGAGGACCAGGACGCGACGGGGACCCCCGTCGACCGCGAGTACGACTCGGATGGGACCGAGGAGGTGCCCCCGAGGCTCCGGCAGGAGTTCCGCGGGAAAATCAGGAGTTATGGCCCCGTTTCGCTGCTTCCAAAGGAGATACAGGAGGCGCATCTCTCGGCGGTGGAGGAGGCGCACCCGGGTGAGGTGGATAGGAGGGGGATTGAGCTCGAGCAGGACTATCCGACGATTGTCAAGACGCAGCCCGTGCTTGACGTGGAGGATAATAGGATTGCCCCCTGCGATCGGTGCAAGGTGAGTTATCTGATGATTATCCCGTGCAGCGGGATCCTTTCCGGCTGGCCCTTGAACAGTTGATTTCTCTGGTACTAACGATGATTGGCGTGGTGTAGGTCAAGAGTATCATATGCGACAAAACTGGGTGGGCATGCAGGGCCTGCGTGGTGCGCGATGTGGACTGCACCTTTACCCATCGGACAACACACCACACCATCCATCTGGCTCGGCAGCCCGACGATCCGCACAGGACGGATCCGAAGTTCCAGGGCTGGGAGCGGAAGCAGATCCGGTTCGCGACCAAATCCATGGTTCTCTTCCACGACATGCTGCAGACGACGGCCGAGCGGGCCCGCATCGCGGAGAACGCACTGGCGGCCAGCAACAGGCAGGAGGTGATGCAAGTCATCCAGCAGACGTCCGTCACCACTCGGGGGTTGCGCTCCGATCTCCGCAGGGCGCAGCTGGATTGTGCTAGGAAGGATGCGGAGATCGCAAACCTGCGTCTGCAGTTGCAGACCCTCCAGGACAAGGACACTGCGAGCACCAATGAACTCGGCGCACTGCGCACTGAGAACCAGAGGCTGAACGGGGAGATCTTCAGGATCCAGCAGGGGAACCCTGCAAGTACTGCAAGTACAGCCCCGCCACCCGGTGGAAAGAAGGTTAGGATCAGGGACCGGCGAGGAGAAAGAGAGCGCCTCAGGCAGAGGCGAGCGGAGCGAGAGGCTGCGGCTGCGGCTGCAGAGGCTGCAGAGGCTGCCGCTGCCCAGCCTGCTGCTCCTGCTCCTGCTCCTGTTATCGACCTCACCGGTGGGACGACGCAGCCGGCGAATCCATTCAGTTATGATCCGCAGCCAAGTGCTGGCCCTGTCGGCACACCCGAGCTGATGAGCGAAGATAATCTCAATCTCCTGCAGCAGGCGACATATGATTTCAGCCAGGCTCCGCAGCCCACTGCTCCACCACAAGAAACGCAGCAACAGCCCAATGATCCGTACGGAGGCCTGGATCCAGAACTCTTTGTGAACAACTCCTCGTCAGCCAACCCCGGCTATCAATTCGGGGAGCTCGACGAACAGGACTTTGTGCCAGACGACGCCTCTCCAGAGGAAATCGCACGACTCATTGAAGAACAGGACGCCGCCAACGCCCAGGCTGCAGGGCAAGGAAGGAACGCTAGTGAGTCACAGTTCTTCACAGAAGCGTACGGTGGAGCTGCAGCATCCCCGCAGGCCGAGAGCAGTGCGCAAGCCGCGCGAAGAGCCCAAGCCCAAGCCGGAGCCCGAGAAAGTACATTCGATGCATTCGCCGTGCCCACTGATATGCCCGACTGGGCAAATGAACCTACCGACGCGGCGGCTGCAAACGCACCTAGCGGGTATACGGCAGCCGGTGACCAGAACTGGCCTACGGGGGAGATGGATGAGACTGACCAGCAGATGGCTAGCATGATGCAGGGTTATAACCGGGACAGCCCTGGCTTTGACGCGGCAGTGGCTGAGGCGCAGCGTAATAGAGATGGGGATGGCGATGAGATGATGATGGATTAGGTGTATGGTTTGTTTGATTTTCAGTTGTTGTGGTGTATTGTTCTTGTATACTACGCTTGTGCCTGCATTGTACATTGTTTGTTCTTGTTCATATCGTGCGGCTCTTTGACAAAATATTTCGACATATAGATACATATCCAGCTGTACAAATAGTGAATCTGCATGTACTATCGAGATTAGTTGCCATATATTGTTGTGGAAGAGACGAAGTGGCACGAGTTAGGGCAGGGCCCCGGAAGCTCTCCAAGTCGCCCATACCTATATTATGTATCAGCAAATGTTTCAAAAGACGGGCATTCCCCTAGCCCCGGCAAACTCGTCTCTGCGGGCTTTCACAGAGGTACGACTCCGCTGGTAGAGGCTACTACTTAGTAGCTCTAGGCCGTCGCGATCAGGGGCGTTACACCGGAACCGGAGGGGGCGGACCCAGGGCTCCTCCCAATGGATCAGTGGCTTCTTGTGTCACAGCGTGAGTAGAGGGTGATGTGTCCACTGTTGTCGGTACTCTGCGCTTTGACCATGCTATGTAAGGGGGACAACAAGTCTTTTCGCAACTCTTCCACCTCAAAAAGTATTAATGCTGTGGCATCGCTCGACAGCATAACATTGCCTTTTGCCACAGCCAGAGGCCAGGAATGTTTGGTCCACCCAGGGTCATAACCGGTAGGCCTCGGCCAGTTGACTGACCGACATCACCACGTGGGCAAGTGAAGCTCTCAACTGTGGTTCGACTTTCCCTGTTCCTGGCCTGGTGTGCTTCTGGTTGAGGTGTGGACTGCGGCGAGTATGCACAGAGAGCATCGGACCCCAGCATCAGCCGCATACTACATGGGCTTGTTTGCGACGCCCCGGCCCCGGCCAGCCCTGATTGAAATTCCAGCTATATGTATGACCTCGCCTCCTCTCGATACCCGCAGCTAAAGTCATTGGATGTGCGAATAGCGACCAAGTGAATAAGCCTCCAGTATACACTAGTTTGCTCGGCCACAGCGATCAATTCCAGACACCCACGATGACCGGCACCAGCGAGACCCCCTCCAACGACCCGACCTCGCCGCCGGCACAGTCCAAATCCAAAGATACTGCAAGGGCCGGAAAAGAGGCGAGCAGTGCAGCCACCACCCCGTTCGACATGCTCAGCAAGTACATCTCCTTCCCAACCCTCGACCAAGAACAATGGTGGAAGGCAACAGGCCCCCTCCTATCCCGAATCCTCGCGGCCTCGGGGTACCCGCTCGACCAACAGTACCAGTACCTCACCTTCCACCACGCCCAGATCGTCCCCCGCCTCGGGCCCTACCCAGCACGATGGATCTCCGGCGTCACACGCAGCGGCCTCCCCATCGAGTTCAGCATGAACTACCAACAGCACGGCGGGGGGGATCCCATGGTTCGCATCGGGCTCGAGCCAGTCGACTCGTACTCCGGGACCGGCCGCGACCCGTTCAACCAGGCTCCAGCGGCCGACCTGCTTCACGCCCTGGCCAGACTGGGAATCAAGGGCTTTGACCCGCAGCTGTACTCGCTCTTCGCCGCGGAGCACACCCTAACCCCGTCCGACATCGCGGCTGTCAAGGATACGCTCCTGAAATCGCAGCACACCTTTGGCTTCGATTTCAAGGACAGTGGCATCGTGGTCAAGGGGTATACGTTCCCGGGTGCACGCGCAAAAGCGCGCGGGGTTCCCATCTGGGATCTCATCGCCGATACAGTCACACACGTCCGCGACGCCACCACCACCACTACCACCAACGACAGCAAGGGCAACCAACTCGACTGCACCGACGCCTTCTCCCTCATCCGCGACTACGTCTCTTCCAAGCCCGACCTCTACCACGACTTCACCCTCTTCTCCTGGGACTACATCGACCCCGCGGCGTCACGGCTCAAGTACTACTGCGTGTCATCCGACACAACCTGGGCGCGGGTCGAGGAGCTCTGGAGCCTAGGCGGGCGCGCGCAGAGCACCGCGCATACGCAGGGCCTACCGTACCTGCGAAAACTGTGGGAGATACTCGAGTTGCAGGAGGGGGCGCGGAGGTTCTGGGGCGAGGGGAGTTACTCGGATGATCGCGTCGAGGAGCAGCATCATGCGCCGATGACGTGGAATTATGAGATGCGGGGTGGGGAGAAGGTCCCATTGACCAAGTGTTATTTCCCGCTGTACGGGATGAATGATGCGGCTTGTGTGGGGAGGATCGCGAGGTTCTTTGAGTGGATGGGGTGGGCGGAGAGGGCGAGGGCGTTTGCGGGGGTCGTACGGGGGTTCTAGTACGTATTCTTTTTGTCTTCTTCTGTTCTCTGTTCTCCTCTCCCGAGCTCTTCGGCTGGGACCCCTCTGTCTGTGTGTCTGTCTGGGCATTGTGCTAATGAGTGTCCTCCCCGCTCCATCCAGCCCCGACCTCGACATCTCAAAGACAGCTCGGCTGATCCTGTGGGTATCGTTTGCGTACACCGAGAAGAGCGGCGTCTACCTCAGCGTCTACTTCCATCCGAGTCTGGACTACGACGAGAGGAAGAAGTAAATAGTACACCGATGGACAAGTCCGATATCCTGCGTTCGTTCTGGCCCATCTCGTGGATACACAAGACACGGTTTTATATGTCTCGGTCCAAGGTTCGAGCTCTAGTGTAGGTCCTGGAAAGATATTGGCAATGTCCCGCTCGTGGATCTAGTCTTTGTGGTGTAATCTGAGAAACGTACATGCAGCAACCATTCGAAATATTGTGCCCGTGAGGCGGGCCCTATGATTATTAACTACTACTTGGGACTATCTAAGTGGGCATTGCTGCTCTAGTACTTCCTACCTAAGAAACGACCAGCTGTCCAAGTCTCCTGGGCGCCGTCGCACCTTCCCTACTTGGTGGGGCACCACAGGGTGAGCCCCTTCCTCTTTAGCTGCTGGAACAACCCCATAAAACAAGAAGGCGCGAGCGGCTACAGTGCTTCAGGGTTCGGCAGGCACCCCACCATCCATTGCTCTTTCCTTCTTCTAGAGCGCATGGCAATTAGCCAGTGCGTACGGAGCAATTGGAGCCCTACTCCTCGAAAGATGTTCCAGACAGACAGGCCGAGATGCTCGCCACTGGTACCAAACACTAGACAGTTACCTAGGTACAGATCGCTATGCCTCGTGGAACGGGCTGAGGATGGGAATGTGTAGTCATCTCTTTCGGGTGCGAAACCTACTATCTACTAAGTAGCCATTAATACAGCGGGATAGCAAACTAGCATTGCCGTGTTCTCGAAAAACATGAGTCGACACCCAGTCCTCGGGATATTGGAGAGCTACTTATCCTAGATGTACCTAGTATACTCCGTAAACCCCCTCCACCTGCCGAAATCGAACCCACCAAATCGAACCTCCCAAACCCCGCGGTCTACCTAATCCTGCATCATCAACCGCACAAACTCCTCATCTACAACAAAATCACGCAACGGGTCAGTGAACACAGGCCAAAAAAACCAAATGACCTCGCCGGAAAGCAACGACACGACTTACAATCAATACTCCCATCCCCATTAACATCCGCCATGCGGAGCATCTCATCGACATCCGCGTCCGAAACATCGTCGCCGATCGAGCGCAGGACCCGCCGCAGCTCGTCGGCGCTAATCGTCCCGCTCTTGTCCTGGTCGAAGACGGCGAATGCTTCGCGGAGCTCGGCTTCCGGGTCGCTGTCTTTGACTTTGCGGGACATGAGGATTAGGAATTCTACAGCGGGTCATTGAGAGGTTAGTATGCGCCGAGGGAGCGTATGCGTTATGCGAGAGTGCTGGTTTGGGGCTTTGGAGAGCAAAGGGGCGATGTGTTGTGTACCGTCAAAATCAATCGTCCCCGTCCGATCGACGTCCAGCTCGTCGACGATATCCTGCAGCTCGGTGTCGGTGGGGTTCTGCCCGAGGGAGCGCATCACCTCGCCG
The DNA here is from genome assembly GCF_044049435.1 of Aspergillus pseudodeflectus. Taxonomy (NCBI): domain Eukaryota; kingdom Fungi; phylum Ascomycota; class Eurotiomycetes; order Eurotiales; family Aspergillaceae; genus Aspergillus; species Aspergillus pseudodeflectus. The sequence goes on along the minus strand of NW_027263780.1, from coordinate 888,045 downwards.
AGTTCGGTGGCGGTGATGTCGCCTGCATGGTTAGAACGCTTTGATGGACTGGACTGTGGTGATATAGCCAAGACGTACCTGTGCCATCTTTATCCTATGTGGATTCAAGAGATGGTAAATCAGTATTCTGGCCTCGAATAGTGCGACGAGTTACCCCGCCCCCTCTCCTGCCCTTCTCCCTCTCTGCAACACAAGCAAGGAGCGTGTAACGTACAAAGACAGCAAAGACTTCTTTGAATTGGGCGATTTGGTCTTGAGTTAGGTGCTCGGCCTAGAAAAGATGTTAGGATGATGATTCAGATCTTCAATAGAGAGCGTACCATGGTTCCGACGATTGTGGTTGTTGACAAAGTTGGGTGCGGCTGAGGTTGGCGAGGCGGGGTTGAGGGGTCCAGGTGCGTGCACTGCCCACATGCCAAGAGCGTCGTCTGATGATCTACGCTTGCATCGCTCACCTACTCGCGATCTAGTCCCGTAGCGAGAACGGTGCAGAGAGGCTTATTTGGAGACTAGTTCTTGGATTCATTTGCCCGCCGCGTGATCTGGGGCAGCCTGCGCAGCGGTGGGCTAAACATCGTCGCTCGCACTGCTATACGCAGGTTAGTATGAGACACTCGAAACGGTGTGCGGGTACATTGGTCTAGATACAGGTAAGAAACCATACAAACATATTCCATGGCAGAGAATCAGCCCTTGCATTGGACGCGATCACCACGTACTCACTACTAGTAGTACTAACATCCTCTATCCTCTCCGCCATACTTAGCGTTCCAGTCTTCCAATACAGGCTGGAAATTGCATGTCGCAGATCATCCGTCCTCTGAGTTATAGAAACAACAATACGCTTGCTTTGCACCGTAAGCTCGAGGTATCGGCTCGCCCTGCTCAGATTGCCAATAAGCCAAGCTGCCCTAATAGGGCTCGCCCCTGAGCGGTGGGCGCGTGGCGGACAAAGCCTTGAAGCAGATGGATAGCCGGATGGCTCATTTGTTCATCTCGTCTCACCTGCGCAGCACTGTAGCTGAATAAGGGGCTTGTGGGGTAGCCGAGATATGAGACTAATACCGGTAAGTAGAAGGCATGCTGGCTGGTTTCAAACACTTTGGTTGTTCTGTCTCGGGCTGGTCATCACAGGATAATGCCCAAATTCGGCATCCAACGCTCCCACCACGAAGTCCCGTGGGGCTAGTCGTATCTAATTCTGAGTCTTCAAATGCAGACTATAGAAGAGAGTAGAGCAATAAGTCTGAGCCCATGGTTCAACCAAAGTCGCAAGGTCCTAGCACTATTATTGTACAAACAAGAAGGTGGTGTGGTCCAAATACATTTAGCACATTGGCGACTCGAGCAACAGAAGAAAATAAAGCAAATCCGGCACCGGGAATCGTGCAGCAAGTAGAATCATCCTTGTACTCAAAAGAACAACCGAAAGGGCCAGACTGATAGAATGATATCGAAATCAAAACGGAGTCTCGCGTACAATCTCAAACGGAATCCTCGCACCGATTGCCTCTGCAGCCTCCAAGCCGCTGCGAACACAGGCTTCAAGGAGGGGAAGTCCGGCGGATGCATATCCACCGGCGAGATAGATTCCATCTGTTCCGTTTTTCCAGGGCGCAACGTCATCAGTCGATGACTTCTTCTCCTTGTCAAAGACCGAGAGAAGGAGGTTGTGAGAGGCGGCTGTGGGGAGGGGGCGGACTAAGTGGATGACTTCCTTGTTGTCGTTGCCGCTGTTGCTTGCCTGAGGCTGCTGCTCTTTGTCTTCGTCCTCCCCTCCAAGCACTGAACAAGGCGAAACGGTAATGTCCATTCCAGCTGGGTGGTGATGGAGAGCACTGGTGACGGGACCGCGGATAGGATCAGTGCGAGTCATGAGGATAAGGTCCTCGCTGCCGCCGGAGCAGAATTCCTCATTCTCATTCTCCTTCTCGTTCACAACCCCTTTTTCAACGGTAATCCTCACCCTCCCCTCACTCAACCCCTCCGCAATTTTCCCAACACCAGAACACATCTTGCCCGCAGCCACAACCCCCGTTGCAAGGATAAGATGATCAAAGATCCACCCCCCATCCATATACTCCGGACACAAATCATCATACTCAAACCCCTCATCGTCAAGCCCCTTGAAGTACTTGCGGAACATCACACTAACTCTTTTATCGCCACGGTGGCCCCTGTATGGCTCTACACCGGTCACAACACAATAGAACTCCGGCCTGGTCTCAGCCGTAAGACGGTCCTGGAAGTCTGCCATGTCCGCGATAGTGTGGTGGTCTGCTCCCAGGGTGCGCCGGCGGTACTCGGTGATGTAGATTGCGGGGCAGAGGCGGAGGTCTGCGTGCGAGCAAGTTGAGACGGACGCGAAGAGCGGGAGGAGATACCAGTCGAGAAAGCCGTCGGGCAGGTGGATGCGGCGGGCGTAGTCTTGCAGAGTCTCGGTTTCGGTCTTGTGGTTGAACCCCTGGGCGCGCGGGGGGGGGAGGAAGACAGCGAGGGTGAACCAGAGGTAACACAGAAGGGCGAAGAGGTTTGCGCCAAAGGCGTTGAGAGCGAGACAGGGGAGGATTTGGTGGAAGTTGGAGAAGAAGGTGAGGTAGTGGTTTGGGTTCTCGGGGGCAGAGCCGGTGTTACTGGTGTTGTCGGTTCCATCGTGACTGTCGCTGGGGGAGCTGGTGCTACGCAAGAAGGAGTAGCGGAAGCGGTGGATCTTGGTCTCGATCTTAAGGTGATCAAGAAGATTGAAGAGGTTTGCGTGATAACCAGCTGAAAAGGTTCTCATGGGGATATTGACTGGAGGCGTGGACTTGTCCCTGGGCAGGATGGTTTCGCGGGAGAGGGCAAAGCCGTCGTGCTGTAGAGCGACCAACACATCAGTAACCGACTAGACGCAAACTCTGATTTTCACGACAAATAACAGACCTTTTCAAGGATTGTTACATCATAGCCATCATTCACCAACGCCCACGCTGCAACAAGGCCTGCTAGACCACTTCCAATAACAGCCACCTGGCCCCTGTTCTCCACCATCTTGCTCTGGGCGGCCATGATGGGAGTATCAGCTCCGGGGGTAAGCTGAAGTAGAGCTAGGATGGGAAGGGAAACGAGGATGGGAGCATGAAGGTAGTCAACTGGAGCTAGAAATACTGAAAGGTCAAGTTCGTCTCGCTTAATGTTGTGTGGGATGGTGAATGCAGAGTGAATGAGAAGAAAAAAAAATTCACAACACAACAACAATAACGGGGGTCAAATGCTGCCTGTATAGACCACACAGTAAACCCAATCCTGCACCGTTGAGGCAGAAACCCCTTGGAAACCCTTTTAAAGGGAATGGCCATCTTCTGGCAGTGATACATAGAGCCATACCATTAGTTTCCAGTTAGGCCAGTACAGCTTCACACCAAGAGAAAGACAGAATGTAATCTGAACATAGCTTTAGCTCCATCCATCCGGGTAATGACTCTTTGTTCATTTTCAACCACTCTCTTCCCCACCTTGGGAGCCTTCTTCTTCAATTCATCGCTAGCAGTTCGGATCGCGTAGAGCACCTTACCTATGAAGGCTCCTGCGGCAGAGAAGGGATATTCGAAGAAGACGCCGACAGTCTTTCCAAAGATCTCTACGTTGCTAAACACAAACAATCCACCCCCTGCAGCTCCCCCCATTCCGTTCATCACGTCCTACTGCGGGAATACGACTCAGTTGGGCTTGTGCCTACCCAACGATTGTCTCGCCCACAACATGCGCGGCAAGAGCCCCTGTGGGTAACACCATGATTCTTTATTTGATATTGGACAACACTGTACAGTCCTAGTCGCAGCGGCAGGAAAATATCAGCTATGTACAAACAACGCTAATGCTTATCCAGAACAATTATCCAAAAGACTCATCAATCCGACATCAACCACTCAGGAACTGCATCCTCATCCTCCGGATCCTCCGACAACAGCGAACCCTCATTGTCTTCAGACTGCGGAGACACCACCTCCACAGATTCTGAAGGAGCCCGTGACTGTGTTTGAGAAGGAGCACGCGAGAGCATCTCGACGCTCGGAGACGCCGAGTCGTTCACCGAGGAGTCGACAACAATGGGAGGTTCGGCTGACACGGAGGCAGAGGCGGAGGCGGAGGCGGGCACAGAAGCGGAATCATTCACTGATGATGTGACTGAGATCGCGGCTGCTGCGGAGGTTCCTGGGGCTATTCGCTCATGGAGCCAAGATTGCGTTGCGGGGTCCGGTTTTGTGTGTGTTTCGGGAGTATCTGGCGTTTGTCGCGGGACGACGATGAGGTTGTATTTGGGGCGGGAGATTCTGGGGCTGTGGCTGAGCTTTGGATTTCGGTAGAGAGTGTCTTGTATGAAGCCTCCTCCTGTTAAGTCGTCGGGTACTGCAATTAGCGGGTCTTTGCCCTTGGTGTTAGTGTGCAAGCGGTCCAGATTGTCAGCTGTCGAGCTGCCCCCATCGCCATAACCGTCGTCCGACTCGGGAAGGAATCCTCCGCCCATCTCATCAGCCGGCATGTTCGCACTCTTGATTCCCGTGTATTCAGGCGGATTCGCCATCTCGTCATCAGATTCAGGAAGAAACCCGCCACCCATTTCGTCGGCATCACTCTGCTGTACCGCAGCGCTATCTTTCTCATCCGCTTCGCCCTCAACAACATACCCCTTTACCCGCTCCGCGATTCTCAGTTTCAGCAGGAAATGCTTCCACAATCTCAGAACCTCGGCAGCCCTCTGCTCCTGCTCGTCCTGAAACTTCTCATCCTCAAAACATCTGATAACCTCGACAACAGCTTCCTTGTACTCACTGGCAACGACTACTCCATTGAACACAGCAGTGCCGTGCCGGCCCTTGAAGTTAAATCCCGTCACCGCATCCGCATAGTCGATTCCTAGTGTCCGTGCAGCACGTGCGGCTTCGACGTGTGGGATGTGCACGCCGCCGGGAGGCACCATGCTCGGGACATATACGTCCAGGTTTCCGTATGCATTCTTCGGTATTCGTCCCTTGACAACGGGTGGTGGCTTGTAGACTTCTGTTTGGAAGAAAGCGTACAGTGCCGTTTCCTCGGCCATGTCGGCGTCTTCGTCGTCGTCAATGTTTACTGCCTTGCTCCGCGCTGGTATACGCTTCAGAGCTTGTTCGCCCAGTTTGATATCTCGGCCCAGACGATACCATTTATTCGCGCTTCGGAGGACATGTACATCAGACCGACGGTAAACCGGCTCCATCGTCGGGCTTTTGGCACCGGATTTTCCCAGGCTAACATGGCCGGTCACTCGTTTCGGAAATATAACCTCGTTGCGACGGAGGTGGCGTTCAAGCGCATAGATAGGATGGTCTCTAAAATCCTGTACGTTCCGTGGCATGGGCTCTGAAGCAGTTTTTGCCGTTAACTCACCGATTTCAACTTCATCGCGGTCCTCCAAGAACGGTTTTTCGAAGAACCGGAGGGCTCGTCCCCACCAAGCCTCGCCATTTTTAGTTGACTCGACGCGATTCTTGCGGATCTTGGCGTTGAAGACCTTCGTGTATCGGCGCGTCACGTCTCTCGCGGAAGCGTCTTCCTCAAAGGCAACAACGTAGCTAAGGAGGTTACATGGGTCGGTCGCGGGTGGTTCGAGCTTGTGCGGTTTTGCGAGGGTTTTTGTCACCATGGGGTCTATTACGACCCATTTCTGAAAGGCTTCGTTGAAAGCTTCCACCCAGAAGACGGGATATGATGACTCGCGTAGAGGGGCAGGCCCTTGTACAATTAGCTAGGCACCACAGTTCGGCGTGGAGAACATACTGCTGGTAGGGGCATTCTGCGCTCGCGCGGGCTTGAATCCCGGCCGACCGAGCCTCCTAATGGGAGAAGGTCGGGGAGACGAGTCCACGTTAGATTTGCCTTCAGTCGCAGAATCATGGTCATCCGACGAAATAACGATAGCGTACCGCTCTGGCTTGGTGGGGATCTCTCGTGTCGTCCCAGAAAACGGAAGTGGCTGGAGGGAGCAAACCAGCCTGGCCTCGACTGCCGCGGACCGCAAGAGTGCGCAGAATAACTGTGCGCCGAAATCTCTCGAGCCGTGCATTGCTCGGGCTTGTTCTCGAAAGTCTTCTATGTCGAGGAAGACTTCGGCATCGGACATGATAGCTTCCTATGCGGGTTTAGCAGTGGCTCCAGAACCACTAAAGGGGGTATTACTATTTTCCGCTTGAGAGCATCGGGGTCATCGGACCAGTGCGCACGCTTGAGACCGGGTTTCGTTACTCGGAATCTCCGGTGGAAAATATCACCAGCCTGGTTGAGTCCATCGAGGAACATGGCCGACCTGGTATGCTGTGGCTTGTTCTCCGGTGGATTGAGTTGCGAGATTACGTGCTTCGAAAGCATTCTTTTGAGGAATCCCTACAGAATCAAAATTATACACATGGAACCTCGAGGATTTATGGATGCAACGCACCTGTATTTCTTCATCGTTGCACCACAGGTTACGTCGCTGCACATGAGACAAAAGGCAGAGCAGGTGCGTCTTATGGACATCGAGCCTGATCTTCCTTTCCGCGGCAGTTACAGGTTTGCGCCGGACGACTCGCCGCTTCTGGCCCTCCTGCTGACCGAGCGTTATCTGCAACGGTTCGTCGTCATCTCCGGAGACGGGTCCTGCCGCGCCAGGGATTGCAGGTTGTTGGATATCGACCTCTTCCCATTCCATGTCCGATTCATCCGAGCCCTCCGACGGTGAGTTATATACAATCTGCGGTCTCTTCGCGGTATCCCCTTCCGCCCCTGCAGCATTCTCCATTGTGTTGGTCGCAACTCGCCCTTCGCCGGACGTCGCCCTGTATCCCGCCGGTTTGAACCGCTTACTCGGTCTGTCATCTTCCAGAGCTCCATCATCTCGAGCGTCGGCCTCGGCGAGCATGTCGCGGTAGACTTCAGGGATGTCTTCGTCGTCGGCTTGTCGTCTCGAGCGGGCGCTGCGGGGTGCTCCGCGCCTCGCGGGGCGGGCTGAGCGCGTCCTGGACGACATTTCGATACCGTTTGCGTCGCAGCATGGAGGCGCTGGGCGCGACACTGCTGACGGTGGAGGAGAACACGAGGGAAGGGTTTGATGGCCGAGCGCTGTCGTTGAAAGAGAGGTGACGCGACTTGAGCTCGTAATGACTCAGGGTCATGTGACTAACGCGTGACGTAAGGTCGGTCCTTATATTCTGTTTTGGGCTTAGCGCGCTTTTCTCGAGCCCTGACTCCTGAGGCAGCAGAGGTAACAACAAGCTTGCTGATTTTGCAGTGTTTAGTCCTTTTTCTGTTTCTTGTTCCTGGTTGACTCCTGTCCAAATTATCTCATATGAACAATACTCTTTCTCCCTCTTACTCTAGTCTTTGTGAGAGTCCTCCACTATATCCTTGATACATGCACCTCCTGACCAGAGTATATATTGTGTCATTGATTCACTACCACATAATATTCAAGCTTCTCGTACATGACTTCTTGCTCATCAAATCCCAAATCCCGAAACACCCCTTGAATACGCCCAATCACGTTCTGATCCTCTCCAAAGACGTACTCCTCATCCTTCCACCACCACCTTCTCCGCGCTCCGTTATCCAACAGCATACGTGCAATAGCAGGAGACTGCTCTAATGCTACCGCAAGCGGAGACCTATTCTTCCCCTTATACTGGCCCCTGGGCAAGGGATGGCGACCATGCGCATTTGCATTGACATCAGCACCATGCTGCACAAGCAGCCTAGCGGACTCGACAGCCTGCTCCTTGATCGCCGCATGGAGCAGCGTTTTCCAGTTGTGCACACCAGCCCTGCGCTCATTAGGATCGAACCCATATTCCAAAAGCAGCTTCAAAATGGTGTATCTCGTGGTTTTCTCCCAACAGTCCTGTATCGCGAGCCACAGCGGCCCCTTTCTCCGAGGCTTCGAATTGAATACCCGGGCATCGTCGCGAGCCAAGCACCACCGGACGGTTTCCAGCTCTCCACACCGCACAGCGTGGCATAGGATATTAGGGAATGCGTCCGGCCCGTCGTACGCGGGAGCCAGAGCTTCGAGGCTGTCTACCTTGTGTATTGTACTGTATAGCGCTCTCCAGGCCTCCTTCCACGTACTCGTATGGATCCGTCCGTCGTACGTGAATTCATAGCTCGGCTTCTCCAGCCAACATCTAATCGCAGCAAGGTTGTTATGGCTTGCCGCGAAGCGAACCGCGTTCGTTACGCCCCCCGACATGATCATCTCCAAAGGGCATTTGTGGTCGAGTAAAACACAGATAATACATTTACTCCCAACTTTCGCAGCGACGTCCAATGCACGGACTTCAAGGCGGTAGCTGTGCCTTGTCAGCGAATCGACTCCTCTGCCGAGCTCCAGCAGATGAGCCAGCTCCGCTGCATCCCCGCGTACAATCGCACTCGTTGCGCGGGCAATAGCGATTGTGCTCTCAAGCGACTCGTACGCCATGTATCTCCTTGAGTCCCAGTCCTGGGTTATGAAGGACGCGCGTTTCATGCTGTGCAGGCTTTTGAATCCTGGTTCGGGGTTCTCGCTGAATAGATCCTTAGGCCGGATGCTGGACCACATGACCGTGTCGATTAGCGCTGATATTAGGCCATCCTTCTCTTTCTGGGACAGCGTGGCGACAGAGTGGTGTGATAAGAGATCGTGCACAACACCTGAGAAGAAGCAGGGTTCTGTGTCATGGTGGTCGAGTTTAGATTGGACAAACGTGCGTTTGTAGGGGAATTCCGACCACCGGGTATAGACTAGGTCGTTCTCCTCGAAATGAGGACTATACTGAATGAGCGGATCGAGTTCAGTAGCGAAGACGTCTAGATTGCCGGTTAGCCACCCGTGTCCGAAATAATAAACCAGGGAGGTGCTGACATACAACTCACTAGCCTCGCCCGTAATAACTCCCTAACAGGCAAAGCGTCGACCATATGCCGTAGGATGAGTCGCAGAACCTCTATTGGGACTCGCATACTGTGCATATCGTTCGGATTCTTGTCCTTGCTGCCGATTTCCCGCTGATGGTCAAGAGAAGAATCAATTTGCGGTCAATTGTGTGGTTGCGTTGAGAACAAGGTGAGTCAGAAGCTTGGCTTTTGCCGCGCCACAGATCGCGAGGTTACATTTGCCGAGCCAGCCCTAACTGGATTCGAGATCTCACTCCAGAGCCGCAACTCGGCATCGGATCATCGATTCAAAGTGCAATGATTGAGGCGAGCGTTAATCGATTTAGTATATGCCTATTGGGGAGAAGAGGTGCTTTTAGGTAACAAGGCTTATGAATCTAGAGCTGGTCCTGAAGCCTGCAAACAGTTGCGCGCTATATATACCTAGGATAAAGCGCCGTGGTGTGCACTCGCATTTCACGACGGTCTCTACTAACGCTCGAGACCCTCTTAAATCGACTGGAGGATATGCGGGGCAGATCATCCCACAAGTCATATGCGAGTGTCAGCAAAACTGGGTAGTTTAGATCTGGACCAGAATGAGTCTCTTGTGCTACCGGTCCCGATCCGCGCGACTGGGGACACCCAGTTACCATCCATACGTTTATCTCCCCTCCACCTCCTCAACAACCGCCGCCTGCGCAAGAATATCCTTCCTCTCCTTGATCATCTCAATATCCACCTCGGGGCTCGCCACCCACCGACTCCCCGGAACAAGCAGCGGCGAATTCGTAAAGAGATCATCCATAACCTCGAGCGAGATGCCCTTGGTCTCCGGCAGAAACAGATAAAAGAAGAGCGCATTCGTAAAGTCACACACGATAAACAGCAGATAGTACCGCCAGCCGATCTTCTCGAGCGCAATGGGCGTGACCTCGGCAATCATGGTATTAAACGCAAACGAAACCATCGTCGCCAGCGAAATGCCCTTGGCGCGCGTCGCCGTATTGAAGATCTCGGCGGGGATAATCCAACTCATCGTCCCGGACGCGCAGAAGCAGAAATTAAACACCCACGTGCTGCAGACGATGAACGCCCAGTGCGCGGACGTGTTGGTGGATTCCGGCGGGTAGATGGACATGAGGGCGGCGCCGACGGTGAACGCGACGCCGCAGGCGATGTTCCCTCCGATTTGCAGGGGCCGTCGGCCGACGCGGTCGATGAGGAAGAAGAAGATGAATTGGGCGACTTCGCCAATGATCGAGTTTATGCCTTGGTAGAGGAGCGTTTGCGAGGTGGAGATGCCGATCTGCGCGAAGATTGCGGGGGAGAAGTATTGGATTGCCGAGACGCCGGTCCTGGTTTTATCGTTAGCATAGGATGCGTTGGAGATGTTGGGTTGATGGACGGGACGTACATCTGGGAGGAGGCCTGGCAGGCACATGCGATGATGATCCGACGGGTGTTGGCTCGATTCGCAAAGAGCTCCTTGTACGATTTCGCCCCGTGCTGGTGCTCCTCCTCGACCTGCTGCTTGATGAGTTCAAACTCGGCGAGGACATACGGATCCGCGACGTTGCCGTTGGCATGCAGCGTAGCCAGATTCTTGAGTCCCTCTTCGTGGCGGTCATGGTCAATCAGCCAGCGAGGGGACTCGGGGAAGAAGAAGATACACGAGGCGAGTCCGATGGCAGGGACGATCTGCAGTCCGAGGCTGTCTCATCTCATTAGCTAGTCGCAGTAGCTGCTCAGAAGGGAAAACGTACGGCAACCTCCACTGAACACTATTCCCCGTATCCGACCAGCGATGCTCACACCCGTACCCAATCCACGACGCCGACAGCGCGCCAATCCCCAGCATCGTCTGCTGCAACGAACCCAAAACACCACGGATCCGCGCATGCGCAATCTCCGCCTGGAACATGGGGACTACCTCGACGAGGATCCCAATCCCGAATCCCGAGAAGATCCGCGAGAAATAAAGCATGCCATGGTTAACAGCTGCAGTCTGGAGGACACCGCCGATGATGAAGAGGACAGAGCCCAGGGCGAGCGTGGTGCGGCGGCCCAGGGGGTCAGTGAAACCGGCTCCATACGCACCGAAAAAGGCGCCAGCTGTAAACAGGGCGACGACGGTCCCGGCTACATGGCTTCGGCCGTTGACGAATTTCTCGATGAACGAGTCCGAGGCGACGACTGAGGCGATGATGCCGAGGTCGTATCCGTATAGGAATGAGCCGAAGGATGCAAACAGGGCGACGAGGAACTGGTATAGTTTTGGGTTCATGCGACCCATCTTGTCGATCTATCAATTGATGGACCACAATATTTTGATTTGGTCTACCGAGACAGAAAGCCTGGGGACCCCAGATGGGACATATCTGGGGATGCTTCATATAGAGAAGCAAGCGGGTGGCTGGCGCCGTGATTGGTGGAAGTCCTGGTTCGTATACCAAGCTGCATTGGGGAATCCTCCGATGGGAGCTAGAACGGACTGGGGTATATCCCGTGGCCATATGCCTGAGTAGGTTAGTTGATGCATACCCCTGTCATCATGTTGCGGGCATTTGCCGTCCTGGCGCTCGGTACTTGAGGGGTACCCCAGTCGCGCCGATCGGTTCCGGTGGGACAGAGCCCCATTCCTGTCGAGATCTGGGCCAAGTCCTGTGGACGATCAGATGCGGCTTATGGCCTGATCCCTCTCCACATATCCTCCGAGATCTATTCGGCAGCGAGCTTTGAGGTTAGCTTGGGGCCGTCGGGAAGGGGCCAACTACCAACAGCTCATACGAAAGCGCCTAAATCACCAGCGTCCGGCGTCATGAGTCATGTTGCTTATCAGTATCCCCTGCAAAGCCCACCAATACTCGCAATTGGGGCGCTCATCAGGAGCGCGATAAGTATGGCTTGATTATCTAAATGTAGAGACTCCTAGTGAATGTAGGATAATAAGAGTAGGCCTGCTTTGCACACTACCTCTACCCCATGAGAATATATAGAAAGATGAACAGCAGAAAGCCATCTCTAGTATGACAGCTTCTTTATACCAATCACCACAAAATGATCTACAAAACCGAATTAACGCCATAAAAATTCTCAAAATACCCATCAACAACCCCCCAAACCCCAAACCCAAGCAGCACATAAAACACCCGAATCCAAAACCCAATATAGTGGTACTGCGCGATAAAATCGCCCCGATTCACCCACGGAAACGGCTTCGCGGGGATAGGTTTACCAAGGAATTCGCATAGTGGACCCCAGCCATCGCGCACGTGGAACTCGAGGACCTTGCGCCCGCGCCTTTGGGCCTGCCCCCGGACCAGCGCGTTGTGGGCAATGTATGTTGCGGTGAGCTGGTCTTTGTCTTTCCAGTGCCGGCCTGTCCAGATGTTGAGTGTTGTGCGGAGGAGGTGCATGTAGGGGCGCATGTACGTCTGGGTTGGTTAGTGAGGGTATGCAGTACGGACAGAAGGGAGGTTGTCATACATAGTCAAAAAGCTCGAGAAGTCGCCAGCGCTTCATATTCAGGACTTTGTAGAAGGCCCGCTCCATGGAGGGCAGCCACTCGTCCACGTCGCGCGTCGTAAGGATGATTTGCGCGTCCGGGTATGCGTCCATGAGTTCTTCGGCGAAGAGAATTGACGGGATATCTGTTACAGCCTGCGCGGGTTAACAATTGGCTCGTCAAAGATTATACAAGACTGATTCGCGAGGATTGGGGAAACACAAGGGGTCCGTACATCATACCGCCAAAGCATCTTGTCAAAGTCCTCCCCCTTGTACTCCTCTCCGAGTTCATAATACCTGGCAACGATGGCCTCTTGCCAATGCTTGAGGGAGAGGTTGCGGTGATCGAGAGCGGCCTCGGCCATGTGGTAGCAGTTGTAGCCGAGTTCGTTAAGGGCGGTATATAACGCTGTCCATTGGTTAGAATATTCATGAGATTCTAGCTTCGACAATAAGTGGGAGGGAAACAGGTCATACACATGGTCCCTGTTCGGGGCATTCCCAGAGCGAGGACTTTCATCTCGCTTTGGCGCCGGGGGATGTGGTTGTAGTCGTGGGGGCGGTCGAGGCGGGGGTAGGGCGTCGTTGGGAAGGGGAGTGGGACGGCCATTTTGCTATGTTGGGTAAATGAGAAATAATCTTGTTGGGAGGTGTAGTATAGCTTAAACCTCAGTATATAACTGGTGTGGATCAACTTGTTATGTTGTTGTGGAGCTGTTTCAGGTATTTATGGACAAAGAGAGTGTAACAAACAAAAGTCGATGCTGCGGGGGCGACACAGGTAACAATGGCTCTGCGGCCCATTCTTGGCCTGTGTCTTTGTCTCAAGTAGTAAGTGGTCTTGCAACGTAGAATCTCGGGTCTGTATGGTGGAAATAGAGCTCCTACTGGAGAATTATTAGCGATCTTCAAGACCTCCAGATCTACGAAGGTTTTTAGCAAGTTTCATATTCTATGCTCAGATATTATCATTCGCACCAACAGCTAATACAGGCAGAAAAGAAAGGAACATAGCGAACCAGTCCAAATACTAGGATCCGACCATGGTCTCAGGTTCTGAATTTGATACATCCTAACGTATTAGATCTGCCATGTGGAGTTTCGACATACAGTACATATGATATTACCACAAGGTCCTGCAGTACCTATGATAAAGATGAGTGATGTTTTGCCAAACGCTTTTGATATCCCCACCTCTAAATTTTTGTCGCCGAGTAAAGTGGACGAATACTACTGTTAAGACTACCCTTTAGATTACTCTCCACGGCCAACTCATCCTATGCCGTTTTCCATGTCTGATTGTCTGCGTCGTTTGTTTCTGAGGCGTGAGCACACTGCAGAGCAACCCCTAACATGCCACTGTCGAGCTTCCGCTGTTTCCTCCCTATCGTCAGTACCTGGCTCCTTGTCATCATCAGATCCTTTGTGCCGAGTCGAGGGGGGAATCTGTTTCCACATGCTCTTGACGTATTCCGGGAGTCCAAAACACATCCAGAAGAGAATGAGTATGACAATGAGTGTGGCAATCATCGCAATCACTGAGCCAGGTAATATCAGCTTACTTGTCCCTTTGATTGATCTTTGCCAGCGGCGTGATACTTGCCTTCTACCTCGAGGACCCACGAGGCGCCAAAGTGCTCGCCAGGGTCCCTGTCCAGCTCTTTCATTGGCAAAGCCAATACCTGTCCGATGAAGGAGAGAGGCAACTTATTCATTTAGGATTGTCGGAACCAAGCAGATGCGGGTGGTCAGGACGTACAAAACACACAGTGACAGCCGTGAAGACAAATAGAACACGAGACTGTCTTGATTCCTCGCGTGCATCATCGATGATCGATTCCCTTTGCCAGATATCAAGGAGGGTAATAAGCTGGCGCCATTGGCTGGTAATTAGTAGTATACAGAAGTCTACAATTGGTTAGGCACGCACCGAACTCTGAACGCTGCTCGCGTTTTGTTCCAGCCGGTTGAACCGTTCCAGTGGATGGTGCATATATTTGGCCTCATCCGCCCTGTCAGGACCATCCGTTTCAGATCTCCATCGGAGGATGCTCGTCATGACGAGGGCCTGATCATTCAATACTCGTTTGATTATGCCAATCTCGTCCACAACGTCGCTGATCTTCTTGAGTATACCTGCGCCTCTGTGAACCTGGAGGTGAATGTTCTTGTTGGCTGAGCCGACTGACGTTTCGAATTCCTCGTAGCATTTGGTGACTTCGTTAGACTATGCCATGTCAGTAATAGTTGGTGCTAAAGCCCAATGAAGGTAACATACCGCCTCTGCAATGGTCTGATCGAATGCATCGAAAGTTGTGTAAGACTTGCCTTTGGACACATACCACGAGTCTTGTATGTAATTCACACAAGTGTCTGCTATTTTAGAAATCGCATCATCGACTGTTGTACAGAACTGTAGTTCTCTTCGGACCTTGTCAAACATCGACTGGCCGCATGGTGCATCCCATCTTTCTGGGTATGCCGAAATGATGGTATCTGTAAAGATGTCAGGAGGTCTTCGAGCCAGGGGTTGTCTGGGGGGTTAACCCCAATTTGACGCAACTGACGCTCATCAAGCTTCCATAACCAAAGCTGTGGAACCATCAGCATTTTTGTCCGAATCGGGCCATCATTCTCCTGGTCAGCACTGGCTGAAGGCGCGGCTGACTTTTCGTTCTTCAGTGTTCTCCAAAGTAAATGTTCCCTTGCACCTTCTCTAGATTTGGGTACCGCTTGTCCTAATAAGCGTCTGGTGCTGGCAGGTGTTGACGATTCCGCTTCTGCAAGGGCCCTCTTGCCCTCCAGATACACAGTGAGAACCTGACTCTGGTCGCGCCTTTTCAAATCATCAGTCTCTAGAAAGTCATAGCTTGACTCGTCCAACGTCCGGGGGAAATGTAGCCTGCAGCAATCGTCATCGTAGCTACCCTGTAGTTTTCTCATTGTTTGGATGTGCGTTTGATTTCTTTCATCTCTGTTTCCTCTGACCCCATTCCCGATTCCCACGCGTGTCATCTCTGTGATGCTGTAGTCCACGTCGATAAAAGGCAGCTATGTGGTCAGATCTCCAGATAGCCTGCGAGAGGGGTAGATGTGTTGACCTACAACTAACGAGACTCTGTGGGGTGCCTGCTTTCCGGGGCTATCTTTAAACTTTTGTCCTGCTGTCAGTAATTGCATGGGTTATGACTGCACAAGATATAGCGAGATTGGGGACCTTACCACAAGCCCAGGCTGCCGATAACCTGCTACTAGCCCAGTTTCATTGAATGTTTCCGAGATGAAGCGCTTGATATCAGCGCTGTCGCCCAGATGGTTTGCCCCGGAAGCTGCACTATCGTTGTCTGTCCGAGGGAGGCTCAAATTACCGTGCGCGGTAATTCTGGCGATGGCCTCAATCAAGTGCTACACTGAGGTTAAGCTTCCGCCTGAAATCCATGGCCGGGGGTTCTTACATCTATCCATAGTTTCTGATCACACGTTAGCCTCCACGAAGATTCCGGGGCAAGGGGTAGCATACAACTGTGAATGGTAGGTGAATCCACCTAGGACCACTAGCCAATTTGAAGCCGTTTAGTAAAGCGTCACTATATAGCATATCGTACACTGTCGGTGTGGCCCTGGTCAACTGGCGGCACGTCACATCCCCTGGTGTGGAACTTTCATCTTCTGGCTCTGCTAGCGGAGAGCAGCTGACGCGCGGCTTACCACAGTCATCATACTCGGACGATTTGAAGTTTTCCTTGGCGTCTACTGGGGTTTTGATGTACCAGAAGGAGCCTCGGAATTCCGCACAGACCTCCCTACGTACAGGGTGCGTTTCAAAAGGCCGAGCCTGTTGGTATAGCAGCCGAAACTTTGGTTTCTGACTTGTCCTGGACGCATTAAACAGGTTCTCGAACGAGTCATGATATTCACGATCCGCTGCAAGTGCTTCTGGTGTCGCCCCATCCTTATCAACTGCAGTCGGATCTCCGCCAGCGTTGTATAGAGTTCTGGCCAGAAGATACTCGTCGTTGGCAACAGCTTTATGGAGTGGGGTCTTTCTCTCGTAATCTTGGGCATTGGGATCTGCTCCTGCCTCGAGGAGGCGATCGACTATTTGCGACTGGAGCTGGCGGACCCTGTGAAGAGGGGTGTTGCCATGATAGTCTCGGGAGTTGGGGTCTGCGCCCGCAGACAGAAGGTTCGAAACCATCGCCAGTGCCGTAGGAGGGCTGTCTTGAATGGCATCGAGGGCGAGATAGATGGTTGCGCCCACGTCGGGAACCACTGCATTGACTTCGGCGCCGTTGTCAATGAGTCTAAGCGCATTCTCTACCGCTCGACTGTTCACAGCTCGATGAAGAGGGAGCCATTGGGTGGCATCCCTCATATTGACATCAGCGCCATGGTGGATCAGAGCTGTGATGATCTCAGGTGCGTTTTCACACCTTGAATTAGCTGCAATATGCAGAGCAGCCCAGCCCTCTAGGTTTCTCGCATTCGTGTTGGGATTGGTGGAGAGGATGAGGGTGACAATTGGGAGGGAGTTTCTCTTTGCTGCATCGTGTAGAATGTGCCTTTCTTCAAGCCGGTTGTGTTGACGGTCTGCAGCAAAAGATCCAAGCTTCATGAAGCTTCTTTGAAAACTGTGTTCGTCTTCGTCTTGAATAGCGTCCTCCATTTGACGGACAACCGCCGAAACTACATCTCGAGTTAGCCTACGGCCACATGCTCAGAAGACGAATCATTCCCTTACGCGTGTCGGCCATTTCTCTGCTCATACTGTTAAAGCTGGTTGAGCTAAAGTGTAAGCCTAAGCAAAGGAGTATTGCGAAAGAAGCATGAAAAGCCAGGACCAAGTGACATCCAACTAGGTAACTAAGTAACTCCGTAAGGATGAACCTGTTGATAAGGATGATGTTGGTGTTTAGAAGAAGAGGTTCGAGCGGGGCGAGGTTCTTGGGGGGTTGTTGGTGGCCCCTCGCGCCTTCCCTAATGATACCGAGGACAGGTTATCCAGGCTTAGCGACTCTGAAAACCCTGAGAGGACCGTTATTCTTGCAGACGAAGGCAGCATCATGCCATTATTGGAATCATGGGCCCTTGCGAGTCTGAAATGGTCTGGCCAGGTTGATCGTCATGCATCTCAGCCTGCTATCACTGTGTTTTAACAACAGGCTGGGTATTAGAGAGGAAGCCGCAAATGACACCATTCTCCCTGACGATTAATGGGCCGAGCCAAGTCCGCATAACACTGAATGGCTGTGCCAAAATAGCGAAATGCCTGGTTCAAGGAGGGGTCACGGTGGTGAGATCCTCAGCCCACAAAGCTGTTTTCAGCGCCAGCCCGAGATCCGATCTAGAGCCATTTAAATTGCACTAACCTCGACATTAATCTTCCTCGTTTTCCCCCGGTCTATATTACCTCTAGGGGAACTGTGAACTACCCAAAACATAGTCGCGCAGTCAATATGTCAGCCAGATCTGGACTCCAGCTTAACCCAACTGTTGCCGACTGTGGCCTGGTGGCCGAACTTGCGCTGAACGTTTACCGGTCAAGCAAATCGTCGGCGGATGACTTCCAGTCATTGTCCAACGACACATCTAGTCTTTACATGACCCTTCGAGATATTCGCGAGAACCTGACGCAGGATGACTCCGGCCTGAGCCACACTGCCTCTGACTCGCTGAGGGAGAAGCTGAACACTGTCTACGGGGCTCTCAAGTGCGTTGAGGAGGAACTGCAGAAATGGGACAGCCTGTCATTTCGCTCACGGCAACGGTGGGACCTTCTCAAAGAGGTGGCTAATACCGGCGAGGCCCACACGCAGATCATTAGCACAACGACGGGGTTGCGATCCCTTGAAAGGAAGATGTCAATGTAGGTTGGAAACCAGCCGATATACCACGGATAAGACTGGCTAGGTGATACTCACAATGTCCGCGCTATAGGACTTCCAATGCGGCTATAAGAAAAACGGTCCTCAAATACCTACGAGAAGTCCGTGATGGCCTCCACGAGGACTCTGTGATGCGTCTAGTGCCATCGGACGTCCCATCAAAACAGCAGCAATGGGAAGATTTCAAGAAAGAGCTCCAATGCGTGGGTATCCCGCATGCCGTCTTGAACGAACATCTGGACTTCATTTACGCGGTTGTCCGTCGCGCAAAGGAAACCGGTGATTATGACATCGACTTACCCGAGGGGTCTGACGCGGAGCGACTCGAGTCAATGAAGGAAATTGAGGAAGACTTGGAGCATAGGGCTACGGACTTGGAGATAGACTTGGCGAATATGCGAAAGAGGGGCCATCGCGTCAACAGCAAGAAGGCGTCACCGATGGTCGTGCTCACCCTTCGTCTCCTGGGCATTGTCTCCGACGAACGCCTAATCGTAGCTGCGGATGAGGGGGACTTGGAAAGTGTCAAAACGCTCATTCATAGGCGCGCTAATGTCAATGCCTCCGATAGATGGCGATGGACGGCGTTGCATATGGCGGCGTATGGTGGATACAATGAGATTGCCAAAGAGCTGATTGCCGCTGGGGCTGACCTTACAGCCATGACTGTGGATGGGGAGACGCCACTCAAGTTGGCCGAAGCGAACAGACATGTCGGCGTGGCTTATATCATTCAAAACAGGGTCGATGAGTTACGTGAACAGGCGGCAGGACACAAAGCTGCCTGAATCTTGGGCTCTTTCGAGTTTAAGGCAAACCAGTTTCTAGGTACTACTGGAAATGCACATGCCTATTTCAAGTTTGATCCATCATATTAGAGGGTCATAGTAAAGGCTAGAAAGCTCCAGAGACATGAGAACCAAGGAATGGAGACCCACCCGTGTATGCCTTGTGAACATCTTTACATGCTGAAGGTGGTAGGTCTACGCAATTTACATCATGATGTAATTAAGTTTCATCCATGCAACCGTTAAACCTTGTCCTTATCATTGCAGATCATGATCTACCTGTTCTCCCATGGAATATACTTTCTGTCGAAACCTCATGCCACCTGCAGCGCCTACATTTGTGGTCGAATAGCAGACTATAATATAGAATATCACCACGAGGCCCGGTCCACGGTTAAAGGCAGGCCGAACCAAAGAAACTCTAACCACGGGCTTGGTCCAGATTAAGCTGTCCGATCTTATTACAAAAGCAAATCTTAATGTCAGTTCTTTCTACTGACTGGGTAGAGATTAGCATTCACTCAAAACCATCCACTGGGTCGGTTCCAACCCATGCGCCATCTTAGAGTTGTGGATCTCCGCAAGCGGAATCGAAGTTTAAAAGCAATCAAGTCACACGATTCACATCTAGCCCTTGGTAAAGATGTTCACCTGGTCATCACAGGTGCATTTGCTAAATGTAGATCTTGATATGTGATTGTAGGAGCGTGGAGACTACATACAGGGGCTCCTGCTCGAGCACAGCGCAGATGTCAAGGCTGCCGATACGGAAGGGAATACCGTGCTACATGCGGCAAGGATCCCACTCTATCATGATCATTCGATGCCTCCTGGTCGCGCGAGCGGACCTGCACGCGCAAGCTAACAACAGCTGCACGGCGCTCTGCTACGCGGTAGAAGCAAAATACAACGGCGCAGAAGTGCTCTAATTCCTTGCTGTACATGGAGCCTACATCCACAAGCCCGATCTGCTCGGCCGCATACCACTCTACCACGCCCTCCCACGAGTCCGGAGCGACGTCGACAAGATCGAGTCGCTGCTTGAGCAAGGCGCAGACCCGAACACGATAGCGCTTGACTAAATCCCGCCCCTCCACTTGGCTGTGCAGCGCGAGGCCCAGGAGAACACCGATGCCTGGATGTGGGGATTGTCTCCTATCAATCAGAGCCATCCCTCGCCGCCGAAGCGGCTCCTGTGGTCCGGCGCGGATCCAAACGCGCGAGATACAGCGGGGCTCGCGGCCCTGCATCTCGTGGATGATTCTAGGGTTTGCACGGCGCTCCTTCGGTCCGGGGCGCGGGTTGATGAGCGGAATACAGAGGGGCGCACGATGCTTCTCCGCGTGCTGGCAAAACAAACTACACATGGCCCGTTTGATAAGGTTGATCAGAAGGCAGCGGCAGAGTTTCTCTTGGAACAGGGCGCGGATGCGAACGCGAGCGATGATGCGGGGGCTTACAGCGCTCATGTACGCTGTGCAGGCTGATTCGGCACTGAGGAGCTTTGGGGCTGGGCTTGTGAGGAGGCTGCTGCGGTACGGTGCGGATCCAGGTGTCAAGAGCCTTGATGGGCGTGTCGCGCGAGATTTCTGTCTAGATGATGCTAGTCGAACGATGTTGGATAGTCTGTGCGAGGGGCGTCTAGCTCTAGGGGAAAGATACTACTGCGACGATTTGCGATAGCAAACAAGATATACACGATGAGATCTACTGATTAGGAATGCTCTACTTGGCCAGTTAATACACAGATCATGTTCTAGGGGACAAATAAAACCCACATATCCTCTCAATCACCTCTGCGCAAGCTTAATCCCCACCAAAAATGCTAGCCACCCCCCGACCAGTAGGAGTCCATCCCTGATACTCTGTATCCGTCGCTGGTAGGCAGCGTTGACAGCACAGACTCCAAACGCGAGCCACCAGGCCGGGTTTGCGGCCCACATGATCGGATCTAGTAGAATGGTTGGATTAGCAATGCCCAGAAGAAGCATGGAGCAGAGAAGCCATGTATTTAATAATTGGGGGCCATGTATGCGACGTACCTCGCTGATCCCCTAGTCCAAGCACATTCGGCATGAAGCGCAGGATGACCACGCCCGTGAGGAGGAGGCCTGTTATGTCGGCGGCGACTAGAGCGGGGCGGGGGTTAGCCAGCCAGCCATGGATAGTTCGTTTCAGCACACCACAAGGGCCTTTAAGGGCGGGAAACCAAGATCCTGAATACATACCCAAACTCCAAACCTGCAACCTGGTCACTTCCACAGGCGCAGGGCTCGCCTCGCGAACGGCATGGTACAGGCACAGCCCAACGTTATCCCCAAACACGCGCTGGAGATGGCCGAGCGAGGCCTGTCGAAACTCGTGCCCGCGCCCGATATCCCATTTCTCGGCGAGGAGTTCGGCGACGTCTGGTGTGACTGCGTGTGTTGTTATGAGGGTCTGTGTGATGTAGGTGCGGACTGTCGAGGCGGGGGCGGAGGTTGACGGAAGAAGGGGGGAGGACATTGTGGGCGGGGAGAGGAGGAGCGATGGTGTAGATGTGGATTGTGTGAGGGGAGGGTGTGTTTGGGTTTTAATATGTTAATCACGCATACGCCCCGATGGTCAAGGTCCTGGGGCAGTGTCGGGCGCCTGCCTAGTGGTGGGGGTCGGGGAGTGGGGGCTGAATGCTTTGGACGAACCACACGTTGATTCCAACAAGGTGGTGCGTCATGTTGCGGACTGGAGTGGAGAAGAGTGAGGCTCCAGGGGCTTGATCTTGGGCTAAGCTCTTTGGCTGGACGAGGGCTCAGCCTTGGGCGCTTGGCTGCTGTGATGATTGGTACATTCCTTGTGTGTAGATCTCTACTGCCCTCGCACGTATCCAGGACTTGTCTACTTCGCAGGGAGTAGGCCGCCAGCATGACAAGGTCGCTTGTTCTCGTGGCCGCGGTGAGTTTATAGTCGCCTATCCTGGCCGATATCCTTTGCTTGTCAAGAGGGGCCGACCCATTGCCCGGTTGATGGAGTCAGCAGGAGGTGAGAGTTTTGAGGAAACGCTCAGTATCGCTTGTCCCTAGTCATGTCTACTATTAGGTGATAAGATAGTCTTCAAGCTGTTGATATAGATCAACACCGATCAAATCAACATCGGTCCAAGTCTCCATTGCATCACCTGCTCCTGTGACTGAGCAGCAATAATGTATCCCCAATCATCACCTCTCCAAACAGACAGAGACTCCAGCTCAGTATCCACAGCACAAAGCGCAAATGGCCACGCAACAGATGTCCCAAATAAATCTCCACCGGACCAATCAGACTCCGCGGAACAAATGTATATCGTGCCCAGCGACTGCCCATGCGGAGGCTCGAACACGCTGAGAATCTTCCCATCGTCGGAGACGCAAAGGATCGGATCGGGCGAGTGTGCCGTAGGGAGATTCCGTGCGTCCCATCGGTCCAACTGCGTCGCCAGTAATGTTGCACCCGCTCCCGCCGTCTCGTCCACAGTCTCTGCGTATGTTGATACCCGACGCGTCGGGATCTGCTGTACGATATCCACGACCCCATCACCAGAAACACGACCGACAACATACCGCCCTTCACAAGGCCCCTCCCGAAGAAGGGCGAAAAAGTACTTTGTCGATCGACATGTACATTCCTCTCCCCGTGGGGCCGGCGCCTTGACAGTCCGCATCCCGCGCAGCGAGACACCACCGCCTAATCTCCTCTCGACCTCCGCAGAGTCCAGGTATACATTCCGCAACGCCACAAGCCAGTACCTGATTCTCTGCCCCGGCGTACTAGCCTGTTTCGACCCACGTACTTTGCTCGGTTGATGACACCTGCACCGCCTATGGCCCAGGTATCGAACGTAGCTCCCCTCGACGCCATCAATCTCGCAGCGCAGTATCTCGTCGTCGTCGGTAAATTCGAGACTCTGTATCGCGTCGAGGACGCTATCGCCAATCTCAACTTCGACATGCTGCTGCGTTTCTGGTTTCAGGGCGTAGATGTGTACTTTCTGGCCCAGCGCCACCGCGACAAGGGCGCCGCACCGCGACATTGCAACCTGCATGCGAGCGAAGGATCGGGCGCGGAAGAAGGAGCGCATCTGTGCGTGGCTTGCTATTTGCTTGACGGTGTCGGCGCCGGGGTACAGTGTTGGGCTGAGCTGGATTTCGCGGGCTTTACATGTCCATAGACCAGGTGATGTGTCGAGGCTAAGCGTCAACCCACGCAGCTGCGCAGAGAAGACGCCAGTTGGCGACCGCACGGGGATGTCGCCAATCCGTGTCGAGCGGTCTTTCGCGGTATTCGTCTCGGTATATTCAATTGCCTTCCGACATCCGATGAGATTCTCTCGGCAGACGCGTCGATATAGAGCCCTGATCTCCTCTGATGTTGCATTCCGTATGAATCCTCTTAAATCTGCAAGAGCCGGAACAGTCAAAAGCTGCCGGCGCAAGATCGCCGGACTCGACGCTGCGCGGCGCCAGAGGCTACATGCCAATGACGCGACATAGAAGCTCTCGAGATCCAATGCGAGGAGAATCGCCTGGAGAATCTCCAGCGGGACGGGAAGACCGCATTTCAGCGACATGTTGCTGTATACTCAGGAATCTCCACGACAACGACAGGAATACAAGTATGATGCCTCCGCCGCGAAAAAGGATAAACACATCTCTTTCTTTTCACAAGCTGACGCGCGAGAGAAAAATCTTCCCTCGGGATATATGGTGCCCGGACTCTTGTGCGGCTGGACTGGGCTAGGTTGGGCTGGCTGAGTCGTCGGACTCGCCGCGGCGTGGCGGGCTGGCTGAAGGGCTATAGTCAACATGCTGATTGGCGGTGTATTGCTCGGGAATCGGCAGGCTTCCACGGTTGGCTCGGCATGCCGCCGCTAGTCCCTGATGAATCATCATTAGTGATCGCTGAGGGACTGTAGCGCTTTTGATTTCCACACTATCTCCTCCTCATTGCTCTCCACCTCAAGTAGCAACGATCCTTCGGCATGGATCCCCGCATCCCCCGGAAAGCCATCCCAAACTGGGGCCAACTGCCCGTGGAACAGTACCTGATCGTATGAACCCCCACCAGTGTTTTGGATTGCAGCCCGTTACCGTGATTCTAGCGATTCTGGAACTATTCCTCTCCCGAGAGCGTCGACGAACAACGAAAGCGGCTGGTGCATGAATACATGCAGCTCGAAGAAATCCCCAAGGAATGGGACCCGACCGACTTCGACATGTACCCGACACAGAACCCAACACGGATTCCTACAGCCGAAGAGATTGCACTGATCTTGCGGCCCTGGCGCTCAGACGACCTGCGCCGGCGCGCGTGGCAAATCTGGTGTGGCAGAGACAGTGGCCCGCCTGTGGTGCTCCGCACGTACTACGGCAACAGCGAGGAGGGGGATGCCCAGTTTGCCGAGTACGTCCGGGCTTCCGAGAACGTTGATATGGTGGCGAGCTGGGCAGCGTTGGATGATGTGGAGCGCTTTGATTTCGGATCAGACTGGCGGCGTGTGTTTGAGATTCTTCCGGAGATTGCCGGGTGTCGGGAGACGTTTTCTCGCAGGCCCATCCAGGGGATTATTGACATGTGCCTTCCGGATGTCAAGGCATCTATTGCGGATGCTAAGAGGGTAAATCCCAGGTGGAGGGAAGATCTACATTTACTTTTTGAGGAAGGACAATCTCCCTTGCGGGATATGCTAGCTGCGTCGTCTATATCATGGGTTTTTATTGTGGACGAGCGTACGTTCGAAACAGATGAGCTTTTGGTGGCATATTTCGACATGAACCAGAATATTACAGTTAAAGGGAGGCTCGAGGTTGATCAGGCAGAGATAGATGATATTCTGCTTAGTTGGGAGCAGGGCTCTCCTGAAGGGGTGGTGATCAACCAAGGCAGAGTTGGAGACAAATATTTGTTGTCAACTAAGTTTGGGAGGAAATATTTTGGCCTCACCGAGTCTGATCTGGAAGAGTCTATCTAGTACTGTTGCATAGAAAATTGCTGAAAGCCCGAGGAGCACCCAGATACGATACGACTTTATTGCAATCTCGCGAGCTTGTATTTGACGCAGGGAAACTGGGAGGCGGCGGAGGAGGTCCAGCACCAGGCCCACCGCGCCTTTGCTAAAGTTCTCGGGGAACATCACCCATCGACCCTGGTGTGCTTGTCTAATCTGGCCGTCTTTAAACAGCGGAAGGGCGAGTATTCCCAGGCGGAGGAGCTTCACCGGAGCTGGTACCGCCGGCGTTCCGCCATTCTGGAGTGCAGCATCCCTAGACGCTGACGAGCATGTTCCATCTGGCGCAAGTACTTGTGGAGCTCGACCAACACGCGGAGGCGAGTGATTTGTTTGAAGAAGTACTTACCGGTAGACAGGGCGCCCTGGGAGCGAAGCACCCGGATACACTTCGCTGCATGAGCTCGTTGCCCGTGTTCTGGATGATCTCGACCAGTCCGAGGACGCAGAGCGCATGTATCCCGAATGCTTGCGGTGGAAGCGGGAGATTTTTCCTCCCGACCACTCCGAGATTCTAGCCGACCTGGACAATCTCGCCGAAGTTTTACGGCAAAGGGGCGAACTTTCGCAGGCGGAATCTATGCACCGGGGAGCGTTGCGCCTGCACAGCAATCGGGACGCCGGGCTGTGGAGCGTGAGTCGGGCAAACCTTGGAAAGGTCCTCTATCGACAGGGCCGGTATGACGAGGCAGTTGATATGTTTCAACAGGCTCTGGCGAGCGCAGGAGAAGCAGCAACGGAGCAGAGCCCGTTCGTGGAAATGGTATCTGACCGTCTAGAAGCCGCCCTCCGTGATCAGAAAAAAATGCGCAAGAAGAACGGCATGTGTGAATGGCTACAGTGGGTGGCGACGGGTTCCCTTATGGGACGAGTATGGGTTCAGAATCGTTCACGACAAATTGAGTCGGTTTTCTCCAAGGATGGCCAGACAGGGGAAGTGTCAAGCGCATTCCCAGCAACCTGCCCTGCCATCAGCGTCAACCTCCGATGAACTCCTCCTTGCTGGATACATTAGACGACCTCTCCCTTCACTAGGACAAGGATACGATGGGTGGGGCGAGTGGCGGGCCTGTCTTCATCTCAAAGGATGGTCCGCATACGGCGATTGGGATTCAGTATGTTGTTCTGACTTTGTTTACTCCTCGCAGCTAACAACACAAGCAACTATTACCGCCGAGCCACGCGTATTACCCCACGTGTCACGCTCGAGATACTTAGCTGGATAGATGACTATCCTTTAAACAGAACATTCCGAGTTGACGGTCGAAAGGGTCTGAAGATATACCTTCAAGCAACCACCGGTTCTCGACACAATATCATTGCACGGCCGGGACAGCCATTCTTCAAGGTAGTCATCGCTTCGGCACCCAACCCGAAATCCGACCAGCATTGTCACTATCTTATCCTCCCACCACAGAGTTCGCCCCAACAAGTGAAGCCACTGCTATTCCTGACTCTCGGCGCGGATGAAACGCCACCCCGCCTCGTTTTCGAAGAACTGTCCCTAGACGCCCCGTCGCAGATTCGGATTGATCTTCTTCCCAATGGGCCGAAGAGTCAGTGGACCGCGCTCTCTTGGCCGGATGCAAGCCGGTTGTTTTTGAAAGTCAATAGCAAACGGCGGAAGGTATATTGCAAGTATGGCTGCATTACCCCGGACGATGAGGTCGTACCCCACGTAAGGCCCACGAATTTATTAGTATATTTCTTAGTATATTTCTTAGCATATTTATGAGTATATCTACTAGTAATAGGAAGCCCATCCGTTTGTAGAGTCACCTCAAGGGTGTGTCCCGAGCGGCCCCCTAGTTAAATTTTGTTTCTGCCCTTTTGTCCCCTTGTCCCCATCTGACGCCGTAGATTTATTTGGCTTTCCGCCCATGGCGTGTCTTGGCAGCATGATGACAAAGTAGATCCCAGTGATTTCGTATCCGACATACAATCTGGGTAAGGTATCCATCATCCATGGCTAAGCTATTAGTAAAATAATGTTATTCTAACTTTGCTTGTTACATCTCCTTTCTTCTTCATCGCTCCTTTCTTTCTACTGCATATCTGATTGTCTGCCACTGACTGCCATCGCTCTCAATCATGGCAGGCTTGGAAACGACTCAAAAATTCAAACGGCGGCTGCCTCCATTTCTGGACCACTCCAGTCCTCGCGAGCTCAAGACTCTCTTTCGTTGTTGGGTGGCAGCATGGGTGGCATGTATTCTCATGTTTATACAGCCAGTTCTGTCAGACTTTGGTGCCGACGTTTTCTTCGCTTGGTAGGTCATTTCCTAACTATATGTCTCCAACTAAATGTCGTTACCACTCGCTGATCCCAGCTGTATCACGAACAGTGTCGTTCTATTTATCATTCCACCTTCCGGAGGCCTGTTCGAGTATATACTTGGGGCTATCTCAATCTTCGTCGGTATTTGTCTCGCATGGGCATGGGGCGTTATTACTCTAAAGGCAGCCCTGGCTGCTCGACCAGATGCGCAAACGCAGGCACTCCTCATGTCAATGCAAGAAGCCATTAGTATACAAGCGCAAAATACCGGAGAGTCTCCTAGCATAATCTCGCAGCGCCTTATTTTCGACGGCTGGATGCTAGATACGCGTGTGACCGTTATTATCTATTGCATGCTTTGTCCTTTCGTCTACTTCATGGTACTGTACTGCAGCCTCCACCTGCTATATGCGGTTGTCTAACTACATCCTAGGCACGTCTCCGCGCAGACAACCCAAAGGCAACTCTGACGTTTGTGTTTGCCACTATCATCACGGGTAGTTTCCTCTGCTTCGGACCGCTCTTTCCCTCGTTCAACGGCACCCTGCCACTGCCGCTTGTCAAGCCTGCGGCGGTAGGCGTGGGGCTTGGGCTCGCCTGTACGATCTTGTTCTTCCCGCAGTCCGCGGTCGGCATTACCCTGGAAGGAATTAGCGACGTGATTGAGGACCTTAAACCTCTATTGCCCTCCTTCACCAATCCTGATATTGAATATCTTGGCAAATGTCAGGCCAAAGTTGTTAACACATATCAAAAGCTAGAGCCTTCCTTCGCGTTTCTGCCGCTTGACTTTTCGATCGGGTGTTGGGGAGCTGATGTGGTTCAGGCTTTTCATGAACCAATTCAGAAGCTTGTAATAGCTGTTCTTGCGCTGTCGGACTTTCATCGCAGTGGCATCCAAAGCGACACGCAGATCAAAGAGCTTCGCGCCCAGTTAGTTGACAGCGGTGACGGGCAATCCTACGAAAAGAAAACCGATGACAAGAGCGCAAGGGAAGTGGGCGCCCATCAGCGAGCTCAGTTTGCCGCTATTGTGAATGCACTATATGAGGAAGACTCTTCCTTCTTCGATGAGTTAGCACCGAAGCTGCGGGAAACTGCTCTAGCGGCTGTAGAAGGGTGTCTTGAAGGGTTAACCGTCATTCAGGAATCGCTACAGTTTGTTGGCCGACAACATTGGTATCACACGGCATCGTCCACAGAGCATGATCAAGTCAGCCAACGTATCCAAATTGTTCTTATAAATTTACGCGAAAGTCGCATAACGTTCCTACAACATATGGCGGAACGGTTAGAAGAGAACTATGGCCCTTCCTTGGGTGGCGATGAGGGTCCAAAGCACAACTTATCAGGTGTTATTATTGCTATTGGCTTCCAAGAACATATGGTAAATGTGCTTACAAGCATGGAACTTTTGCTACAACAAGTGTCCAAACACTTCTCAATCGCCTCGCGAGTTCAGCCATGGTGGCCAACAAGCATCAAGTATGCTGTTACTTGGGCGTTGGAAAAACACGCCAAAGCGCCTACGATGAGATCAGGAGCTACCTCTGGAACCCCAGACCAACCAAAACAAACCAGAGCTATAATAACTGCAACCCAAGAGGGGAAGAAAGTCCTTCAGGCGCGGCATGGATATCGTCCAAGAGCACGGCATCCTATTGGAAAAGCTGTAATTGGCCTCTACCACTGGCTGACCTGCAACGCAGGACTATACGCCCTTCGGATGGTTATTATTACTATCACGGTCTCTATTACTGCTGTTCTTCCAAGTACAGCTGGATTTTTCTACCGTGAGAAGGGCCTGTGGGCGTTAATCACTGCACAATTAGGGCTAGGTATCGATATGCCTGACTTTACCTTCTCCACCTTTGGACCCGCGGCTGGAACACTCGCAGGAGGAATTCTAGGCCTTCTAGGCTGGTACATTGGATCTGGAGGAGGGCCAGGAAATCCGTATGGCCTATCTGCTGTCTGTGCTGCCTTTTTACCAATTCTCCTCTGGGTTCGCCTCTACGTCCCGCCGTATCATATCCCAGGCGGAACCCTCGTTGCCGTGACCTTCCTGCTTGTTATCATCTACAGCTATGTGGATACGTGAGTGCTCATTATAAATATCTAGATCAATTTGCAATTCCAGGCCCGGCAAGCTAATAAATTTTCAACAGGCATAACCCTACCTATGGGGATCCCGGCGTGGGATACAACGTCTTCTGGAGACGCGTACTACTTATTCTAATCGGTAGCGGGGCCGCTACCATTGTACAGATTTTACCCCGCCCTCCATCCGCTACCCGCCATGTTTGCAAGTCTCTCTCACGCTCCGTCCGGACGTTGTCTGACTACTACGCGCTCCTTCTTTCCTCCTGGTCCGAGCCCAATCCAGATCAATGCGCACAAGCACTCGGAGAGCCTATCTGGATGGGGCTCACCCAGTCACTCAACACGCTCGCTGACCCCATATCAAACCTTCGCTTCGAGTTATCCAGCTCACGCTTTGACTCGACCAGTCTCAAGCAGATTAAGCAGATATGTCACGTTATTAATAACAACCTTGCTTCCCTTCTCAAGGCCTCAGCTACATTGCCGCGGCCACACCGCGACCAGCTTGTACACATGTCTGGAATGCTAGATCAGCGATGCATCGGCGAGATCATGGCCGTGCTCGGCATAGCCGAGCAAGCGATTCGTACAGGCGACGCGCCGCCGGAGATGCTCCCGACACCACTTGTGCGCCGGGCGCTGGAGTTCCAATTTGGACGAAGTCGTCAGAGTCACAATCGCCAGACAGGGTGTGGTGGGAATGTTCTCGTGAGCGCGGAGATGTTGAAGGATAAGGACTATTGCCAGCTGTGTGTTGCGCTTGCGGCGTATATTCGGTTTTTGGCTGCAGTTGATGAGCTCGTATTGCTTATCAAGGGGGTTCTGGGCGAGGCTCATCTTGTGGCGGAGGCGTTGGCGGATCTGGTTTGATTCGCGATACAATAGCTAGTGGCTGTTCTTTTTGTGAGCTAGGCATACGTAGTATATTTGTTAATATTGTTTCAGATGTAGCAATAACTCTTTATAATGTAGGCAGCAGCTACGTGTGCTTGAGGGTGACTGGAATAAACATATTCAAGATATGGACCAAGTCCATAACTACTATAGACTTATATGTTCACTCTAACCAGTGAAAATAATCTGTTTATTAGACAACGCGTGGAAATTAGCAAGAATAATTAATTATTCTAGCTACTTCCCAGAAGTGCCAAGGCAATGCCATGGATAGCTAACAAAGGCGCAGGACCACTTTGCTGTTGTGTGATAGCCTAGGCACTTGATGCTTAAGTATAATACTTATCAGCCACGAAGTCATCTCAGTCATGGAAGCAGTGAAGTCAGAAGAGCCTACTAAGTAGAATAGATTCCATGTTAACATAATTCCTAGGCGATCGAACTGTTCCAGGCGATCTGTCTAACATGTAGGGATAACAATAGAGATACACCTCTGAATCAATTAACCTGGTTGACACGGTGGTGACCCTATGGAGGGTCTAAATCCATACCAAGCATTGTACTTGTAGTTCAGGAGCAAGCTATTCAAAGCCGTCTTGGGGGGCAACGTCGAGTCTGGTTCAAAAGAGCATGTGGTCAAAGAAAACAGAATAAACAGTCAAAGTTTGGGGAAAAGGCAAACATGCATTCATAGAGAGATTGAACTAGGCACCACTATGTTTCCCTAACCTCTAAAATTCCAAGTTTTCTCCTAAGCTGAATGTTTTGATTGCTGTATATAGATGATATGCAACAAAGTTACTTTGCAACTCCTTCCATCATCATATTGCATCCCACAATGCTTATCACCAGCCACTACCATTCAGCTGTGCATTTCCCCTAGTCCAGTATTTGTGCCCCACTTGCGGTATGTGTGATCCTTCCACCAAGTTAAGAACAGAGATCATTCAAGGAGGTTTTAACATGTCTTACCTAGACTGGGTTTAATTCAGCTATAGCCAAGACCTTGTGGTTGATACCACCGTTTCCAGGGGTTACAGTAACCGTGGCATCAGGGTGCATACCAACAATGCCAGCAGTCAAGGCACCATTTTTGATGGTATACGTTGCAATTGCCATTGGAAGACTCAAGGTGCCTGGTCTACCAGGAGCAGCTCCCGGGAGCGTCCACGAGTTGGAACCATCAGAGACGGTCAACGCGACGGGTTCAGGATTCTCAAGTCGTACGCTTCCAATGCTAGTCATGTTGATGAATTGGAGTAAAATAAAAGACTTTAAAGTGCCTGCCACTAGAAGATGTTGGAAGAGGAGATTGAAGAGGAGATTGAAGAGGAGATTGAAGAGAAGATTGAAGAGGAGATTGAAGAGGAGATTGAAGAGGAGATTGAAGAGGAGATTGAAGATATGATCTAGCCTTGAAGGCCGCGTAAGAGAGAATGGCGCTTTGGTCTCTATTTATGCTTTGCCTATTGTCGTCCGTTGTAACGAGCAGTTCGCAAGCGGCTAGAAAAGCAAAAGTGATGATGTGATTGACTTGGGCTCACTGAAAGACTTCTAAATCATGGAGGTAGTAATATCTAATATACAGAAGAATTCTGAAAATAAATATGATAAATTAGTTCTAATGGAGTAAGTCCGGCTAACAGCTATGCTGGAGGGTAACATGAGAACTGTCTTAATTTTACCTCAGGCAAAAGCGCCCATGCGTCATGACATTGGGCCCTTACTTACCAGTCAGGAGAATGCAACCTGAACATCCTTGCACTGACCACTTAGCAGTGCCAAAGTAAATAGATCCCGATCAGATTTCTCTGGCCTCTTGGATTATATTATATTTTCCATGTTAACTCGTTTCAGAATCCCCACACATGTAGGCTGTACAGCAACGCATTTTGTCGTCATGCACTTCCTCATGATATCATACTTGATTAGGTTACATAGACTAAGAACGATCCATTGATACTGTATCATAGTTGGAATAAGAAAGTGGATTACTTAAAGTCCTTAACAGCGTTTAATTCCAACTTCTAAGATCTATGGCCCAGTATACTTGATTAGGATGTTCGAACCTACTTGTGTACTGTATGTTAGAACGATAGTTAGGGTAGATAGATAGCGGATTTACATACGGTCAAGTGCAACACTCTTTGTGTATCAACTGCTGTATCGGCCAATTTGTCAAGGGCTCGCTTCGTCAGATCCTCAAACCAACGATATACTGCCCACATTTCATCTCGCTCCCATGGCGGAACTGTCGCACAGAACAGATCATATACCTCCTCCAGCTGGAAATACTCGGTCCGATTAGGTTCTGGTCGGATGGAGTCTTCTCCGGCTTGGTAGAACACGTAATTAAAAATCTGAATCCTGTATATCGCGCGAACGATTCGCACCCGTGTCAGGGATGAGAGAGGAATTTTTCCAGTCTCGTCCCTGTAGAGCTCGCGGGCGAGATCAGTTTGATCAAGGTCGTTATGGTACTACTGCACAAGGACGTGTACGCACCCTTGAATATTGTGCAGGGCATTTATTGTCAACCTTGTTTCCCTCTTCGCAGACGAAGTCAACAATGCATTGACTGACATACTACCTCGCGCCTGCCGATACATATCCAAAAATGCAATCGCCTCTTGCTTCGTTCGGGTGGCGTCCGCATGATAAAAGGCGCTTGAAAGATGAACGGCTACCAGATCAGCTGCAGTACCCTGGACATACTGTCGCGGAACAATTGCGGTCAGAATCTCTTGCTCAAGGGGGGTATACGTTCGGTAGTAGTGGGGGAAGCATGCGGAAAGCGGCGAAGAGTGCAAAAGTCAGGCAGGAACTTTAGCACCTCGATGCGAAGACTCGCTGAGAGACTCTCCAGCGTTATTGTGTGGCACACCCGGTTCTTCTTCCCTTTCTCCTGCCTTTGACTCCATGCCGAGAATAGGTTCTGAGAACACACGGGCTCGCGCATTTGAATCGCGACCATTGAAAGCATGCCGAATGATACCCTTCAAAGATAGTGGTGAGTAGGTTCTCTTATCTCATGAAAGGAAAAGCTGGCCCCAGTGTGCCCTCAGTGGGCCTTGATGCGGGGTTGAGGACAGCGACACCAGTCAGATTTCATCGCTATTATTGGCTGCTGTTGTCAAGTCAAGAAGGTCAAGAAAGTTGATCAAGTCCAACGACCCGCAGTCCTCGTATTCAGCCGCAGGCGGCTCAAGTGCCACCTTGCAACCTCGCAGACTCTCACTTGTATGCCCCATGTCCACCTCATTCTTGAGTCTGGCCGGGGCAAAGAATGGCGATGATGTTAACCCAGCTCCCTGTCGAGATCATACTACAAATCACAGGATACGTAAGCTAGAAGACAGACTCGACTGCATTACTGGCTCAAGGCTAATTCAGAACCCACAGCTCGACAACAAGTCCTTAATCAATCTCTATGAACTCTCTCGCCGGGTGTACTATGCTCTGACTCCCCGACTGCGTGAGATTTACCGAGTTAAATCTGTTGATCTGGGCTCTATTAAGAAGTCCCAAGGGGTCGATGTCCAGCCTCACCTAGCCGAGCGACGAACCCTCAAATTCGTCGAGGTGTTGATATTTGATGGTTATTGTGATGACCATAGGGAATGGAATCGCTGTTTCCTCCATGCCGGAAAGCATGCAGATGACCTTGGGCGCGCATTAATGCCGTTGTTCCGGGGATTAAAGAGGCATGGCCTTGTGACTTTTAAGTATGCCCCAGCCAGAGATTCTAATTAGACTTTACCTATTAATATGACTAGATGGTATCTCGAGACGTGCATCCCTCACCAAATTCTTGGTTCCAGGGGGTACCTACGCAGGCATCAGAGAAATATCAAGCATTTAGTGCTCAAGACGAGACGGTGCAGCGAGTACACCGACCCGGGTGACAGACTATCAATTTCACGGTTTCACAACCTTCGAACCTTCTCCTGGACTGGAATCAGTACAATCAATCACTATATTGCTCTGACGGATTTTTTTGCTGCCAATGCATCTCGCCTTGATGAGCTCACAATCGATGTTGACTCTTTTCCCCGCCTTTTAGCCAAATGGAGAGACCTCCAGAAAGACTGGATGAAGGCTAGGAACTTCTTTGCGTTCAAAGTTCTCCAGTTGCAAAAGGGAAACACCGAGAGTCTCTTCCCACGACTCCGCAAGTTATCTGTCCGTGGCATTGGTTTCCAATACGCTCACACCGAGATGGCGTATGCCTTTCAGCTGCATAAACTCCACGCCTTGAGACTAGACAGCGCCCACATTCTAAGGACCATTGCGGAAATTGCTGACAACAAAACGATTCCCATCATCTCCCTCATTATCAAAGCAGACGAACAGCGGTGCCCACTCGAACCACAGTTCTTCGCCTTGTCCATGCCGAATGTGAAAGA
Organism: Aspergillus pseudodeflectus; assembly: GCF_044049435.1. NCBI lineage: Eukaryota > Fungi > Ascomycota > Eurotiomycetes > Eurotiales > Aspergillaceae > Aspergillus > Aspergillus pseudodeflectus. The sequence continues at coordinate 853,258 of NW_027263780.1, read as the reverse complement.
TGTATTCATCCGCATAGTCGCCCCCGATCAAACTTCGCTCACACCACATCTAAGATCGATCTTCGCCCCCGGGAGACAAATCCGCCGGTTCGTCTATCATCGCCACCTCTATGTTGCGGGCGACACTGCTTCTGAGTGGGACCCAACCGTGGCCCCCATGGTCTGGGATACCGGGGTCGTTAACCTGCTCGGCAATGCAAATCTCCAATGCGTCGGCCTCTGTGACCATTTGCCCTCCCTGGTACGTCACACCATGAGCCTCACTGAAGCTGTGTCTCCCACAAAATATACTCTCCACTGACCCCCCAAATAGAGATTCCACCTCGCCCAAAACCCCCCCCATGACCTGGGAAATCCTCCACATCCGCCACCTGCCAACGGTGCACGAAGAGTACCACCCGCATAATCCCACCTTCGACCTCGCCTATAACTTTGATGCTCCCTTTAACCCGCCACCAGCCTCCTTGGTCAACCTGACCCCGTACAGATCAGAATTTACAACAGCCGAGATGACCGAGTTCTTAGCCTTCGCCAACTGGGCTTTTGGTCCGAACGGCCTATCAAGTCTGGAGCTCTTGATGTTTGGACGGGTTAAAACAGTACATTGGGTTCAGGCCCTTGAACGGTCTATCTTCTTGACAAGGAACATGGATCTTGCGACGCGCGTGAAGTATCCGTATCGACAGGTTGAGGCTGGCGATGAGCGGATCCGGACGAGGTTTGACGCCAATTTCGATTTTCTGACCGCTGGATAGACGCTCCCTCTGGGTATGCAGGGGTGAGCTTGGATATGGGATTGTTGTCGGGTTTGAGATGGAGGTATATTTAACGCGCTATAGCAGATTACATTATAACATATCATGTTATAACATTCTCACTAGCCATCTAAAAGGCGTGCCACTATTGTGCCATGGTAGTCTATTTCCTTTAATGGGCCCTTCCAAGCCTGACAAGCGGCAGTTGCTTCTGGTTATAGTTGCGGACCGCAGCGCGTGCGAGGAGGGGTTGCCGAAGAGTGAGAAAATCGCTCAAACAAGAACATCTGTCTCCTTCAACATCCCCCAAAACTAGGCGAAACAATTGGACGTACTGGGCTAGTGGCAACTGAGGATCGTTCCGTGACCAAACATCGGAGCTTGATGACATCAAGGACTCGTTCTAGTTTGGGAAAATAACCTTCTACATATGCGTCGAGTACAGATCTTCCTATGCCGATGCTAAGAGACGCGAAGAGAAGAATTGCTCCCTTGCTGCCAGTGACTTGCTCATTTTGAATACTACTTCAATTCACGTCCCAATACCCTGCGAATACATCATATTTAGAAACATGCTCATCTCGGAGAACGTTTGGCGCAGAGAACCCCCATCAAGATGAAAGCGACTGCTGGGGACTCTAGCAATAGTGAAAGTGCCAAACCATTTCCCGAATTTGCCTTGGTGGCTATCCCTTTACCCAGTTAGATTGGCACAAGAGACAAGTGGGAAACATTTCGGCACAGTGTAGTCAGTAGAGAGTTGGTATCATCCGTGCATCATAATACAGAGAAACAGAGTCTTTCAAAGGAGAGTAAGAGAAGTAAGGGTGTGAAGAAGAGAAGGTAATGGGAACCTCGAAGCTGTAAAAGTATTCAAGCATCTGCTTTACTAGAGCTGGATATTTAGGCCTAACCCTGAATAAACCTCTTGGCCTTACTGTATATAAAGTCTCTAGGACTTACTAGTCTTACTAATTTCTAGTAATTTATCTCTAGATCTACTAGTATATAGTCTCTCCTTCCTTTTCTATATATCATTTGTAGCCTGGGATCTTGATGCTTGCCAGGCAATCGCTGCGAGTAAAGACCAACTAGCGAACCCCATGGATCCGACCTCGCCGCTTACAATGACCTTGCTACAGCTACTAATAGCTCAGACATACAGGCCAACATTAAGCTTTGTTAATTTATGAGTACTATATGTGTATTAGTATTAAGGGTGACCCTATAAATAATTAATTCTACAGAGAAAAATAGGAGCGAATGTTCCTATGGGTATGGGCGTTACAGCTCCCCATCCAGCCTCACCGAACGTAAACATTAATAAAAGCTTCACAAAGTAATTCTGATGGATAGATATCAGTAAATCTATTATTACTTTTCTTCACAAAGCCTCGGTATAGGTACAGAATGTATCGTCACTTGCTTGTCATGCTTCTCCCTAGCTTTGCCACATGGCACATGGCATCTAGTCTATTCCGTCTTTGAACGCTGAATATAAACCGATCCGGAGCTACGTTACTGAAATGGCATTTGGCATTCATCGCATGCGGCCACGGATCTACCAGCAGGGGTTGCATTGCTGACTTGATGCCTTAGCACGCAGGCGCCGCCAGGGCCAACTTCCCGATTCGGCTGCGATCAACTTTAACATTCCAATGACGGCATATTAAACATTTCCCCTTGATCCCACCGACCACCTCTTCTCATCCCCATCCCCCTCTCACATTCATGGACCGCATCTATTCATCTCGCCTCTTACCACATCCATACCAAACCAAGATCAGTTACCACCAAGATCAATTACCGGCAGCATGATAGAAACAACAGCAACCCTCGCAAAAGACGACGCGCTGCGCCCCGAGTCCGAGCCCCTAGTTACGCATATCCACAGCCCCTCACAGGAAGACCGCGAGCATATCCCCTGGTACAACCCGCACGGATGGTCTCTGCGCACGAAGCTCCTCGTCGGGATCTTCTGCATCGCGGCGATAATTGGAATTATTGTCGGTGCGGTCGAGGGATCCAAGACACGGCGGTATCCGGATTACTCGCCGCTGCGGTATCGGCTTGTTGATAGGTATAATGGGGAGAGGTTCTTTGACAGGTTTGGGTATTTTTCGGATGACGATCCGACGAGTGGGTTTGTGAGGTGTGTTCTGCCATTGTTCTCGGTATTAGTGGCGTCTTGGTGGATGCTGATGGCAGTAGGTACGTGAATCAATCGACAGCGCTCGCCCAGAACCTCACATACGCCACGTCCGACTCCGCTATCCTGCGAGTCGACTCTACGACACGCAACGCGACGGACGGCCGGAACTCCGTGCGCATTGAATCCAAGGCCACCTACGACGACGGCCTGTTCATCTTCGACATCTTGCATACGCCATATGGGTGTGGTACGTGGCCGGCTCTGTGGCTGACAGACGGCTCCAACTGGCCATTCAATGGGGAGATTGATGTCCTTGAGGCGACGAATAATGGAACAGACGGGAACGCGGTGACGCTGCATACGAGGCCGGGGTGCAGTATGGACGTACGGCGCAAGGAGACGGGGGATGCGATATATACGACGTGCGATAACAGTACGAATGGGAATGCTGGGTGTGGGGTCAAGGGGCCTTCGTTGACGTATGGGGAGGAGATGAACGCGAATGGGGGTGGTGTGCGTCCATCTGCAGCTCTCTCAGCCAATTGTACATGTGAGCCATACTGACAAGCCTGACCAGATCTACGCCCTCGAAGTCCGCCCCGCCGGTATTCGCGCCTGGTTCTTCCGACGCGACTCTATCCCCCCCGACCTGACCAACGAAAGTACTGCCCCCGACCCCTCAACCTGGGGAACCGCACTAGCCGACTTCCCCAACACGAGCTGCGACATCCCCTCGCATTTCAGGAACCAGAGCATCATCGCCAACATTGACCTCTGCGGCGACTATGGCGGGAGAGACGATGTGTATGCAGACCAGTTTAGCTGCCCGGGGAATTGTACGGACTTTGTTGCGAGGCACCCGGAAAACTTTACGCAGGCGTATTGGGAGTTTGGGGGATTTTGGGTTTATAGCTCGGAGTAATTAGCCGTCTTTATAGATTTGATTAGAGCGCCCGTAGCAGAATTCCGAATGACTATAGGTGATAAAAGAATCCCGAGAAGAGTTTGAGCTGCTCCATGTAGTGTCCGGACTAAGTATAGGCCTGAAGTGTGTTATTATGGTTTGAGCATCGTTTCGGCTCACCTTCAGAAAAGGGCAAGTCAACGTTCAATAATAAATGCAGTCCTTTAGATCATCTACCAAGTGAATGGACCAGCGCTTAAATGCTTAACCTGCGACCAGACTCGAGCCTGACAGCTTCCAGATTGCATCACTCAATGTGGTGGACTTATACAATGCAATTGACCAATAGAATCTCACACTAAGATGACACCATCCGGAGGGGAAATTGTTCTCGGGCGATAAAGCAATCAACCCCACTATGCATTTCCCCATTCGGAGCCCGACCACGACGTGATTAAATATCTGACCCCGCCGTCCACGCGACATTTCAAGTTGTCTTTTTCACCCTCGACAACTGAATAACTGCCAGCACAATGGCATACGGCACTGTAATCGCGAATCCCAATCCCAGCGACGCGGAGAATCCGCACCATGTCGCCGACGAGGAGCAGCCACTGCTCTCTCCATCTCCATCTCCAATTCCAGATGCAGATCCAAACTCGTGGAAGCCACCGAAAGGATTCCTCTGGATCGAAGTCGGTACGTCTCAATCCACACATAACTCATTCATGCAACAAACTAACGACAAAAGCCATCTTCGCCAATGTCTTCCTCTCCGGCTTCGACGGCACAATCACAGCCTCGACGTACGCGCTCATCAGCTCCGAGTTCAACGCCGCGAATACATCGTCCTGGCTCACCACCTCGTACCTCATTACGAGCACGGCGTTCCAGCCACTGTATGGCCGGTTCTCTGACATCTTCGGCCGACGCGCTTGCTTTTTTACGTCGACGGTTACTTTTCTCCTGGGGTGTTTGGGCTGTGCGGTTGCGCAGAATGTTATTTTTCTGAATCTCATGCGCGCGTTGACTGGGATTGGTGGGGGTGGGTTGATGACGATGGGTATGTCGATCCTGATTTTGCGGACAAGATCAACTAATCGAAAGAGCAGCAACGATCATCAACTCGGACATGATCCCCTTCCAGCGCCGCGGCATGTACCAAGCAGCGCAGAACGTCCTGCACGGCTTCGGCTCCATCTGCGGCGCGTCCCTGGGCGGATCCATCGCAAACACAATCGGCTGGCGCTGGTGTTTCCTCCTCCAGGTCCCCGTCTCCATCTTTGCGCTCTTCGTCGGACGGGTCGTCATCCCCAAGCGCCAGAAAGCCGACACCACCAATGAGCCCAAGACGAGTGTCTGGAAACAGGTCGATCTGACCGGTGCACTGCTGCTCATCCTGGGACTGTCGGTCCAGCTTGTTGGGTTGAGTCTAGGCGGGAATGAGCTGCCCTGGGGGAATGCGTGGGTGGTGGGCTCGTTGGTTGGGAGTGTGGTTCTTCTGGGACTGTTCTTCCTCGTCGAGGCGAGGACGTCTGCTATCCCGGTTATCCCGCTGCGGATGCTTCACGGCGTTCTTCCTGTCTCGACGCAGATTGCCAATATCTGTGTTGGGATGGCTGCTTATGCCGTACGTCCTCCCTCGCCTCTCCCACTGAACCACCGCACTAACTGAACATTCTAGTTCCTCTTCAACCTCCCCCTCTTCTTCCAAGTCGTCCTCCTCGACAGCGCCTCCAAAGCCGGCGCCCGCCTCGTCACCCCCTCCCTCGCCACCCCCATCGGCGGCCTCCTCTCGGGAATCATCATGTCTCGCTACGGCAAACTCTCGTACCTCATGCGCACCGGCGCAACACTCATGTTCCTAGGAAATCTCCTCGTCATGGCGCTGCAGTTTTCAGACTCGGAGTGGAAGTACTTTGTCTATGTCATCCCGGCGAATCTCGGCCAGGGCGTCGTCTACCCGGCGATTCTGTTTACGTTTTTGGCGGCGTTTGGCCATGATGGTACATACACCCCACCCTTCTTCTGCCCAAGGTTTGATAGTGGTGGGTTTGCTAAAATTGCGGTATGCTGTATAGACCACGCCGTCTCCGCCTCCACCGTCTACCTCATCCGCAGCCTCGGCACCGTCTACGGCGTCGCCATCACGTCGACAATCGTCCAGAACCACCTCGTGCGCGCCCTCCCGGACGCCCTGCACGGAGTACCGGATAAATGGAAAGTATTTCCCGTCCCTTACCTCCTTTACCTCCCGCCCTAACACTCTACTCCACTCCATCCTACACACTGCCCTCCCTCCCCAATTCCCAATCCCCAACTCCCAACTCCATCTCCTGTCCCGTCTCACCCATTCTCTCTTGCAACACAAACTCACCACCTGCTCGTTTCCGTCTCCTCTAGGTAATCGACTCGATCCGCCACTCCGTCTCGGCAATCTACGACCTCGAGCCCGAGATCCAGCTTGCGGCGCGCCACGTGTACTACCAGGGGATCAAGATGGCGTTTGGGGCGAGTGCGGCGTTTGGGGGTGTGGCGGCGCTCGCGGCGATGTTTGCGCGGGGAAGGGGGTTGAAGCGGGCGGGGGAATCTTAGATTGGATGAATCGTGAATTCAACGGCAGGTGCTTCCGATGAGCGGCAAGTTCTATGGTCATGGTGTGGTGGTGCTGTGCCATTGCCAAGTACCTATAGGAAATGTGCAGAGGGGGTTTGAGAAGGAGTATTAGGTAGGTAGGGTAGAGGAGAGGAGAGGAGAGTTGAGTTGATCGTTGGATGGCAGGTCCGGTGTGACAGGGAGTGGAGGTTGAAGAGGAGGAGAACATGGTTTTTTTCACTTGGTAGATCGAATATATGGTATGATTGTTTCGTTCGCGTCGAGTAATCGCGGGGATGGATTGGGAAAGGACAGTGTCAAACCTCAAAAGCCCGCATCCCTACTTGCTATCAGTACATTCAAGAACGAAGATCATGCTACACTCTCCGATTAACCCTGACGATTGACCTTTCAACAATAATCTCGGGGAACAAACCCCTAGAGGCAGTTGGGGAGGGAGATGGCGATGCAAGGAGCCCCAGACATGGCCGCGTCCATTGGTCCAGATTCACCCGGCTTCGTCCTGCAAGGGCTACGAGAAAGAGCAGTACCAACGGACGGGCGCAGTCTGTCTACACCTCAAGAATGGCCATTTTTCTACGACTACGGCGTGTCTAGGTTCGATATGACTCGGGCCATGCGCGGATCTGAGGCAAGGGCGAACCACCGCCTGTAATGCGGGATCGATAACGCGCACCTGCTGGAGTCGGGCTCTCTCTTGGCTTCAAGACTGGAGGTGGCCGCCTTGCATCGCTGCATTCCACCCCGCGCCAGCGCCTTCAATTCCAGGGGAACGCGTTCACGATGCTTAGGGCGAATCAAATGGTGGGGCAAATAATCTTGCAAAGCAATTGTTGATCTTGCTGATCGGCAGAGGATGATAAGATGGAATTGGTGGCAGTGCGCAGGTCATGTCCACGCGAAGGAAATCGAGTCCACCCATAGATCTGCGATCGATCATAAATCTCCCATCTCGCGCAAACCTTTTCCATCTTCTCTTCTCCCGTCTTCTTCTCATGCAAATTGTAGCCATCGCAGAATTGAAAATGCCCACCCAACCACACGACGACCCTCTCTGGAAACGCGCCCTGTGGGCGTCCCCCTTCCTCCCGCTCGCCATCTGGCCCTGGCTCGAAGCTGAAGCCTCCGCCGCGCATGTCATCCCATACCTGCTGCAAATGGCCAAGGACGGCACTTGGACATCTTCGAATGGGGAGGTGACATTGTCGATGACAGAGCCACACCTGGGCATCCCCGTCCTCGACAACACGATGGGTCCCCTCCTCGCCGTGTTCACGCCTTCAATGACGGGAATCGATCCAGTCAGCAGATTGCAGATGGTTTCCTTCCTCACGGATGTCGGTCCCCTGTTTGTTGTCGGGATGCTAGAGGAGTTTCGGCGGAGACATCATTCGAGTGCGATTCTATAGTTCGTCCTCTTCACCCTACCCCCTACATTGATGAGCAAGGAGAATCAATATTGATTAAAGTTGTGCAGCCCCTTGTTCGCAATCGCCTGCCAAATCCTCGGCATCGGGAAGCTCGCAGGCGCCTACTACCTCAGCGAGTACATCTGGTCGCCCGCGCTGACCCTCCCGACCGCTGAGAGCGCCGCCATGCCCAAGGCCGCGGTGGATTCGTTACTCGGTGCGATGCTGTTCGTGTTCTACCCGCTCCTCGCTGGGAGCTACTTTGCGCCGACGGTCGAGGGGCGCGTGGCGAGCAATGCGCTGTGGCAGCTTTTCCCGATCCTTGTGGTGCTTGTGCAGCGGGTGTTGTTTGCATTTCTCCGTGGCACAGAAAAGAGCACCGACGAAGCCCGTGGTGCCTCGACAAAATCCACATCCAAGTCTGGCAAGGCCGCAAACAAGGCTCCGGCTGCGACCCGCCCGGACATGTCTGCAATCCGCCGAACAATCGCCACATTATCAACCATCTCAACCCTCGCATTCCTGTACACGCGCGTCACGCGCCCGGCCGATATGTCCATGACGGAAATCTTCTTCCCCGTCGACTCCGGCACACCCATCGACTCGTTCGAAACAGCCGTCCGGCGCATGTTGCAGTGGGACCACGTCTGCTGGGTGCTGCCGGGGTACTACTGGCTCCTGATATCGTTCCGAGATCTGTCGTTGAAAGGCGTGGATGTTCCCTGGGGGCGGGTTGTGCTGGGTTTGGTGCTGGGGACGGTGGGCTTGGGGGCTGGGGCGACGTTTGGGCTTGTGTGGTTGTGGAGGGAGAGTTTGTTGTCGAGATGTTTCGAGGGAGAGGGAGGAGGGAAGAGGGATTGAATCGAGTTGGAAGTCCGGAATGCGCACAGCTGAGCGGATGGCAGTTGTATTAGGGTTATGTTACGTGCATCGAATCTCCACGCTCGGCGCTTCATGCGCAGGTTCGGATGCAGGGTCCGCATCTATCACGATCAGTCGGGTACGGACAGGAAAGGGTGGGGGATTGAGTGGTGGTCTCGATGGGGTTAGGTGCATGCAGTGAGGGCATACCATCTCCGCAGAGCATGCGCAGGCTCGAGGCAGGGAGTAAGAGAATGGAGCAGACGAGGTCTTGTTAGGGTTACATGCGTAGCAGGGCATGTCGGCTCTCCACAAAGGCCTGCAAAGCCTCAGATGTAGGCTGTCCGCCGCACTCGAGTTCATACAGGAATTGTATGAGGCAAAGGTGGTCTGGTTAGGGTTACTCGTACTACAGCACCAATGCGTTCTACAGATGGGACCACGCGTAGGCTGAGATGCACATAGATTGGCAAAGTGGGCTGAGTGGGCCGTGATAAACAACTAAAAGAAATAACAAAAAGAAAAAGAAAAGCAAACCCTGCATGTCTCTATCTGTATGCCATCATAATCCAAAGATAAAATCAATGCATGCTGCCCTGTCATCGAAGGAGCCGAGTGGCCGATAATCCGACCGAGGCTGCGCGGGCGCCGCTGCGGGGTTGAGCCACTGAGGAAATGCGGAGGTCTGGGGAGCGTTTAAAGCTCCCCACTCCTATCCAACTGTCATGATTCCCCAATTTTCATACATCAAGGCGACATTCACTCCGTTCCCAAAGAAGAAACCAACGGGGAGATATACAGAAAAGGGGTACAAAATGGCAATGAACTTCGAATACCCACCGGACCTCGTCGCGCACATCGACCGCATCGACAAATTCATCCACGAGACCATCCTCCCGCTGCAGCACGCCGACGACAATAACCGCTTCTTCGACCATCGCCGCGAGTATGCGCGCACGGATTGGGAGGCCGGGGGGTTGCCGCGACGGGAGTGGGAGGAGTTGTTGAGTGCGTTTAACCCAACCCAGCAAAACCAAAGAACCTATCCTAGAACCTGTAGCTATTGACACATGAGTCCGTATAGATAAAGCGCGCCTCCTCGCCGACTCCGCCGGCCTCTACCGCTTCGCGCTCCCAAAAGCCTACGGCGGGACCTCGCACCCCAGCACAAACCTCTACATGTCCGCAATCCGCTTCCACCTCGCCTCGCACCCAGTCTACGGCGGCGGGCTGGGTCTTGCCAACGACCTGCAGAATGAACACAGCGTTGTCGGAAATTTCCCAGACGTCTTCATGCTGCACCATTTCGGGAACGAGGAGCAGAAGCGCACGTTGATTCCTGCGCGGTTGCGCGGGGAGTTCCGCACGACGTTTGGGCTTACGGAGCCGGATCATGGGAGTGATGCGACGTTTATGTCTACGCGGGCTGCGAAGGTTGTTCGAGGTGGGGTGGAGGGGTGGGAGATTAATGGGGCGAAGAAGTGGCAGACGGGCGCGCATTTCGCGACGCATATGATTGTTTTTGCGCGGACGGGGGGGAAGGACGGGTCTGCGCGGGGGATTACGGCGTTTCTTGTCCCGCGGGAGACGGAGGGGATCGAGGTGGTCAGTTACGAGTGGACGTTTAATATGCCGACGGACCATGCGACGGTGACGTTTAGCGGGGTGTGGGTTCCCAACAGCGCCATCCTCGGCGTGCAAGATGCGGGCCTGGCAATCGCGCAGACGTTCGTCCATGAGAATCGCATCCGGCAGGCGGCAAGCTCGTGTGGTGCGGCCAAGTTCTGTCTCGACAGGGCGATTGAGAGGGCACGGTCGAGGACGATTTGGGGCGAGGGCAAGAAGTTGGCTGATCACCAGGGGATACAGTTCCCTGTTGTTGAGCTCATGACGCAGGTGGAGATGTTGAAGCTGTTGATTCTCAAGACGAGTTGGGATATGGATCGCGTTGTGGAGGAGGCGAGCAGGACTGGGGCGACGCCGTGGATTGCGATTGAGAAGACGCTGAGTGACAAGGTGGCCATGTGCAATTATTGGGCGAATCGGTTGGCGTGTCAGGCGGCTGATCGGGCTATTCAGGTAACCCCCTCCACTTCTTCTTCTTTTCCCTGGAGAGCATGTGTGCTGACGAACCAGATCCACGGCGGCGATGGCTACTCGCGCCATTACCCCTTTGAGCACATCTATCGCCATTTCCGACGGTACCGCATCACCGAGGGGTCCGAGGAGATCCAGATGCGCAAGGTCGCCGCGTATCTGTTCGAGTTTGGCGGCAAGGTGAGCAGGGACAAGGCCAAGACCAAGTTGTAACTACGTGACTACCGACCGGTTGTTGAATATTAGTCTTATTGCCCTCGGGCTGATGCTCATGCTCATGCTATCTATATGCTCCGTCTGGTACTCCGTACCTGCTCGCATGCAGTGCGTAAAATGCGGGGACAACGCCCGAAGTAAGAATAAAAAAGGTCAGACGCCAAACTCCAGGGAAATTGAAAATCAGGTAAAGTCGAGTTCATCCTGGTCGTGCGCGACGTACTGATACTTCATCATCTGCACGTCGTTTGCTTGCGGGTGCACCAGGTCAATTCCCTGATGCAATGCGTTGGCATCTGTATCCGAGTCGTCGACCATCATGCGGTACTCATTCGGGGTGACGTGCTGCCGGACGTTGCTCTCGTGGAGATTATGCACGTGGCCGTATGGGTCGGCCATGGCATCGTGCGTTTGATAGCGCGGGAGGTGGTTGAGGTTCATGATTTGAGGATCTAATGGGACGGCGTAATCACTCAAGGATCCAACGTGGCCTTGTAGGATGGACGAATTTGGAGCGCCAAATGGGTTTGGGTGGTGTTGCATGGGAGTATGCGTGTGCGGGATGAGTGGCTGGGTAGTCATGGGCTCGGGTCGGGGCATTCGGTCAAGAGACTCCGGCTTGCTAGACTCCTCGTCCGAGTCGGTGTTCATCGCATCGCTGGTGCTAGTTGTGGCGGCATTCGGTGACGGGACTTTGAGCGTGTCCTTGCAGTGTGAACAATCACGGATGACGCGACTGACGGTCTCCTTGATTCGAACCCAGTGGTACTTGACCGCGATCGCCGCGGTGGTCTTGTTGATACCGGCGTGCTGCTCCAGATGCATTTGCCGTGCGATTTCGTACTGCTGCTGCGGGTCAGAGACCACTTCTTTATCCTTGAGCATAAGCTTCTCGCCCTCGCCATTTTCCCCTTCGATGAGCTTATAATGTGTCGCTGCGCTGCGGAGTCGGCTCTTCTCTGCGCGGTCCGCACCTCGGGGGTACTTTTGGTGCTTGAGGTAATATCTGATCTTGTCAAAGCGATCTTGTGTGACGGGGTCTTCGCCGTCTGAGCCAAGATCACGTCCGTAGATAATTGCATCAACAAATTCCCCCGGGTTTGAGACGACCCGACCAGCGCCAGGAACTCGGCCTATCCGCTTGAACCCTAATCCTTCCCATAGTCGGCACGAGGCAACATTGCTCTCGTAAATCAGGTTGAAGACGGCGTACGTATACCCCTGGACCAGTCAGACGTGCTAAAAAAAAAAAGAGGCCAGATAGACTCACCAGTCTCGCAGCCCAGTCGAGGTACGCCTCTCCCATCAATCGACCAACACCCTTGTTTCGCGCAGCATCTGTCACCAGAAACATTCCATTGCAGACATGACTACTCCGGCCAGGGTAATTAGGACGAATGTTGAAACTCCCCAAGCAGGCCTTGGCCCAGTTCACATTGCCATCCATATTCTGGACATCAGTCGCAGACTTGATATCGCCAATGAGCATGACCGCGCCAAAATTCGAAAACCAGTACGGTCGAAAGTGCACTACTGGAATTGGATCGACCATGGCATACGTGTCGCCCTTTTCAATTTCTCTGTTCAATTGCCCAGACAGATATACTATCAATGACTGGGGAACCTGCTTGGATGAATGAAACGGGACCAGAGTCGCAACCGTGACCCGGTCCCTAAGCGTAACCTGGCGAGGAGCAATCTCTGAAAACTCGTCGTCCATGGCGGGCATGTCTCCGTTGCCCGTGGGCATTGTGCTGCACCTCACTGTACTGTTGGGTGTTTGGGTGTACTGTGTGTGGCGGTCACGAGACTGCTTACCGCATTAGCCAGTGGTCAACAGACTACGCCGCAGTACTCAGCACACATCGCTCGGTGAGCAACCCGTGGAACGAGGGGACAGTCAGACGGGCAGCCTGGAGGCAGCAACTGTCGACGAGGGACACGCACAGCGAAGCACGGGAAAGGGGCCGACTCCACCTTATAACAATTGCTGGAGGGAATACTCCGTCGATAGTGGTTGGGCTATATAGAAATGGCAGGCGTGGTTGGATGGCACTTCAAGGACCGCTGAGTATTCTCGAGTCCGGAATGGAGTGAACGCAAGAGCGAAGTCGTCGTCCCGCTCGGAGTTCGTTTTCTTCCGCTAGTGTTGGGCCGGTCATGTGACTTTTTTCCGGTCGCTGCTCACCGTTTTCTTCGGCCTTGCCTGAACGGGCGGTCGAGCGCTCTTTCAAGTTCTTGTACTCCGTGGGTGAGTTATCAGGTACTACCGTACTTTTGTGCCACTTGAAACTTGACAGGTGTCGGGAACTCGGGGAAAGTGACACAGTCTTTAAATTAACTGCCCGAGAGCTTCACCATATCCAGGCTCATGCGACTGAAAGCTCTAGATAGTTTGAGAGTAAATCTTGGATAAAGACATCATTCTTGTAAGCATTGGCCAGCTAGCTATTTCAATTTAGCGAATTTTAAAGGAAACAGACTGGATTGTTGATGAAATATGGTGTACTTCACAAGAGTTCCTGGGATATATATAGAACGGACTCCGAAGTGTAAACCCCGAAAAGCTCAACACCAGGACCTTGAAGATTTTGATACAACTTTACGTAGAATCCCTAGCCAACGCTCTCCCATATCTTCTATCCTACTTTGCCATTATTTTCCGTGTTTGTTCTCCTGCCACCTGATTCCCGCAGACTATACAACGCGACGCTGGAACAATGTTGATCCGGCCGCAGCAATCGGGCATGATTCGGCACACACTTTTGTGGTATGACTCCATCGAGACTGAACTTTTGGTAAAAGATCCCTTCTCTTAGGGATCACTCCTCCAGCCAAATTGTCTCTCTTCAACCCCATCACGACCCTCCTCCGGGTCCCAAGAGTCTTCCGTCGCGCCTCTCTGCCCCTGACGACTTGCCTCCGAATCAACCACATTACCCCTCCTCTTTTCAGCGTCTTCGCCAAATACCCCGCCTCGCCCTTTGCAAACATGGCTATCAATTCCGCTCCCGAGAGCTCCCTCCTCTCCCTCCTCTACCGCTCCTACCCCGCGGCCATCTCCCCCGACGAGACCGAGCCTGACCTCCTCGCCGCCAACCCCAAGGTCTTTCCCCGGACCACCTACACTCCTGCCGAAGAGGCAGACATCAAGACATGGCTGGCCACGACCTCCACCCTGCAGAGCGCCCTGACGAAAGATGACAAGGCCGCCGTCACCGACCTCTTTGCTCAGATCAACACCCACCTCGCTACACGTACAACCCTCCTAGGCTCAAAAGCCTCCGTCGCAGATATCGCCGCGTACGCCCTGCTCGCGCCCGTCGTCGAGAAGTGGTCGCCAGAGGAACGCACGGGAGAGAAGGGATACCACCACATCGTCCGCCACGTCGACTTTGTCCAGAACAGCCGCCTGTTCTCGCTGCAGATCCCCGAGGAGGAAAAGGTGGTCATTGACGTGAACGACGTCAAGTTCGTCCCCAAGCCCGTCGACGCCAAGGCCGAGAAGGAGCGCAAGAAGAAGGAGAAGGCTGCCGCCGAGGCCGCTGCCGCTGGTACTGAGAAGACCGTTGTTGTTGGCCAGACGAAGCCCGAGAAGGCTGCCAAGGGCGACGCCGCTGAAGCTGCCCCCGCCGCTGGCAAGGCCGAGGGCAAGCCCAAGAAGGAGAAGAAGGAGAAGCAACCCAAGGCGCCCAAGGCCGCCCCTGCCCCTGCTGCCCCGCCATCCCCGTCTCTCATTGACCTCCGTGTCGGTCACATTCTCCGCGCTATCAACCACCCCAACGCCGACTCGCTCTTCGTCTCCACTATTGACTGCGGTGACGCTCCTGGCTCCGACAACACATCTCTCGACGAGGAAACCGGCAAGACCGTCCGCACAGTATGCTCCGGCCTGAACGGGCTCATCCCCCTTGAGGAAATGCAGGGCCGCAAGATCGTCGCCGTCTGCAACCTCAAGCCCGTGACCATGCGCGGAATCAAGTCCGCCGCCATGGTCCTCGCCGCCTCTCCCCGCGTTGCCGAGGGTGAAGATTCACACGCCGGTCCCGTCGAGCTCGTCACTCCCCCCGCTGATGCTCCTGCCGGAGACCGGATCTACTTTGAGGGGTGGAACGACGGCGAGCCCGAGAAGGTTCTCAACCCCAAGAAGAAGGTCTGGGAGACTTTCCAGCCTGGATTCACTACCACCGATGGTCTCGAGGTCGCCTTTGAGAGCGCTGCTGTTCCTGTTGCACAGAGCCAGGAGGGCAAGCCTGCTCTTGGTAAGCTGGTGGCCAAGTCTGGTGGTGTTTGCACAGTGAAGAGCCTCAAGGGGGCTACTGTACGGTAAATAATGAAGTTAGCCTAGTAAATACTACAATGAAGAATTCTGAGTCATACCCAAACACATCTGTTCGAAGTAGTGATTGAAGATAGCACACCCGTATGGCCACTTAAAGTCAATCATGTCGCACCGCATCCAGGGTCTAAGTAATGTACCGAGTGACCCTCTGTCCTACACGACTACTATATCTAAGTTTCTGCAATACAGATCGGTCAACGCATTCGTCGACAGGTGAAGCATTTCCTGTTATACTCCGAAGAAGACACGTGACCTTGAGTTTAAATCAATCGAGGGGTAATCACATGATCCACTCTGACTGCCCCTCCACATCTTTCTTTTGAGTCACAACGGCGGCTCTCGTTCTCGGCCCATCTGGTTCTTCCCTCCGCTCCATTCCCTCAATCACGGTCGATTGGACTGGCTCCTGGCAAAATGGCCGAGAACACCGACAACCTCGTTGAAACTGCCCGTGACCAGGACGTCAACCCCTGGTCTGTGGCCGGTGGCCGCGACGAGGCCGGTAATGCCGTGGGGATCGACTACGAGGCTCTTTCCAAGTAAGCCACCGGAGACCATTGCGCGCCAATGGCTTACAGTTATACTGACATGGAGTCTGTGGCTAGGAAATGGAACACCTCGCTCATCGACCAGGCGCTCCTCGACCGCTTCGAGCGCGTGACCGGACACAAGCCGCACCGCTGGCTTCGGCGCGGCCTCTTCTTCAGCCACCGCGACTTCGACCGGATCCTCACGAAGAAGGAAAAGGGCGAGCCCTTCTTCCTGTATACCGGCCGCGGCCCGAGTTCAGGCAGTCTGCACCTGGGCCACACGATCCCGCTAACCTTCACAAAGTGGCTGCAGGATGTCTTTGACGTCCCGCTCGTGTTCATGCTTACGGATGACGAGAAGGCGCTGTTCAAGGATAGCTTGACCTTCGAGGAGACGCTGCACTACGCCATGGAGAATGCAAAGGACATTGTTGCGCTCGGGTTCGATCTGAAGAAGACCTTCATCTACAGTGACCTAAAATACGTCAGCAACCACATCCTCATGAACGCGTGGGAGTTCTCGAAGCTCGTTACGTTCAACCAGGTGCGTGGGGCGTTTGGATTCAACGAGAGTTCAAACATTGGTCGGATCTTCTTCCCCGCTGTGCAGTGTGTTGCGGCCTTTGCGACATCGTACCCGGAGATCTGGACGGATGAGCCGCAGACGGAACGCAAGAAGTCGATTGCCGAGATCCAGTGCTTGATTCCCATGGGTATCGATCAGGACCCGTACTTCCGTCTGCTCCGTGAAAACGCGCACAAGATGAAGAACCCCTCGCCGAAGCCGGCGCTCATCCACTCGAAGTTCTTGACTGCCCTGCAAGGCGCCGGAGGCAAGATGTCCTCTTCCGACCCGAACTCTGCCATCTTCATGTCAGACACGCCCAAGCAAATCAAGGTACACCCACCCCTCTTCTTCCCCTCACTCACATGTATACTGACATGTCCAGACCAAAATCAACAAATACGCCTTCAGCGGCGGCCAAGTCAGCATCGAGGACCACCGGCGCCTCGGCGGAAACCCCGACGTTGACGTCTCGTACATCTACCTCACCTACTTCGAGGACGACGACGCCAAGCTCGACGAGATCTACCGGAGCTACAAGAGCGGCGAGCTGCTGACCGGTGAGCTCAAGGCGCTGGCTATCAAGAAGCTGCAGGACTATGTGGCCGAGTTCCAGGAGCGGAGAAAGGAGGTTACGGATGAGGTGCTGGAGAAGTATATGACGCCGAGGAGATTGGAGTGGAATGGGACGGCGCAGCCGAAGGTTAAATAGATGATGATGATGGCAAAAGAGAATACCCGTTAGTTGTTAGCGCCCAATGTATAGACTGAGCGTGTCTGCAATTCTGTTTTCCCGTGCGAGCAGATTTATGTGGTAGGGTTTCCCATGGCCCGAGACGCGTGTATAGATCATAGCAACTAAGTAGCAGCTTAACACCGGAGTTTTGTTTCACTTAGGGTGCATCATAACAATCAATCTAGATATACTCCGTCACTTTGCTGACCCACATCTATCAATATGCGAGTATCTTCTATCCAAGTACACTTCAAAATGCCGCTCACATATATACTGATACCCCAAACAACGTCTCCCAGGAAAGCTCCAGAAGGAATCACGTCGACGAACGCCGACACAGAGACCACAAGTCCTAAAGAATGTTAGCTAACCGAAGAGTCAAGTATATTTAGTGACCGTGATGCCTACCAGCGCTGTCTGCACTCCCGCGTCCTCCGGGTTCCAGCCAACTTGAGCCATTGTAATCTTCCTCGATTGTTTGTTTTGCACATACTATACGTCAAGTCAGGTTTGCCAATATAACGGAGCGTGACGGGGAAACAGGGAATTGGGAAAGGCAATGGATGGATGACATGCATACCTCCTCAATGCTATTTTTGACGATATACCGAGTCACATATACTTGCTTTCGCTGGCCGATTCGCATGACTCGACCGATTGCTTGGCTTTCCACAGTGGGGTTCCATTGTGGCTCGATGATGTGGACTCGATTGGCGACAGTCAGGTTTAACCTACAATGCTTGTTGTTAGTGTATGTACTGACTAGGCTGATGATCCAAAGCGGCGTGAGGAAGGAGGAAACAAACCCAACAGCTCCCGTTCCGAGGGTCATCAACAGCACGTTATTATAGGGTTGATGAAACTTGGTAAGCACTTCATCTCTTCGTCTGGTCGAGAGGGAGCCGTCAATTTGCAAAACTGGCATATTCTGTCTGTCGAGTAAACGTGCGAGTATGTTTAGTGAAGTCTTCCAAGATGAAAAGACGATTCTTTGCCAGGGTCAGCCACGGTCGGCGCGAGTTAGTGGGATTCTCACATTTTATCATTCACATAGTGTTGGCTAATGTCATCCAAAACGCAAGACAGCTTGGCGGAATAGCCATTGTCGATCAGATCTATGTCCATGTCGTTGGGCTGGGTTGTAGGATTGCTGGTTCTTCCACCTTTGGCCGTGACATTTTGCCCGCAGATTGGGCAAATGAACTTGGTTCTGCGCCTCTTATTCGACGTTGAGACGTCTGCTTGTTTCATGTCCTCGTTATACCGGGCGTAACAATCAACACATAGTAGATGAAGACATTGACTGAACGCGCCAAATGCCGGATGGCTAGAATCATCGATGGAAGCGACGTCGCATGAGCATGTCGTGCAATTTGCTATATTGGATTGCTGTAGAAGTGCGAATATCTCTTCATGGGAATTGGAAGCCTCCCACGGCCGATAAAATGTGCCATAGGCACAAAGCCGTCGGAGTTTGAGGATTACCTTGAATACCTGGCGGCGCGCGTCTTGATGCCGGCCTTCACATACTGCTTTCTCAACTTCCATGTTGGTGTCTTCAACGATACGAGAATACGCGCACTTCTCGTCCGGAGTCAGGGTGATTTCTCGCAAAACTTTGCTTGGCTCGGCAAAGTGCAGGATTTTCTTCGTCCGCCGTAGGCAAATCGACCGTAATAAAGTCCGGAGATTGGCGAACCCTATCTCTTGACCTTTCTCGGCCGGTCTCAGGATATGCTCGCGGAACTTGGCAGTATCGAGATGAGGTATTCGCAGAAATCGGATCAAGCTGCCAAGGTCTTCTAATGAGTTCTGGATGGGCGTACCGGTTAGGCACCACCTGAATTTTGCGGGCAACGAACACATTGCTCGGAACTGTCTGGTACTTTGGTCACGAATATTATGGGCTGTCGCGAAGGATCTGTCAGTAAGCCGACCGTCAGATCACTATTCAATTGCTCACCTTCATCGAGAACAAGTCGAAACCACTGAGCCTCATAAAGCTGACTATTTCCACTCGCGAACTCCCTAGAAACTGTCCCATATGTCGATAGCACAAGGTCGTAGTCGCTGAAGCTATGACCATCCTTTGCTCTCGTTGACCCGTGGTACTTCATCACCCGGAGCGAGGAAGTACAAACGTGTCTATGATGCGTTAGCTTTTTCAACCACGCAAATAGGCCAGGTACATGCCTTCTGATCTCCTGACACCATTGCTCCATGATCACTAAGGTTCCATTAGTAAGACGCGCTGGGTATGTAGAGTTGCTCTGTGTCAGCACATACATACAGACGGGACAATGACCAGTGTTGCTCCTACCCTGGTCATAGAACGCTGTAAGCCGAGGGCCGCAGGCTCCGTGGCTGTCCATGACTGTGAAGAATTGAGGCTTCCAACAATCGCAGATAAAAGGGTTAGAGTCTTGCCCAGCCCCATCTCATCTGCGAGAATACCTCCTACTGTCTCCTGAGGTTTTGTTGAGCTTCGAGTGCCGGTAATCTTGTGTTCATAACTATAAGAGTTATTACTAAATGTTTTGTTGCCGGAATTGAAGCGACCACTAACAAATCCATATCAGCTCTGCTACGAGAGTTCCACAATGAGAAGAAACTCGAAGGTTGCCAGCCCTCTCGTTGGGCAATGAAATTGACACCAGTTTGTTGGTGGCTAAATATAAGTCAGTCTGGCATAATTTTGGCGGAGGAACAGCAATCTCCATACCTTAAAAGGGACTGCGTAATCCTGTCGTCAATCACTGCGGGAGATAGGAAAGATGTTTGATCAAGGCTATTGAGAATGATAGCGGCTTCTGTCATGGCGCTTGCCTTGGGGTTAACACCTAGATCGCACTGAGTCTGCGGTGGTTCCACCGACTGCCCAAGATCCCAGAACTGGGGATTATCATAGGGAATGCCAGCAGGAATCTGCCAGGGCACTTGTAGGTACCAGTCGGATGCGGACAAAATAGATCCTATCTCATCACGATGCACCTGCAGCCCATAAACGACAATGTTTACATGGAAATCATTTGTCTTTCCTCGACATGCCCATGTAGATATGGCTTCCGACAGCTCATTCCCCGAGACCAGTACTTCGTATTGGAGCTTATCAAGGTGGGATAAGGCGTGCATCAATCGGGTGATTTTTGAGTTTAGTACGGCAAAGTCCTTCCCAGCAGTATGCTGGAGGGCGATATGGTTGTCTTTCCCGATCATTGAGAGGCGCCACAAGGTCTCTGAGGAATTGTGGGTGATACCGAATGTACCCTCGAGTATCTGCACGTCGTCTTTTAACCGCGCCTTAACGTCGCATAACTATCGAAAGCATTATACATCATTAGAGAGAAGCCTTTAGGGGCGGATTTTCATAGGGAGACTATACCATGCCGAAGCAAACCATGTCGGGCTCTGTCCTGGTTTCGCCCACGGTGCTGTCCCACTGCATCTCGTCGTCACTGGTCGAATTGGTTGGAGGAAGCGGTTCCCCGGCATTATGAGTGTGGCCAACATCATTATCAAAGTTATCGGAGATGAAGGGAGATGGCAAGGGGGAATGTGAGTGAGAGTGACAGTAAGAGGGGTCACTTGGGCTTGGGCTCGTTTCTGAAGAGGGGAAAAGTGGCGGCCTGAGGCTCGTGTTGGCGTCTGGTTCCTGCCTTTTCGACGGACTCTCCCACCCTTCTTCAACCTCCCAGATTCTCCGTTTTGTCGACTTGGTATGCCTCATTTCGCATTGTCATAGAAGGCTAAATCAAGGAAGAAGATAATTTCCAATGGTGTCAACTGTCGGAGCAGGAGTTTTCGAGATGCAGGTTCTTTTCTTTTTCGCTCAGCCCCGATGCCGAGATTGCTGCGGATTCCAAAACAGCCTTGTTCGCCTGACTGTCACACAAAGTGTGGCGCAGAAGGAGCCTACGACACGTCTCAGCTTTGTTCGTGTTGGATCAATTGCCTTCTTTACAGTTTCTCTTAATCTCACATATCCCTGGTCTGCAAAATCGTGGTTCAGTTGCGCGCCAGCATCGCTACTATGGCGTCTACTATGAGCTCTCCCATCGACGATTCAGCGTTCAAACAAGCGGTGGAAAAGTTTCGGGGCAAATTAACGCCGGAACAAGCGCAGGACTTCCAGCTCACGACCATCGATGACTTGAAAAGCGCGATTGCGAAGTTGCAGAACCAGCAGATGTCAGAAAGGAAGTTGAGGAACCTGAAGCGCCTTGAATCCTTTGTGCTTAGAATGGGACAATTTGAGCAAGTTGTCACTGTCTACTTGAACGCATCCATGTTTGTGGGCTTCGTTTGGGTGAGTTCTTCAGCCTTTGTGTTTTTGCTGGCCTCGGCGTCGCCGTTCTGGGCCCTAACTCCGCGCGTATTTTCTTTCCCCGTTCACTCTCCGATCAAATAACAGAGTCCTAATCCTAGACTGGCATGATAGGGTCCCGTGAAATGTTTGCTACTGGTAAAGTGGAGTGACATGATTTCGTCGGGACTGGTGGTTGCTAACCTGGAACAGACCGCCAGTTCATATCATGCGGCGTTCGACGCCCTGCTTGAAATGTACGAACGAATTGGGTTAAACCTACCACAACTGGAACAGTACCAAAGTCTGTTCCAATCAAATGCCCATATGCGGACAATTCTCCATTTGATTTACGCCGATATCCTTCGTTTCCATAAAAAGGCGTTGAAGTTTTTCAAGCACCCAGGTATTTGGCCCCGTCTCCTTTTATACCAACGAAGCCATTAACATTCAAACCAGTGTGGAAACAGCTCTTTCGCGTTCAATGGGACAGCTCGAAAGTCAAGTTCTCTCGCATTATTGAGAGCTTCCAGTCTCATAAGATGTTGCTCGAAAGCCAGGCGAGTCTTGTAGAGTTCACTGAACACCGGAAATCTGGGGCCGAGAGGGAGGAGAAGTATCGGCGAGAGAAGGACGATGAGGATCGCAGGAAACGAAGGGCGGTGCGCGACTGGTTAAGCGCGGCGAATTCTGGGGATGATCAAGCAAATTACATACATGAGAGTGCAAATTACCCTGGCACTGGGGAGTGGATTTTACGTGATAGTCTTGTGGGCGCTTGGTCCAACCCATCGATTATGACAACGCCGCTTCTATGGTTAACCGGGATTCCTGGAGCAGGTGAGTACGATAAACCATACCTACTTATAGGAATCAATGCTTATAATGCTCGTGCAGGAAAAACAATCCTAGCAGCGCGTATAATCCAGGAATTGCAGAAGTCTTCACCTGAAAAGGTCATTTTCTTCTTCTGCAAACACGGCGATCAGGAGAGGAATTCTTTTCTTGCCGTCGCTCGGGGCCTCTTGAATCAGTTACTGAGACATAACAAAACACTGGTACCGCATTTGTATGATTGTGCTACCGATAGTGCAACAGGCACCTTGACATCCATTTTCTCCGCCCAGGAACTTCTCGGTCTCGCCTTGAGAAGTCTGCCGAGTATCTTTATTGTTCTCGACGGTGTAGACGAGTGTCCTTCCAAGGAGAGCCGCACTCTCGTCTCCTGGATTCGAAAGGAGGTGGAGTCAATCAATAATGATTCTGGCGACGCCCGCTGTCTATTCGTCAGCCAGGATGATCAGATCTGCAACCAGCTTCTGAAAGACATCCCTCTATTGAAGGTAACCAAGGACAGGAATATGGGTGACCTTCGAATTTACTGCGATTCGCTCAGTAGCTCATGGGTGGGCTCGTTTCATTTATCGGAAGATCGTCGCAATGTGATTGTCCAATCCATTGTGGATAAGGCCGCTGGTTCGTGGAACTTGCCCGCTATTCTTGTTGCATAACCATGGGCTGACGTACACAGGAATGTTCTTATTTGCGAGACTTGTGATGCATAACTTATGCAGCCAAGTATCAAGGGCAGACTTCAACAGGGAGACGAGCTCAGAGATTTTACCGAACGGCCTGGACGAAGCGTAAGGTGTTCGCGTGTTTATTTGATAGACCGGCGACTAATGTGTCACTCGGTAGATATGACCGGATCATCACCAGGATCTTGGTAGGTGACGAACCGCAAGCCATGTATGCAAGAAGGCTGCTTGGCTGGCTAGTTTGCGCAAAACGCTCTCTCAATTGGCATGAAATCCAGGGTGCTGTTTCGATTGACCTCGCCACGAGAACCATCGAGTTTGAAGATCGCAGGTTGTCTTTAGATTCGAAGCAACTACTTGGGTCTCTGATCGAGCTTCGCGGTAGAGGTACGATTGAGCTCGTGCATACAACAGCAAGATCGTATCTTCTCAACAAAAATCTTGTGGTGGAGAGTGATCAAGCGTATGACCTACTGAGGTTGTGCTTGGTATATCTCAACCACCCCAGCTGCAATCTCCCCTTTACCGATCAGGCCCTGACAAAATACGTCCAGACGGGTCACTACGCATTCCTTGACTACGCAGTGGCGCACTGGATAGGTCACCTTGAAGACTGCCTCACACATATTACCAGCTACAGTCCTGATGCTTTCCAAGATCTCTGTCATGAGGTTGGGGAGTTCCTCCGTAACCATGGCCTAGACGGGCCTAAGTGCTCCGTGTCCCGCCAGACGCAAATCATATTGACGCCGTTTGAGAGCACGATCTTTTATGATCAGCTGGTGCGAGGATTTGAATACTGGAAATCTGAGACAACGATATCATGCAATCGAAGAAGCAGCACCCCGATCCTGGACTTGAACCGCGTCATTGAAGCCATTCGGACAGAGATTGAAAGTATGGCCTTAAAGCAGCATGACTTGCAGAACTTTTATGGAGAAGGACTATTCAAATGCAACCGGCCGTATTGCCAACTCTTTGTGGTAGGATTTACCGACTCGAATAGTCGAGACCAGCATCTGCAAGAGCATGAGCGCGTATTCATTTGCAAAGTGCCGTGCTGTCCTGCCTCGCAGCTCGGATTTGCAAGTCAAGACGACCTCGACTCACATGATGTGAGATGCCATCAAGCCCCAGTGGAATCCACTGCGTTTCCTGTGTATCAGGATCCTGCCTCGATTGACCTGAAGCACGCCTGTACGACCGGCAACCTCGCCATGGTTGAACGCTGGGCCGAACAATTTGGGCCTGACGAGCTAGAGCAGTACGTCTGGGGAAGAGGGGTGTATAGGGGCCCAGCGATCGGGTCCGCAATCGACAAGGAGCAAGTTGGTATAACCAGGTTTCTTCTGGATAAAAGCTTGCACCCGGGGAAGCACATCCTTGCTGTGATAGGGAGAGCCTACCTGGAAAAGCGATACACATTCCTTCGATGCATTCTTGGTTTGTCACATATCAAGCCAGACACTTCTGAGCGCGATAAAAAGAATATTGACAGATGGGTACGAACGATGTTCAAACGCCATGACGATGCTGAGGCCCAAGAATTGTTAGAGTATTTTGGCTCTCATGGAATGGGTATACAACGCGATTGGATAGCTACTGCCATTGAGTATGACTGCATGGGCTCCCTGAAATACTTGACTAGTGCATTCAAAGGCGATGACCTGGTTAAGGCGGGTGAGTCAGCGATGTGTGCGGCTGCGAATTTTGGTAAAAAGGAGGTCTGTAAGCTCCTGCTTGACCAAGGGCTTTGGCATCCCGCAACCGCACAAGACCAGAAGCCGTTGGGAAATGCCTCGAAAAATGGCGAGGAGGATATCTTGCACATGTTGCTTGGCAGGCACCACGACACAAATGATTCCCAAAAATGGTTTCGAATATCACAGCTTTATCATTCGGCACGGCTCGGAAGGACAGATACAATCAAGCAACTCCTTGAGGATAGAGAGCTGCCACTAGATCTTATAGACAGAAATTATTGCACTCCATTGCAACATGCTGTCCGGAACGGACACCTGGACGTGGTCTCTCTGTTACTGGACTCCGGCCGGGAAGTAAAGCTTAATCATGAGATAGGGAGATTTGACGATATTGAAGTCCGGGGTGCCTCTGCGTTGGGGTTAGCTGTCTTTTCTGGGCATGTCGCCATAGTCAAACGGCTTCTTCAATGCAAAAACATTGAGCTGCATAAACCTGCTCATTTGAAGACAGGGAGAAGGAATCGCTTCCTGACTCCACGCGAGATTGCAGAAGAAAAAGGTTATTTGGAAATACTAGACGCCATTACTGAATGTGGAGCCAGGCAGAAAGGAATCTCGGTTGAGGAATGGAAAGCCATGCAAGAGAAGAATGCGTCTAAATAAGACTGGACTTGTTGGCACGTGGCTGGGCTAGATGCGTTTTGTTGCCTTGATGTTTGTCCATTTGCACTTCATGATTAGATAACCGAATGCATCTTTGGATACTTGGCTATCTCTGCAATATGATTTCCGGCCAACAAGTGCCGTGGATCACACCATATGTCTTAGGCAATGATCAAGAAAAATCGACCTAGACCGCTAATTACCAGACTAGACCTACAAAAATAACCGATGCTCTCCAGATAAGAACCGACCTCAGGATGGAAAAAGGTCGTGATTACAACCATTTTATTTTCATTCGTGCGCTATATAAGCTAAACTGCCAATGGTCAAGCCTTAGAAGACAAAACTCAAGTCGAAACGTCATAAAATGAATGTTGGAGGATGCCAATAAGGATAATCATCTCTCCTAACTGGGACAACTACTTTCAAAGGACGGAACAGGGTAGCTATGCGCTATAAACAGAAAGCTGGTCAGTGTGTATTATTTTTGGTCTTTCCTAGCTATACTAAGCATTAGCTTTTATATTCTAGTAGCATGAATGGTGGTAACATAGCCTGAGAAATACATAGTATGCTGTCACGTGGTCCGCATGGGTGAAGTAACACAGCCCTGCCGGGGACCGTTTCGCCTTTGCAGGCAGCAAGAGAGCTCTCCAATTTTCAAGGTGGCTGAATCTATTGCTGAATCCTGTACACGTTATGCCTATACTACACTATCGCGCCGATACTATACTGTGACGATCTTGTATCAGGTTTATTTACTAATTCACCTCTTTGACCCCGCGTTGGGGCGCCGCCTGGTTTATCAGGACCCCAGCCACGAAAACAATTTTCCGCGGTTTAACCCTCCGAATACCTGAAAGCATGTCCTCCAAAAAACTACATTATAACGACTACACCGTCGGCTGGATCTGCGCACTACCGCTAGAGCTGGCAGCCGGCAAAACCATGCTCGAGGAGACGCACGCACCGCTGCCTCCGCAACCATCCGACCACAACTCCTACACGCTCGGAAAAATAAGCGGCCACAACATCGTTCTCGCCTGTTTGCCATCCGGTGTGTACGGCACAATCTCTGCAGCAGCAGTTGTCTCGCAGATGACTTCCACGTTCCCCTCCATCGACTTCGGCCTCATGGTCGGGATCGGCGGTGGGGTACCCAGCAGAGACGGTGATAGCACACCTGATATCCGCCTTGGAGACGTGGTGGTGAGCATGCCGTCTGGCACGTCCGGTGGAGTTATACAATACGATTACGGCAAGGTGCTATCTCACGGACTCTTCCAACGTACGGGGTCCCTGAACCGACCGCCGCAGGTCCTGTTAAGCGCCGTGTCTCAGATGCGCAGTGACCACATGATGAAGGGGTCAGAATTTCAGAACACCATTACTGGCATATTGGATAGTTTCCAGTACATGAGAGAACATTTCTCGCGTCCGGGAAGGGACTGGCTCTTCAGCCCAGCGTACGAACACTCGAGCTACAGCCGGGATTGCTCACAGTGCGACCCGAGCCAGCTTGTCGTGCGACCTCCACGACAATGTACCGAGCCCCAAATCCACTATGGCTTGATTGCGTCTGGGAATGGTGTTATCAAGGATGCCCAGACGCGCGATAGGATCGCGCAGCAGTTTGGCGGAATTCTCTGCTTCGAGATGGAGGCCGCTGGCTTGATGGATCAACTTCCCTGTCTCGTGATACGTGGCGTTTCGGACTACTGTGACTCACACAAGGAGAAGGATTGGCAAGGCTACGCAGCCTTGTGCGCGGCTGCATATGCCAAGGTTCTGCTTTCTCTCGTGGCCGCCCGAATTCCGTCTGAGACTGCTCGGGCGCGCTCGAGCGATGGGATCGATTACCGAGCGGGTAATATGTCGTTCAACAATTTCGGTCCTGGTGCGCAGTTCAATGCTATGGGTGGAATTCAGAATAACAATCTGGGTGGTGGAAATCAATTCTTTGGGAGTAGTTTCACCGGGCCCGTATCCTTTCGTTGACTTTCCATCATATAGAAGAATATATATGATCCGTCATGACCGTCTTCGGGGTTTCGCTGCCGCTCTACAAGTGGGCAGATGACTCTCCAGCCTTGCAATAAGAGAACACAACACTGAGGCTTGGCGGGCAATCAGCTGAAACAACGCATTGCATAACAACAAATAAAATGACGAGTTGAGTATCACTCGGTTCTTCCGAAGTTGACAGGCCCACTGAAAGTCGCCCCAGAAAACTGGTTTCCACTCCCTGTGAGATTGTGCTGTACACCTCCCGAAACATTGTTTTGGGTCCCGTGACCGTAGTTATTGTTATAGACGTTGGGCGGCTGAGTATTCGGCGCTGAGGATCCTAACGCAGAAAGCCTGTCGGAGACACCGTCGTGCAGACTTTGAATCGAGTCTCTTATGGTTGCTTGGACATTGGCGACGTTGGCAAGAGTTTGCAGATCGCGCACCATCCCCATGACCAGCGATTCGACGGTGCTACCATCACCATTCTGACTTACAGTCAACCAGTAGGCTTCGAGTCGCTGGCTACCGTGTCTCCGCGCGGTTTCTGCGTAGGTCACCGCAGAGAGTTTTGCCTTGGCATTGCATGCTTGGAGGGCTCGAACACTGTTTTCAGATATTACCGTCCGGTCGAAAGTGCCGTGCGATTGAATGTTTTCAAGGGTATGATGAACGTGTTTGAGCTCTCGACCGGCTCCGTGGAAGGCTTTCGGGAATTGGTCGTCTCCCCTAAGTTTGCTGTAGTTGGACCAGGCGTCCCCGAGGGAAGCGATGATATCCACCATCAGGTTCCCGAATTCGGTGTTGGCCATTTCGAAATTTGATACTGGTATATTGAGAAGAGGACCCGAGAGAGGCAGAGTTTGAATCGACAATGCGATCTTGACTTGGGGAGTTGATAGTCCTTAAGGAATTCATCTCATCACCTTCACGAGGTTGGGGCGCTTCCGTGAAATCTGTGGCTTGCTGGACACGAACACTCGGTGGTAGCAGGTTTGCACCATCCTGCATGATTCTTCTGCAGTCACATTAGTCGATTGGCTCTCCGTTGACAAAGTGGTGTGTGATATCCTTACTATCCTTGGAGTTTATTATCACTCCTCCATTGACGCTGCAGGTCAGCATCGACTTCAATCATGATTTGCGAAACTTCTGCAGGTCAGCTTGCTGCCCAAACCTCGATCCTCCAGTCACATATCAGATATCCTCTACCTGAGCCTCTCTCCGCGACCTCCCTCGGAGCAAGCCTCACATCTGTGGTCATGCGCCAACCAGGAAGCCCGCGGGTTTGCTCTCCTCAGACGTAATCGCTCCTTGCCATTCCGATGCCGGAGGAAAGAGAACTCACTCTACACACCTGGCTCTGTAAGAACCGGCGATATGTCCTGCCTTGAGTCTCTCTCATTTGCCTCCCCGCAAAACTAACATTACCCGCCTATCCAGGTAGCGCTTCCTGAAGCATTATCTGAGATATCAGCCGTCGCCGCCCACCGAAACTGCCCACCTGCATCCTTGGGCAGGGCTCTTGTATAAATTCTGCACGTGTTTGATCCGACGAGGCAGACCCCGTCTTCCGACCCGGAAAGCCCCAAACAGCCTAGCATCGGGCACTTTGTCACAATATGCCTAACTCACGGCGCCCTTCTACGCCAAATAATTTCAATAGCACTCACGGTTACCAGTTCAACAACGCAGGTAGTGGCATACAGATTAACAACGCTACTTTCAATGGCGATGCAAACTTTGACCGCGATTCTTGGGTTAAGCGCCAAAACGAAGTCTTGAGAAGCCTGGATGTCGCGCCGCATCGTGGCCAGAGACCCCACGCAGACGACGGAAAGCGTGATACTTTGTATGCCTTCCTCGAGAACCCGGCCTACCAGTCGTGGCAAGCCAGTGAAAGCTCGCAGGTTCTTTGGGCCGTTAGCTCCGGAGTCGACAAGTCCGTTATCACTGCCTACCTGGCTGATTCACTCCCTACAAAAGACGCAACCCGAGCAACTGGATACTTCTTTTTCAGAGGTGGAGGAGACAGCGATGACCTGAATAAAATCACAACCGCACTATGTTGCATTCTTCACCAAATCTTCGACCAGGACCGAACCTTGCTTACAGAGCGTATTGTTAAAAAGTTCGAGTCCCGCCAGTCAATCGTCCGCGACTTCCATGGGCTCTGGGATATCCTGCTGAACGCCGCCGAGGAAAAGAGGTCCGGCAAAATCATTTGCCTCTTGGATGCTGTGGATGAGTGCGAGCACAAAGGACGTGCTAATCTCATGGAATCGTTAAACACGCTCCTTTCAAACCAGGGTCGTTGCAGATGTAATCTGAAAGTCTGGATAACGAGCAGCTCGACCGGACTCGGTCAAAGCGACTTGCACTTTCTAGAAAGAGAGGAATTACTCATTCTATATATTGGTGCTGTGCGGGCTGGTGACGAGGCCGCTGTGTCACCAACGGAGGCCGATGCAGAAATACCTGCATCACTGGACCCAATGGTTTACACGCTGGCCAGTTTCTACTTTCGTATGGCAGAAAGAAAGATCGACACGTCCCTCGAACACTGGGATAGCCGCCTCCATTACATACAAGCAGAGACTTTGAACTCATTAGCCTACCTTGCTCTTTCTATACAAGCAGACGGAAACTATGAAGCAGCGGAGCGCCTTCTCAGAACAGTATGGCAACGGTCTGACAAGGTGTTTGGGCGTCTGCATCTCGTCACGATTCATCACCAGGGAGACCTCGCTATGTGCATACTCCTTCAACGCAAGTTCCGGGAAGCACAGCAAATATTTCATGACATCGTCGCCAAACACGAACGGCTGAGTGGGCGGTTCTCGGAGCGCACCCTCTACGCTTTGTGGGAACTTGGATGGTGTCAACTCGCGCATGGAAGGAGTCTTTTGAAGATGACAGAGTCTCGAAGTATATGTCTACAAAATGCTGAAATGGTATTTCGAGATGTTCACGAAAGACGCAGGCCACGGCAGCAAGATAGTCCCAACTTCGAGAAAATAGCCGAAGACCTATTGTGGCTTGGCAGATCGCTATATGAACAACAAAAACACGAAGACGCGCAACGATGCCTCAAGGAAGCTCTTCAACCTGGACTTGCCCGGGACGACCTGCTATCGATCCAAATCCTGTGGCTACTCGGGGAATCCCTACGCGAGCAGGAGAAATATGCAGAGGCCGAGGTAGCCTACCGCGGATGCCATGAGGAACTACATGCTCACGAACAGCTACTGGCCCCGGAGCATCGTGACACAGTCCCGAGGCTTGTGGTTTTAAACAGAATTGGGACCTGTCATCTGGCGCGAGGGCGGTTCGACGATGCAAGAAACGCATTCCGGGAAGCCTACGAGGGACAATTGAAGACATTGCGTCATGATCATAAAGAAACGCGGCACTCCAAGACGGGGCTCGAGACCGCCATGGCTTGTCAGGAGACGATTATGTACACGCTCTTTGATTCGCAGACGGAAGATTGACCAACGCACAGTGAGCGTACAGCTCGTTCTGACTGTCTTCGAATTTCTAATAGAAGCTAAAAGTATCCGACTCCGCTCAAAAACGTGAACGATGACCTCAGGGAGCGTTTGAAGGCCCGGCCGTTTTTGGCTACAAGGAAATTGTGGCATTGTCACGGAGGTACAGACTGGAATTGGAATGAGGCTGACCTTCGGAGCATCGTGCGAGTCATATCTTCCCAGTCAGGTGCCGTACAATTGCTTCCCCGGCTATCGAGCTGAACCAAGAATATTCGGAGGCTGGAGCAGCACAATCCCGATTATGTGCGCTGTGCCTGAAATAATGACATTGCCGAGTCCGCTAGCAGGGGTTTTGCAGCCTAGCGCACGCACGCGCGCGAGCAGCGGCAACCTCGAAATCATCGCTACGATCAAAAGAGGAAGGACTTGGAGATCCAAAGTACCGTAGAGAACTTCCTCCTGGGATTCTGACTCTTCAAGAATGATTCAGCTGTTTCACTATCCTCCCTCTACCGCACCTCACGGCAGACCGTGCCCCGAATGCGGCTGAAGATGAGGGCCCCCTCACCCCTCTCAGCAATACCGGCGAGGTCCGAGCTGAACGAATTCCAAATTCATGCAGGAACCATCGCGCCAGATAGATTGTCCCACAAATGAGATTACTCGCTGCTATCTGGGGAAGCAATCAAAACCGGCTTTGGGATTGTCCTCGTGCCCAGTTTTCCGACAGTCCGGTTGCGCCGCAGACTGTCCAGGCGTCCCCAGCCCCCCTTTTGATTAAGATAATAAGATTAGTTCGTCGCATCCATGCAGCTGGGTCGGTCCGCCGGGAACCTAACTCGTTTTGATGTTCCCCGAGCCAATCACATCCCAACAATGTTGCGAACAGGCCCGGTGTGGAATCTGGGGTAGGGATGCAAATCCCACGCGTGTCGCGGGTTGAGAATAGTGAGACAAGGCAACAGGCTGCAAGCTGCAGGGGGTCTGGGCGGAGTGTCCTGTTCCTGAATTGGAATCCGAGCGTTTCTGAGTGGGATGGCTGGGGGGGGTACGCAAATGGGTCTTGATAAATGACCTCTTGAAGACCTGTGCTGTGGAAAACTGGTGAATCACAGACAAGGTAAGTAGGTAAGTAGATGGAAAATGTCGGAACTGCGATTTGCCGAGTTACGCCCTTTAGTAGCCGACAGCTGCTTCACTTCCGACCCGAGATGTGCCATGATATTATCGCCCGGAAAGGGTCGTTGCATGCAGCAGATCTCGCAATGCGCGGCGAAGGTCCAGAAGCTTCACGACAGGTTGTGCGACAATGAAGACGTCGATGAGGCCACTCAAGCTCATGTCCTGAAGAAAATTGCCAAATTCACACTCTGTGATGTCCATCGGAAAACAGAAGACATCGCAGCCGCTGTTGAGCAATGGCAGAGCCAGATACGCGCTCAAATCTACCCTGCTGAGAGTGCCGCACCTCAGACACCAAAGGCCGAGAAAGGTACAGAGGAGCGCCTGATCGAGTTTGTCAGCTATACCGGCACGAAATCCAAGATCGACCCCGACGACCCGCAGCAAATCGACGCGAAAGTCAGGGATATACTCACCCGGAAGATTGCAAAGCAGGACAAGCATGTCAGCTATTTATACGTCTTCAGCCGGAAGGAAGTGGAAGTGAAACGCTTCTACAAGATTGGTCTCACGCACGATCTTCCTACAAGGCAGACTGATCTCGAGAAATGCTATGGGCCGCTTGAGCTGCACTGCTTTGCTCAGTGTCCAAACGTCGGAATGATAGAAAATGTGGTCCACGCTGAGCTTCTTCAATATCGCCGCAAGCATTCATGCAAAGAGGTCAAATGTGATACCAATGAGCATACTGAGTGGTTCGAAGCTCCTTTAGACGACATTATCGATACCGTCACAGCATGGTCGTTGTATGCGCGACTGCTCTATCGCTGCGGCTCTTCTCTCGATGGAAACAACCAAAGTGTGCCAATGCCTGGTTGGCTGACTCGCCCCGATAGATGGCGCAGATTTGCTTTGGGGGAGGCGACCCGGTGGATGGATGAGATACCGAGCAATGTGACTGTTATACTGGAGAAGGAAATGCCGCCAAGGACGACGGAGACAGAGGCTGTGGACGACCCTGACTCGGAGCCGGAGTCTACCTTTTCGACGCCCGCAGGCCTCTCGGATATGACCCCCGCGACGACTCCTGGGACCGACCCTGAGTTGTATGATGACGAAAACGATGACTATGGACTCACGCCAACCCCTGCCGCAAGGCATATAACCCCCGACTTGGTGAATGAAAACGAGAGAGATTCTGATAACGGAGTTCGTCGGCCCGCGAAACGCCTTGAGAGGAAGTTGTTCAGCAGCGGAAAAAATCTTGATTCGAGGCGACGACGGGAGTCATCTTCGGATGAATCGCCAAGCATATCATCGGCCGGAGGTGCCAGCGCAGCACACTCGGACGCAGGTTCCGTCGCGGATACTTCGTCGACAGATACACCATCCTCGGGCATAATTGATACAAAGGTCCGAAAAGCTCTTGAGAAATATGCTCGCGCCCCGAAGGACAAGGACAAGGGTACAATATACCTCACCGTCCATGCGAAGAGGAAGACATACAAGATATTCCACCGGGGCCCGGACAGCCCCAGAAGAAACAGCAGTTGCTACAGCAAAGCAGACCACTCTTTCGCTATCACCTGCTCCAACAAAGCCAGAGTGCAGAGTTTGGTTCTGGCGCAATTCGAGGGCCGTGTACGGTGGGATACATGCGGATACGACAGATGCCGCACTGAGCACAAGGATTGGATTCATGCTCCTGTTGAGGACCTCAAGGCTAGTCTTTGTGCTTGGTCGGAGCTGGTTGAGGTGGGCTATGATATTTCCGACATTCCCAAGGAGGGGGACCTCTCGCAGGAAGAGAATAGGTGGACGAAATGGGCCAGCGAAAAGGCGGCTGCGAGGCGCGAGGACGAAGCAAGGAGGAAGGAGGGAAAGGACACGAACAAGAAGAAACTCGCCAAGTCTAAGAGGCACACGGCTGGAACAGCACGGGAAGACGAACCGCCCTCCGATTCCGACGGGGAAAGGTCATCTGTCGAAGAACATCGACGGATCCCACGCGCACCATCCGACTCGCCTTCTGATCCAAATTCTCAAACCGGCGGCGATGTCAGGCCCGGCTTCCTACGGAGAGTGTCAACAGCGGTGGAGCAAGCTAGGAAGGCCCGGAGGTCCAGGGTATCTTCATTCAAGGATAAGGGCAAGGAGGGGTTTGGTAAAGTTGCCAACAAGTTCAAGTAGTTCTTTTATATTTGGTGGTGCTCATCTATGTATATGTATCGGTGATTGTATGTTTTCACCCCCCCTACGTCTGTTGTATACAATGTATCTTTAGACCGTGTTTACCTTTCATCATTGTCTTGTATTCGAATATAGTTCGACCTCGGACGAGGCCACTAGTCCCCCATACTCCCATATGCCTTGCCTTCAATGGGTCCCTGGACCAAATCCTAATTGGCACCTCCTTGTTATAACCCCTCTGGGCATTCTCGCTTACGACCTAAACTTCCAAAACATGGGAAATTCGTGCTTCAAGAGATATGATGAGCATTAAACACCCCAGTTCCGATTCTATGAGACTTTATGTAGCACTGTGGCATCCATGAGCCTGTCCATGGTACTCTAACAGCTAACTCGTGAGCGGGAATAGTGTGTGGCTCGAGCGTCTTGTTACCATTCCAACTACCCATCGAAAAAATAAACTCGCTGAACGATCCCCAGCCTACTCTAAGCCTCTGACAGCCTTTAGCACCGCCTGAACAGCAGCGTCTCCCGGATCAGCACGACCCCATAGATGCATAGCAACACAGAACCTCTCTATCCAGCGTTTCTGAACCATGGCGAATCCAGCAATCGACGCACTGCTTTTCAGAGAAAAAGACCGAGAGACAAACCGTAGGCTGGGAGCGAACCTCTCAACCATATACCCGTCCAGCAGCCCCTCCTCTTCAAGCAAGACCATGGTCAGAAGTAGATATACCAACCGTGACGATGTGGGAATTTCCAGATCTTCAGCTGCCTTCTTTAACACCGGGTCAAAGATAAGAGGCCTCCGCGCGGAGTCATGACCATGACCCCCGTGCCTCTGCCCATCCAGGTCTCGACCGAGGGTCAGATACTGTAATCCGCGAACCAGCGTCCTCCGCATTTCGCTCGCAGCCTGGAACTCCGTACCGGGTACACAAGCCCTGCACCCGCAGACGAAATGCAAAATATCTTGCCGTTCGCGGCGCGTCCGACACTCGAAATCCGTCTCATAGCAGAACGTTATCTCCTCTCCGGCCCCAATGACCCTCATCGCGACGCTGGTTATCCCCACTGTCAGGTCCGTGCGAGGAATCTTGGCATTCGGTAGACACGAGTGGTTGAATCGCGAATGGAGGATGTATAGTCCCAGCGCGTGGGGGCCCGGCTCGGTCGAGCGACCGAAGCAGTTTTCTGCAAATGCGGCGGTCATTGTCGGGAACGTGGTCGAGGCGTTGTTGCGGAGGGCAAGGAAGTGCTGCTTCTGGGATGGTGAGAGAGATTGGAAGGCGAGGTAGATGTCGGTCTCGGTGATTTGATCGTGGTGTTTTGGGATGCTGAAGAGGGGGGTTTCGGTAAGGATTATAGTGCCCTGGTGGATGCGACGCGTGGCAAATGCGCCCCAGCCTTTTCCTGGCGATGGCTGGAGTTTGAATGGAGCTGTTTTGGGGATTGGAAGGGTCGAGTATGCTGTTTGTGTTAGTGGTGTTTCTGGGTTGAAGCGTTGGTAGACTGCTTACGGTGGGGTTGAGACATCTTGCAGCTTCTAGCTCATAAATCAGTCTCTATAGCCTGATGACTTCTGTATGTTTAAGATGTGTTGCTTGTAAGGAGCTGGAAAGCGTGGGAAATGGCTATGAAAACATTTTTGTGGCTTTAGTTCCCCGCGGTGACGTGTCAACCATACAAACAAAGACTTTGACAAACGTTGCGTATAGCACAAACAGTGAATTTGGTGTCAACGGGCCTGGAACCAAGGCCAGGGTTATTTTACTATCTCTGCAAACATTCTTTGGAAGAGGTGCACAACGGATCACAGCTCCCTAAGATATCATCCAGTCTTGATTGCTTTACAATTTCAAACTGGATAGTTCTCCACCACATACTACATTTCAGGTCAGGCCTATAACACATGTACAAGGCCCTCAAATCAATCAAAGGTCCTTGAGCAAAAACAGATCCATCAGCTAAGACTCCTCAAAGTATTCTCCCTTGCTGCGAGACTAGTATAGGCACTCTTTAACAACATCGCCATAGCTCGACCTACTCTGTCAGTGAACATCCTGTAATAAAGGTGTCTACAGGGTGACCTTGTAACCGACACATGATAAAGGCTTGGTATGTATTGGGGGTTGTTGACATATCGTAGTGAACACAAGAGTCATGATGTACACAAAGCCATCCGAAGAGCCACTTACCTGATATCTCTTCACGTACAGTTTGTGTAGAGATTGTAGTCCTTTTATACTGGGTGCCCAAAAACAGCCTAGTTCTCCTCTTAAAACTAAGATATCCATGACTCATAAAGCTGCAGGGGATCGGGTATGTCTGGAGGCTTATCGCTCGAGCCTCTTATGTGCAGAAGAGTGGAAGGGCTTCGAGGTTGGCGATGTCAGGAGATGTGACCCGGGTGAAGACGCTCTGTGTTGTCACACAGGTTTCAGGGGTGTCCTGAGTCGGGGAGTGTGCTATGCTTGTGTGCCCTGGGGTGTCAAGCGCTGCAAGGGGTTAGGGTCGGCTTCAAGAGCAGAGACTCGAATAACTTGTGCGAGATGGCGGTTCAAGAGCGCCAGGTAAGGGATGTGATATGCATTGAAAGTCGACGGATTTGCCACAATGCAGATATACCGTAAATGATCATCCTTCTTGGAAGCTTTGCTGTGTTTGAAGTGCTGAAGCAACCTCAAAGACAAGGTGAGCGGTGGATGAGAAATGCATGTTTCTAGGGAGAACCAATCCAGTTTATCTAGCTGGTGATCTGCTATACATGGGGAAACTACATGAGATAACCATACGTGCGAGGATATTCTCAAAGGCAGACAAAGAGACTACCAACATGATGTAAGGGAGTTTGTTCACCTGCGGGGCTAAGGCCATGGTTGGGCCTTTACCTGCTAGGCTATCTGTGGAACGAGGGGAGCAAGGGTATCCCGATGAGTAATGTTATAAGAGGTGCGGGGCCCCTTTTATTGTGAGAGGCGTGGTGAATGAGGGGATGGCACCGGGAAGGCGATGTTAAGAATTGCAAGAAGGCTGAGGTAGGTTGCTGAAGGCGAAAGAGCTCAAATAAGCTGAGCGTGTTGAGCGGCTTCAAACCGGCTATTGAGGTGTCGGCGCACCTATCCAGTTACTATTCCACCTTTTGGGACTAAAGTACTCATGCTGCAGCGCCTTGCGCGCCGTAATCCGGCGCGCAGGATCCAGATTCATCATCTGGGCCACCAAGTCCGCGGCATCCGGCTGGAGTGCAAGACGATCGCCAGCTGTTATGGGAGCCCTCTGGTACTCTTCTCTAAAGGCCTCCTTCATTCGAGACAATTGCTTTTGGAAGGGGCTTTTTGATCCGATGTGCGCACGGAAGCCCTCGAAAGCCTTTTTGTCGGCGCACATTGCAATCTGTCTCAATATAGTCCGGCGCCAGCGATCCTCGAATAATAGTTTTCCGCTCGGATCGACATCAAAAGGGAGTTTCCGGGCGGCGTTTACGGCCATGGCGTAGATTATCTATTGATGTGAGTAGGTGTTGGTTTCGTCAATCGAGGTGTTGCGATACGTCAGGAACTAAAAGAGGACAGGGGGAAGCAAGAAAGAAAGTAACGACACCACGTACCAGCGTCCCAAATGCGAAGACGTCAGATGCCTGGTTCCGACGCGCTCCACACCATGCCTCGGGGGATCTGTGTGGTTCATTAAAATTAGGCCCGGGTCCAGTAACCCATTTTTCATCTGGAGCCAGGGCGACAGAACCCAAAGACATCTCAACTTTTCCCTTTTTATTTGGGGTTTCAGTGTCTTCGTAAAGAATGGCCCGAGGGACGAGGTCTGCAACGAGTGTGAGAATCGAGTCAGGGGTTGCTTCGATGCCCGCCCACTAAGGGACGGAGCAGCTACGCTCATCGGAATGTGGGATATTTACTTACTGTCATGCACGATACCTCTGTCGTGTAGATCCGCAAGACCGCGCAGCGCGTCGCGAAGGACCCGCCTTCTGGCGCTGTAAAACAGCCTCGGCTTTGCTCTCCCCAGGTTGAGCGGCCCGGGGCTGGGATAGACGAACGCTTGGTGCTCCGGAATGGTATCCGTAGCGATTCGCACATACGGCGATAACGCGACCCTAGTTTGTAGGCTGAGGTAGTTCTCAAAGTCTTCCTTGTGAGCTATCACCTGGACATGGTATTTCTTTCCGTCGGCGCTATTTGCACAAAAGTCATTACACGGGCCAGAGCTGAAGGTCTTTGAGAATCTCGTGCAGATGCAAGTACTACCTACCTCGATACATATACCGGCGGATGCACTCCATACTCGTCAACTGAGGATTCGTCAAGTTTGTAGATCACCCCTCCCGACTCGCTGCGCAGCTCGGGCTCAAGTCGCCATCCAGATGCGTATCGGACCGAGATTCCTCTGCCGAGGGGCGAGGCTCTGGGAACCCGTGCCGCGCATGCGAGCATAACGGATGGGATCTCAGCGATGAGTTCGGGTTGCGGAGTTGCAGGTCTGGGGCGTGTGTGGAGGAGGGTGGGCTGTTGATGGAGATTCGGAGAAGACAAACACAAAATCGATTGGAGATCCGGCCCAGACGCGACCCCACGTGACCCACAGCCGACCACCTCTTGGCACCGGCTGCCCAATCAACTTCATAAACCTCCACTCAAATACCTTTCGTACCCAGGTACCTATTGTTCGACAACACTGCTCACAAAACGGCCTCAGAGGAGCGATCTTCCTCCTGCTCTACGCCATGCAGTTTCATTATTGCAAGGATGAGTGAAAGAAACAAATTGCCGTCCTCACCCTCATCCAGCTTGCGCGCGGCGACCTGATTGGCTGACGCGGTGAGGATTTTCCATGCGTCGTCGCGGCGCAGCTTCCCTTCAAGTCCTATCCGCCGGCAACGATCCTTTCCCACAGCTTGGATCTGTGTTTTGCACCCTGGTACATCGTATATGCCAGTCTAGCCATGCTCTCTACTCGATTCCAAGGCTCGCAATTACAAGCTTTCTCGTTCTTACGAGGGCCATCACCAGCCGTGGTTATGTCTACTTTGTCACGCGCCAGCAAGGGGTCCCTTCTTATTAGCAGCTCGTTAAGAGTCAATTCTGGTCAGACTTATAGTTCCTGCGACTCGGACAAAGCCGCTTTCGTCAGTCTATCGTGTTTCGTAAGTCGACCCCGGACGGCTGGTCTTCCCTGCTGCCTTACCAAGTTCACTCCTAGAGGCGCCGATGGAGCAAAGTAGGCACATTATAAAGGACATGATAAAAGGGGAGTTTGGCTATCAGATCAATTTGCACATACTTATCCTCCTGTCCCAATGTCCGAACCGTAACAGACACCATCAAGGAGCGAGAGATGTTTGTTTACCCCGACTTATCTACAGACCTGCTGCGCTTCAGCCATAGACCATTGTCTATGAACACGAGACGACACATCCTCCGGGAGGTCCTGCAGGGCCTTGCTGAACTACACGCCCCGGATATCCTGCATAACGGTACGCTATTATTTTTGAAGAGAGGGGGTCAATTGGTTACTGGAGCATATCGACGAAGAGAACGTCTTTCAAGAGCGGCTTATTGACCTCGTGGGAACATTTGGGCCGGAGAACCCCAGCCAACCGCTTGAGACTTGGGGTCATCTAGATCCGGATCTAAGAGATCTAATTGGTGGGATGACGAGGCTAGACCCCAGGCAAAGGATCACTGCCAAAGAGGCGCTGGATCATCGATGGTTTGTGGATATATGAATTTTCTAAACATGTCCGATTAGAGCTCATGCCATCCTTTAGGATTGTCAGGAGCTATACCACATACCTAAGTGCAGTCAGTGAGCGTCAGGTGAGTTGAAAATGGTAAGCCGCCTGGAAGCGCGTTGCGTACTGGTAATGGTGCCGGTCTATAACGAAGAAACTGCGGCGGCGGCCTGCTACTATCCTCTATATCGAGAGTGCGGCTTGGACCAACACGGAAGGCACTTGGTTTCGCCTTTCAACTAAGCTAGGCTACCACCCCCTCTTCAAAGATGATCACTCCCCGTGGCATCATCTGGCAAACTAGGCAGGGTTGAGTAGGGCTTCCAAAACTTGGACTTGACTTCTACGCAAACACCGCCTCCACGAACTCCACCCTCGAATCGACAACTATCTCCATTGAACGATTATGGCCGGGAATGCCTCAGTTCAAGGACCTCTTGTACCTTTTAGAATCCTCTCTATGGAGTAGGTGAATTCTTGCGACATTTCTCTCCTGAAAGCGCTCTCCATATTAGGGAGTACTCGGTAGTCCTTGTCCAGTCTGCACTAAAGTGAGCCTTGAGCAATGACTGACTAACCCCAATTCTCGAAGAATATGCTGGCGTAGTAATAGAGAAGGCTATTACATTTTCTTATATTCCAGGCCAGAGAGATCGTTCGATTGGATGGCCAATCCATTGATGATTACTCAAAAGACAAATCAATAATAGATACTAGACAGCCAAACCAGACTACGGGCTTATAACATACTTTCTAGGCGAAACAAACGCATTGTTAGCTAAAGTGGATGAGTTAGGGGAGGAATACGGGTCTCTCGTTCGAAATCAATCATCCATGCACAAGGAGGTGCGAGTGGAAAATTCCCTGGACACACATCGCCCGCATGTGAAAAGACCGTTCAAACCGCTTGTGTATGCGAGCCCAGGCGCCAGCGCCAGGGCAAAGTGGACAAGCTCCACCAGATTAATCTCCGATTGATCTAAACGCACGGCACCGACCAATAACAACATCGCCGAGAAACCCGAGAACAGACCAACGAGTCAACGTCGCAACCATTCCAATCCTCGCTTCCCCATTGAGTCGATGGGTTGTTTCGCCTCGATACGCCGACCGGATCTAGACCCAGTCAATGACAGCCATTGGCCCCGTCACCCAGCACCGACCCCCGGCCCGCCCCCACGATGGCCGTTTCAGATACAGCGCGCGGATTGACATCCCAGATCTTCCGGCTCGATTGCCTGTCCTGCCAAGCAACGGCCTCGACGTGCTGATCAACCACGAGCCGCATATTGGTTGGTTTTTGAATATGCCGCGGCTGACAGGGATGGCAAAACGGCGGTGCAGCAGTGTGCTCTATTTGACTTTGCAAGCATGGGTGTATCCTGGTCGTTGGGGTAGATAATAGCTAGCTACGAAGAGTTAATTGCACTTGGCTGGGGTCTGCTGTCTCGCTACTCGCTGCTCGCTTATTAGGTTGGCCTGCTTATTGTCCGAGATTGACACGGGGCGAGTCGGTGCATGCTGCTAGGCAGGGGGGTTGCGGGCACATGCCTCTTTTCTCGTAATCGAGGATTTATAGTCTGTGTCCATCCCTGTCCGAGCCATCTGTCCTCTTTCCTCCTTGCGAATTCCTCCCTTTCTCAGTTCACATCCACAAACACAATGGCAGATCTCCCCGACTACGTCCTCGACCCCAACGCCGTCCTCGGCGACGATGTGGCATGGCGCTACAAGCGAGCGCCCAGCTACACCAAGACCCGCGAGTACTACGAGCAGAGTAAGTCGCCTACCTCTTCCCCTCCCTGCCTGCCACTGAAATTAACCATCTACCCCCGCAGCAAAAACAATGACGCACGAAGCAGCCTCCCTCCCCTCCCTCGTCGAAAACCTCGTGAAAAACTGGGAAATCGAAGCTTCCTTCAAAACCTCCCTCAGCGACTGGCGCACCGTCGACCAATCAACCTACACCTTCTCCCTGAACGGCGGGCCCGCCATGACGGCCGACGACATGCTGCGCATGGGTACATACAACGCCCTCATCACGCCCAACAAGTACTATGACCCCGCGCACAATGATTTCGAGGGGAGCCACAAGAGCTTTAAGCGCATGATGCCGGTTTTCGCGTGGGAGGTGAAGGAGGTGTATTCGGGGCCGCCGGTGGTGGTGTTTCGGTGGAGGCATTGGGGGGTTATGAATTCGGATTATGTAGGGAATAATGAGTAAGTAGACCTTTCCTGATGGATGGGTTGATAAGCTGTAAGGATTATTGGAGCTAACAGCTGTTTAGCAAGGGTGAAACCGTACGAGTCAAAGCACACGGC
Source organism: Aspergillus pseudodeflectus (assembly GCF_044049435.1). Taxonomy (NCBI): domain Eukaryota; kingdom Fungi; phylum Ascomycota; class Eurotiomycetes; order Eurotiales; family Aspergillaceae; genus Aspergillus; species Aspergillus pseudodeflectus. The sequence continues at coordinate 810,981 of NW_027263780.1, read as the reverse complement.
GGCGTCATCGATATTGAGGGTATTGTCGTGGCCAGGGTGAACGACAAGTTGCAGCTACAGAAGATCGACGTGTGGTTCGATCCGATGGATATGTTCCGCCAGATTGCAAAGGAAGAGAAGGAGGGGGTCACGGCGGATGTCTCGGCTGCGGCTGCAGGATGTCCCGTTCTGGCTGGTAAGCAGGAGGAGTAGAGAAGGAGGACATACTTGAGTCGTTGTAACCTATGTACATTCCTCAGCGAGTCTCAATGTGCCATTCTGCTCTGAATATTTCATGGTATCGTAGCTATGTTACTGGAACCGACGAGAGCATGACGTAGAAGTCAGCGCTCCCAACATGTATCAATTTCGAGAGATGCTGCGCTAACGAACATTTCAGCTTTAAATTCAACTAGGGTCTTAATTTACTGAAGCTCAATTGTCGGTACATATTCGATGCAATCACCCGCAGAGTTGCATCCACTTTATAGGCCACCTTTGAATGATTAATGACCCATGGTACACTCGAGTCAGATGATAGATACGTGTAATGCCACTGGATCCATTCAGACTCAACCCCTCACCCGACAAAGCTTGGCTGTTGATTTGCTGAGCCAAATCGGGCACACCACCTGGGCACGTATCATGCTGATAACCTTAACCCTAATAGGCTTTGCGCCAGCCCATGGAGGGAACGTCATGAGACGGGCCATATTTATTGATCTCGACCACCTCGACTCCGTCTCCCCTAGTTCTCTGTTGTAAAATACCGCAACCATGTGTCCATCCACTCAAAACGACAATGTCCACGCAAACCGTTCTGAGATAATCGAACTCCAAGTCGGCCAACAACGCTTCACTGCCCTTCGGTCAACCCTCGTCGAACAAAGCACGTATTTCAAAGCCTTGCTCTCCGGCCGATGGAATGCTCGAGCAGACGGATCTTACTTCGTTGACGCTGATCCGGACCTCTTTGCCCACATCCTCAATTACCTCCGTCGCCCCGACGTGTTCCCCCTCTTCTACGACAATGTCAAAGGCCATGACTTTCTCAAGTACTACGCACTGTTGGGCGAAGCACGATATTTTGGTATAGATGCACTAGCTAAATGGATCGAAGACAGGGGATATGCAAAGGTATTGAGCTTCGAGTACACGTTCGAAAGGTTTGAAGAACCGGATCACTTCAAGAAAACGATGCACTCAGGTTCCAATACTCTGATAGAATGCCAACAAACCTCAATACCCAGCAAGGTGTGGGTATGTCCTAGCAATAGAATTCGGCACATGGGCAACAAGGATGAATGTGAGCGCGTATGTCGCTTTTACCACTCTTCCAAGGAGCGCGGTCCTTCAGCAATGTTCCAAGATGGTCCACCAGTGGCGGTGCTTAAGAAGAAACGAACTCTGCTTAATATTGAATAATATTAGTCTTGAGTCGTGTCTTTATGGGATGTTTATCCGCAATTTCATAATAATGAACTCCATTACATGCAAGAAGGAATAACATGGAGCCAAGGAGTTAATAGGCAAGGTAATGTTTAAAGTAAAATCCCGGCTAGTATGTTAGTGCCTTGTGCTGTTAGGGAAGGCGCCATGGGCTCGCGAGTGACCACCGTATAGCCTCCTAATTATCACTGAACCTTCCACAACATCACAGCCGACCACAACGACATACTTACCAGCATCTAGCTCAATATGGCAATACTTCATGAGCAATATCCCTTCTTGAAATGCTTAGAATTCCTGCGTTTTGCAGAGACGCTATATCCATGACCCGGACGCGTCACAAAGCTTATATACAACAAGCTTTAGGGTTGTGTGGCAAAGACCTAGCCCGACTCCCTGGTTCCCTTCCCCTTATCCAGCCAGACCAACAGCATGCTATTCTTGTTCCTTTGTTCTATGGCTAGCAGCCACGTGATTCCTAGCGTTATATAGCTTCATTACTCCCGGTTAGCCTTCTTCTTCCCACCCACATCTATATATAAATCCATCTATCATCGATCGATTGACCACCCACCAGCCTATCCATCTATCAATATCACCGGAGGTTTAGAGAAATACTCAATTCAAGAAGAAACAATGAAACCTCCCTTGAACGACCCAGACGAATCCAACCCAGCCCACTCTCCAAGCCATCTCGGTCCGATAACAAACGGCGAAACCACCGACACGCCCATCCACAAGCCTCCCAACGACACAATCCGCCTGCAAGTCGGCGAGCGATCCTTCACAACCACGCGCTCCACCCTAGTAGAGGAAAGCACCTACTTCGACTCCCTCCTTTCCGGCCGCTGGGAGACGGCGAGGGCCGACGGCTCGTACTTCGTCGACGCCGACCCGGACCTCTTCGTGCACATCCTCCGCTACCTGCGCCGCGGCGTCCTCCCCGTCTTCTACGACGTGCAAAAAGGCCACGACGAGGCTCTGTACGACGCGCTGCTCAAGGAAGCCAGCTTCCTCGGGATCGCCGCGCTGGAATCGTACCTGGAGAATCGGACGTACTTGGACAGGGTGGCGGTGAGCAGCTGGGTTGGGCTCCCCCGCGAGCCTGGGTGGGATAACGTCTATACCGTGCAGTCGGATGTCAGGATGGAGTTTCGTGTGCAGTGGGTGGTGCAGAAGGTCTATCTGTGTCCTCGGGGGATTAGCTTCCACAAAGGTTCTCCAAGGAGCTGTGGGAGGAAATGCATGGAGGCGAAGGGGGATAAGCCTGATGAGTATGAGGAGAGACATGTGCAGAAAGTAACGGCTGTTAATACGCGGGTATCGCTCCTAGATTAGAGATTGATTTTACTCATGTAGAGAGGAGACTTTTCTGTTTTGGTGTGTTATATCAAACATTGAAGAAAGAGCAGTCAATTATTCTTCACTAACTCAAACATCGCAAATCTGCTAGGTTTGCAGAAAGGTCAAGTATCAGCTACCATGCTTATTATGATTTCTATTTCCATATCAGTGGATCGGGCAGTGGTTTTTGCTTTCCATACTTGAATTGACCGCGCAGATGTTCCTGACCTACGTCCCGTTCTTCTAATAGAAGTACCTACATTGGCACTGCAACCATTAACTCAAGCACGTCCACCATGGCTCGAGAAAATGAAGCCTAAACTGAGTCACAGCCACCATCTATATGTATTATTAAAATCAGAATAGCCCTTCCGGAACGGGTAATGAGGCTATGCTATGGAATATATATGCATTAGAAGATGATGAAATATAGGAGCCTTAGTCCTCAAAGACCTTTGATGCTGCAAATGATAACTCCGTTGCTGTAATTTTTATCAAAGTGAGAACGACTCGACTCATACAGGATCAAAAGTACACCTTACCTGCAACTGTCAAATGTATAGGTCCTAGCTATCGAAACGACGCCAGCGCCTCCCAACCGACGTGCGAACAGTGGCTACAAAGCCACGCGCGACGGTCGGGTTATCTGACTCAGAATGAGCCAAGGGTTGGCTTGAGCTGGCAGAGTTCGTTGACATTTCAGGCGAAGCCTCAGGGTCCCCAGGGGTTGGAGTACCGTGTTGGTCGGCCAGTCCTTCAGAGGCCTCTATCTCTACCCACTCCCGCTGTTCTTTCCACCCTGCCAGGAGACTTGTGGTTTTTTGAGTATCTGAATGATCCTGTCCAAATCTCTGAGCCTGACGGCGGTTGCAGTCCTCCAGCAACTGAATGCTTTCCTCCAGTTTGCCTTGTTTGTATAAAACGGGAGCGAGTCTCCACATGCTCAAAAGGGTCGTTGGATGGTCTTCCCCCAGCAGTTTCTTCCTCCCTTCAACTGCATCGCGTCCCAGTTTCTCGGCCTCCGCATACCGTTCTTGGTGGTAATAGAAACTGCTCAGTTTGCTCACGACCTTCAGCGTAAAGAGGCTCTTCTGCCCAAATGCCGAGTATGACAGCTTGCTGACCTGCACTAGGATCTCCTCTGCTCCTGCCATGTCGCCTCGCTCTTCCTTGGTCTTTGCGAGCCACCACATAGCAGTCAAGGTGTCGGCGTGCCCGTAGCCAATAACTAGTTTCATTTTCTCGACCGCCTCCTTCTGTAGGGACTCGGCCTCTGCTAGCCTGCCTCGCTCAAGATACCCAGTCGCCACGTCCAGCATGCGCCAAGACGTGGTAGGATGCTCTGGACCGAGTGTCGCCTCTGCCAGCTTCCACGCCCGCTGAGCGAGCTCCTCGGCTTCGCGATGCTTTCCCTGCCGCCTATATACGGAAACAAGGCGGCCTCTAGGATCAGAATGTTCATCGACTGCATAAGGGGTTTTCTCCAGATACTCCTCCAGCAATGTTTCTGCTTCTTTGAGACGTCCCTGACGGATGTAGACCTCAGCTAAGCTTTCGGTGACTCGAGACATATCAGAGGCTTCAGGGGCAAGAGACTTGATAGCTGCCCGCAGCCCATCAATCAGATCTTCCATATCGGTAGAAAGCTCGCGGCAGGTACCGACGAGGTTCATTATTGCATCCAATGTATATGCGTCGGCATCTCCGTAAAGCGATCGCATCTTTCGTACGACTTCTGTGCCAAGGTCAAAGGCCTCCTGCAGTCGTCCCTGATACCTGTACATCCTTGCCAGTCGTCCAAATCCTTTTAATACCAGGGCATTGTCGGGGCCCAGGATTCGTTGGCGGACATCCTGCAATTCTAACTGGAGTATCTCAGCCTCCTTCCACTGCTGCGTGTCAGCCAATGCGATAGAGGCCCACTCCATTGCCAAAAGAGTATCTTCATCCTCGATTCCCAACCGGTCCTTCCACTCTTGATATAGTTCTTTAAATAGTGGTATGCATTCCGAGTACCTCTCGTCCCGCCATAGGGTTCGCGCAACAGTGAACTTTAGGTGGTCCCGATCTGTCGTATTCGCCCGAAACTCTTCACAGTCAAGGACATATAGGGCATGAGGTAGATAGGGTCGCCACAAGGCTCGATTCTTTTGCTCGGCGGGCGGGAAAACAGCACCCAACCGCCGACCGGCCCGTGTAACCCAGTTGTCAAGATTACCATGTGCCCTAAGCCAGTTTCTTGTTGCTAGCCGAACAAGCCGATGAAGAGTGAAAATCTGCGAGGCGTAATCCGAATGTTCAGTGATGAAGTGGTACGCTTTCAAAAGACCCAAGGCGCTCTGTTGCTTGATCTTCGAGTCTGCAGTTGGAAGTAGAGATATCGGTATGCTAGCAGAGCCAAGGCATGACATGAATGATAGATAATCGCTGGCCTGGGGATTCAGGCGCTCCACCTGATTGAACGAAACGAGCCACGTCGACGTAATGGGGTTTTTGATATCAGCGTATCGCCACTCATCGCCGAAATCCTCACTGAGCAGCTCAACCATGGAGTCTTCCGTATTCTCTAGTAGCGAAAGGTATGTGTCAATAGAAATCTGGTTCTCGTTGATATAGCTTGCAGCCTGAATTATAGCCAGAGGTAGAGCGTGAAGATGCTCTGCCAGTGCAAGTGCCGACATGTCGTTGGCTTTGGAGTTGTCGTAGAGGATACTCTTTAGTAATGTGCTTGCGAGCGGAGTGTCCATCTCGGCCACACTGATAACATTAGGCCCAACAAGCCTAATGGCCAATTGATGATTCCGCGTCGTGAACAGCGTGAATCCGTGCTCGGACACTGGGATCGCCTCCTTGATCACTAAAGGTGGCCACAACTCCATGTCGTCCGCGTTGTCAATGATAAGTATCCATGGAGTAGCTGATTCGGAGCTTAAATGCCGGACCACTCTTGCTCTGATATCCTTCGAATTCCTGCCACCCAACCCAAGCCGATTCGCCATTTGGACGAAACCTTGCTCCAGGGTCTCGGCACTGGTCGATGAGATCCAGAAGATGGAATACGGGGTCTCGCGCTGACGGAGTCGATATGAGAGCTCTAATGCAATCTGTGTCTTTCCCACACCACCCAAGCCCGAGATGGCTGCCTTTCGCGCCGCAGAGTCTCCACCCAAAACCATTGCCTCGAGTCTCGAAAGCTCGTCTTCGCGGCCGAGGAATCGCGGATTGCGGCCAAATTGTACCATGAAGACAGGTTCTGGCTGATTACCGCCTGGACAGTTGTCCACAACCATCGGCAATCTAGATAGCAAAGTCTTTGCGTACGCTGCAGCCGTCATCGCAGCGTATCCCTGCCATGCTTTTGACTTGTGCGAGTCGCAAAAGTCGCATATTCCGCGGATGACTAGACAGGGAAGCTGATTCATCATACCGGCTGCTTCCATCTCGAAACATAATGCGCCATATTTCTCTCCGAGACGGTCGCGGCTTGCCGCGTCTCGGATGAGCTGGTTACCCGATGCGATTGTTCCATAATGGACTCGCGGTTCGTCAGTCTTCCGGGCTGGGCGATTTACCAGGTGTTTCGGGTCGCAAGTGTCACATCCCGATGCGCCAGGTAAATGAGAATAGTCCGCTTCGAACAGATAGTCGGTCGTCCTGTCAGGCTGTAGATACTGCTCTGCCATGTTTGGATACGTTTCGCACTTGGAAGCGATAATTTCGCGGATTCCGAGTGAGTTCCCAGTCAGAGTGTCAGCTTCAAGCCGCGATATGGTATTTAGCAGAAGTTGTGGCGGTCGATTGAGCACCGCAGACACCTGCAAATCCCCATCATCTGCTAACCTTTTCCCAGAGTCGTAGGCAATTACCCCGCTTGTCCCCTCTGACGTCGGCTTGCTGACCACGATATCCCCGAGCCACATATCATTATTGACCGTTCGAGGAATTCCTCCTCCGATCCCAACCAGCAGCGCGAAGCTTATTTTTGTGAATGTCGCTAGAAGTTGGGAAACCACGACGGCAGCGGACACAGTGCCATAGACCCCGGAAGGCAGGCAAGCGATAACGACGTTCCGACCGGAGATTTCTCCTAAGGTATAGACGTTCTGGTCGGTCGCGGGTTGGGGAAGGGTGGGGTGAGTTTGGTCGAGCATCGTTCGCGCAGCTGCGGCCTCGAGAGGCAAAGCGCAGATCCACGCGACCGTGTAGTCTGCATGTTCTTTTTCTGATTTCGGCATCGCATCCTTGGAAGGATAGTGGGGTTCCGAGATCGATGATTTTGCAAAGGTAGAATGGGAGAAACAGAAAGTTGGAGCAGTGCAGAGGGAAGAAGACGGAGAGGAGCGAACGCCGGCGCTTACCCGCGCACAGCCCCGCCCTCAGCTCTCAGCCTTGCCAAGACCATCTACCAGAGCCTGTCTTTTTTTATAGCATGCCGTCACTACAGCCTGAGTATCGACAACAGCGTCCAATTGGAAGTGCTTCAGGAGATCTGTCGCCTCCCAGTCGGATCTCACGAGTCTTAATCTGGGCAATAAGCTCCGAGTTTCTCTGTGCAGCTTCGAGTAGCTGGGCATAGCCAGTGCAGGACATTGCAAAAAGTCCAAAGATAAGCCATTGTTAGCAAGAACCCCAAAATGACGTCAGAGGATGTTGATTTGGTGGGGGAGCAGCCTGGCGAGATAAATCAGCCGTGCGCCACGAGCGGCTGCATGCCAATCGAGCTGCGTGGCTTAGCGTCGCGCCTTCCGTGGCGATGAGGGGTCAATACCCTTTATATTCCTCAAGGAGCACATGTCCTGCGAGGAAGGAGCGATAAACCAGGCCCTTGGGTTGGTGAGAAACAATCATGCGGCCTGTCTCGCTGGCCTTTGCCACGATATCTATGCTGGAGGCTGGAAAGTACCAGGATGGATCAAAATCCCTTTGCCATTTGCCCAGGTCCTCGATTATACTCTGCAGCGAGACTTTGACGTAACTCCCGTACTAAGCTTTGCGATATCGGGCTTTATGGAAAAGATCTTTAGTCGAAGATTCATGCTGCTAATGCCGTCTAGAAGGTAGCTTGTTTAGCAATAGAGAGTGAGTTACAATAGAATAGGCAGGTACAGTGGCCGGTACCTGCACAGCCTGAAGTCGGGTACAGTGCACTGTTGTTGATTAGCCTAGCTGAGCCCCCTGGTTATGTATAATTCACCTTGGACATCGTGCAAGGGGCGCAGCACCAGGGGCGCGTAAAGGACGGTCCATAATCTGGTCCACTCTGAGGTGAATCAGTTAACATGTAAATTAATATAGCCATTCTTCTCCACCTTTAGGAGAAGGATGTGAAGCGAATCCATCTATAGTACTGGCTCTGCGCGGCATGCTAATGGAAGAAATCATAATCAGATACGTAGTTCTCACCCTAGCCCACCTTTCCTTCTCAATTCGCAGCGCGCGCATCGACCGCAGTCTTTCCATCGCCAGAGACCCGCCCCTCCTCACCGGGATGCGCATCAAGCAGCCTCGCATCATTAAAGTCCACTCCCTCCTCAACCTCCCCCAACGACCGATACCTCGCACCTGGCAAACCCCCATCTCGCTTAACACTCCTCTCAAAAGACCAATACTCCCTCCCCTTCGAAAGCAACTCAACAACCGCACCACCAAGTAGAACAACAGCCGTCGTCTGCCCGAAGTCCCACTCATTCTCATGCTTCGTCTCGCCCTCAAACCGCCCCTGGTTCGCCTGCCGCAGCGCAATTGCCATGTACATGTGCAGCGGGAAATGCAGCGACGAGAGAACGAGGATGCCCCGCCGGCGGCTAACGCCCGCGAAGACGCTTGCCAGCACGACGCCGATCAGCCATGAGGCTGTGATGCTCACGTAGATCTTGTCGTCGCCTGGGTGCGAGGCGCCCGGGCTGGTGATCAGGTGCGAGTGGTAGCAGCGGCCGGGGGATGTGTTGGGGGCCCATTCGTTGAGCCGGATGCAGAGGAGGATTGTCAATGCGAGGTATAGCGCGATGAAGAGGAAGGTTGCGCGGTACCGGCTGTTCCAGTAGGACATGCGCTGTGGGACGCCGCCGCGCGTGCGGGTGCGACGGGTTGGGGGGCCGGTCTTTGCATCCGTTTCAGAGTCGCCATCAGTGGCCTGCTGGCCGTCAATCTTGACGCGGCAGAAGCGCCAGCACACGAGAGCAGCCGTGTTTGAGACCGCGACAAAGCTGACGATGTCGAAGACCAGGTGCAGGTGGTACGTGTCCATGATCTGGACCTGGGAGAAGACGGTAACGAGGTAAGCGATGCCCAGCGTTAGTTGGATGTCGCAGCCAATTGTGAGAATGCTGGATACGAAGTCTAATCGCTTGCGCTCGATCTCGCGCTCCTTGGAGCCTTCGGGGTGTGTGATGTCCATGTTGCCGTGGGTGGTTAGGAAGAACACCCACAGCGAGAGACCGAGGGATATGACGGCTTGCCCAGCGAAGCCTACGAGGATCTACGGTAGGTATTCATTGTTAGCATGAACATTGTAGCGGGGTTTATCATGCTGAGTGTAGGTAGACAAACCCCGTTGCCCACCAAGGGGGCCATTGCTTCCCCGACCAACTCGCATTCTTCAGCTCCTTCTCTTCTCCAAAGGACCATGGTGTCGACTGTTTAGGGGTACAGGTGTATTGCGCAAAGTTCACTCACTATCGGACGCGGACGATTGCCGTTCAATTTCAAGGTCGAGGGAAGCTTCTGTATTTAAGCAACGGACCACGGCTAGTGCTATGACAACGTCAGAGGGGCCATTTTTCCCGCGAGGCAATGCATGTTGACGTCTCTCAATTATTACCTTAACAGATAACGCATGGAACCTCTAATTATGTCAAGTTGGGGGCGAACAGAATTCTCAGAGTCTCCCGTGCATCGCCAAGCCTCTCAAGCCTCTCAACGCTGAATCTTGGCCATTGATGGAACTGAGCCTGACACTCTATTGGTCTGCTCGTGTCGATCGCCTGCATTGCTGGCACGAAACAGCTCAAGCGATGGTTTAGCCGCTCAGACAAATGGGCAGCGATCGGCACGACTGTGAGCTGCCAGCTCTTTTGAGTAGGGCTGAAGCGACGTCTACTCCATAGGCTAGGCCCATGTAGGCAATCCAGATGCAACGCCAATCAGCGCGCGACTCTGAGACCAATGGTGGGGGCTGCCAAGTCATTATTTCGAGGCTTAGCGGAGAGATCTGCATACCACAAAGTGTAAGATCATTGTCCACGATATCGTGCTGGCCATTATTGCCTTCCATGCCGGTCGCCCTGCAGTATCCAATATACCGTCGGATATTGGATTGTCTTATCCATGCCCTTTTGCCCACCCACAACGCGATTCACAAATTGCGGACTTGTATTCCAGACTATACAACTGATGTCTGTAGTGATAGCGGAAATAAAAACTTAACTGACTTATTATGAAATATTGGAATTTTAACTAACTTTTTTTTAGTACCAATGCAGCCACCCTAGGATATCATAGTTATTAGTTAACTTAGTTAACTATATTCTAAGAGGCATTTTACATAGTCATGACAACAATGAAGCTGTCTGTGTTTGGAAATTGTAAAAATGTCACGAGTAATACCTATGATCATTAGAACATATTTAGCAAATAACATTCTATATTAAATAGAGTTAAGCATTCCTTGAGGAACTTCACGATACTTACAACGTAATCAGTATGGACTTTGCTACTACATACTTTTATGAGACTCTTCCAACGCCTGTTGGATCACAGGGGCCTCGGGTGGTGGTATGGCCTCCAAGCCTAGTCTATTGATGATTGTTGACCGTTTACTCAGATGGCCCCCAAATATTCTGCGATTGTGCCGGGTGCTATCAACGCCGAGTCTATTGATCTCAAAGGTGACCACCTAACAATCGTCAAGTATAACCCGGTGAAGAGTGCCAATATGCACATAATCGGTCAGCGACTGCGGGTTCTGGTAAAATTGGCCACCGAAGCGCCTCAGAAACGTCCGAAACCACCGCCTAATCCTATTGATGGTGCTTCCCGAGAAAAACCGACCAATATACGCGTAACACCAATGGAGTTCCAACTGGGCCCTGGACTTCCGGAGATACGAAACCCTCGCTTCACCGGAAGAGAGTCTATCCTGAAAAACATGTCTTATACACTGTACGGCGGTGCGGATAGTGATCGTTAGTTGCTAGTGCTTTTTAACCTAGGAGGCGTGGGAAAATGCAGGTGGCACTTGAATTCGCATACCGAGCGGAACAGAATTTCAGCTCCATATTTTGGATCGATGGTTCTAGTCCAAGAACAGTGTTTTACAGCATTCAGGATATACTTAAGACAATCACAAGCCATTATGAAATAAACAGTCTTGATGTGAATAACCCATGATTCAAAGCATTAACAGAGGTACTAAATAAACTATAAACCAGTGACTGGTGATATGAGCATAGGAGGTTTAAACAGTTTAGAGATGCCTTTCACCAGTGGTTATCCTATAAGGCTAACCGGAATTGGCTGGTGATACTCGTAACGTTGATGACCTTGAATCATACAATTTTCGCGACTTATTACCAGTGAAACCCTGGGGTGCGGTGCTGATCACGAGTAGAAGAACGGATTTAACTGTCACCTGGAAATCATTTGAAGTGCTGGAAATGGATGAGTCCGAGTCTGTGGACCTCCTGAAGAAAGCATCTGGCTTGTCTCTGAAGCACAACGCATGGCTCATAGACTGGCTGGATAAGCAGAGGTCCTGAGTTCAGTAAATATACACAAACTCATCATTCTGCCTGTCAGTCAGATCCAGCAACGCGGCATCGACCTGCCCAGCCTGTCCATCAACCTTGCCATCATCCCCGACAATCTTCCCATTCTGCTCCTGCGGCTCAATGTGGTTTTTCATCGACTTATCGACAATCCTCGCCTCTTTGCCATTTTGCACACGACGACGAGCCTGCAGGTGGTTGAGCCAGACCAGGTTGGCCCACTGCAGGAGGACGATGAAGAACAGCGCACAGAAGAGCCCCAGGCACGCGCGCAATCCTGGGTGATACCCAGGCGCGTCTTTCTTGTTCATAAGCAGGGGCCCGATGACGTTTCCAGCTGATGTCGCGCCGTTGTACAAGCTCATCACGATGGACTGCTTCGTGCTGCCTGCGGTATTACCCACAATCCAGACAACAGTTAGGGGGTTACCGCCGTATAGAAATGCGAGGAGATAATAGCCGGCCAGCAGTGCAGCTTGGGAGGAGCCGTCACGGGGTAGCACAAAGAGAAGAACCAATCCGGCAATCACTGGGAGCACAAAACAGTCAATCATGGCACCCTTCAAACGAGCGACTTGTGCGAGGTAGCTGGCTACCAAGATGACTATGACCTGCAAGGCGCCGAATGGCATGTTGAGCAGGGATGATGTGTATTTGTCGAAGCCGAGGCCGTTTATTAGGAGGGGCCCGAAGGTGGTGGTGACAATCGCACCAACATTTATGAGCATTGCAATGGCAACCCAGCCCCAGGTCTTGGGCTCTAAGAGTGCTTCCCAGACGTGAGACATTTTGAACTCGCGGTTACCGGTTCCCGTTTGGTTGGCGTAGACCCGTTCCAGGGCTTGGGCTTTTTCAGTTTCGGTGAGGAAGCGGGCGGACATTATATCGTCGGATACGCGCCAGTATGCGAGCGGGGCGGATACTATGGTTAAGAGGCCTGCGAAGAGGAATATACTGGAGGAAAATGGTGGTTAGCCTGGTATAATGGTGACAGAAACGAGTGAAGGGGGATGGTGAGCACTCACATCTGCCACGGCTTCATGATATCTGACTCTATGTGCCCAAGACCATAGGATATAGCAGCTGCTGCCATTGTTGCCACCCCGTTCATCGAGTACCACGCAGCGACCCGCAAAGGCTGTTCTCCACGGCGATACCAGTGGCTGGTCATGACACTAAAAAGAGGAAGACATCCAGCCTCAAAGAGACCAAGGAAGAAGCGGGTAGCCATTAGACCACCAAAAGTATGGCACGCTGCCATGCATGCCTGGGAGATGCCCCATCCGAGACAGAGCAGAGGCATGAGACTTCTGTGCGGGACCTTGACAATAAGAAAAGAAGAGAACGGTTGCCAGACCAGCTGGGCAATAGGCTCGATAGATGAGACGAGGGAGTACTGGTACCCAGTCAATCCAGTATCCTCACGTAGACCAAAGGTTGCAGCATATCCGAGCACGGTCTTGTCGAATTTCTGTAGGAAATAGAGCCATATGAGGACAACGAGGATGTTTCGGTCGATCTTTCGGCGGATTCGCTTGCTCTCTTCCTCAGTTATGGGAACACGTTCGATGTTGAAGGATTCAACAACGTCCTCCTTTCCGTCACTGTGATGAGCTTGCGTTATTGACATGGTGGCGATGCAGTGGGTTGATGGAGAGATGCTGTGTCAGGCTGCTGCGTGCTGTGGTATTTATGTCGAGACCCATAAACATGACCTCCATATCAAAGCCTCCTTGGAGTATGTTACTTCGGTTGCACCTGGGGTGCCCCGCATCTTCTCCAGGATTTCTTGCACATCGCCTGTGCGTACTCCAATAGTAGCGCTCCGGAACTAGCAATGATGCAAAGCGACTTATCCGTGAGCACTAATCCGACCTACATCACCGCCGGTTTGCAGAAGGCAGCACCTCGCAGTCCGCCGCTCTCGGATAAGTTATATTCACATTCATCATAGGGCGCTCGAAGACGGCTAGGCCGCCTTCATATCAGAGCAGGAGCGTACCACTGCTCTTCTCGTACCATAGTAGCAGACAAGACACCTTTGCAAATCCGGAGCGAGGTTTGCTTCGTAACTAGAACAAACCCCGGCTACAGCGGAAGGTGGACTCTTTGGCCAGCCAACGGATGAAGACACTACCCTTTCCGGGTCATATGGATATTGCCTGTACAATAAGTGAACCATCAGGGAAATTCGACAGCTGGAGGCTTCAGCGTACTCATGCCATCGCTTGACTTTTCTCACTTCAAGTCAGCAATTTCAGATATCTTGTCGTGTGGGCGTCTTGAATGCCAATGCCACATGCCAACAGCCAAGAGACCGTAGCTAAGCGGAGCTTGACTGTGAAAGCTTTCTGGGCAGCTCCGTCTTCTCTTGTCTTTTCCGCCACGATCCTGACTTCAATCCACAGCCTTGAGCGGATCGTCGTTCCGAACGGATAACCTTGCTATCACAGCAGCATCATTTGGAGCAGAAGGAATGCAATGCCTGTTCAAACAACCCTTCTGGTTCGCCAGGTTCCTGGTAAGGTGTCGACTGGCTCGGAAAAGGGCTGAAGGAGGACTATGACCTTGATTATGTCTTGATTTCATAAGCATCTCATGGCGATCATCCATATATGGATACCCTTTGCTGCCCGCCCCCATGGGGAAAAGGAGATGGAGAATACGGGCCAAGCCTTGCGTCAATACTCGACGGAAATATTAACGGCTACTTTCCCGACGCTAAACCCACCATGGCCATGTGCCCCTCACTTCGGTCGGCTTTCCTCCGAGCTCGCTCCCCTACGAACAAACACTCTCCTTACTTCAAACTCATTCCACTCTCCTCATCCTCTCAAAATCCACGTCGTACACACATTGCCATGAAGCTCTTATACCCTACCTCTGTCCCGCTCGACGTCCAGAGCTTGCACGGATTCTCCGTGTCACTGCACCCTTATGATGTCAAGTCTCCGATCCCCGAAGAGCACGTTGATGCCGACATCCTCGTCACCTGGTCCAACTCTGCCGATAACCTCAAGGACGCCGCTCAACGCCTGAAGAACATAAAATGGATTCAATCCCTCGCAGCCGGCCCTAATGACGTTCTGAACGCTGGATTTGACACCTCGAAGGTCACAGTTACCACTGGCGTCGGTCTCCACGACTACCCCGTCGCCGAGCACACTCTCGGCCTCCTGCTCGCCGCCGCCCGCCGCTTCTTCGAGATGCGCGACTACCAACTTCAGTCCAAGTGGCCGGGACATCTCGGTGGCTCATTCCCGCGAAGCGACTTCACCACATTACGCGGTTCTCGCATCCTCATCTGGGGCTTCGGTAGCATCGCCAAGACACTGGCCCCGCATCTGACTCTCCTCGGCGCCCATGTCAAGGGTATTGCTCGAAGCGCGGGCGTCCGTAACGGCATCGAGGTTTTCGCCGAGGACAAACTCTCGGAGCTCTTGCCGGAAACTGATGCGCTGGTCATGATCCTCCCGGGCTCTGCATCTACGAAAAATGCGCTGAATGCCGAGAGACTCAAGCTGCTCCCCAAGCAATCGTGGGTTGTTAACGTCGGTCGCGGCGTTTCAGTCGACGAGGAAGCGTTAGTGGATGCTTTGGAGAAGGGAGAGATTGCCGGTGCTGCCCTTGATGTGTTCAAGACTGAACCGCTGCCTGAGTCGAGTAGGCTGTGGAAGGCTCCTAATGTGATTATCTCGCCGCATGCTGCCGGTGGGAGGCCCGTCGGCTCGACTGAATTGATTGCGGATAACTTGCGGCGGTTCCTGGCTTCGCAGCCTCTTAAGAACAAGCTCTGAATGTATATAGAATGATGAGTTTATCCTGTCCATGAACATATATAGAAATAGAGGTCTTTAGCAGTTAATACCAATGGTTAGTCCACTTGTGGTCGCTTAGGAACATGTCAGGTATATATATAAGTGTCGGTCACAGCCAGACTATAAGCGGTTCTTTTCAAGACAAATCATCAAGACATGAGAATCTGCTGGATGACTGGATGTTCTAATAATCATTAAAATACACCAAAATTAGCTCCGTTAAATGGGCTGTTCATGTTGTAGTCATGACGTCCAAAGCACCTGGACCCTGAGAAGTTGCTTGGGTCATGCGGGGCAGAAGCTTCCTCTCAAGCTTCTTTAAACCTTCCATCTCCCTCGCCGCCAGTCTTTCGTTTCTCCTGCTTGCATCTCTCAAGGTCTTTAATATTCAAGATGGCTTACTAGTTTATTTCACAAATTTCCTGACACGGTTAATCAGCCTTCAACCCCATCAGCCCAAGCGGACCCCGCAGCCGCGAAGCGCCCCGCATCCTTATCTTAGCTCTGGCGACGGGCCGACCGCTACTCCTCATCCTCAGCTCCTCGGTCTTTAAACGTGCAGATATCCCTCTCATAGAAAGTATTTTGCCGGCACCATGTCGGTCAGCCTGACGACCTACCCACCGCTGGGTCAGGTCACCTGCGTCAAGGGCGAAAAGGTATGTCTGCTGACCTCCGCATCCGATCGTGTGATCTGTTACTGAGCGAAGAAGATCAACTTCACAGTGATACTTGAATCGGACTCGGAACAGGATTTCGAAGTCCAGATCTGGCATAACAGCGAGTCCCCCGAGTGGACTGCGCTTCCTCTCGAGAAACGTCCCTCCACGAGTGTCCCGCAATTGACCGGTAATTCACCTCACACTCCCGGCACTCGAGCCATCTTCTCGAAGGAGATACCTCGTCCTCAGTCGGGTACAGCCGAGTTCACCGTGCGATACCGAGAAACCTCGGATGCGGACTGGCGATGGGGAAACAAGGAGCACGGTGTGGATAACGGGGAATTGGTCTTCACGGCAGTGGATCTCGGCTCGGGTGCGTCAGCGGAAGATTTCGGCAAATACTTTGTCGACCTGTCTTCCGATATCACCGTCGAGGTTCGGAAAAGCGAGGCTCCCGGCGCGTCGCTATGGCAGCTTTCGGGATCTGTGGGTCCCGCGAAGGACGGGCATTCGGGCGTGGCCCAGATACCTCTTGGAGTCCCGTCCTCGGTTGCTAGGTTCTTTGCCCTTGTGAGGCTGGTAACGCCATGGCTTGGTCCGAGGCAGGGCAAGGAACTTACGCTAGACAAGGACGCAATTTTGTGCTCGTTTCTTCGGACGGACGGCGTACATGTTGTGCTACTCGGTGTTTCCGGGATAGACGACGTCCTCACGACATTTGAGTCGGGGTCAAACGGCAGAGTTGTGATAAAGTCGCGAAATGATAATGCGACAACCGCACGATTCCAGGTCCTAGCAGCCGCAGCGGATGAGTTTGAAGTAGCGATGAGCGCCCTAATCTACGAGGCACGGAAACTGGTGAGGCCATACGAGGTAGCCACGAAACACGACCCAAAAGCAGAATGGCTTTCGAGCTGGTACGATGGCCTGACATACTGTACCTGGAACGGGATCGGGCCGGATCTGACGGAAGATAAGATCTTATCTGCACTCGATGAGCTAAAAGCTCATGGTATCAAGATCAGTGGTCTGATTATCGACGATAATTGGCAGGCGCTTGATAACGAGGGTGGTGGGGGTTGGGAGCGTGGGTGGAAACAATTTGAGGCGAACCCGAAGGCATTTCCAAATGGACTTGCCAAAACAGTAACTGCAATCCGTGAGCGTCATCACAATATCGAACATGTCGCAGTTTGGCATGCGCTGCTTGGATACTGGGGCGGCATATCGCCTGACGGAGAGCTGGCAGCTACATACAAGACAAAAGAGGTGAAATTGGACAGCGACATCAGAAGCTCCGTGCTTGCAATCGACCCAGATGATATCCAGCGGTTCTACAATGACTTTTACAAATTTCTCTGGTCCTCCGGGATTACCGGCGTCAAAGCAGACGCGCAATCCTTCCTGGACCTCATCAGCGACCCTAAAGACAGGAAGAGATTCACGAACGCCTACCAGGACGCCTGGTCAATTTCATCGCAGCGTTACTTTGGACCAAAGGTCATTTCGTGCATGTCTCAACTGCCTCAAATAATCTTCCATTCCCAACTTCCCACAAACAAATCCACCATCGTCGTCCGCAACTCCGACGACTTCTTCCCCAATATCGACGACTCGCACACCTGGCATGTCTTTTGCAACGCCCACAATGCACTGCTCACAAGATACCTCAATGTGCTACCAGATTGGGACATGTTTCAGACGGGCCACGCCTACGCGGGATTTCACGCCGCGGCACGATGTGTCTCTGGCGGGCCGATCACTATAACAGATACACCAGGCCAGCACGGTATATCGATCATCAACCAAATGACGGCACAAACCATCCAGGGCAACACAGTCACCCTCCGACCAAGTGTCGTCGGCCGCACGTTAGACATGTACCGTGACATCAACGAAGGACACATCCTCCGGATAGCAACATATACAGGGCGCGCACGTACAGGAAGCGGGATAATGGGCCTGTTCAACGTCTCTTCAACTACGAAATCAACTACCATCATCGTTGAAGATTTCCCAGGTATATACAGCGCGAACGGCAACGAGAGAACATATATCGTCCGCGCACACAACAGCGGCAAGATCACCGAAAAGCTCAACGCGGCCTCGATCATCCACATAAAGCTCGAAACAAAAGGATGGGAAATCCTCACGGCATACACAACACAATCATTCAAATTGAAAGACAATACCACGCCAACACAAATCGCCGTCCTCGGCCTGCTAGGCAAAATGACGGGCGTCGCGGCACTTCTGGGCTACGATGCATATATTCAGAGCAACGGGCAGTTCCGCATCGACGTCAACCTGAAAGCACTGGGCGTCCTGGGCGTGTATGTCTCGGATCTGGCGCAGTGGGATATTGATGACGATCTGATGATTTTGATTTCGGGTCGACCAGTCCCAAGAAAGACAGTTTGGAAAGAGGATGGGAGGGTTCTTGCAGTTGATCTTGCGGAGGCGTGGGAGGCGCTGGGGCTTGAGGCCGGGTGGAGTAATGAGTTGCGGTTGAGTATATACCTTGGCTAGCCGGCTATCTTTACTAGAGCACAGACACAGACACAGACACAACACAGTTCATAGATCACAGAACAAGGTCCGTTATTCTCATTGTTTAGTATGTAACAGCCCTCCACCCCCGCCTCGGTACAAACCCCTGCACCCCCTCATCGCGGAGTACATCACCACCGACCCGCCCCGTAACAACACTCCGCTCAACCTCCGGCCCACGAACATAGAACGGGTCAAACCCAGTTAATTGCCCAGACCGCTTATCAACTCCGCGCACCCATCGTCTCCGCACGACACCGGACTCGTCCTTTCGCGCCTCGCGAACGAACCCGCATCCGACTCGGTCGAGCCCGATGAACCACCGGCGTTGGTGGACCGAGCCGATGTCGTTGACTGCGCCGGGGTACGCGTTGTGCAGGCGGATTAGGTAGTCTGAGTCGGGGTTTGATCTGTTATCATCTGCGTCGGAGTGTTCGGCGTGTTCGTGTTCGTGGTCATCTACCTCCTCGTCGTCATGACCCTGTCCGCGCTTCCGCTTCCCCGACGAGGAAACTCCATCAGATCCCGTTATCCCAGACCCGGTATCATGATTGGCATCTAAATCTGAATCCGACGTAGTCGGCTCAGTCCGCTTCTTCTTCTCCATAGCATTCTTCTGCCGCCTCCTCTTCTTCGGCGTCGCTGATATCGAAGCTGGTGTAGCAGGACCCCGGAAATCGGTCTTGTCGCGGCGCAGGAAAACAGTGTAGTTCTTTGGTAGGCGCGTGCCGTGGAGGCGGAGGTTTATTTTGTGCTGTTCAGTTCTATGTGTTAGTTTTGGAAGAACAAGATACGAGGAGTAGAGAGGAGGGAACGGTGGGAGGGGAGGGAAGGGAAGGGACGTGTACATTCTGGAATGCCTTGCGGAGTTTTTCGCTTTCTGTTGGTTTGTGGGGTCCTCTGATGCCACTGCTACCAGGCGAAGAGGCATTGGCAGGCGTAGACTGGTGTGTAGAGCGCGTATCCGATGCCGAGTCTATCTCCGTCTCCGTCTCGGGTTCCCGCTTGCTTGCCCGGCGCGGAAGGACCTCGTAAACCCCGGTATCCCAGATAATCATACTCCCCGTCTTCGCAGAGGCCGTTTCGATGAGGTGGTTCTACCGTATATAAACAGGTTAGCCACTCGTAGCATTGTTTCAACAGAAGTAACACAAGGAAAGAATAAGGAAGCACACACCCACAAGCAATGCACCCTCGTCTCGGTCGCATTGCGATTCGCCCGTTTCGAATTCGGATCCCCCGGTAGACCATACATAATCGCCCAGCTGACGGAGCTGGAGGCCGAGATCTGCAGACGCAGGTCATAGTGCGGGCCGGCGATCGGGTGGTCGTGTTGGTGGATGACGAAGTGGTTTCCCGTGGGGTGCGCGTTGGATGTGTAGAGGGTGCTCCAGGCGTCGAGGGGGAGGATTGGAAGACTCGAATTTGGGGATGGATTTGGAGTTGGATTGGTACTAAGATTGGAACCGGTGTGGTGTTGTGGTGGTGGTGTCTGAGCGTGAGGGGGGTTGGGGGCGTATTTGCGGAGGTGTGCGGAGATGGTCTGCAGGTGGTTGTCGGTCGATGCTTGGCCGGCCTCGAGGGCGGAGAGCGACACTTGTGGTTGTGTTTCTGGTCGTGTGCGAGTGCGGGGAGGCGGGGAGATGGACTTGATCAGTGAGGAGATGCGTCGCTTTAGGTTGAGCGTCTCGTATTGCTGTTCCTGCTCGTGTTTCTCCATCTCCAAGCTCTCACGCGAGTCGCTCTCCTCGTCCGTCGGAGATGCAGGTCAAGTTGGTTGTTGCAAGCGACTAACCGGGCGGAACGGGCGAGCCACCGACGTCACCGTGGCCGCGTAGTCAGCGCCCGGAAAGCCCTAAGTGAACTAGCCCGAAGCAAAGCGAGCGTGGTGAGACAGCATTGCTGCAGAGATTTCATGCCATGATGAATGCCATGCATTTGAGAAACGCAGAGTGGACTCGGCAGATTGCGCGATTTTACCCAGGGTCGCAATTGCAGCAAACGAAAGTACCGTAGACGGTCGGCCAAATGCAAATCCTTGCAGCGCGCCACCGGCTATATCCGAGTGGTATTGGGAGCGACAGGGACAGGGGGCAGCGATAAGATGTTGCAATGGAAATCTGCATCGTCGAGTACCCCTGTGCAATCAATCAAGAGGAGTTGATAAGCAGATCTGCAATACCGCATTTGCATACTTTTTGAGGTTAGAGGTGGTGAGATGCAGCTCGCTGATAAGATACGCATGGGCGATGAGGCGTTCCCGCAAGCGGCCACTCTGCGCCTCTGGACAGTTTGTCCTATTTCGTCGACGACTCCGCGATAGGAAAACGTACGATCCCTCGGAATGTCCTCACCCAACTCTTCGAGTGCAATTGCAGTCTCACTCAGATACCTTGGTTCATGATTTGGGGCCCCAGACGACGTTAGCGCGGGAAATTGATGGTCAACCCACAGGTTTAATGAGCCAATCTCCATTGTCCCCCGGCTAAGCCACGCCCACGGATACGACGCCTGGCACCGCCCCTGATTTGCCTGCAGCGGATCCACTGCCCTGTGCCAAACACGCCGTCCCCCACGGTAGGCTGCTTCGGGCAAGTCTGCGGTCCATCGCGTGCGCACTGGGGCTCACCACCGCCTGTTAAGCCCTGCGAGAGGCTGCAGCATGGCGATGAATCTATGGACAAGAAACCTGCGTCCTATCCCAGCACTGCATAGCAGAGGCAAAGCGGGACGCACGCTTTTTTTTGCCAATCCGACAATGCAACCTATAAAGACTCTCATTTAGGCCGCCGTTTTTCTCTCTTTTTTTTCTTGCTTTGATTTTCTCTCACGCTTTTCTGTCCGTGTCCTGCGACAGAAACCACCAGCCAAGATGAGCGCAAAAGCCCCCTCTTACACCACGGAGAAGGGCTCGCCCGACTATTCCGCCGATGTCCAAGCTACAACCGTATCCACGGGGACCGCATCAGGCCTGCACCGCCGCCTCGCCAACCGCCAAATCCAACTCATCGCCATCGGCGGCTCAATCGGCACAGCCGTCTTCGTATCCATCGGCGCAGCCCTGGCAAAAGGCGGTCCGGGATCCCTGTTCATTGCATACACAATCTACTGCGGGTTCCTGGCAATGGTCAACAACTGCCTGGCGGAGATGTCGATCTACATGCCCGTGAGCGGAGGGTTTATCCGGCTCGCGGGGAAATGGGTCGACGATGCGCTGGGGTTTGCGGCGGGTTATAATTTCTTCTTTTACGAGGCGCTCCTCATTCCGTTTGAGATTACCGCGATTAATCTGGTTCTTGGGTTCTGGAGGGATGATATTCCGCCTGCGGCGGTTTGTGCTGCTTGCATTGTGCTCTACGGGTGAGGCGCCCTTTTCCCCGGAAGCCTATTTTCTCTTTCCCCACTCTTTCTAGCACTTTTTGATCGACACTAACAACGTAAAGCCTCTTGAACGTCTTGGCCGTAAAGGCCTACGGCGAATCCGAATTCTGGCTCTCCGGAGGCAAAATCATCCTCATCTTCATCTGCTTCTTCTTCACCTTCATCACAATGGTCGGCGGCAACCCGGCTGGCGACGCCTACGGCTTCCGCTACTGGAACAACCCGGGTGCCTTTGCCCAATTCCGAACATCAGGTGACCTCGGCCGCTTCGAGGGATTCCTCGCCTGCGTCTGGTCTGCGGGATTTGCGTGCGTGGGGCCCGAGTATATCTCCATGGTCGCTGCTGAAGCGAAGCATCCGCGACTGTATATCAAACGGGCGTTTAAGACGGTATATTGGCGCTTCGGCGCGTTCTTCATCGGGTCTGCGCTCTGCGTCGGGATCGTCTGTTCGCAGATGGATACTTCTCTTCAGAAGATTCACATCGAGGGGACGGCTGATGGATCTGGATCTGCCGCGGGTTCTCCGTATGTGATTGCCATGACGAATTTGGGGATCGACGGGTTGCCGCATGTTGTGAATGCGCTGCTCATTACGTCGATTTTCTCCGCGGGAAATACATATACCTACACGGCAACGCGAATCCTCCACTCACTCGCCCTCGAGGGCCGCGCACCCCGTGTCCTCCGCACATGCACGAAATCCGGAGTTCCCATTTACTGCTTCATCATCGTCATGGCCTTCCCCTTCCTCTCGTTCCTGCAGGTCTCTTCTTCGTCAAACACAGTCCTCACCTGGCTAACGAACTTGATTACCGCCGGAGGCATCATCAACTATATCATCATTACCACAACATACCTCTTCTTCTACCGCGCGACAAAAGCGCAGGGCTTCGACCGGACAACGCTGCCCTACACAGGCTGGTTCCAGCCGTATTCTGCATGGCTCGGTCTCGCGTGGATGACCACCGTGGTGTTTTGTTACGGGTACGCGAGCTTCAAGCCGTGGAGCGTTGATGGGTTTTTCACGAATTATACGATGGTGGGCGTGACGCCGCTTCTTTATGTGGGGTGGAAGTTGATTAAACGGACCAAGTTTGTTAAACCCCACGAGGCGGATCTTGTTTGGGAGGCCCCGGAGATTACAAAGTATGAGGAAGACTTGTCGATCGTTGAGCCGCCGACTGGGTTCTGGGAGGAGATGCTTGGGCCGTTGAAGCGGAGGAAGAACGTAAGGTCTCAGGAGGTTTAGGTGCGTTGAGGTTAGATGAAGAGGGTGTTGTAGATAGGAGAGGTTAGCCAAGGCTTTGGTCTGTACATTGATCTACTGGGTGGGAAGAGAGGTGGTTTTAGATCACTTTTGCTATACTATGACATAACGTGCTACTATATCCATGCATATCGACGAATGATACCAGTTGTGCGTTCTACGCAAACCTCAATCTAAAACAATTCCTCATTGAGGCCTTTATCGAGACCTTTATCGAGACCTTTATCGAGACTTTCATCAAGACTTTCATCTAGGCCTTCATTAAAAGGCTTTAGGCAAGCTCAACGTTTACTTTATAATAAAAAAACTGATGAGGGTTTTAACATACACTAAAATATTAGAGGAAGGGCTTAAGCAAGAAAAAAAACACATTTCTAAGGGAGCGTCTGAGCAATTCCGCGGCCTCGCAAGCCATACAGAATATTGGTGCCTCAGGCGTCAATATTGATCGGCTATTCCCGACCAAGCTAGCGCGTATTTTGTCTATCGCGTGCTGAGCTCGCCATCCTTATCTTCAACCACATCCTCAATCCCATTTGACTTTTAGTTTGATGATTCTGACCCCCTGTGTGCTTGACATGCGGGTCGCCCGACTATAGCCTCATTAAATATGCCTCCGGATAGAGGCCGCGCCTCGAGGGCCTGTGCTTCCTGTAGGAAACAAAAGACCCGCTGTTACGAATCAGGCGTCACCGGAGGTCCATGCCTCAGATGCGAGCGACTTAGACAGCGGTGTTCTTTTACTCAAGATGCACTCGAGGATCATCCGATACCCGACTCTAGCACCGTCTCACGGTACGTTTCCCGTTTTTATTTCCTTGACCTGAAACTCAGTATGTGCTAGTTTGGAACGCCTGGAAAAGGTCGTCGCTCGTCTTCTTGATCGGCTTGGAGAGGACTCCCACATCTTTGACGATAATCCAGACCACAATGCAAATAATCGAGCGACTGCAACAGAGCCAGTCCCCGTGCCAAAAAGTGCCGACTCCTCCGCGGCTCCTGTCATGGTAATCCGTGAATTGGCAGCAGACACCGGCATTGAGCTACCAAATACATCCCAGCCCATTGCCCTTGATGGCCTTGTTCCTCCAGATCTTGCTTTGCACCTCGTCTCCATGTCTGTGTCCTCCGCGTTTGCTAGCAATGATGGATGCTAACCCGTGCAGATTCCAGGAGCATTACGGCCGCTGGGTCTTGTTTGACCCTGACGAAGACCTCCAAGACCTGCTAGGCCAGCTGAGAAAATCGCCGCTTCTTTTCAGTGCATGTTGTCTGATTGCTGTGCGGCATACGTCTCAAGATCTTGCCGCGACGCTCGCTCCGAAGCTTTACGAATGTGCTCGTTCACTTGTTCAGAATGCACTCCTTGTGTCTCCTCAGCCGCTCGAGTTCTTCCAGGCTGCCCTGATACTATGCATGTGGTCCACAACGGTCGGGCAAGTGCCCCTCAGCATAGATAGCTGGTTACTCAGCGGCTTCGCTCTGCAACACTGCCAGTCAAGCTCTTTGTTCTCAGCAGTGATTGGCGCAACGTCATCTACGGCAGGGCTTAACCGGGATATTCTAAATCGCTGGTTCCTCTGGAACCACATCTGCCTCGTCCATCTCCATTATTCTGTCGGAACCAGCCGGCGGTCAATGCTGCAAGACTGGCACTTGGCGCGGTGCCGCGCCATTGTTGGCTCCGATCGCGCCACCAACTACGAGTTGCGAATGGTCGCTGAAATCTACCTCTATCGAACTGTATACGAACACCTGGCTGGACCGGTGGATATACCGCAGTCGATGGCGGCGCTTCAGGCTTGGAGCAAGGAATGGCATTTCGTTCTCGGTACGTTACTTTGTCTAACTTACGAACCGTACTGATCGTCCTAGAACAACCCCGAGCGCAGTTCCTGATGATGGGCTTTCATTTCTCCCACCTCCTGCTTTATGACAGATGTTTAAAGTCAAAATCTGCGCGGGCAAAGGAATCAGTAGTCTCCGAAATGCTTTCCCACGCAACGACCATCATCCGCTTGGCTATGGACACCGTTGACGAGCGCACCCGACATTTGAGCGACCACATTTATCATATGATCACATTCGCTGCCATCTCCATATGCCGTCTACTTGGTAGCCCCGAGCATTATCTTGGGTCGACTCATGATGTGGCCGAACTGGACCTGTTGATCAACAATTTGATACAATGGCTGCAATCCATCGGACTACCCTGCCACGCCGCCCACACATTCGGACTCATCATCACCCAGGTGCAGCGGAAGATGCGTCCCCAAGTCGAGACCACCGTGCCGAATCCCCCAACTGATATCCTGACTGAAGACTTTACTCGCTTCTGCTTTCCGGAATTTCTGGGAGTCGCCGCAACACCCAACGGTGCTTGGGATGCAACTCCTGGATTTGCTTTCTTTCCGCATGACCTTCCCCCTGATGGAATGGATTGAGAACGTTACAAGCATATTATAAGAACTGACAATCTACTTTACCTAAATATCACGTCTACCGCATATTGAGACCACTCTGCTGATCCATCACCGACCAGTATACCGCTTCTCCATCCACCGAAAGATGGGAAACGAAATCGCAGAAAAGGCAAACGTCAACTCGTGCCCGATATTCGCGCCACCATCCCCAATCAACTTTGCAATCGGCCCAACGTACCACGCCACTTTCATACCAAGCGCAGCCCCCACGAAGCCGAAAGCAAATGCGCCTATTGCGGCCCATCCGAATGGGAGATAGGCCGGGTCATTCCAGGCATCAAGATCGTATCCCTTCCAACCGCGGCGGAACATGAGATGTTCTTCGATCACTAGGGTAATGTGGATGACTGTCCAGTATCCGATGACACTTAGAAGCGTCTGCAGTGTGTCGTCAAAATACTCGGCCGCACAGCAGCCTATGGTGATTGCTGCTACGAAGCCGAAGGTAACCAGGACGACGCGGGGGACTTTTAGTGCCCATGGGCCGAAGTTTTGTGCGTGAAGGGCAAAGGAGTAGTTGTTCGGGATGTTGTTCTACACACGTTAGGAACTTCAACTGGGCCAATTGAGGTTTGACATACCGGAATCGCACTCAGTCCCGCAAGGACCATGAGAAACTTTCCAAATCCCCCAGCCGGTTCGAGGGCCATCTTCAGCAGACCGCCTACCCCGAACTCGTTATGTGCCTCCCTCCATTCGGGATTGGTGAGAGTACCCGAGTACAACGCTGCGCCTAGTGTCTGCACCAGCACGGTCGGAACGAAGATGCCCACGTACGTGGCCCAGAAGATCTTATACCGCGGCGTATCAACCGGCATGCGAACATTATAATCCGCCGCGCAATTGATCCACGAAACCGCAAACGAAAAGATACTCGCCACGAACGTCAGAACCGGTGCAGCCCGATTCGGTCCACTGATTGGATTCGGGTCTGCCCCTGTCAGTTGCGAGGCGCCTGTACCGGCAGCGACGCACCAGACGATCAGCGGCGAGATCCAGGCGTATGTATCGAGGTGATGGATCCAATTCAATCCGAGCGCGCAGACGATCCAGACCACCGTGCAGATGATTATCACGCCCGCCCAGGTCGGGCACTTTCCGTCGGAGAGGGCGTTGAGCACAACGGCTCCGGAGATTGAGTTGATTGCGTTCCAGCCGGTTGTTGCGACCATGGAAAAAATGACGACGAGGATGTTTCCCCAGTACCCGAAGGAGTAGCGCCTGGCGAGTTAGTGCTACGCGAAACTAGGGAGGAAGATGCGGGACATACGAGAAAGTCGTCATTCGTAACCCTGTCAACCCGAACGCTGCAGTCCATGCTGGCAGCAGGTTGCTTACGACGTTGATTGTCAGAATCACCGCGAAGCTGTCCCAGAACGGGAGACCCAGGATGCCCCCAAGCGAGCCGACGTTGAGCGTAGCAACAGCCATGTTCGCGCTCAGCCTGTACGGTCAGCATAGATTCCGTTGATTCTCCGGATTTCAGGAGAACACATACCAAAAAGTGCAAGCATTCCAGAACTTGGTCGTATTGTGCTGACGCTCCTCATCAGTGACGCGCTCAATGCCCTTCATCTCAATCTTGAGCTTCGTCTGAAGCCAGGAAGAAGACTGCACATCTGGTTCAAAGTCCGAGACCGCATCTGGCGCGGCCTTGTCGACGGAGGAGCTTCTCTTGTCGGTTTCCATAGCTGCGCTGCGAGTTCAATGTCCAGCAAGCTTGGGTCGCAAACCCCAAACCACGCCAGGACCTCGCTCCTTATCTACATCACCTTCCCTGACCTGCTTATCGCTGTTCCTTCACCGCGGCATCGGGCCGATGTCGTCTACTTGTGATAGTGATTGCGTGCTTACAGCCTCTAGCCTGCATAACTCGTGGTGGGTTCCAATTTGGACAGGTAGGTTAATATCCAATGGAGGTGTGCTTCAGGGCTTTAGATCACGTGGTTATTAGCCAATAGCCAGCTGCGCCTAAACGCCAAGTCAGCGATGATTGGGTTTGGATCACGTGATTGCAAACCCACTTCAGTGGCCGGCCAATACTTCAAGTTTTGATGCGCCTCCGTATTAATGTAATATGCCGCCCTACCTGTCCAAATTGAACCCCACTACCAGTTATGTAGGCCGTATCTTACCTACGGCACGCCGCGGCGAGCTGATCCTAGGGCACAAAGCACTACATATTGGCGAACTTTTGTAGCCATAAATTGCTTCGCTTTGCCTGCACTAACCTCAGACCTGCTTCCTCTTGCATCTCATTGCTCAATCCTCAACTGATCGCGCAATCGCAATGGAGCAGCACACCTTCCGCCGACGGGGACTCGGCCTCCGGGGCGTCGACTCCAACCGCGTGGCTCCGGGCTACGTCCTCTATGCCCCTTTGACCTCAAACACAGCACACCTCGTCTCGCCATCCGGAGAGGAGGTTCACAAATGGACGCTCCCTCGCCGCGCGGGTCGACATGCTCGTATCTTGCCTAACGGGAACCTCGCATACAATGCCGCGCACCCGGACTCGCCGAACCTCTTCCCCATGTGGAAGAAGTATTGCGGCGGGGTGATGATGCAGGTTGATCCAGAGGGAAACGTTGTACGGAAATACGAGGATCCGCATGCGCACCATGACCAGAATCATCTTGATGATGGGACGCTCCTGTACACGACACTTGAACCATTGAGTGACGAGGAAGCGGCACGCGTCCGCGGCGGAATACCACGGAGCGAAGCGCCTGATGGGAAAGTCTACGCCGACTGCATCAAGCTCGTTGATCCCTGGTCTACATCGAACGAGTCCTTTTCGGCCGACTTCGAAGCCTCCGACGCAGGAAACGGTGGCGGCGGCGCAAAACTCCTCTGGTCCTGGCGCGCAATCGACCACCTGGACCTCGCCAAATTCACCCAGCACCAAGACTACCCGCGCGAGCACTGGCCGCTGATCAACAGCGTGTCGCTGGATTCAAACGGGGACATTATTGCGTCGTCTCGCAACACTTCGTCCGTATTTATCATCAGCCGCGCGACGGGCGAGGTCATTTGGCACCTCACGGCACCGATAGTGAACCAGCAACACTGCGCACACGAAATCAACCCTAGTACCGGCGACATCCTCATCCTCGACAACGGCGTCTTCCGCCCGGGTCTCGCCGTCCCCTTCTCGCGCGCGATCATCGTCTCCCGAACCACGAAACAGATAACCTGGGAATACAAGGATACCACAACCGGCGGGCTAGGCTTCTTCACGCCGTTTATGGGCTCTGCGCAGAAACTGAGAGGGAAGGATGGGAACGTGCTCATCGCCGAGGCCGCGACGGGACGCATCTTCGAGGTTACGGTTGATGGCGATGTCGTTTGGGAGTTTGTGGTCCCGCAGGTGAATGATTATAGTGGGGTTATGAGTGGGGAGGAGCTGCGGGAGATGGAGAAGATTGGGTTCTCGTATGCGAGTAATGCGGTTTTCCGGGCGTACAAGTACTCTGAAGGGGAGGTGCCGTGGCTTGCAGAGAGGATTAAGAGGAACTAAAAATACTTTCTGTTGGGTCAAGGGTTTTGTTTAGGTGAGGTTTGTGTGAAGCACAACTGGTATTATTTATTGATATGCATGCATATAGTTTCATGTCATGTCATACATTGTTTGTGAATATGAGCGGCATTAAAAGGTGACATTAATACATGATAGATTTGAGAAGCACGAGTTGGAGGACTATAGTGCAGGTGCGTATATAGTCACGTGCTGCTTGTTTATTAGTTATGACTTTTGCGACTCAACTTTCAGAACCTTTCAAATCTGCTATCTCGGTCCGAATAACCATTTACTCGATCTTGATGCCCAACTTTCCGAAATGGTTCTTGCCCCACTGTTCAATCGTTAGCACCGCTCTCACCTGTCAAGGGACAGCTCACTCACCATGTAGTCATACGCCTCCCTCGCCTTGTCAAGGGTAAACACCTTCTGGTCCACAACAGGATGAATATTATTCGCCTCAATGGCGCGGATCATATCCTGCATAAGCGCCTTGCTCCCGACATACACACCACGCACGGTACAAATGTTGCTCAGCGTATCCAGAACACCAGGCACCGTCTTGGGGTCGAATCCGCCCAGGAACCCAATGATACTAATGACGCCCTCGTACTTGATGCACTTGAAGCTCTGCTGGAGCGTTCCGGCACCACCGACTTCCATGATGTGGTCGACGCCAGCCTTGTCGCGCGTCAGGCCGCGAGCA
This sequence comes from Aspergillus pseudodeflectus, assembly GCF_044049435.1. Lineage (NCBI taxonomy): Eukaryota > Fungi > Ascomycota > Eurotiomycetes > Eurotiales > Aspergillaceae > Aspergillus > Aspergillus pseudodeflectus. Next base: position 781,055 of record NW_027263780.1, on the reverse strand, counting down.
ACCTCGCCCCAGTTTGGCTGCGTCTTGTAGTTGATGATGTGGTCGGCGCCGAGCTCCTTGAGTTTCTTGGCCTTGTCGTCCGACGAGGTTGTTGCGATGACGGTTGCGCCCGCGGCTTTGGCGAACTGGTTTTTTTCGTCAGATCATTGTCGTCGACTGGTGTTGGGCATGTAAGGGGTGGTGGTGGTGGGCCATACCTGCAGCGCAAAGATACTCACACCGCCAGTCCCCTGAACAAGGACAGTGTCTCCAGGCAGCAGCGGCTTCAATCCGTACAGCGCATTCCAGCTCGTCAACGCGGCGCAGGTCAGTGTGCTCGACTCGACATAGTTGAGATTGCTCGGGGCGCGGACGACGCCAAACTCGTGGAAGACGCCGTACTGGCGGAGGGTGCCGTCGAGGACACCACCGAGACCAGAGTGCGACGCCGGGATGTCGACGGCTCCGTACTGGTGCAGCTGGTTGAACAGGGTAACGACCTTGTCTCCCTTCTTGAACAGTTTCACTTTCGATCCGACCTCGACGACCTCGCCGGCTCCGTCGGATCCGGGGACGACGGGCAAGTCGAGGGGGAAGGGGTACATGTCCTGGATGACAGATCTGTTAGATCACGTTCGGGAGGGCTAGGAAGGGGAAGAGAGATTGGAGAGATACCTTGGGAATGGTCAAGTCACGGTAATTGAGAGAAGCACCGTGGAGCTTCACGAGGACGTCGTTCTCTCCGACCTTGGGCACAGGGCCATCGCCATACTTGAGCCCATCAAAGTCCTTTCCGCCATGGACAGTCCACTGCTTCTGCGACGAGGGGGGCATTTTTCCAATGTTCGATTCGCAATCTTTGCTCAAAAGTCGTCTCGAATTTCGGCAGCTTGCTCAGTGTTCAGACAGTTTCTCTTCGGTGGCCGGCGGGGCTGTTGTTATACCACTGCTCTGAAGATTTTGACGTAATTCTTTGCTGGACTCGAGAACGTAATTCACTGTGGACTCGAGGACGTAATTCATGGCTAGACTCGAGAAGATCCGCATTCTTAAGCTTAAAGTTATGGAGCTCTCTTTTCCCCTTCGCTTGAATTGTACACGGTGGATCGAGTATAGCGATGGATTGGAGATTTTATCCATGTCGCGTATAGTAGGCGCCGTTATACCCCACGATCAGCAGCCCGCACCACACCACATCATACCGCATGGCTGCTGCCCCACTACGTCATCCCGGCCGTTTTCCTGATATCTCGCTCCAACGGTTATATAAACATGCACTTTTGCCTTCATCCTCCTGATCCAATCCATCATCCTTCTTTTCTCGGAAAGTCCTCGATTCATCAAGGGACCCTCCCTCCCCGCCAGGAACCCAAGCAAAAATGTCCCTCAACACCGTAACCTCCGGCCTCGGCCAAGCAACCAACCAAGCGACAAACGCCGTCTCAAGCGCGACAAAACCCGCAACAGACACCGTGCAAGACACCACAAAACCCGTAACCGACGCAGCGACCTCAACAACCAACTCCGCCGTCCCGGGCGCATTCCCCAAGGACGAACCCCCGACCAACGAGCGCAACAACGTCACCATCCCCTCGTGGTCCGCCATCTGGACCAACTTCGTCACCTGGGTGAAGGGCCTCATCCCGCGCGGAATCGACATCTTCGAAGCCGCCGTGCGCCGCTTCGTGACATGGCTCATCCCGCCGGAGCGGCAGGCCGCCATGTACCGGACGGCGATCGAGCACCCGATTGCGGGGTCGTTTATTGCGGCGCAGCTGCTGTGTGTGGGGATTCCGCTGGTGCTGTTTATTGCGGGGACGTTGATTTTCGCAGCGGTTGCGATGATTGTTTGGGTGGTGCTTTCGTTGCTCATTCTGGGTCCCATTGTGCTTGTTGCGAGTCTTTTGGGGATTAGTCTCTGGGGCTGGGGGTGGTTTGTTTTTGGGCTTGTGCGCTGGATTGATCGCTTGTTTTTGGGGGGTGTTATGGAGAGGTTTTGGCTTGCGAATGTTCAGAGAGAAAAGGAAGAGGAGGAGGCCAGGGAGAGGGAGAAGGAAGAACAGGAAACGGCAAAAGAAGGGGGAGAAAGTGGTGGTGATACCGGAGGTGAGGAGAAGAAGCAGTAAGATTGGGGTTGATGCTTCTGCTCATAGTCGTGTTAGGAGATGCGTGTATAGCTCTGGTTTCTCAGCGTCTGCTATTTCAGTGTATAATACCAGTCTTGCTTTATCTGTGTACCAAGAAATTTTTCCACCTTGATTGGCTCCATTGGCTCGGCTTCGGATTCCGTGGTAGATTCACGATTTCCTCCTCTTCGAACATATCCTCGACAAATGATGCCCTTGTTGGACATGTGAATAAAAGCTTCACGGTAGCCTTGGTTGACTCTGCGTGCAAGCCAACAAGCTGGTGAATTATCGTGGCAGTCTGTTCTCGTCTATCGGCTGGGTCCGTGAAGAAACTGAGCCCATCAACGACAACATAGAGGAATATATCGTTGGGTAACCTCCCCACCAATCGATGAAAAGCCTGGCAGAGACTAACTACACTGCGAGGGTCCACATCCTGGAGACATCGCTCTAGTTCGCCTTGCAAAAAGCCACGATATCTATCAATAAGCTGTAGCAGCAGGCTCATGATGAGTTCAGAAGGGTTGGCGTATACATCGGAGAGCCGCCGGTGCTGTCCGCAGAAGTAAGCCAAGGCAACAACGCTCGGCTGCTCAGCTGCAATGCGAATGAGAGACTCGAAGAGTTTGGCAGCTGTGTAGGAGACTTCGGATTTTGGCGTCGGCCGCCCCTGTCCGTTGATTAGGAGCGTTGAGGATTCGTCGATGGCCAGCCAGGAGCGTAATCTAGGGCTTTGAATCATTGCCATGAGTCTGTCCTGATCTAGATCATCCTTGTCTGGATTCAGCTTCAATAGGTTTGTGCAATCCCGTGGTATCACGGAGGCATCGTATTCGAATCGCTTTAGCAGCTCCTCCACCACGCCCGAGGGCGTGATCGGCCTTGACCTGATCCGTGGTGCGGCCTTATGTGGTCTAGATTGCTGCACTCGCGTAGATATTTGGTTCGCTATACAGAGTCAGTCACGGTACAAGCCCGTGTTGGTATTACCTACCAGTGTCCACGAGAACGGTGGCAAGATCGTTAAGAACCTCGAGACGACGCAACACTTCTTGCACATCGCCGCCTACGTGATTTTGCATGTCAATCGCGGCTTGCTGAAGATAGACCGTCTCGTACTGTAACTGCAGGGACTGGTCCCCGAGTTTCTGCGAGAGAAAGAGGGCTCTTTCTTTTACTTGCTCGGCCCACCACTTGACCTCTTCCAGGCAGTCGTTGAGTTTGTCGGATTGTTCTGATGGCTTTACCAGGGCTCGCAAGCCAGACTCTGTCTATCTTAGTAGAAGCAAATTCCAAACGTCCAGATAACCTACTAAGAGAGTTCTTGTAGAACCACTTGAGGATGATTTGTAAGGTCTTCAGAGTGGCCTCGTAAAGATTCGCCATCCTTCGATGTATTTCCTCATCCTCTGGAAGGTTTTCCAGTGACACGGCTCGATCATTCAAGATGACAGGAAGCCGCTCGAGGGTTCTGTAAACGACACCTCGGTGATAACCAGCCTGCTCCATCGCAGTGAAGAGCGTCTGCAGACCAGCACAGAGCGCCGCGCTAAACGCAAAGTTCGAAGGTATAAAAGCGATGAAGACTTTCGCATCTTTTGCATTTCTGCAGAGAGCTCGAAACGCTCTCCGGATCTTGCCAGTGAAGCCTTGAACGTCCTGGTCACTGGCCGCCAGGCCGTCGAGGACATCACAGGCCTGGGTCATGGTCGTTTCAACGTCTTTCCAGTCATGGCTCAGGTTATGCTGGATTGGCTGCTGGCCATGCTTCTGCCGGTAGTTGTCGACAATTTCCAGGAAGCTATCGCGGGCAGTAAAGCAGTCCTTGTAAATTTCGTTGAGATCACTGGATCGAGGATCAGTATACTACAGTTGGAAAAAGGCATCCTGGCTCACTCATCGCTCGCACTCGAATTGGCCTTCAGGGTCCTGGTCCAGCGCTTTGTGTTAATATCGTAGGCGACGCCTGTTCGGACTCTGGTGTCTAGCGCCGGATGGTCCCGCCCATCGAGCCCCCGCATAAAGCGTACGACGTCGGTCTGTCCACTGTCGTTAGCTTTGGTAGTATCCAGATCCATGGTTCCGATCGTGAAACTGTCGCGAGATACGGTTGCAATCGTTCAACTGGGGAAGCTGGCAGCGGCTCGGTTCCATTTTGTTCTCAGCCTCACCTGGGCGCATACATTAGCGCTGCGGCTGAGGAGGGGTAATCAGGTAATCGCCCAACATCAACGCACCTCCTTTTGATTTTCCCACCTCCATCGCTCCTGCTGTTGTCAAGCCTCGCTTCAGGATGTCGCCCAAAGCTATTTCTGTACCAGTCCCGCGTTCACCTTCACCTCCAAAATCTCCCCGAGCCCCCAATATTATCGACGAGGCAGATCTTGGAGACGCTGAGGATGCGGGGCAATTCCCCACGGATAGCATCCCGGCAGAGAGGATCCAAGAGTCAGATGAAACCCCCATGCCTCCAGATTCAGAGGCTCCGGAAGAAGAGGACTCAGAGTCGATAACCTCAGATTCGACAAGGGATGGGAAGTTCCGACTTCCTCGTTCACGTGCAACAAAAATTCCCAAGGGAGCAACATTGAGGCGCAAAGGAGATAATTACTACGCCGCATCGGATGTATCGTATGAGGAGTATCAGAAGAGGCCTCTCAAGCCCCGTGTCAAGCGCCTAGTCGCAGGCCATCTTGCGCAAATAGCACGGGACACTGCCAGCTCCATCGACGTCTATTACCAGAGTGTGGTGCCTGACGCCGTGGTTAATGCTGCCTCGAGCACGGACAAATCTTCGGTAGGACGTACGAATGGGCTGCGGCAGCACGTCGACTGCCCTTGGGCGGTTCAAATCAATTCTCCATCCGTGATCGAGCGGTTGGCAGAAGTCTTGGGCGTGGCTGTGGCAACTTTCCCGGACCCTCTGATGTAAGTGTGAGCAGACAGCGTGAGATCTCCGGACTTGAGCTGATTGTCAACAGAATAACACATCCTTTCAAAGTCTGCAACCTCGTCACTGAGCCCAGGTATAACTGCTGATCAGAACAGATATTGGTAGCTTACGCAGAGATATCGCTACCTAAACCTAGTGCTCCGGCTCCAGCTCCAGCTCCAGCTCAAATTCCAACTTCTCGTTATCCGGATGACCATAACCAGATCCAGTCCTTTAGAGAAGAGCGTGGAAACCCCGTCGACCATCTTCGCTGCTTACAAGAGATTCTGGCGATCGATTTTCAACCTCTGATCTTGCTACGACAATCATTACGCGAGGCCTCACTGACGAAAATATCCTTTGACGACCTCTGGCATGTCTTCCACCCGGGAGATCTGGTTTTGTCCAAGAATGAAGGTCATGAGCAGCTTTATAGGGTCCTCGAAGCTCGGCAGGGCATTGGTCCGGCTCTTGCACCACCAGCGCGTGCTCCCAGACGCCCTGCCAGAGCACTCTCTGAGTCAGATTATTCTGGAGGCTCAGATAGCGAAGGCGAGGATCCCGATTATAACGCCTTTTATGTGTCCTGCGTGCATCTAGACTTTGACGGGACGTCTATCGGGCCCGCTTCAGCACAAGTTCCGATTCACTACTTCCCAGGAGAGAAAGATATAATCGCCCTCAATATATTCCCTGTAAAGTTTCTCTCACTCGGCCAAGACATTCAAAATCGGATGGCTGCGAGAGGGAAACGTTATATTGCCTGTCAAGGCCACATGAGGTGTGACGGCACCGCATACCGTCCATCCTGGACAAAGCCTACCCCGTCGGAGCTCCAGGGAGAGATATACATTGATGTCAAAACAGGGTACCGGGCTATTGGGGCGAAATACAAGCCATCGGTTACAAGGGCTCGTGTTGAAGAACTCTTCGATCGCCGCGATAATCTGACCGTGTATGACTACAGCCGACCTTCACGTCCGGCCCGGGAATTGCCACGTCGCTCCCGTAAGCCAGAAAGAACAGACCACGCTTTTGTCGATAAAGTACTTGCGCTCCAGGCAATGGATGCGCATTCAGAGTCTCTTAATACCATCCCCTTCGAGGAGGCAGCAGGCTTGTCTCCAGAGCTTTGTCAGCTCCTACCGTCTCATATTCTAGCCTACGCTTTCCAGGCTCGCAAATGGTGTAAGGAAAATCTCCCAGATCCGTATCAAGAGAGGATTACCTTAACCTATACCCCTAGATTTCGTCGACGTCGAGTGTGTTCAAGCGATTGACAAAAGTGATTCGGCTCTCCAAAACAGCTTTGATGACCTTGTAATTCCGGAAAACTACCGTGACCTCTTGATTGCACTAGTCCAGAGCCACACGTCGGAAAACAGGCAGAAAACCTCAATGGACCTCGTGCAGGGCAAGGGTCGCGGATTGTTTATCCTCCTCCATGGGCCCCCAGGCGTGGGAAAGACAAGCACAGCCGAGTTGATCGCCCTGTACACGAAGAGGCCGCTCTACTCCATCACCTGCGGCGACATCGGCCTCACGCCACGCCAGATCGAGACGAAATTGAGCAAACACTTTGCGCTGGCAAATAAATGGGGCTGCGTGCTGTTGCTGGACGAGGCTGACGTGTTTCTGATGAAGCGCGACTGGCGCGACATGAACCGAAACGCACTGGTGTCTGTTTTCCTCCGCGTCCTCGAGTACTACTCGGGAATCCTCTTCCTGACGACGAATCGCATCGGCGTCATAGATGAGGCTTTCAAGTCCCGCGTCCATATTTGTCTCAGGTATCCGACCATCAGCATCGAGTCGACTCGGTCAATTTGGGAGAACCAGCTCAACCGGATTGCTCGAGAAAACGCAGAAAAAAAGGTCAAGATAGTGTTCAACAAAGCCGAGTTATTCGGGTTCGCAGATAAGCACTATAAGCTCCACGCAGCCTCAGGGACGACCTGGAACGGCCGACAGATCCGCAACGCCTTCCAAACAGCCATCGCGCTGGGACAGCACGATCGGACCATCAAACTCCGCGAGAACGGGATGACAGAAGAAGACGCCGAAGCATCAGGAAAAGAAAAATACATGACGATCAAATTGACCCGCGGGAACTTCAGGAAGATCGCCAAGACAGCCAAGGACTTTGAAGACTACATGGTCAGTGTCCGGGGGTCGGATACCGTGCTGGCGCAGGAGGAGGCTCTGCGAGATGACGGATTCGATCCGGATAATATGGCCCCAGCACAGAAGGACTACCGTGGCTTGCTGTCTGTGTCTGTGTCTGGTGCTCGGCGTTCGCGGTCGGGAAATAGTCCCCCTCATGGTCCTGCTGGTGGGAGTTTATATGCTCATGACAACAAAGGAAAGAAGGTGGACTCGGATTCTAGTGAAAGTGACTCGGACGATGATTATTGAGTTCACTGTATATATTGGACATTGCCTTCAATAGCGTCAACAACAGAAATTGCTGTTTCTCACTTGCATGGACCGAAGCTTGCGCAGTAACATCACACCGAACATCTCATGACGACCAGGAATCGAGATGACCGAGATGAATATGACCTAAAAGTGAGCTGAGACTGGAACTTTTGCTGCACTTAAAATGAGACATACCCAACCGCAAGAGACGCGGAAAGCCTGCTGAGATATTCCGTAAGGTTCGATGGTACTGCTATCCACATCCATGTCCAACATCATCTCTCAAGCCCAAAGCACTGTCCGGTCCTAGTTTGAGTACCCAGTGAACCCCATTATAGGTGGTGGACGGACCAGATAGGGGAGAAGGGTCTCGCTTGATTCTGGTGACTATGGACAGCGGTCGCTCCTTCCCTCTATACGATGAATTGCTTATAGCTCTCCCACAAGGATGCCGCGACCTGGATCCACGGCGGGGCCAGCACATGCACCTTCCTCGCACACGCTCAAGGATCTATAAAGAAACAGGCCTTGGACATCCTAGCCTAACCCATATATACGGGTGGTACCACTAGGTAAAGAGACTACGTCCCCAAGCATCGTGGGCAGAGACTTTGCGCTGAATATTTGCCGGCTCCGTCGGTCTCCAGGCTTGCGCGCAACGCAAGGGAGATCCTGTTCTTCACCCGGTTCGCCCACCTGATAGCACATCTCTTCAAAGCATCGGAATAAGCTTGGTCAATGCAACTGCGTAGCTGCAATATCATCCACTTTCGACCTATCGCCCCCATCACAGTAGGAGAGAATTAGTACCCTAGGTAGAACCCGGAGTATCAGGCATGTCTGAATGCGACTCTTCGCAGCCCAACGCAAGGGCAGTACTATAGGCAATCGGACAGGAGAGGTATACGACGAGGTGAGCAATCCAAGGTCCAAGGGATGGCAGGCATTCCAGCGAAACCTCTTGCCGTCCTCACCGCGTCTCCTCCCCCGGCGAATCACTTGTGGCAGCTGCTTATTGACAAGCCATCACATCGCCATGCCCTGCATTGTAGTGTGTCCCTTGCAGAGCGCATATACGAGATCTGGTGTCCACGTAGCATTGGGTTAGGTGGAGGGGGTAATTGGCCGTATTCTCCAACTGAGAATGTGTGGTTCGCCTTGGCATTCAGTAGTGTGAGGCACCTGGCCCCTGGTATGCGGGGAGAAAGTCTGGGGTTGGAGATCTGTTGGTGTGATTGGATCGCCAGGAATACGAAGTGCATGTGGATATGAAGATCGTAGGATATGGATATGCCATAGCGAGAGTCAGTTTGAGCTGATCATCTCTGTCGAAGAGAGGGTTCACTTTGTGGGAGGGTCTTTGGTTGTCTGGAGTATAGTAGTATTAGTGAAGGACCGGGGTATAAATAGGATGATCCAGTCTGTTGTCGTTGATGGATCATCATCAATGAGAATCGTCCTCTTCAAGAACATATCATTCCTCCGTCACCACCGCTCCTGAATCAAACCTGAACCCAATCAAGAAAAATGAAGTACCTCGCCGCCATCGTCGCTGTTCTCAGGTAGGTCGTACCAACCTCTTCTTCGGCCGACACAGCCAGCCAGCTAACAAACAATGATAGCCTTTGTGTCTCCGGTTAGTCTATAGGAACACTCCATTCAGTGGTGACTTGGTCGAGGTTCTGACTGGTAGTCCCAGACACTCTCGCAATTTCCTGCGGCGCTCAGGGCTCCTCCAGGGGCGTTCGTTGCGTCGCGATAAACCAGCCGTGCCCTGCAGGTTTCCGTCCTGTTTTCTATGACGATCCCGCGCCGTGCTATAACAACCAGCGCTGCTGCATTTAGGGCAATTGCGCATAGGCCGAGATCCGTGTGCCTGTGGATTCAGTGGATTGAGGGGAGTTGTTTTCTTTGGACAAGTTGACGCGTGGGGGGATAATATGCGGCTCTAGGTACTCCGTATGGTAGTCAGGCAGGGGTCTCTCGATAGCAATTCAATGAATAGCACATTTTGGTAATTTTCTCCTCGAAATAAATCCAGTTCGTATACGTATCGGTAAACTCGGTATCCCCGGTTGGCGTCGGCCACATCACCATGCATACAGCTGAGCCACATCAGCCACAGCCAGCGATTAGCGCGAGGTAATCCTGGATCAACGGTGCATTAGCCTGGGCAGAGCCAGCGCCCAGAGTCGTGGAAATGGCGCATTTTTGACAGCTGGTCGATTCTCGAAACTCCACACGTGATGAGGATTGCAGCGCAGATCGCCACCCAACCTTGACGAACACTACACTGCAGCTGCATACTCAAGACTACCGCGGAGTATACAGTCCAGCTCCAGCTTCTGTGTTTGAAGCCATCAGGAAGGAATTGTCGGAGTCCGACTTTGCAGGGGACAATTCCTCTCTGCCGTTGCGTATTGGCGGGCGAGAGCGATGGGGGGGCATCTGACCAGTTCGCGAACCTGTATCGAGAGTCATTGGGGTTCGCGCGCTCCATTTACGCTCCAGGATGATCCGGCAATGGGTTTGTCGAGGTGCAGCGAACGGTGAGAACGCGGAGTAATTTATGACTCCGATGGCTATCGAGCACGGCTTTATACCCGAATCCATGGATCTTTTCAGCAGACTAGGACGCAGACAGCTAGCTGGAGAAGACTCGACCAAGATCAGACCATTGCAGGAAATCAGATGAGCTCGTTGGAGCCGTTGAGCAGAGTGGACAATCGCAAAAGGTCCAATGTAACGGCTGTACACGCCAAGCCCTGACTAACGGCAACTCTGAGCCGAGTGATTGGCTTTTTCCTCAGTAAAATACAGATCTCCGCTCAGCAATGCCTCCGGATTACAAAATATTACCGATGATCGGGCTGGGCTATTTTTGTTGGAGTTGGTTCTGCGCCAGCGACTCGGGATTCCCCTTGACCTGACCGGGGTTTCTTCTCGACCTCTCCTCACCCCCTGCGCTGCTCTCGGGCATTCTTTTCTTTCACCTTTCGCTCTTTAAACCCCCGCGCGCCCAGTCCTTTTCAGCCCGCCATACTGGCTCTCGTCAAACTCACGAACCCCTGTTGCCTACCAATACCACCTCTTGCTCCTGGATCCCCGTGCGACCCCAGACTCGCCCACCCGACCTTTTCCACCTAATAAAACGGCGATTGCCAGAGTCAGCTGGCAGCAATGTCAACTCTTTTACCAGAAGTCCCCCGCTCAACCCGAATAATCGTCAGCGACGACCACGAAAGCTCCGACGCATCGACCGCCCCTTCTCCTTCCACAACCGTTAGCTCCAGGAGCTTCGACACCAAACCTGCCACAACTTCAGATTACTCGAGACCAGCAATGCAACGAAAGGCTTCATCACCCCTAGCGCCCGCCTTTATGGTGTCCGCTCCGGGCAAAGTCATCGTGTACGGAGAACATGCGGTCGTCCACGGCAAGGCCGCAATGGCTGCGGCAATTTCCCTCCGGTCATATCTCCTCGTCACTACACTCTCTAAATCGCAGCGCACAATCACACTGAACTTCCGTGACACGGACCTGAACCATACGTGGAACATTGACGAATTGCCCTGGGAGCTGTTCAAGCAGCCGTCGAAGAAGAAGTACTACTACGATCTCGTCACGACCCTCGATACCGAATTGTACGATGCGATTCAGCCTCATGTCGAAGATATCTCCCCAGACGCCGCGGAGGAGATGCGGAAAATCCACAAACGCTCCGCTAGCGCTTTCCTCTACCTCTTCCTCTCCCTCGGGTCTCCGCAGAACCCTGGCGCCATCTACACCCTTCGATCTACAATTCCCATCGGCGCCGGTTTAGGGAGCAGCGCAAGTGTCTGCGTGTGCATGAGCGCTGCGCTGCTGCTTCAAATTCGCACCCTTGCCGGTCCCCACCCCGATCAGCCACCAGATGAGGCGGAAGTCCAAATTGAGCGCATCAATCGCTGGGCCTTTGTCGGAGAAATGTGCATTCACGGAAACCCCAGTGGTGTAGACAACACGGTATCCGCAGGCGGAAAGGCCGTGATCTTCAGACGGGGCGACTACTCGAAACCACCGTCCGTCGTCTCCCTCCCAACCTTCCCTGAACTCCCACTCCTCCTTGTCGACACGCGCCAGGCGCGTTCTACCGCCGTTGAAGTCGCCAAAGTGGGTGACCTGCGCAAAGAATGGCCCATCGTCACTGAGTCTATTCTCGATGCAATTGACAACATCACAACATCCGCTGAGCAAGTCATCCGAGCCCCGAGCCCCGAGGGCCTGTCCGACAGCACTCTCCAACAACTCGGAACACTTATCCGAATCAACCACGGTTTCCTCGTTTCTCTGGGTGTATCTCACCCGCGCCTCGAGCGCATCCGCGAACTTGTGGACTATGCCGATATTGGCTGGACCAAGTTGACCGGTGCCGGTGGTGGCGGCTGCGCTATCACCCTGCTACGTCCAGACCTCAAGGGAGAATCCCTCGCCAACCTGAAACAGCAACTCGACGATGAGAACTTTGGCATTTACGAGACGACTCTTGGAGGCGATGGGATTGGTGTGCTCTGGCCGGCTGTGCTCCGCAATGGCTCAGACGAGGAGGGCGGCGAGGAGATCGACCAGCAGAAGTTCGAAAACGCCATTGGCACCGACGGCATTGAGCGCCTTGTCGGTGTCGGTGTTCAGGAGAAGAGAGAGGGCTGGAAGTTCTGGAAGCGCGCTATTGCTTGAGCTGCTTGAGCACAAACCACTTCTTGGTGTCCACGCCTCTCCGCACTCTTAACCACCAGCGTGTCTACAGAAATACCCTCCTGCCGAACCTGACACGATTCCCACCCCACCCTTCTTCCCCTGGCACCTTCACGCCGACTAAAAACTAATGACGGATTGTGCTATATGATATATCCCCGTTACCTGACCATCTCTCTCAACATAATCTTTGTATAGTCTATAGCCCGACGGCAGCGTTGCATGAACTCTACTTTCTTCTCTTCATCCCTTTCTCTATTGACTGTTCTGATTTTCCTTCTGTTTTATTCTCGTCTTTGCATGTGGATGTGGGGTTATATCGGGTTCCGGCAATTGATTACTTTTGTGTGGGTTATGTTATGTTGCATATGGATGGGAAAGGCGTGCTTCTTTTCCCGTCTTATTTAGGTACCTAATACTACTCTAAAATAGTCTTGAGGCTGCGCTCCGATTGCATATTTAGGTATTTATCTACGTCCTAAATCAACCATATATTCTACTTTTATCAATTTTGTTGGGATAAATGGTGGGGTCGATAGTATGATTTCTTTTAGTAGAAGTGTCAATATATATAGAAGCCTAGCCTCCTCATAACTCATGTAACATCGCGACACCAAGTAAATTGTGAATAAGGGTATCGTACAAACAACACACATCTCCATACTCCCCTCGTGTCCAATCAAACCATTAAATCCACCCAACCCGCTCCAAATACTCAGACTCACCCCATCGTCGTCTCCCACCCCTTCTCAATCATAACATCCATCCAATAAACCTCACCATCGCCCCCGTCCATCCGCCTCCAAACCTCCTCAACCAACTGCAAGCAAACACTAATCGGTTTCGGCGGCAACACGTGCAGGAACGAGGTCAGTCTCCCGAGCACAAAGCGTCTCGTCCGCGAGACCTCCAGCGCAAGGCTTGAAATGCAGGGCCCGTTTCCGGATGCCGATAGGGCTGGACCCCCGTCGGCGCCGGCGTCGGTGTCCGATGTGGAGTCTGGGTTCATTGACGGCGAGGGTTGTGGTGGGAGACGCAGCTCGCTGCTTGAGGCGACGAGGAGGAGGGGTTGGAGACAGCGCGTGCGGGATTCCTGCGGGATGGTTTTTAGGCGCGAGAGGGTTGTTAGCGCGAATTCCGTGAGCCAGCTGTCGTAGTAGCTTGCGTCGGGGTGTGAGGGGGGTTGTTGGGTTGGCTGTGTGGAGGGATGGACAGAGGGTTGTTGATACGGTGGGTCGGTGAACCAGGCGGAGTTAGGGTTGAAGGGTGGGTTGAAGGATACATGCGGATTCGGGGTATGAGACGGTTGGTGCTGGTGCTGGTGTTGTTGATTTGGTGAATGATAGTGCTGCTGCTGCTGCTGTTGGTTTTGCATGGGTAGTCGCCGCTGGAGAAGGTCGGGAAACGTGCGGTAGAGCTGCAGGAGACCCGTGCAGCGGTAGACTTCGGCCATAGTGAGAAGGTGCCAGACGGGTGTTTCGTCGTCGCCCGGTGAGACGATCTCAGCTTCTGTTGGGTGGGCGAGGGAGAGGAGGCGTTCTTCCAGCTCCTGGGCTCGCTCGAGCGCGATCTGGGCTTGAGCGATATCAGCGTGAGAGGTGAATCTTCGCGCTCGGATGCGTTTGCGCTCCGCTCGGACGAGACGGCCGGCTTCCTGCAGGGTGAATTGCGTGTCGCGGGCGATGCCAGTCCAGGGGTGCGGGACCCGTTGGAGAACGAGTGATTCGGCGGTGTTTGAGGGGGTTTGCGCGGCGGGGAGGACGGCGGCGTCATCGGCGACGAAGGAGAGGAGCATCTCCCAGTACACGAGGGCTTCTTCGAAAAATTGATAGTTGTTTCCGCGGCTTGTTGGGTTAGTCGATTTTGCCAGTGCAGCCGTATCGAGATGGCGTCGGAGGAGGTTGAAGAATGAGATGCCGAGATCCTTCGGGTCGTGCCAGCTTGCGGTCTGACCGAGCATGAGCAAGGCTAAGAGAGACTTATCGTCCACGGTGGGTTCGTTGCTGATGATTTCGATGGCCTCGTTGCGCATCTTCTTACCCATGGGACCGAACTGTGGGAAGTCATTGACCAGGGTAGCTGCGGCCATACTCTGCATAGTGCGGCACATGGCCAGGGATGAGCCCCACAAACGGGAAACTGTGGTCCTGAACGGGTTCATCTGGCTATCATAGCTGGAGAACAGTGCAGCAACTTCCTTGAAGTAATATTCAATCAGCGTCCAGGACGGATTGTTTAGAGGTCGAGGAATTGATGTCAGATCCCGCGGAGCGGGCCGGACGGGTGCAGATGGAGGAGGATACTGGCGGACAATAGTAGACGGATCGAAGCCAGGGAAGTCTCGAGATTGGTTTTGAAGTAGAGGAGCCGCGAGAGAGAAGAAGGCCAGTGGATCAGAACCCAAGCTGGCCGGCGAGCCAAAGGCCATTCCGGAGCCATCTACGTGGTGGTTCGTGGCGGTCCTTGCAGAAGCTGGCGACGGAGGGCACAAATCAGCCAACTCTGGAAGCGACCCAGAATGCTGGAGATCCCATAGTTCATCGCATAGTGCGTTGGCGTCATCGTCCTCCACGAGTCCGAGGCCACCATGCTCAGGAGCATGGATAACGTCCGGGGCTAGCGAAGCCGCATTTTCTGGGTTGAGATAGTGCTCCGAAGTAGGCTGTAATCGAGGATGAGATGACTGACTCGCCTTCCGGGGCGATGTGTCGATATGAGTGTTGAAGTCGACGGAATCGTTGTCGGCGGCCGGTTCCAGACCACCGCCATCTTCACCAGAGGGGTTGTTTGTGACCCAGCGCAGAGTCTGGACATAACCCGGGCATCTGACCCCAAGACGAGTGCAACGACTGCAGTGAGGCTTTTCTTCCCCGCATTTTACCTGTTAATCAAGTTAGTCGCAAATCGCGGTCTAAGCCGATCGAAGGGAATTGGAGACTCGGTCACTCGGGGACTGACGAACCCGCTTGCTCTTGCATCTGGCACACCCGTTTCGGGACTTTTTAACTCGACGCATCGTTTGGAAAATGTAACCGAATGCGGAATGATAACGAGGGTGAGAAGAAAGGAAAAGTCATGGCGGCGAAGGAAGAGGAGAAAGAGGAGAAAATCGGGGAGAGGAGAAGATCTCCAAGATGGCACTGCAGCGATAGGCTGTGGGTTGCTGTCATTGGCACGGAAAACTCTCGGAAATCTGCCACGTCCTTGGACGGTCTAGGCTGCGGGGATCTCAACATGACACAGATAAGGCTTATCTGCAAGTGAGATAAGTTGAAGACGTGAGGGGGTCGGATGAGGAGATGGAGTGCCATTGTGGCATGTGACTTTGAGGTTATTCAAGTAGACAATCACGGGACCTCAGATAAAGTCTCTATTCCGGCTCAGTACCATATTTTCAGCTTCCCCAGGTCGTTTGTGGAGAAGAACTGAGCTGTTGATTGTCGTCGACTTGCGATTGTTCTACTGGTATTGTTGTTGCTGCCTCAGGCCACAATGTCCCCCACTTCCACCTCAGCAAAAACACCGCCAAAGCAAGCCTGCATCCTCCATCCTCCAATATCTCGCCTACTCAGTTAACACAGAGATGATCATCACCATGGAAGGGAAATACGCATCCGATCCCGAATGGGCCTCCATCCAACCCATCCCTCTCAACGATGGCTCAGACACTGGGGCGATGCCGCTGGCGACAATTGCCTACAGCGATGAATACATCGAGGCGACTTCATACCTCCGCGCCGTAATGGCTGCCAACGAAATGTCCGCAAGAGCTTTGAAACTCACTAAAGATGTCATCTCTATGAATCCGGCCCATTACACTGTTTGGTAAGTCTCGACCCTTTTTTTTTGAAGATCACGGCTAACCTGCGCAGGATATATCGCGCCAAGATCATCTTTTCCCTAGGGAAGGATCTGTTAGAGGAATTGGAATGGCTGAATGGAGTCTCGCTTAAATATCTCAAAAATTACCAGATCTGGTACGTTCGAGAACCATGAACGAGGTATCGATACTAACTCGTACAGGCACCATCGCCAGGTCATCATGTCCTCGCGCGACCACTTTCCCACTCTCCCAGCAAAGGAGATGGACTTTCTGATGGAGATGTTCGCCCAAGACTCTAAAAACTACCACGTCTGGACATATCGCCACTGGCTCGTCCGACATTTCGAACTGTGGGACTCCCCCCGCGAAATCGCCGACATCAACTCGCTCATCAATTCCGACGTGCGCAACAACTCCGCTTGGAACCACCGCTACATGCTGCGGTTCGGGCCACGCAGCGACCAGCCCGATGGCGGCTTGGTCAACGCCAACGGCCCGCCCTCAGAGAAGGGTCGCCTTGCTGTCGTCGATGAGGATCTGGTGGATGAGGAGTTGCAATATGCCCAGTGGAAGATCGCCACTGCGCCCGAGAACCGCAGTCCCTGGTCGTATGCCCGAGGTGTCTTGCGAGCTGCCGGTCGGCCACTCTCGGAATGGACTGATTTTGCGCGGAAATTCGTTGTCGATAATCGGGACCATGAGGGTAAACTCATTGATGTTCAGGTGAAAAGCAGCCATGCTGTCGAGTGGTTGGCCGATGTATATGCGCAGAGCGGACCCGACGAGGCTGTGCGGATGCTGAACTTGTTGAAGGAAAAGTACGATCCAATCCGGAAGAACTACTGGGATTACCGGATCAACCAGATATTGAAGCCGAATGTTGAAGCGACAGCATGATCGTTCTATGTGTATACTTGATGCAACAATATATTACCAATGCCGATGACTATTTGAGTCCGTACGCCAAAAAAAAACAAAAAAAAAAAAAAAAAAAAAGCAAAGCAGCCATCCCAGGGTAGAAAAGAGAAATCTAGTTTTCATCCCCCCAGCCCTCCTTCAACATCTTCCTCCACTCCACCGCCGCATCGATGGTGACATTACTTCCACCACAAACAACAATAACCACGCGGCTCTGCGGACCCAGGTCCGGGACCAGCTCCTTCAACCGCGACTGCAGCGGCAAGGCCTCGGTCTTCAGCTCATCAACCAACTCCTCATCTTCATTCTCTCCTCCAGACAGCCGGTCATCCCCATACCCCTCATCGACCTCCCTCTTTCGCTTCTTCGTCGTCTTTACGGCACCACTCGCATCTCCAATTGCAGCCTCGACGCACACGCCGCACGCCAACTCAACCAGCAGCCGCTCATCGTCCACAAGCCGCAGCACGCCCCGCGCCGCCTCGGCGTCGGACAGCACGGTACTATGCACCTTGACGCCCTCCGGCGGATGCAGTGCATACTGCAGCGTCCGCTCAGAGACACGGATCGCACCAAGCGACGTCGCCTGCGACGTGATCTTTGGCAGCGAAACAAGAGAGCCCTTGGCGACGGCCGCAGCGAGTGAGTCTGTGCCCCGCGTCTCAACGGCGAGGAGGTGCGTCGGCTTAGTCTGCTTGCCACTCGATGGGAGTTTCTTCTCCTTCTCAAGCTGTCGGCGGCGCCGCTCAAGGCCCATCACAAGGCCGTTTAGCAGACCACCGCCACCAACACTGCACACGATAGCATCGACAGGCAGCACGCGCCCATCCTCTTCCTCCTCACCAACAAAAGCAGGAACCTGCTCAACCAACTCATCAATGAGCGTACTGTTCCCCTCCCAGATCGCCTCATGGTCAAACGGATGCAGGGCAATCTTCACAACCTCGCCTTCTCCTTCCCCTTCCCCATCCTCCTGTTCCTTCATAACAACCTCCCGCATATAAACCCCCGCCTCATCAAACGTCTCCCCGTACCTAACCACCCGTCTAGCCCCCGCCTTAACCAGCTTCTCAACCATAAGCCCCTTCGTCGAGATGGGGACAACAACCGTACACGGGAACCCGAGCGTCCTCGCCGCACAAACAGCCGCAAGCCCCGCGTTCCCGCCCGACGACGCGAAGAAGTGTACGCGCTTTCCGGCGTTGGATGGGTTCTGGAGGTGCGAGAGGATCTGGGCGCCCATTGCGCGGGACTTGAAGGAGCCGCTTGGTTGGGTGTTTTCGAGTTTCAGGAGGATTGTGCAGCCTGCTAGCGTGGAGAGGGGGGTGCTTTTTATTAAAGGGGTTGGGATCCAGGGTTTCTTGTATGATTGTGTCGGTGGTGATGGTGGGGAGGGCTTCGAGGGGTGTGTTTGGATAGAAGGTGGGAGAGCCATGGTTGTGGTTGTTGTTGTGATGCTGCCCATGGTGATCGATAACGGAGGAAGGCCTGTGTTTGGTGTGTATATGAAAGGATATAGGATCAATATTCACAGCAAGGTACTGCTCAAACGCGTGATAATGATATTGAGTTGAGTGTTGAGATTGGATATAGATGGGAGTAACCCTCGCGTAGCAAACGAAGTATATAAAAACCCTCACTCAGGATAACCACACAAGCGAGACTCGAAGATAAAAAGAAAAGATATTAAACCCACCACGAGATAATAAACATCATATACCTACGAATATATTACATCAATCCTCCTCCTCCCTACAAATCTGTTATACAATGGGAAGCCCCCTTCCCGAAGCCCTGGCGAGAACCCTGGATAGTTTGCCGCGGGAAACCACAACCCCCAGTTTCCCGCCCGATATCTCTCATGTAACAGCGTCGCATATCTGCCAATCTGGCCCTCCTTTCCCGCTGATAACCTTGTGGACGTGGGACCTTGAACTTGCCCCAGTTGCGTTTTCGCTGGACCCCATGACGCAAAGTCTTGTTTTTGTTTCGTTCTGTTGCTATGTTTAGTTGATGTGGTCTGGAATTTGGCCACGAGCGTCAGCTAAGGGATGGAACATCGAGCCGTTTGTAATCGTTTCGTTCCAAGCGTTCGCCAATTGGGTTCTCCGAGCCCGAATTGTTGTTACATTCATCGCGATAAGGAAGGAAGCGGTGGTGATATGCTCGGCTACTCGCCCCAACGTTCAGCTCCATTGGCTTACTATTCCTCACTTACGAGAGGGGGAAAGATGATTTTCTTCTCGATGCCCTCGCCGTAACCCGTGTCTGACCCGTAACTTGCATCCGAGAGGTTCCGTTTCGAGGTGTCGACGCGGAAAACATCAAGGATCTCCTTGGCTTTGGTGGGCATGAATGGCTGGAGCAGGATCCCCGTGATCCGCATCGACTCCGCGACGTTGTAGAGCACGCGCTGCTTCTCCTCTGGGTCCGACCAAGGCGCCGAGTTGGAGAAGTACTTGTTGGTCTAGATGCGGATTCAGTCAGACTTATGCAATGGGGTCGGCTACAAGGGGTTAAGGGAGCCTCCTGACCTGCAACACTACAGCCATAATTTCTTGAATGGCAGAACGTGGATTGAGTTTCTCCATGTGCTCCGCAACCCTGGTTGGGAGCTTCTCGAGCACAGACTGGTATGTCTTATCGGCGGGAGACGCGGGGGAAGTGCCGGATGTGGCATTGAGGATGTAGGTCCGCAATTTGCCCTTGGAGCAGCCGATGGTTCGATGGGCAATGTTGCCGATCCCCTTTTGGAGGTATTTCTTGTAATCCCGGATGATATGCGCGTTATCATAGTCCGCGTCTGACGCAAAGCCACCCTGGTGAGCCAAGAAAAAGCGCATTGTGTCTACTCCAAACCTGTCAATGGCGAAGAACGGGTTCACCACGTTTCCCGTCGACTTGGACATCTTCTCCCGATTCATCGTCCAATGGGCGTGCACAAGCACGTTCCGAGGGAGGGGAAGATCGAGCGCCATCAGGAAGGCCGGCCAGTACACACAGTGGAACCTAACCTTGTGAGTCTCATCCGGCATTGGTAGGAGGTAGCTTACCTAACAATATCCTTTCCGACGACGTGCACATCTGCAGGCCAGCCGAGACGAGCGCCCTCACCAGGAGGGAATGGGTATCCGGCCTTTGTCAGGTAGTTGACGAGCGCGTCGAGCCAGACATAGATGGTCTGAGAATCGTCCCCTGGAACTGGAATACCCCAGGTTAAGCGTTCAACTGGCCGTGAGATTGATAGATCAGTGAGTCCGGAGGTCACTGCTTGCACCACACGGTCTTTGTAATGTTCCGGTGCGATGAAACCAGCCTCATACAGTTCAAGCAAGCGGTCCTTGAACGCTGACAAACGGAAGTGATAGTTCGTTTCGGAAGACCATTCGACCTCTTTGCCTGTCTCGATGGAAACCTTGAACCTGTCAGCCACGTTCCAGTTACAGAGATAGAGCGCATACCATCCTCTTCCGCCCGGTAGCAGGGTCCAAGGCCAGATGGACTTGCGACTGCGGGTAGAAAGTCTCGTCGCTAACAGAGTACCATCCCTCATGCTTCGAAGTGTATATGTAGCCTCGATTTTCCAACATTTCCTACTCATCGTCAATACCGAT
Organism: Aspergillus pseudodeflectus; assembly: GCF_044049435.1. NCBI lineage: Eukaryota > Fungi > Ascomycota > Eurotiomycetes > Eurotiales > Aspergillaceae > Aspergillus > Aspergillus pseudodeflectus. Next base: position 760,508 of record NW_027263780.1, on the reverse strand, counting down.
TTCGCGGCGGAGTAACCGCACATACCCAGAAGTACTGAACGGCTTGCTTATGTGAAGCATCGGTGGTCCGGATAAAGTGGTCATGATCTAGGTCGGCAGCTTGAGCCAAGTCCTATGCCATGTAAGATACGGTCAACAGTCACACTGAGTCACTGACCTTGAATGTCTTGCAGTTCCTGTCGCAAAAGGCTTGGGTGTCTATCCCGGCGGCCTGGGCGGCTTGTTGGATCTAGTTCGAAGTCAGAACTGGAATTACTCCGGTAGATACACATCACCAACCTTCATTCCATGCTCATCTGTTCCGGTGAGCAATTGTGCTCCTTCTTCGCCGAGAACAGCCCTCCATCGCTTGAGGACGTCCGCTATGACCATTGTGTATAGATGACCAACATGAGGGGCTAGCGGAGAGTTATTCGTTAGTATAAGTCTAAATAAACATGTACTTCCTGATAACATACCAGCATTAACGTAGAATATCGGCGTCGTAACGTAGTATGGCTTTTTTGGGGAAGCGGAGGTGGTCGCATATCGACGGGGAGATCGTAAGACCGCCGAACGAGGGATCTTGCACGAGGCGCATTTCCACGACGGGCGCTGGTGTGCTAATAAATGATTAGCCCATGAGAGGGCGCGAAAGCTCCCTCTCAAGCTCGCCATTCGTGAATCGACCGCAGGGCAATGGGATGGGAGTTGGGTAGCAGTTGATGATCCTGGGACGTTCGGAGGTTTTGTTTTCTCCGCGGTGGTCCAAGCTCTTTCTTTTTTCTGGCTGCGGCCTGCGGCTCTCACAGCTTCCCTTTTCCACCTTCGCAACCTGACCTGCAATTTTTGGCTACTCCTTCGCAGCTTTACAATCGAGACATTCATATCCCTCGCCTTTTGTTTCTTTATCTAGCCTTCGTCTACATCAAACCAGATACCAACCATGGCGCCTAGCGAAGATCAATACGCAAAGGTCTCAACTGAAGGTTCGCTTCCCCTCTACCTATACGACAGCGTCAATCTGACTGGGCATTCTGTACCCAGCCGCGACTGAATTCACACAATCATTCTACCCCGCCCTTGATAAGAATCGCGCCATAATCTCCTCCTTCTACTGCAGCACCCCCTCCACAATTCTCTTCAACGGCAACCCAGTCGCAGACGGAAACGCGGTCCAAGACATTTTCGTCAATCAGATGCCGCCATCACACTACGAAGTACAGTCTGTTGACTGCCAAATCATCAACAAGCAGTTTCCCGCACCAACGCCCGGAAGGCAGCCCAGCACGAAAGATATGTCGATGTTGGTTATCGTGAGCGGTTACGTCAGATTTGGAGAGTCGCGCGACCTGCCTCAGCGCGGCTTCAGCGAAACATTCGTCCTGATTCCAAATACATCCAACGAGACGGTGAAGGGAAGGCGGAAGCGCGACTGGATTATTCAAACACAGAATTTCCGGTTGGTTGTTTGAGCTACTGCGGATGCGAACAAGACATAAAATAGTTACATGGGCTATTGAACACGAGACACGGCCTTGGGAATCACATAACACACTTTGATGAGAAACGATGAAAAGACAGAAATATCACAACCAGATTGAAGGAACACCATGCGCAGCTCGGCATTACTTTGCTGTCGACACAATTCGCTTATTCGCCATCATGAATCAGCTTCAAGTCCTTGGCGCGGGACGCAAATTCGCTCGAATACGTTCAAGGAGCTCTTCACGCGTCGCTTTTTCATGTGGCATGAGTCCTCGCTTTATCAATGTTAGAACATATGCACTGCGCCGCGCACGGGAGGATAGATCCTACCGCACGAAGCCATCGATGCATCTCATCAAGTGTCCAATATGCCGGATCTGACACCGCGTTAGAGATATTATTCGCCGAATAGAAATTGCCAGCTTACCTCCTTGCGGATCTGATTCTGCAGGAAACATCTCGTTACCCCAGATAGCCCACACTGCTGCCGCTGTTACCATGCCGGCGAAACCTGGTGACCATTAGCTTGACCTAAATAAAGCTAGCTTGATGGTAATACCTAAGACTAGGTTCTAAACGATGAATGTGTCAGTATCGTAGTGAAGTAGCGGATCTGGAAGTAGTTACCTTTGAGTTCATCGCGCGGTCAAGTGGTGTCGGCATCTTGATGGTTTCTGTTGCGCTACTATGGGTGTGTGTTCGCAATCAGGAAATTTTCAAGAAAGGATAAGTTGTCTTGATTCTAGACACCTGTCTCTTCCGCTCATGGAATGATGTACATCTTTTACTGTCGCCTGGACGCACCGCCACAACGCCACTCATACCTTGTGATTATATGGCACGTGATGCTAATGAGATTGACTGATAACGATAAGGGCTTGACAACTTCAGCCCTAGCCTAATCGGGAAGATCCCACAACGGCCCCAGCCCGGGCGGCCCTCGGACATCGAAACCGTGATCGAGCTTGCTTGCTTTCTCCTCTTCCCTCCGAAGCCTTCCTGACGAACCACCGTACATTACGTCGCCAATTCCATCTGCCCACCATGCCTCGTGAAGTTTCCGACATCAAGCAGTTCATTGAGATCTGCCGCCGCAAGGATGCGTCCTGTACGTCTACGTCCCTAGATTTGAAGTGGAGGAGGAAGCTCGACGGCGAGCTCGATGCTCGACCTATTTTAAGTTGGATGGAAATTGAATGGGACAATGTGGCTAATGAGGAATTATTTGGTTAGCTGCCCGCATCAAGCGCAACCGCAAGAGCCAGCAGATCAAGTTCAAGGTCCGCTGCCAGCGCTTCATCTACTCCCTTGTCCTGAAGGACTCCGACAAGGCCGACAAGCTCAAGCAGAGCCTGCCCCCTGGTGCGTTTTCTCCGCCTCTCCACGATCCTCAGTCCGAACCTCCGATACCCCTTGACGGAAGAGAGGGAGCGTTATGGACTTCATGGAATTGCTGGAGATAGTTGAAAGATCACATACTAACCCGCTTCTCTACAGCTCTCAAGGTCGTCGACGTCTCCAAGGGCGAGAAGAAGAAGTCTCTGTAAACATCTCAACATGATGAACGGAATGTGGTGAAATGGGCATGATGGAAGGATCGTGGAATTTTATCGAAGCGTTATGACCATCGACTGTCCAAGGAATCAACGCGGCATGGATGCTTCTGTGGGCCGGCACCGGAATGCTCACCCTCTATCTGTCATTGGATGGAAGAATTGAATGTTCTGGCATCTCGCTCGGTCGCTGTACATCGACACGACAATGACGACGTATACGACTTGAACCGGATGACCTGCATATTCCGACTTTAGGGAACGGCTTGGTCGGGGCTTTTCCTGTCTATAAAATAATGAAGAGACAAAAATAAAAACATTCGAAAATACTCGAACCCGGTATCGTGCTTTGGCCCGCCATGTGTCCACTCATTTTACCAAGAAGCAGTCTTGGGAACAATGTAGAGTCGTAGAGCACGCGAGAGGATGAATCAAGGCAGAACACCAAGTCGGGCCTCGTTTGCATGTTTCGAGTGCGGAGGAATCAGGCTGTAGACCCGTCTTGGCCGTGTGTTTCGAATGTCACCCATCCTCCCTGCCTTCAATTTCACCCGCCGATCACTTGCCTCGCTCTTCCACACACCCGAATGGAGGAGTCAGGTCAATCCACCGTCTTGAGACAAGGCAATGGGGAGCCAAGCGCCCGCTGTCATACTCAACATGAAGCATCCCCACTGCATCCTATACTTGGCTGTGTGGATTTTGAGCACAGGAACAACGCCAATATGCCGTCCTCCATCAACTTATACATGTTCGTACCGATAACTCGGTTAATATGCTCAATTCTGCTCAATTTTGCAGATAATCCGGGGAAACCTGGGGCGTGCCTGTGCCCAGGTACTAACAGCCACTAACTGCTCTGCACACTGTCATGTTTGAGAGGGGTTGCAGACGCCATCGAATCACAACTGCCACTATACAAGTGCCTGCATATCATTTCTACAACTGTCACGGCACAACGCTGACATGGAACGAGCTCCGTCTCCATGCTCCGTCAGGGATACTTTGACTCCGTATGGATCCGTTTCAAGGCTGAGGGTCGTTTGTTTCCACCTTAGACACACACTGTTTTTGTTGGCTTGTTTGATGGCCTCGGCCCGTCGCCCCGGAGGGATCGGCAGACCTGAGTGCCATCAGGATTCTGGGTTGGCAATCTGGTATGTCTATCTAGTTTCTGGTCTGTCAGGAGGCACTCTTTCTGGGTGAAGGGGTGTCTGTGGGGTGTGGCAGCTGTGGCTTGAAGTCAACCCAGCCAGGAAGCTTGGGTCTTTCTTTGGCCAGGATATTGAGCGAACAGCCTAAACAGGGCTCTATCGCTGTTAGCCGTCTTCACGATGCAATCCGCGAGTTACCCCTGTATGAAGATGGAACGAACATTTTCCCAACCGAGTCAGTCGACAGCCTCGACGCGGAGGAATCGATTCATACCGAACAATCAATGCCCAAGCATGCAGCCAATCTATCCCCAACCGCCCACCTGAAGAAGCGGATCTGGTGATCCAGACCCCTGCACCTGCGTCTCCGGCTAAATCTCGCAGTCTCGCCTGTTGTCACGGCTTAGGCACGGCCTCCTGCAATTTAGGGCAATATGCGACTCGGCTCTTCCCCGGCTGCCCCGTTTCAATTAGGAACGGGAGAGGCGCTCCTCGTCTCGAACGAGTATATAAAAGCTGTTGACTGACCCTGGTTTACTCTTCTCTTCCATCGGCAGACAACAACTCCCTTGTTCAGATCTCTTTCTTACATTGACACCTCTGGAAGGTTCCGCTTTTGACCATGACTCTCTCTAAGCTCTCTACCCTTGCTGGCGTTCTCGCCTCTGCAAGCCTTGTTGCTGGTCACGGCTATGTTACGCAGATTGCTGTTGGCGGAGAGACGTATGTTGCCCTCCCGTTGGACACCACGTACCCATGGTACCCCTACTGAAAGCGATGTAGATTCGGAGGCTGGCTCGCCGACAGCTACCCCTACCAGCAGGACCCACCTGACGTCTATGGCTGGACCACTACCGTCACCGACAACGGCTTTGTCGCCCCGGATGCCTTCTCAACCGGCGACATCATCTGCCACCGCGGTGCCTCCCCCGCGGCCCTCTCTGCCCCCGTCGAGGCCGGCAGCACCATCGATGTGACCTGGAACACATGGCCCGAGTCTCACAAGGGACCCGTAAGTAGAAACGAAATCCCTTCCATACACCGAAAGACCAAACCTACCACTCTCCAGCCCAGCCCTTATACTAACCACATTATTCAACAACATAGATCATCAACTACCTCGCCAACTGCAACGGCGACTGCAGCGCAGTCGACAAGGCCAGCCTCCAATGGGTCAAGATCCAAGCCGAGGCCATCGTCGACGCATCGACCAACACCTGGATCACCGACGAGCTCATCGAGAACAGCTTCACCACCTCCGTGACAATCCCCTCCTCCATCGCCCCGGGCAACTACGTCCTCCGCCACGAAATCATCGCCCTGCACTCCGCTGGTCAGGCGAACGGAGCCCAGAGCTACCCGCAGTGCTTCAACCTTGTTATCTCGGGCAGCGGCTCTGCTAGTCCATCTGGTGTAGTGGGCACTAGCCTGTACACGCCGACGGATGAGGGTATCCTGTATGATATCTACTCGGGTAACACCGAGTACCCTATTCCTGGACCGGCGCTTTTCAGCGGTTAAGTGGCTGTGGGAGAAGGTGAAGAGGTGTGGGGGTGTTGAGTGTCAATGGAAGCTACCGCACCTGGGTCCGATGAGTGCTGGCTGGGCTTCAATTTTGAGTCTCAGCTTTGCTTTGCTCTGTCGTTGGATATTGTCTGTCCGGCCTGTCTTCTTCAGTGTACATAGTTTTTGACAGCGAATTCATTAGCACTCTGCGCAGTCTCGCTCAACTCTTTAAGTGTATTTCCACTGTTGGTAATTCCTCCTTTCCGTCGTTAAAGATACGAAACGGCCTCTCTTTGTATCTCCTGAAATAAAGAGAGTTCTTATTTCGGCATACTTATTTAATGGTATAGTGGGAAACGTCGCTTGATATGGGAGGTGATGTGCTGCGGGAATATATATTATATAAATCAGCACTTGCACAAAATAGGTATGATCAACTAGATCTGTTGTAAGATAGCGCACGTTCTTGTCCCAAGCATAGACAAGTATCTCTATGCAACCCAGGGTATCCAGAGACAAGATACTATCAACGGACGCGATGGTTGATCCAATAAAACATTCAGCATACCTCCCACCTGGTTCACAGCTTGCCTCTTCCAGTGTAGATGTTTATGGTTCAGTTGGCATCGAATACTGTTTCTATCAAGCGACTATGGCGGGAGTCATCTTAATCCTGGCCGTGAAGAGGGAGACTTGTATTGATGGGCAAGAATCTGGACTAGACAAAAGGAGCAGGTGACTTCAATGCTTCTTTAAGGGGGGGACGGCTACCCTTTGAGACTTGTACTGCAACAGGAGATATATCAATATCATACAGGAGTGAGTTGTAGGAGACCTACTAACAATGAGAAGCTGGCCAGGGTGCTGATACTACGATCAGGGCTACTGTGACGTCTGGCCGAGGTACCGTCGTGCATACCCGGATGGAATGTCGGTTCAAAGCCGGACCTTGGAAGAGAAGTAGGATAAAATATGCAAGTCCAGCAGCGACTCGGATGATGGTAGCTTACTACCACGAAATCACCAATGCTGATTCGCTGGTCGCCGTCACTGCTCATGCAGGCATAAAACTCTGGGCTTGGCTGCATGCAGAGAGATCATGCACAGCCACCGGTTGGGCGTGGACGAGAGAGCCTTGCGCTCGCCAGAGTAAGACAGCCGCATCTTCCCTCAGCGAGCCCCAGCGTCTTTCATCATCTTTCATCTTCCTCTTCACAGCTTCCACATCATACCTTATGGCGGAAATACTTGGACTCGTTTCTGGCTCTATCACTGTCGCCGAGACAGCAAGCGCCGTGCTGAAACTCAAGCGCCTCTGGAATGAAGTTCGCGATGCGCCCGCTTATATCGATTCGCTCATCGACCAGCTCAGCCTTGTCCATCCTCTCCTCACCGAAACAGAGACGGAGTTGGGCGCAGACGAAAAGTTGCTTGCGAGTAGCAGCGCCGCGCGATTAAGTCTGAACTATTGCAAAAAGATTCTTTGGGATCTCGACGGCGTCGCACATGATCTAAGACAACAGATTGAGGGCAAGAGGCGATTGAGCCGGGGTAAAACAAGAGTGAAGGTTGCATTGGGAAAGGAGACCATATATGCACTTCAGAAAAGGATGCAGGATTCGCTACAACTGTTGGGAATCGCTCAGCAGACCTATCTCATGTGGGTTCAAAATCTGACTATAAGATTTTCCACTGCTAATCGCTACAATAGAGCTCTTGCTAAAAGCCAACCACGGTTGGTTGCTGACCAGATTCGGTCCCTAGACGGTACCACAACTGCACTCGAGCAAGAAAATGAGACCAAAACGGAAAAAGGCCTCGTACGAAGTCCAGCGAAGTTGAGAGCGGCCAATAATGCTTTTACCAGTTACACACTTCCATGGCGATACTCGGGGCTTTTTGGGTCTTGTACCTCTCACACATGCGATACTTCTGATAAGGGTTAGTTGGCCATCCCTTAACTGCAGGTCACAGTAATCAGCTTTAGCTTACATCATACAGCCTACCACGCACGAATCCAAATGCCAACGTGGATTGCGAACAGAGTATGGGATTTCTGCGCACAAAGGGCCAGTCATGGCTGGACATATTCACTCCGCCAATGGTCAGTGAGGCCAGAGAGTGCAGAAATATTCCAGGCTGCTTTGAGAGGCAACCTTCCAAAAATCTTCCAGCTTTTTGAAAATGGACAGGCCTCACTCTATGATCGTAAGCCAGAGGGCCAGACATTGCTCCTTGTGAGTACCCACTATAGAAAGCCTGATTGTCCTACTAAAATACACTTAGCTTGCTGTATTCTCTGGCAGCCAGCAAACTATCACATACCTGATTGACCAGGGATTGAGTATCCATGAACCCATATATCATCAAGTCACAGTGCTAGATTTGCTGGTATTTCTAGCTGTACACAGGCCAGAGGAGCGTTTTGGAGATGTGCTATGGTCTTTGAAGTCTATGGGCGAGCTAACAGACAGCGTGACCGCCCTCTTTGACCCATACACGAAGCCGCGGGATACTGGAGATCTAGGTTATTATTTATTTGGTAGCTCCAGCTTAACCGATCTTGTCCTTGACGAAATCCACCAAGCACCACCAGAATATCGCTTTAGATCCATCAACTGGTGGACTGCCGACCCTAAGATACTCTATAACATGCTGCAAGCCGATGGGCACATTAATCCGAACATGATCCGTCAGCAGCTTTTCAAGCAGCCGAGAGGCTCGCTCAATGCACTTGCTGAGATGTACTTCTTTAACGTACCTGGTTGTCCCGATACCATGAAGAGATCGCTGCGCAAGCGTACAGACTTCCAGGACTGGAGGATACTTGTCTGCTGGCTGCTTAGGGGCATGGAATCTGAAGAATTGAGTATACCAAAATCCAGCGGGCGACGACTGATAACTCCGTTATTCGCGGGACTGGAGAGGAGTGTCGATTTCTGGGAAGTGTCACCTCGTTTGATAAAGCAGGGCAAGAACAGGCTCCAACAATCTCTTGTATTCTGGCTCGAAGATTTGAAGGCCGCCGGGATAGATCTCCAGAAGTATGGCCAGCAGGAAACACGCTTGCTACGTGAAGAGTCTGGGGGGGACTTTGCAGAATGGAATGACATTGGGGAGCGCAGTGGTAGACCCAGACTAGCTTCATTTCGTTATGGACCTGAGCCGGAGGATTGGGAACTTGTGTGGGAAGAAGTCTTTGTGGAGGATTTTGTTGGAGACTTCTTTGCTTTCGCTGAGCTGCCGCCTTTGATGCCCGGGGCATGGGTGGATTAGGGCCATGTCTTTGACTAGTAACTACAGTATCTTATGTGTAATGATCTGATGCTAGCTCATAAACTGGAATAAATGGCTTCGGATTATTCTCGCAGCATTAAGGCGCAGAAAGAGTGGGTCATTGTCATACGCCTATTAAGACTATAAGTTCACTGACTACAGATATCAGGATAATAGAGTAAGTGCTGTATCAAATGTCTCCTACATGGCATGTTACTGTTTGCGCTGTTGCTTGCTATTGATATGTAGTATCACTATTAACCTCTCTAGACCTTACTAGATCACCTTAAACAGCCTGCTAGAATGGAATTGGACGCATCCTTAGCTCTACATATTTTGATTTGAGATGAAGTTCTTTGTCCACAGGCAACGGACAGCATTGATATTAATCTTACAGACCAGCAAGTATGGGCTTGTATAGGAAGAAAGGTTGGGTGGCTAATGAACTCTTAGACTCTTTAGAAAAGCGGATTCGGTGTGCCAGGGTACAGAAATATGGAGATTATAGGCAAAAGTAGTGAATCTTTTGCATTCTTCACCTAAAACATGATCTTTGGATTCCGTCTCTGCAGTATATGTACATCAGGTACAAGGAACCCAGCAAGTTTCTTGTGTAAAGCGAGGGCCTGTGAATACCCTCTTCAGGTTAGTTTTGCCGCTTTTGGGATAAGCCGCGCCATATATGCTGTACGCCCGCTGGCTCCTCTGACTATGGCTGTTCTAACCCTCATCTCCTCCTAGTTTCGTTTTTTTCCCTTGACAACCCCCTCCTATATCCTGCACTCACCCGCCCATAATCTGTTGTCTTTTCGAAGACGCCTGTCCCTTCGCCCCCTTTTTCTTGTTGAATTGCGGCTGCGCCCCACCACTTCCAGATTCTCTTTTCCTGTTAGCTTGCACCAGGTTAGCTAAGTATTTGCCCCTTCTTCTTCCTTTGGATATCTAGCGAAATGATTTACTATTACTGGAGCTTTTATCTATTAGAGGCCTTGTATTGCCTGTTGGCCTTTTCTGGTTTCTAATGCAATTGATATACTCCATAGCACTAGGTAGCTTAAAGACGTCGAAGAAAGTCTGAGTGAGTGCTACAAAAAAGCACCCTTCCTTCCCTATAATTGTCGCTCCCAGCACAACCCATCATTTCAACTACATCATCATTTCTATTATATGTTATTTATAATCATGTCCATTGTCAAAATAACCGAGTATACCGGAACGGTTACCGCCCCTATCGGAGAAGTTTGGGCTCTCCTATCTGCCTTTGGTTCCCCAAGACTATGGATATCCAACTGTACTATGACAACTGGAGAGGGATTCGGTATAGGGTTCTAAGCGCACCATCGCATTCAGCACAGACCCAGAAATCATGATCCGAGAAACCTTCGATCACGTTGACATCGCAAACTACAGCGTTCGTCTCCATATCGACCGGTGACGACCTTCTAGGAATTGACTCGTACGCTACGTTCTTCTTGAAGCAAATTTCTCGCCACACGACAGAAATGACGTGGCTTGGAGAGTCCTCGATTCCCGACGAGGAGCGAAGGCCCAACTTTAAAGTCTGGCTTGACCGCACTTATAAGGGATTCAAAAAGAGCTTGAATAAATTTCCGGCTCATTGATCGATGTTGGTCGTTGTGGCGTCTCACATGGAAAAGATGCCTGGGCTTGTTAAATCCAAGAATTTACGTTCTGTACATACACCGGAGGAAGTGAGAAAGTAATTACGAGTCGTTGGGAAGCTGTCCATGGCCGCTAGGGTACTAGAAGAGCATTGTGTTAAATTTCATAACTCCTCCGTAATCCCAGATATTCTAAATCTTCTTGAACTTGACTTGTAAGAACGTCTTCAGTGTAGTGGATATTGAAAGGCCAAGTATGGAATAACAACGTCTGCCATGCACAGTAAGGTCCTTCGTGTTAGGACAAAAAGAACGCAGGACAGATGCCACGGCGATGAGCGTCTGGCCTTTTCTTGTCAACATGCTTGAGACATCCCGAGTCCGATTCGTAGTTTGACGGATAAACAGACGGACGGAGAGACGGACGGACGGACGAAATCGAACCCTCTCCGTCCGATACGTCATCATGTACGCTCAGCAACTTGCGGCGCCCAAATCATCAGTCGCCGGTTTCCCGTACCGTAATTCACGGTTTTCACATGGAGGGCGGCGGACGGTGATCAACGTTTATTAGGAAGCGGTTCGGCCCAAACGTTTTGGGTGTGGACTTCACAACCTTTTCTCATACACTGCAGAACACCTACGGGAAACCGAGCCCGAGTGAGTAACTCGTAGCATGGCCTCAGGTTATTCAGGGATGATCAGCACGCCATGTTTCGGACCGTGGTCGATGGTAGGTTGAGAGGGCTGTCTGTCGCTCAATTAGGTACCTCCACGGGACGATCGAGGACTTTACGGGGAACGGAGCATACTTCGATCTAGAATTCATGCCGTCTAAGCAGATTTCCTGCCTCTTGGACGCCGTTTGTCAGTAGCGGTCATTCTCAGCATCAGTTTCACAGGTCCTCGCATTCTACCTGTAAACATCAAGCCATTCAAAGTCTTAAATCCTATCCTTCGGAAACGCGTGCAGTATGTGGCGACCCCTCCACAGTAGACTCAGGGTCTACTGTTCCCAATCGTCGGTAATCACCACATATTTGGAGAAGATGAATCTGACTAGCATTACCTCCTGCCCTAACTGTGGTTTGCAACCGCTCTTCCCCCAAAAGAACGATATCAGCGACACTGTAACCTCCTTTTTATTTGCATAGGGCCCCTTAGGGACTTTCTAATTAGAGAATCCACAATCCGTAGCGTAGCCCTAAGTCATACCTTCCTGCAGCTGCAGCCAACTCCCCTCTTCTTCCGTCCCTCACCCCCCAAATGTCATGTTGCTCCCTCATTCATTATCTCTGGAGCTAGCACGCATCTCTGGTCAATTCTTCAAATCGATGCAAATCGAGTCGTTGGCTTTCCTTCTGCTTGTTGACTTTAGAAACATCCTCCGCTCCTACCCTCATTGTTGATCCGCGTTATTCATCCAATTGCACAATAAGCAGATGGCAGCTTTACTGACGACTTCCATCCTCTGCCCCTCGATCCTGCGCTATGCCCTCAGCCCACTGAATAGTTACCGGGAAAAACCTGCATCAACGTCAGCTCAGTTCGACACTTCATGTCACCGCTCGCGCTGGGAACGGAATGCAATGATGGGAATGCAAATGGGAAAGCCGCTCAGCGTCGCAACTTGCGAACGGAAATAATCATCATGGAGGCAGGCCCCCTGTTACGACTTTCTGGGCGGCCCGTGAGTTTCCTGGGGGAAGCGCTTTTATGTGATGTTCAGCAAAAGCTGACTGGGGATACCTCTCAGGACCTTCACCCTCTGGGCAGGTCAGATTCTTCATCGAGGCAAGTTATTATGCAAGACCTTGTTACGCACGGAGGCCAAAAGGCCCGTGTCAAAAAGGCTATATGATGCTCAGCTTCGGCTGGCAGAGGATACCTCTCAGGAACGTACCCTTTTCAGGCACGTCAAGATCATCATCGAGGTAAGTGATTATCCCACTCCACCATCGGATGGCCACTTGGCCAGCGTCGAAAAACATTGCCTGTATTATTGAAGGGGAATAGTCGGTCAGATGGGAGAGGCGGAGGCAAAAAATATGTACCGGTGAAGAAAGCCTGTGTAGGTTCACTGAGAGTTTGTGACTCAATGACAAAGCTTCTGGATATCATCAGGACCGGGTTCCTCATGCATGTGGTGCCATGCTCGGAAACTTTATCCAGGACAGCATATTATCTGATAGGCTGTGGGAATACACCCGTTCGCTTGCACTTAGGGTTGTCTGATATTCTTGGATAGAATACTGCGGGTTAGCAACGGCGAGGGATACTGTAATGGACTCATGGACTCATAAGCTGAATACATTCATGAGATTTTTGACAGCATGAAACCGAGAATAAGCGGCTTCATGTAGCTTGGAAGGAAACAATGCACTCATTACTCGTCGACCTGATCTACCCAAGTCATGTCTCTAAGACCAAGCTATTCTTGACGAGATTAAGCTTTCGACTACTCTTAGCGAGGAGCATTCGATACAGCCCTAAAGCATCTTACTCATCTGCTTTCAATTTTCCAAAACGAAGTGCAAAAGTTGAGACGCTCTAGCTACACGTCACTTCTCTGGGCGTATGGCCTGCGTTTCAAGGCTCCCAGCGCTCACAACAGCGACGGAACGGGTATCCCAAAGTCGTATAATAGGCCTGCGGGTTCAGCAACAATCCTCAACGCATGAGGTCGTGTAGCTGTGCTCTGTTTGCTGTGGGGATACAGGTACTTGCAACGAAGCCGGACAATCTGGGCGTAGAGTTCTTGTTTCCAAGTTCTGTTCCATTTGGCCCCATTCGCCACATTCATAGAGACGAGCGAGACCCTAGGCAGATGTCCTGGTGGAGCGACTAACGGGTAAGCATTAATCTAGTCGGAGCTAAGCTGCGAGATGGGGCGGGTTGTATAGGCAATGAGATTTAAGTATGTGCCCACTATCATGAAGCAGCAGGTTCCCTGCCAAGTGATGGCGACCTTGCTTCATGACAACCTCCTCCACAGTGCACTCGAACCAAACTCAGGAACAATGACAAGAGAAACCATCGTCCTCGTCCCCGGCGCCTGGCTCGCACCAGCCTTCTACGAACCATTTCTGAACGCCGTCAGCGAGACCAGACACCACCCCGTCCACTGCGCCGAATACCCATCTCTAAAACCCGTCGACCCCACAACTGCAGACTGCAAATCCGACGCCGACGCCATCGCCCAGACACTCCATTGCCTCGCCGAGGATGAAGGACGCGATATCCTACTCGTCCTGTATTCATACGCGGATGGGCCTCTCTAAAGCCGAGCGCGTGAAGCAGGGTAGATCTGGCGGCGTCGTTAGGATGGTTTTTGTCGCGGCGTTTATTGTTCCCGAGGGGGTCAGTGTTTTGGAATTGCATAGGAAATGGCCACAGACGCCTTGCAAGGACCAAGGTAATGCTACTTAAGAATATTCATAGTCGTCCTTGCGCATGGTAAACCCCTCGCGCTCAGCTCTTCGGCGACCATCCACCTGGCACTCGGCGCTCCTGCGCTAGAAATGTCTCTATATAGGATACAAACATAGCCAACATAGTCTCAGGAGGGTAAGAGCTTAGAAACGCTCTGGCTTATTCCAAGTCCGGATGGTGGTTCTGTTCTCGCTACTGGTAAAGACCAGTTAGGGCTAAGTGTTAAGACCCCAACCCCAAGTGAAAAACAACAATAATATATTCATTCATCTTTTCTGAATCCTGACAACGTTAATTAACTCCATACTACCTGGAAACTCAATTTCGCTTCAGCATGGACTGAGACTTTGTTTACCGTATGCAACAAGACTTGAAAGCACTCATGTTCCAATCCTAGTTTTATTCATGAATAACTCCAAATCTATTCTGGCATCCTTGCCCTTTCTCAATTCGAATAACTCATATTGCACGTCAGTAGCCCAACAAATCTATCCCCAAATCCTAGTATGTCCCGACCTCTCAGCCAGCGCCAAAACAGCCCTCTCATCAAGCCTAAACCCGACCTCCTCCAACAGGGGCAAATCCCTATACCAAAACCTCTCCCTTTCAACCACAGCTTTTCTGATCACCTCCAGAGCACCAAGACCTCTATCGTTCTTGACCTCCCACCCCTCAGCAAGAACCGTCCCGCCGTGCAGGCTGGAGAGAGTAATCCCGCGAAGGTCCTCGGTCACGTTGCGGACCTCTTTAATCGGATGCTGCCATAGCGCGTACATGCCCATGATGCGTTTCTGGTTCACAAGCGCGAGACGCTGCCTACTGTGCTCGGTTGTGTTCTTCCAGATGTCGATCTTGCCGTCGCTGGTTTCGAAAACGCAGATGTCGGCCTTGGGGATGATGAAGATGAGGCCTGGGGAGATGTAGATTAGGGTTATTTTTTGGTTGGGGAAGAATTTGGACATTTTGACTGATGATTGTTTGTAGGCTTTCCCGACTTGGATCTTATCGGAATTGGTGAAGGTTATGCTGGGTTGGTAAGTAGGGTTCAAGGGTGGTCACTCTTTGGGGTTCGAGGGTTGATGGGTGATGGGTGATACTTTGCATAGGCTCGAGTTTATATGTGATTGCTCCCTTTGTTTTGCGGGTACATAAAGAGAATAGAAAGACAATGGAATGAAAGTGAGCATTGATTATATAACCTTTTTTATCTACGAGTGACAAAGATGAGGGTATTCAAGTGGTCCGTCAAACCGACTCCTGCTTGATATCCGCTGGGTTTCAGCCAGAGACTGGAGGTGAGGACTTCGTCTATGTACAGGATATGTACAGGACCTTCAATTATAAAGCAAGGTGTCAATACTCTCCAAAGTCGGACCTTTACACGCATTGACAGAGCATATAGTACGTACTCTCAAATCCATAGCTTCTCGAAATGCGCATGAGAACCTACCATCCTCCTTAAAGGTAGGTTAACTACTATACCTAGAGTAAGAGTATTCTGATAATAAGAAACAAATTGCATTGATATATATGAATATGCTTAGTACTATAGGCCGACTCCAACTCACCATATTAGCGAAACGCCCAAAACTACAGGCGACAGGAGAAAAGTCTCAGACAAAATATAGGCCAAAGCCCAGACCTTTCGTCTTCTTCTTTTTGGCTTGCTCGTTATACTTCCTAAAGGCCCTTTCAGCCTCCTTTGTCATGGGCGGCGGCCCCTGCGAGCACGAGGTCTTTGACTTATGCTTGCTGGAGCTGTGCTTCCGCCTGGGCTCCGGCTCCGGCGCTGGTGCTCGAGCTTGAGCTTGTGCTTGCGGTTGAGAAGAAGCCTGCTGGTACTGGTAAGTATACTGCGGCTGCGGCTGCGGCTGCGGCGCAGTCCCTTGAGCTTGCGCTTTCGCTTGACAGGAGGGATGCTGACACTGGCCAGTATACTGCTGCTGCTGCGTCTGCGGCTCCGGTGGGGCCTGGGACGGCTGGTAAGTATAAGTATAATGCCTCTGCTGCTGCTGGTGGTTCTGCTGCGGCTCAAACTGCGTGTAACTCGCATACTGCGTGTATGCTGTATACGCACCGTAATACTCACACCCACACTTACACCCATACCCACTGGCCTGCGGGTACTCTTCTCTCCGGGGCTGCTTCAGCCCCTCAGGGTTGCGGTACTTCTCAGGCAACGTCGTATGCCCGAAGAGCAACATCATCGCGACCAGACTCTTCATATCCATCACATACTTCTCCATGCCATGGGCATACAGGTACCGCCCGTTCTCGTCAATGAGATCCTCGTAGAGCCGCTGGTACCAGAATTGCTCGTCGGCCGGGTCGTACTCCTCCACGCAGTCTTTGAGGATTCTGTGGACTTCGTCGACGGAGCCCCGGCCGCCGCAAAAGACCCCGAGGGGCAGGCGCCGCTTCCAGCCGCTGATGTCGATTAGCGAGTTTTCTTGCATGCGGACGGAGCTGTACTTGTCTTCGATGAAGAGGAGCGTTGTTAGGACGCGGCCACCGTTGTATTGGGCTGTTGGGATGAAGGTGATGAGGTCGTGGTCCTTTTCGGGGAGCCAGAAGATCCAGATGTCGGTTGCTTCGCGGGTTTGAGACATTTCGAGGGTTGCGGGGTGTTTTCTTGAAGGTGTCTTTGGATGAGTTGGCTCAGATGTGCTGGATTGGATGAGTGGGCTTGGATGGAGTGGTCTATGGGTGTACGTTAGGGCATTTATAAATCTGCTTGAGTCAAGTGCTTTGTCTTGTATATTGAAAGGGTATACAATGGCCGATTTGAAGAATCTCTGAAAGATATTCTGTATAAAGACATCGTTTACTAGATTCTCTTGTTGTGTTGAATACTCTTTCAGAACTATACAAAGAAGATAAAGCACTTTGTTATTGTACCATGTGCCAGCCCCAAATTTATCGAACAAAAGGCGCTTTGATATTTTCCATGTTTAGGGCATTGTTCAGGTTCTGCGAAGCTCGTTGGTACCAGAGCATGGCCTCAATGGCCAGGGAGAGGCAGGTAAATCATTATCTTGTCAGGTATACTGGTAAAAAGAACAAAAGTATATGAATTAGATAGAGAAGGTCTTATTGCTCTTGCCTATACCTCATCGCTTTGCTTGTGTCCACTACCCTCAGTCGAGCACATATAGAACCTGAACCTATGGTATAGCATACGCTCTGTTGGAAAGCCCATTGTATAGATAGGATGGAACAATACCACTACAGTATCTACTTCAACGCATCAGCACTCCCAAACACGACAATTTGTGTTTTTCTCTTATTCATATCCTTTAGATCCGTAATAACAAACACACGCAGATAGACTACTCCGCATACCCAGGAAAGAGCAAAACAATAGACCCAACATACTCAGTCTTCGAACTCAAACTTCATCCCCAACCTCCCCCTCCTCGCAACCCAATACGCAGCCTGGAAATCAACCACATACTTCTGAAACCGCTCGGCAGATGTCTTGCATCTCGCAAACCACTCCCGGTGCATATCTTCCAAGACCTTCGGCATGGCGCTAATAATAAACTGCACTGTAGCCTCATCGATGGTCTCCAGACGCACTATCTCACCGAGCTGCGTTGCGTCCAGGGCCCCAGACTCGCTGCGCATGCTTGTTGGTCCGGTTAAAAGGAGGACGGTTGCGGATCTGGTCTTGTTGGCTGGGGATTTGGTGGTAAAGGGCAAGAAGATGATTTTACTCTGGAATTTGACGCGCAGAGCCTTTACAGGCGATGGGGTACAAGCTGCTGTAGTCATCGTTGCGTTGGTTGTTGAAGCCATGGTGTGGAATGGATAATTTCGGTCCGCAGCGAAGGTGGGCTACTTATAGACTCAGTGCTTTTGTCTTTGAACATAAAGGACTTGAAAAGAAGGAAAAGTATTGTATAATCTAATAACATGCTTTGTATGCAGGATCAATACCCTTTATCCTTTTCCTGTGAAATTAGAACATACAAAGAGCATTGTTCTAGCTCTAAGGTGTTTGGATTGACAAAGTCCTGCTTGTAAACTCTTGCCAATTCGGAAACTCGATGATGTAGAATATCCAAGCCCTAATAACCATTCTGAGCGTTTTGGTCAGTTGCGAAGCCCGATTCCAAACAGAGGACACACTGGTGTCCTCGGCTTCTCTAATAGATAGTTGGCGGTATGCACCAGTAGTAAGCTAACTAAACCCAATCATCTAGTTTGTTGCAGTTGATACACGGCACTATGACGACTAATTACGACCTGAATGCACGCTATATATCTTGCAAGTTTACAAGTACTGGTGGTTCTTCTTCAAAGCAAACATTGTTTGTGTATATTTCTTAGCTTATAGTAAGCTAAACCCTAACAACCCCTTTTCTAAAACAACAACTAAACAAGACAAAAACGAGCGAGTAAAAATAAAAGAAAGAGAAATAGAAAGGCAGATATGAAACACCTACCTCAACTTCTTCCCCCTCTCCCACGCCTCCTTCAAATCATGCTCCAACCCCTCCGGAATCTCATCCCCATCCTTCTTCTTATTCTTCTTCATCCACTCCTTATGCATCGTCTCCAGCACCCCCGGCAGCACCTCCACCATCCGATCAACAACCTTATCATCCGCCACCGTCTCCAACAGCGTCATCGAAGCGATGATACTGGGGAATATAGGCAGGGACGACTCGAGGATCGTCGTCGGGGCACTGCCGTGCTGGATCATGCGGACTGTAATGGGTTTGCCGTCCCGCTTGCTATTGCTTGCGGCGGTGACGAAGACAATGCAGTGGTCTTCGGTGGAGTAGAGGACGGAGAGGGAGGGGTCGATGGTTTTGGGGTCGGTGTTTGTGCGTTGGACGCCCTGGGTGGGGGTTGTGGACATTTTGAAGGTTGGGTTTTGGGTGGGTGATATGGTTCTGTGTTGTCGGTGCTGTTTCTGAAAGGTAAGAACGACTATATGGAGATAGTCGTTGTTTGGGGAAGTTGGTTGTTGAGGATGAGATGACGAGCGTAGTTCGAGGATCATCGTTAGGGGTTTTATAGACTTGGCTTCTTTATTGGATGAGCACTTTGTACTTGTGTGTCAATGAGGGAAAGAGGTCTTTATTATGATGGTGCATATAATAATATATTAGTAAAGGGTTCTTTATGGTGAGACGCGATGCTTTAAGAAGCCTTATTCTGTTTGTCATTGTCTCTTGGAGTTGATAAAAGGCTTCAAAGGTCATTGTTTGGCAGGAACAACAGACTGGGTGACTGTCATTATGTAGATCTAAATCATTTTATTAGTTGGAGATGAGCCTTTGGAGGCTCTTTATTGTGAGGTCCATGGCAACGAGTTGGGGCTACATGACAACGGTGCTCCAGTCTATGTGCGAATCAAAAAAGTTAATTGCAATTCCCCGCACCATATTAAGTATGTTTGGCTGTAAGTACAGCTCTACTGATGACTAGGATGACTGGTGATTGCAGGAAATCCGAATTGGGGCAGGCTCTACGATTTTCAAGGTTCTCGTACCACAGCGATCTTCGATTCAAGCAAGCCAAGAAGACAGTTCGTTGCTATATAAATCCTGCTCCAGAAAGCCATGCTGGATAGAGAAGAGAGAGAGAAAGGACACCTGAAACACAGGATTGCATAAATCCGTTTAGGAGATGCACATTGGCCAGTGGCTCGGGCCCTGTTCATCCCTACTACCACTCGGCCTGTTGGCATCCCATTCCTGTGCTTCGCTTCTCCTGTGAGATAATACTATCGAAATCCAGCTGATCTTGACAACAGACACTTACATGACCAGAATGTCTACGCTGAGGATGATGCTCAGAGAGTACCAAGACGCCCGAGTGCTCCGGATCCAAAGTTGGAGTTTAACCCCTCCGATGCCTTCAGCAGAGCTCCTGCCAGATCAGCAATTTGCGTTTTCAATTACACCACCAAGTCAAGCGACGATGGGCGCGGAGCCGAACGCTGAGTCAGTCCATCAAGATCTCAAGCAAAGGTCGACATTGTAAGTAGGCTGAGGGTATGGCTCGGCTTTACTGGAGGGGGCATAATAGTCGACCCATGGGGTTCTTTCTTTAGCAAGACATGGAGTTTGGGCTTCATGTTGTGCATATCAAGATTTCCAAGTTGTACCTAGCAGTACATGGCAACAATAGTAGTACCCAGGACAGTTCTGCGTAGCTGCTTACAACTAAAAGTTAAAGTATACCATCTAACCCTCTCAAAGCGTAACCAAATCGTAGCATATTAATTCTAAAATCACTCAGTCCTTTCATACACAACCTCCCTATACCCTTCAACCCCAGCCACCTTCAACTGCTCATCAACGCCCCGCAGATCCAGCCCCATCCTCCTCAACTCCCACTCCCCAAAGTAATTCGGCTCCTCCCCAACCTTCCTAAACCCAACACCCTCGAAAAGGGCCAAACTCCGCTCATTCTTCTGCCCAATCTTGACACTCAGCGCCTCAAACTTCACCTCGCCACCCTCCCTCTTTTCCTCTCCATCCCCAAACGCTTTCTTCGCCCCCTCATCCCTACGCACAAACTCCCCCAAAACCTCCGCCTCCCGCTCAACAACATACCGCAAAAACGCCAACAGCGCCGCCTTCCCGAACCCGCGTCGCTGATCCTTCTTCTCCGCAATCATAAGCTCAATCTCGCCGACGATCTGCGGCGCAGAGGTCCCCTCTTCGCCGTCGTCGATGCGCAGGAAGAGGTTGATGTCGCCGACCATGCGGTCGGGCGAGTCGGCGTGGTTTGATAGGTTCTCATTGACATCTTCTCCCTGTACAGGAAGGCAGACGATGAACGTGAGTTTGTCGGCGTCGGCCCGCCATGATTGCTGCATGGCGTATTCTTCTTCGAGGCTCAGGGGTTCCGAGGCGGTTGCTTCTTGGATTTCCTGGGCATCTCAGTACACGATCGCGGGAATGATATCATCCTATCCGTAAGTTTTTTTTTTTTCTTTTAGCGCACCTCATCTTTCATCCATTCGTGGTAGCGCGGGACGTGCCATTTCGAGTATGGCACCAGCAACACTTTTGATGTGGAGATTGCTAGGCGAGATTAGTACTTCGGAAAACGAGAGAGGGTGGGGTTTGCGTACCTGTCGTGGCGTTGAAAAGCATTTTCGGATTTGGGCTCTCTAGTGAGTGTCTATTGGTCTATCTATCAAATTTGTATGAATTGTGTAGTTGCTAAGCGGGGACTTCGTGGATGATCTGGAGCTTTTTTCTGCAGTCTTGGCATTGAGCTTGGTTGTGCAAATATAGATCGGATCGAAACCCCGGGACAATAAGAGCCGTCGCCATTTCATAAATTAATATCTTCTTGATCTATATATGTCTTCAATTTCTTATTGTTGCTCTTCCTTCCCAGCAAAGGCCCCGAATTTTACAACTTCTACCTCGAGCGTTTCGGTGTCGACCAGAATAAGCTCGCCGGTTTCCCGGAACTTCGGAATGGATAAAAGACGAACAGTCGGAATAGGAGCATCTTCATCAGTTCCGCTCATGTCTATATCTTCGCCAAGCTTGGGCGCAATGTCTCCTTCTATGACTGCTGTCTTGAACTGTGGCTGGTTGCCTGTGAAGAAGAGGTGCGGGCAGGCGTGCATCACAAAAGGGTCGTTTGTTTGGAATGGATAGGACCCTGGAAAAATCAGTATTAGCGCTCGGAATCCATCTTTACAATGGTTGATGTTAACTTACATATCGTGTCCGGAGCAGTAGGAACTCCACATCTCCATCGTAGCATGGCTTCCATGATTCTCAGCCGCTCCTCAGCGTCGCCATTAGTGTCAATGTTTCCATCCTCATCCGCAAAATTTAGGTATCGCAGGACGTCGTCAACGTTCTGCCCGCTGCTACCCCAGAGACGCCACCCCTCGACATCACCCTCCCATGGATTCGTCACACTGTCAAACCAGCCAGGTTCAGCTTTCTCCTCGCCAGACGGCGGTGGAGCGCAGTAAGCTCGGGAACGAGGAAACATTGCACGGTGGATCGGCTGTTGGGGAAGCGCAAAGTTGGCCGGGTCAGTTTCGCCTGGCATGATGGTAATGGGTATGCTGGGTAGGAGCTCCGCAAGGAAAGAATCGAGTTGCGTGATTGGTGACGCATTGTAAGCGGATGCGTCGTATCCATACTTCTTCGCTTGGACCATTTTCTTGCCTGCTGCTCCGGTTTGTGTACTCGGCGCATCCAGAACGGTGCTGATTCCAATAGAATTACCAGCAATTATCAGTCTTTTGATTCCGCTGGCGTCTGGCAGGGTTCCAGCTTCATTTTGCGCATTTGATGATTGCGTGTAGCCGAGAAGATAGTCCGCCAAAAGCTCGAGAGTGAGGCTGTCACTCGAGGTACCAGTTATCCCAAGACCGCTGACGAGGGCAATCTTGCCTTTCTGTGATGACTTGGAGGCTTGTGTATCGTCTCTTTCCCACCGGATTGGCTGTGGAGCCAGATCAGGGACCTTTATGTCGATCGCCTCGAAATCACCGTTCTTGTTCTCCGTCCCGAGCACTGCAATAATAGCACCTGTACACAGCTGAACTGACCCAAGTTTGCTTCCCGTTAGGCGTAGGCGTCCGGATTCGTCTTCAAGCATGATCTCTGTTAACTCTGGGCGCGAGGGGTCTTGGTAGGTTCGTCGAGGGGGAGGAGCGAGTGTAAAGTTCTGCACGTATGGTCAGAATGTGTGCGATTTAAGGATAAAAGGTGGCTTGCATCTTCTGTCAAGTCCTTGAGAATATTAGGCTTCAATGGCATCTCCATGTATATTGTACCCGCAACCCAGCAGAGCTCTCCCTGCCGGACGTCCAACACTCGTTCAACTCGGCGCGCATGTTCTCCGGCAATCTAAGCAATTCAATTGTCAGCAGACCGAAGAAAAGTATCCATGAGATGCGCGATTGCAAGGAGTATTCCATACATTCAATCCTTCCCAAGCCTCAATCGCAACAGCCTCAACTGCGGGCTTCAGCTTTGCGAGTCGCAAGAAGTACATGTCACCATATTGCTGCTGGTAGTGCCGTTCTTGGCCGGGCGGGAGTCGGAATGTGTCTAAAGGATTGTATACGGAAGAGTTTCGAAACACCGGCTCATATTGTTGCGTGCTAAAGTAGTCACAAAAAGTTAGCTAGGATGAACAGCAACAGATGCGGAGATGCGGCGGACCTTGGAGGCCGCAGGAACTCTTCCTCGGCGGAATCGATGCCCATATTGGAAAAATATCCTTCACAGAAACAGATAAATATTATAAGCAATATTTGACCAGAAGAATCGCTGTCGCCGCGAGTTTCGAGAATCTGGTGTGTTGGTTGTTCACGTTGGGTTGAGAAACTTCGGGGAACGCGGTCACGCGTCTTTTTGGCGTTTCGCGGGCAATTCCATCATTACCGCTTTGGGACAGCTAGACAGCTCTCTTCCTCATTACTCTCTTCTCTCATTGAACAAGAAGTTACCTTAGCATGATACCAATTATCCTGGGGCCTTGATGGATATACGAGCCGTCTACTGTCAATCAAAGCGCAACTGATTAGCCGTCGAAAGCGATCGTCTCGCTCTGATTAAATCAACCAAGCAGCATTTGATGACAGCCAAGATGCCGATTATTTTTGAGATATGAGAATCTAAGAAACTCCGTGCAAAAGAATCCTCCTCAGAGGATAATTTAAATCATTCCAACCTCGTGATAAACGGAATGCCCGGCTATTGGCACCCAATGAAGAGCCATCTAGTTGAGCCTCCGGCAACTTATGAATCGTCTGGCAACCTTCAAGCCTTATCAGTCTATCATGACTGCCTCAATCGGAATACAAGAACTTCCTGAGCACTAAATCTGGCGCTCAATCGTTTGCCCCAGCCACAAATTTAGCCTCCCCATCTGAAAGATCTGGACCTAGGCTCAGGAATGCATCCCATTTGGATACCGTGTCGATCGCCAGCCTCTCACGATTCGTCTCGGCATTCCGAATCATTTCCATCTGGTATCCCGAATGGCTCAAGCAGAGACAGCAAGGAATGATTGGTGCATACTCTATCCGATTTCTAATGACATTTTCAGATCGTGCTGACAACATTCAAGCCCCGCTGAGAGAATGGATAAAGTGAGAGCCCATCGCAAACATGCATCCAACCATCATTCTTGAGGAGCAACATACCTCACAACATGGCTAACACTCGGCCATGGCTCTCTCATATCATCGTCTCACCCCGAGCTCCGGGTTCACTTGACACAAGCCTCCAATATCAGTCAAGCACTGCACTACGATTGACGGCCATACTACAATCGCGCTTTTGAATATGAAGATCTCCATGTTTTCCGAACTCGCCCTGGGCAGGACACTAGTCCTTCTACTCTCAGCATGCATCGTCACTTCTGCAATCAGCCTAGATGCGATTATCCACAGGATTCCACGCAATTTATTTGGACGAAGTTTACCGGGATCTCTGGCTCTCGCACCAGAAGGCGCAGTGGGCCAGTATCAACCTCCACCGGGGCCGGTCATATACGGAGCCCTACCGACGGAAACTGGCGAAATACCACAGGGGACTCCATTGGCATCGACAACTCAGAGTACGAACACCAAACCAATAGGAACTCCCATTGACTCAGGGGAAAACAAACCCAATGCCATTGACGAGTGAGTCCATGTTACCAGTCGTTACTATCCCCGAGAGACGTGCCTAACTGGTTCGCCTAGTCCTCGCAAACATATCGCTCCCGTCTCGGAAATGGACGCGTTTATAATGAAGACATACACTGCATCGGCATGTAAAGGTGTATCTCAATCACTAGCGAGTTTAGTTGTCTCGGTCTCTATCTCGCTATTATGCTTGTGATTGGGTTGCACATAGCCAACATGAGGGCTCTGCACGGAGGGAACGAGCGAGATAAAGTATTGTCTGAGCCCGGGCTTGATATAAAATACGCACCTATTATAGGCCACTGTGTATAGCTGAATGAAATATACCTTACCAATAATGTAGATTTTTTTTTGGCATTGCGATTCATCATAGATGCGGCAATATATACTCGGCCCACCTCAAATCCTGCACCGGAGTAACAATACCCTAAGGACGTAAGACAAACACTACTCAACTATAAAATGCACAAAATGCACATCTGCATCAATTCCTTCTACACATGACACCCTCTCCTCCAATACTCAGCGGCTGAAGCAAGTCAAGCCGCGACGCGAGGCTGGGGAGCCGGGAGACCGAAGATCCCCAGTATGAGCCTCGGTCCGTTGCTGCGACTTTATTTCCCCGCATCTCCAGGTGAGCTCCTGTGCTGTCCTGCAATCATATGGGAGGAGGCAAATAGCCGAGTCTGACAAAGAAGGGAAGGGGTGTTTTTTTTTTGCTTATTTAAATATTTATATTTGTCTCCAACTACATCCCTGTGCTGGTGGTTTTTTTCTCATCTCTTCGTCGCCTTTTACATCGTGGTTCTTTCAAACTGTCTCTAATTGAAAAGCACATGTGAGCTCACCACATTCAACCTAATTATCGCTATAACTGACAGCTCAAATCCAGATCAATAATTCCCCCAAAATGTCAATCACAACCCCACTAAACGCCCTCCTGGGCATCCAAAGCCCCATCCTGCTCGCCGGAATGGCCAAAGCCTCTGGCGCGCCTCTCGCCGCCGCAGTTTCCAACGCCGGCGGACTCGGCGTAATCGGCGGACTGGGCTACACACCGGACCAAATGAACGAAATGCTCACGGAGCTCAAGTCCCTCCTCAAGGACAAGTCGCTCCCGTTCGGCGTCGACCTCGCGCTCCCGCAGGTCGGCGGCAACGCGCGCAAGACGAACCACGACTACACGGACGGCAAGCTCGACCAGCTCATCGATGTGATTATCCAGCATGGAACGAAGTTGTTTGTTAGTGCGGTCGGGATCCCGCCTGCGCATGTGATTAAGCGGTTGCATGAGGCGGGGATTCTCATTATGAATATGGTCGGCGCGCCGAAGCATGCGGAGAAGGCGCTCAAGGCTGGTGTGGATATTATCTGTGCGCAGGGTGGCGAGGGTGGTGGGCATACGGGGGATATACCCTTCTCCGTGCTCATCCCTGCTGTTGTGGATACGGTGCAGGGCTATAAGAGTCCGTTGACGGGGCAGACGCCGCTGGTTGTCGCGGCTGGGGGTATCAACGACGGGCGGAGTCTTGCGGCGGCGCTGTCGCTCGGTGCGGCGGGTGTTTGGGTCGGCACGAGGTTCCTGGCAACAGAGGAGAGTGGTGCGAGTAGGCTGCATAAGGAGGCAGTTGTTGGCGCGCAGTATGGGGAGACAAAGCGGACGCTTGTTGTTTCGGGCCGGCCGCTGCGCATGCTGCCGAATGACTATATCAAGGAGTGGGAGAAGAAACCCGAGGAGATTGCGCGGTTGACGGCGCAGGGTATTGTGCCGTTGGAGCATGACTTTAACAACGACAAGGAGTTTGATATTCCCTTCTTGATGGGTGATGTCTCGGGGATTATCAAGGAAATCAAGCCGGCTGGCGAGGTTCTCAAGGAGATGGTTGCGCAGGCTGCTGCTGTGCTAAAGAAGGGGGCTACTTACGCTTCTGGACCGGCTAGCAAGCTATGAGTGTTTGGTTTCGTCTGATGTTTTATAGCCCTGTTTCTTAGTTGTTATGCTACAATTTTCTCGCAAATATAAGGGCAAGATGTAGATATCCAGCAAATGTCATGTTTTTCTCGTATCTTTAAATGTTGCGTTACCTAGCGTACAAGTACACAGATGATAGTAAAGGAGACAGGACTCGAGGAGTACTCTCAAAGACAAAATATATGTGCAGAGGGGAAAGAGATGTAGGTCACACAGCGGAGGATATTGAGCATAATATCAGAAACCATCTGCGTTGCTATAAGAACTTTGTATAGCGACATGTAGATTTCCAAAAATAACCTAGGCTACATTCAGCAGGCGCTGATACACTGTTTTGTATAAAGGCACCACTTGCACTTTGGTTGCCGAACATGACTCCTCTGGAAATGCACCTACAGGTCCTTTCCTCGGCGAAGGATGTTAGTGGAATCCATTCACCACAGCCTTCCCATTGGCTCGCGCCTCGAGGAGACTCGGGGGTGGCGGCGGCCCGAACACCGGCTTCTCTGGCTGCGGAGGCAGGTGGTGGTGGTGATGATGATGGTGGTGATGGTGATGATGGTGATCACCGTTGGCGCTGTCGAGCTCATATTCCTCATCACTAATGCCTTCCTCGTCTTCGTCTTCGTAGTCTTCTTCATATTCGCTCTCTGTTCCTTCGTCGTCACCATCGTCGAGATCTGCAGCTAGAGCCTGGCCGCGTCCTTGGTCTTGCATCCGTCGACACAGTTGTTCAAGGTCGTGGCTCTTTTTACGCCACTTGGCAAGTTCTTCGTGATTCCTCGTGCGTTCCTCGGCCATTTCAAGTATGTTGCGGTTCGTCTGATCGTGCTTGCGGGTGAGAGTGAGGTTCTCTTTTTCCAACCGTTTGGTCTTCTTCGACATCTCCTCCATCTCTTTGCGGAATGTTAGGAACAGCTCATTGCTGTTGTTCAAAGTGTCCTCAACCTAGAAGAGTGTTACTACGAAGCTGTAAGAACCATTTCACAATGGTGCAATACCTGTTTGAACTTTTCCACATAGATATTCAGCTGGCTGCGCAGCTCGGACTCGGTGTGCGAGAACGTGGAGACCTGGGAGCTCAGTGCCCGGCAGCGGGCGGCTTCATTCTCTGCTGCACGCCGCTGTTCTTCATACTTGGCGGTAAGGCATTGAATCTCCGCATCCTTGCTGCGGAGGAGGGACTTGTAGTGTAACTCGCGCATCTCGAATTTTTCGCCAATTGTCTTGATCTTGGCTCGAAGACTGCAACAGCATGTTAGACAGCGAGCGCATTGTCAAGGCTCAATAAATGTGAACTTACGCCTCATCCAGGTCGATGTCCACTTTATCACTTCGAGGATTGCCTTTCGCTGCCATTACATCTTGAATGTCGTACAGGAGAGAGTCAAGCCGCTCATTGACTATCGCACGGGCCCTCCTTTCGTTTTCTTCCAGCTTCTTGTTCTCATCCTAAAATTCCCGGTTCAGCCAATCGCCACACATCACACCCAATAGAACAGGCGACGAGGGGAGATCCAAATTGACCGACCTTGACTTTTTTGTTTTCCTTCGTAAGCTCCCTGCAGAGCTTTTCCAGTTTGTCCTTCATGGTAACGGTCTTGTTCAACTCCGATTTGCCCTTGTCCTGGTCCTTCTGAAGTTGGTCCGCGCGCTTCTTGCTCTTGGCATAGTCGCGGTCCAACTTCTTCATATCGGCGAGAAGTTCCGTGTATTTTTTATGTACAGTTTCGAGTCGGGTCATCGGAGATTCGATATTGGTCAGGAGTTGGTTCAGATCTCTAGTGGCCTTCTTCACCTCCCGCTCTATACTCCCGGTGTTAGCCAGTAGTGTCCAGAGAAGTCTCAGAAAAGCCAGATAATCCAGATTGCACTCTTCATAGGCGAACTACGCACCAATCTCTTGCTCTTGATCCTTCTCCCCCGCTTGATCCTGCTCCAGCTGCGAGATCTTGGCGGCGAGAAGCTTGGACGTCTCATTAGGATCGGCGACCTTCTTCCCCTTGTTCTTCTTGGACATGGCCGTGGACGACATAGTTCAAACGGTCTGCTCGGTATAATTGATCCAGGTTGTGCGGGTTGCGAAGTGTCCGGGGGTGGTCGCGTGGTCGCTGACGGGCCTTGAAAAGAAAAATGCGAAGACGGAACGGAAGGACGGGGTCAGGAGTTGATGTGTGACCGGATCGTAAGCCACGTCGACAGGTCAAACAAATACTAGAACAGCGTGAGGAGCTATCGTTTCCGAAGTCTTAAAGAGCCAATGTGATCACCGCTGACGCTGGAATTCCACACTGGCCACAAGCGGAGAACCTGGAGGGACTTGCCAGGCTCGAAGAACTCGGAGCCACCGGGTCTCTAGATTCTCCAGCAACCAAGTACTGCAGGGCCAACGGAAAGTCGAGCGACGGCAGGTCGATATTGTCAAGGACCGTAGGGGCGAGCTCAGAACTGGCGACTAGGAAACGAGGCGGCGACAGAGGGTCGAGGACTTGTTGGAGAGGATCGAATCCAGTCTCGTAAGAGGGGGCCGGCTCAACACTAGCCCGATTCGAAAATATTCTCTTGGCGGTCATTAGCCGCGCGCTGTTTGCCTCAATTTATGCCGCCCAGCGGACACTCACCTTGCTTCTTTGTCGCATGCTTTTCTGCCATTTTTATACCAATCTACAGCTGTCGAGGATAACCTTGTCGCGCCTCGTTAAACTTTCGCGTGGATTTGTTCTTTTCGCCAAGCGGGACGTCGACTCCGGCTGGACCGGCGACATCTTCGAGCGGCTTCTGCCCCAAGACACCAACAGCTTGTTGACTGATATCACAGTACGAGTTAGTCGGCTACTATGCTCCGGTCATATCTCCAGCTTGGGGGATATCGAGCCCCGGCTCTTCGCCAGCCAACCTGTGGACGCCTACTGAGATCTCCTCCATCACCGCAATGGACACAATTCCGGAAGCTTGCTTCAGTCTCCAGCCTGAAAACCCTTCCAGAGGTCGGACACCAGCTTCATGGGTTTACCGTTCAGGAGAAGAAAGATGTCCCGGAATTGAACATGACAGCAGTACGATTGCGCCATGACAAGACGCACGCAGACTACCTTCATATCGCCAGGGACGACAAGAATAATGTCTTCGGCATTGGGTTCAAGACAAATCCCCCGGATGCCACAGGTGTGCCCCATATTCTGGAGCACACTACACTCTGCGGTAGTGAAAAGTGAGAAATTGCTATCAAGACGCACGAGGACCTATTGACTGAACATTCCAGGTATCCCATTCGCGATCCGTTTTTCAAGATGCTACCGCGTTCCCTGTCGAACTTTATGAACGCCTTCACCTCTTCTGACCATACTACCTATCCGTTTGCCACGACGAATGCTCAAGACTTCAAAAACCTGCTATCTGTCTACCTGGATGCGACGCTACACCCTCTGCTTAAGGAGGAGGATTTCAGGCAGGAAGGATGGCGGTTAGGACCCGAAGACCCTCGCGCGATTGAGACTCAAAAGGATGGTCTGAAACCGGAGGACATTCTGTTTAAAGGAGTGGTTTACAATGAAATGAAGGGTCAGATGTCCGACGCCAACTACCTTTACTGGATCCGATACCAGGAAAGCATTTTCCCCGCGATCAACAACTCTGGAGGTGACCCTCAGTACATCACTGATCTAACTCACAAGCAACTGGTCGAGTTTTCCAAGCGAAATTACAACCCTAGCAACGCCAAGATCTTGACATACGGCGATATGCCATTGAAGGACCATCTGAAGCAAGTTGGTGAAGTTTTGGATGCATTCACCCAGGGCGAAGCCGACACAGACGTGAAGCTCCCAATTGAGCTCGATGGTCCAGTGAACATCACTGTTCCGGGGCCTATCGACACTTTCGCTAGCGAGGACAAGCAGTTCAAAACTTCCACCTCGTGGTACATGGGTGAGACGACAGACATCGTTGAGACTTTCTCGGCTGGGATTATTTCTTCGCTGTTGTTGGATGGCTATGGGTCCCCGATGTACAGGGCCTTGATTGAGAGCGGTCTAGGTTCGTCTTTCACGCCAAACACTGGCCTCGATACGTCAGGCAAAGTGCCCATTTTCTCGGTCGGAGCCACTGGTGTGAGCGAGGATCAAGTCCCTCGGGTGAAGGAGGAAATCCAGCGAGTTTTCCAAGAGGCTCTTTCCAAGGGCTTCAACGACGAGAAGGTTCAAGGATTCCTGCATCAACTTGAACTTGCCCTCCGACACAAGACTGCCAGTTTCGGTATTGGAGTCATCCAGAAAACCATCGGCTCCTGGCTCAATGGTTCAGATCCGATGAAAGAGCTTGCTTGGAATGAGGTTATCGATGAATTCAAGCGCAGGTACGCCCAGAAGGGCTATCTAGAGTCTCTCGTGGAGAAATACCTTTTGAGTTCTAACAACCTCACATTCACTATGGTCGGTACCCCGTCATTCAACAAGGAATTGGACCAGAATGAGGCCGTACGAAAGGAGAAGAAGTTTGAGCAGCTTATCCAGGAACACGGTTCCGCTGAGAAAGCAGCAACTGAGCTTGGTAAAGCAGAGCTGCAGTTGCTCGAGATCCAGGAAAAGGCTCAGCATGCCGACCTCAGCTGCTTGCCCTCCATCCGTGTGGAAGATATCTCGCGAACGAAGGAACGCAAGCCGTTCCGAAAATCCGAGACTGAAGGCACAGAGATCTATTGGAATGAATCCCCTACTAATGGGCTGACATACTTCCAAGCTGTAACTGATTTCTCACTTGACGACAGCCTTCGCCCGCTTCTACCACTTTTCAACGACTGCATCATGCGACTTGGAACTCGCACTCGAACCATGGAACAATGGGAAGACTTGATCAAGCTCAAGACTGGGGGAGTCTCGGCTTCTTGCTTCTACTCCTCGTCGCCGAGCGTACTTGGTGCACACAACGAAGGGCTACTATTTTCTGGCTTTGCTTTGGATGAGAATATACCGGACATGCTAGAGATTCTGACGACTCTCGTTCGGGAAACCGACTTTACTGGTCCTAATGCAGCTGCTATGATCCTGGAGCTTTTGCGATCGACTACCAATGGAGCTTTGGATTCCGTGGCAGGCACCGGGCACCGTTTTGCCCTGAACGCCGCGGCCGCACAACTCAATCGTGGCCTATGGATTCAAGAGCAGACGTCTGGCCTAGAACAGCTGCAAGCTACAGCAAACCTCTTGCGCGATGCGCAGACTTCTCCCGAACACTTAGAGGCGTTGGTCCGGAGGCTCTGCCATATTCAACAATGGGCGATCTCCAAGACTTCCGGTCTTCGCGTTCGCCTTGTCTGTGACCCAAGCAGTTCCAGCCGAAACGAATCCGTTTTACAGAAATGGATTACTTCCCTCCCCGAAAGTGCTGTGCCAAGATCTCAGGGTGGGCAACACAGACCGAAAGAGAGCAAGATTTTGTTCGACATGCCGTACAAGGTCTACTATTCTGGTCTTGCCCTGCCCACAGTCCCCTTCACAGACTCCTCCAGCGCAACATTGAGCGTCCTCTCGCAGCTTCTCACCCATAACTACCTCCATCCCGAAATCAGAGAAAAGGGCGGCGCATACGGCGCTGGTGCAAGCAATAGCCCGCTCAAGGGACTATTCGCTCTCACCACCTACCGAGACCCGAATCCCGTCAACAGTCTCAAGATTTTCCAGAACAGTGGAATCTTTGCTCGAGACCGTGTCTGGTCTGACCGTGAGCTCAACGAGGCCAAGCTGGGCATCTTCCAGGGACTCGATGCTCCCCTTAGCGTTGATGAGGAAGGAGCCCGACACTTCTTGACCGGAGTCACCCACGAGATGGACCAGACCTGGAGAGAACAGCTCCTAGATGTCACCGCTAAGGATGTCAACGAGGCTGCGCAGCAATTCCTGGTGGATGCTCCCCTGCGCTCCGTCTGCCTTCTCGGAGAGAAGAAGGACTGGGTTGAGTCTGGAGACTGGACTGTCCGCAAGCTTTCCTTGAACTCCCCCGAGACTCCGAACGCAGAAGATGCCGCCGGCTCTATATGAGTACTACGAGTCATGAACGAACGGGCAACTTTTCCGCCTCCCTTACACTCCTCCTCTCTCCCGCTGCTCTCACCGCACTGAACAAATCCGACGACCATTAGGTTCGATCCGTCCGCCATCTAATGCACCTTATAAGAATCCGTGTAAGATAGACATCTATACTCATTGCCACTACCTGTACAATACTTCTCACTTCATCTATACCATGTTGACCCGTTTTCTCGTTTTTTCTGTCCGTTTCATTCCAACTCTAGAGTACACTTCTTCCTCCCCGTCCCTTTCTTTACCCCCACACCCCACCAAACCACGCGCGAAACAAAGAACAACCCAACCCATCTTCGATCATCCTCTCTTCCATGATCGCAAGATGAGTCACCCCGTCCATATCGGACAAGCGCAAGATCCATGGGAATGTGAGCCCTCTCCTTGCAGAAGAGAGAGAGGTACACTTTCCGCCTACGTTTTTCAGACCCGCCCTGAGTTTATCTCTATATAAACGTTCTGTCAGCCTACGCAGGGCGGACTAAAAACGGAAGGATATTTATGCATATCCAGATTACGATGGTTTGTTGGTATGAATTATGACTAGAATTTTACGTTGGTAGACGGCCTTGTAGTAAAATAAAAAAAAAGCTCAGAGTAGAATTCTAAGCAAGCTCAATGGGTATATTATTTTCAGATCATAAATCATAACCGATGTCGCTTTATACAAGTCGATAGGTAGGTAGCAAGCAAGTGGTATCGTGAGAAGCAAAATATTCGCATTAGGTGGAACGTAGATCCGGCGCACACCTTGGAATGACCGGCGAACCAGCGCCTCTGAAGCTGAAGACTCGCTCCTTTAGTCTCGGGGTCTGTCATTGCCAGCCTTGGAACTAGGAATGTCGTCCTCAGCTTCAGGCGTGGGCTCGACGTGGGTCAGGAGGGCACCTGCATGCTGAACGTGGTCGTCAAACTCAGGAGGCATTGGTGAATCGGGGAGAGGTGGGAACGGTTCCGTCCGCGAGTCGTTTTCTGATAACCGCGAGTTGGAGTCTTGTCTGGGGATCCCGGTACGGTAGAATGTGAAGTTGTGTTCGCCCCCTGTTTCTGAAGGTATCGTGGCAGAGTGTTCGTGGGGTGAAGATACAGTCGGAGAGTGTGGTAGAGAAGCGGTCTGCAGCAACTCGGTTAGTTTGGCTAGAAAGCCTGATTTTGAGCTGCATACCTTGATATTTTCCGTACGGATACCACGACTCAAGGCCAATTGCCGTGCGGCAATCCGCTTTCGCACAATCTCCATCTCCTCTTCATGCTCAGCCCGCTCTTCTTCCTTCTTCAGATCCTCAATTGAGACGGATGTCATATCGTGAGCAACGTCGTCGCGAAAGCTTTGAGGGGATCGCAATCGACTAGACCGCTTTCTCCTCTTCTTCTTCGAGCTCTTTGATGAGAGGCTGAACGTCCCCGAAGCAGACCTCATACTGTTGGGGTTATCCCCTCTCTGGTCATCCGACTCCAGCCCAGTCTCTCGTCTCGTCAATGCCATAGCGAATTCATCATCCAAAGGCACCGCATCATCCTCCTCATCACTCATGATGAGATCCCCGCGCGAGCTCAGCGAATTGGACGTTTCGCGAGACGACTGCGTCGAACTCCGATACCTCCCGTTGCCATTAGCAGCCTGGTCTCCATACTCCTCCGGCGACTCAATCAACGGGCTTTCCTCATAAGCATGCCTCCTCAACGCCCCCGGATGTTCCTGCAGATCCGCAGCAGACGGTCTATACTTCAGCCCCCTCGCACCAATCCTCCATGGGAAGCGCTCAAGGAACCCCAAAAACGATGAGCTAGGTATCACCGTAGGATCATTGCGATCGTCTGGTACCAAAAGGCCGCTTTTTCGCCTACTCGTGCGACGGGTGCCGTAGCTCATTTTCCGCTGTCTGCGAGGCTGCTCAGCGCCTCCCCGCGCCAGCCCGCTCCCCGCTAACAGTCGGTCTAACTCGTCGGTGCCCCATCCTAGAATCGAGTCGTCTGCCTCTTCATTATCCCAGTCGTCGTAAAAGTCAAAGTCTGCATAGTGTCGGCGGCGACGGCGGTGGTGGTGGTGATCGTCGCGGGCGGGGAAGCAGGGCGCTGTGCATGAGGAGAGACAATTGCCGACCGCTGTAAAGCAGGGGAATAGGTAGTTGTGGGAGAATGCGTAGATGCCTTCTTGGGCAGACTCATTTGCGGATTCGAGGTTGTGTGAGATCTGGTTAATCGTCTGCCTGACGCGCGGGTCTCTCGGTCGCATCATGGCGGGTAGTAGTAGGCCACGGAGATAGATAGGCCGCCGGTGTGGTTAAGGTCGGGTGGGAGGTCGGGACGATGTGTCGGTTCTTTCAACTTCATCTATAGACCTCCATGAAATGAAGCGACCGCAACGCGAAAGACAAGGCTGGAGATGCCAGCAGGACGATAATATTTGAGACTCAAAGGTGGAGAGGCTGAGTGAATGAAGGGGGCCTGAGGAACGCACGGCTTCCAAATGAAAAGCGATGTCATTGACGGTCCTATCTCCGTCTTAGTCAGCCCTCAGCCACCAACCAATTTTGTCTCGCCATTTCGATATATTTACAACCGATCCCAATCATTTCTCCGGTGACTGATAGTCATGGTTTATTACATTCGTTTCCTCAAAACCCCCAGGCTGCAGAAGCAGAAGACAGGGACACTCTCTGCCTCTGCATTGATCTGCATAACCACAGATCTGGGCGATGCATTCCTCGCTCAGGACGAGGATTTGTTGGTAACACTCCGTCTGGCTGGCAACGGCAAGGCCGTATGCCAGGGACGGCTGCAGTGGCAGGGCGGGAAGCGCGAACTCCCAGTTGCACTGGGGCCGCTTCCCGCCAGCATTGTGCAACAATCTCTGATCATGGAGATCGCATCACGGGCCTCGCAAGCTGCGGGCACAGACTCGCTGTTGAATCAAGATGACATTCCGCTTGTTGTATCCGGATGGAGTGCGCCGTTTGGAGGGTCGCAATCGGTGGCCGCTGATAAGCTGATCGAAAGACGCTTCAGCGTAAATCAGACTGTGCAACTCAACATATGGGAGGAGACGGGCAATAGCATTGCGCGGCATATCTGGTGAGGCTGTACCCCCATACATCTTGTGCTACCTTTCTAAGTACGCATCATGCCAGGGATGCTGCAATTGCTTCTGTTATGTATCTCCAGCTATTGGTTGCCGGCGATCAAGAATCCTCAAACACAGCGCTACGGAGTCTTCTCCGGAATGAGCGCAGTAGCCCTCTCCATGTGATCGAGCTAGGGGCGGGCTGCGGCATCGTAGGAATTGCGCTGGCTGAGTTACTATCGAAATGCTCCGTCTTACTTACAGATCTACCAGAGGTTGAGGAGATCGTATCTAGAAACATAGCAGCTGCTCAACTAGCACATGCATCTGACCTGCAGTACCGCCCACTCGAATGGGAGGAGGAGCTCCCTGGTGATTTATTCGAAACCCCTTCTGTCGAGTTGGTTCTCGTTTCAGACTGTACCTACAATGCCGACAGCTTGCCAGCTCTGGTGTCGGTACTCGGCCGACTCGTCCAAATGTCCCCGCATGCCCTCATTCTTGTGGCTCTGAAGCGGCGCCATGAAAGTGAGAGCATCTTCTTTGACTTGATGCAATCTGCGGGTCTAGCGAGTCTGCACTTGGACCGTATGAGCCTTCCGTCGCAATACGACGAGTCTGATGAGATTGAACTACACTGCTATCGCAGGCAATGAGAGCCGTCCATGCATGTGATAATCACACTTACTGCTGGACACATATGCAGGGTTACAAAAGATGACTGCATGTCGGAATAGGTGTTTTTTCTATCAGGATATACACATAACAACGACCACGCTCCTATTGACAATGAAGATCATGCCCCAGGTCGTCAAGTATGGTCTGGGAAGTGCACGCAAAATGGGTAAGACCTCAAGACTTCCCTGAGAACCATTTGAGCGTGTGGATGCCCTCCGATGAGCGATCTTGCCATTCCTTCTGCATCCGCCTTAAGCTTGACCTCGAACCGATCTTGCGACAGGCAGATATCAACGGCGAATCCCGGCGGTGGACGTGTCTTCGTTTCATCAACTGTCTGCCATTATCTTGGTCTTTCGACCCGGATTTACCAGCGCCCATTCTCCGCAACAGACGGTGACGTCTACTCGTCAAAGGAGACAGTATCGGCTTCAAGGTAGAGTCGAGAGGTACGTAATTGTCGCTGGCATGCTTCAAAGATAGACTTTGAATTACGTCTTGAGCAACCAACGGCACTAGAATTTGAGCGTGGACGCCATGAAAGATCTGCTTGCTGGCAGTCAAGCTGTGTGAGCGTTGCGGTGGATTGACCGGAAGCCCGTTTCCAGGGTATTTCTGCTCATGCAAGCCGTTTCGAGCACACTGATTGCATCGTTGGGTGAAGGTGCTATAGTTTGGCGCTAGTGTTATCGAACATAATGGAAGAAAGGCAAGTTTCCTGGAAGCATCGTCTGTGGGTGGAATATGGAACGACACCTTTACGCAGAGTGCCCACAAGTCCGCATACATGGAGCAGACGACATAGACGTCACCGCTGGAAACTTCAAATTCATCTGGTCTTCTTTCGTGGTTGCTCAAGGACGTATACTCTGGGTCAAGTCCGATGACTAGCGATCCTTCCTGAATTACCCACTGCTCCTCCGGGTCCAGGCGGATGTCCCTGCAAGAGTGCAGACGCGTACAGAATGCTGGTTTGGGCTGATGGAAGGGGTCGGATTCGGAGGGTGTCTCTAAGGCTGGACGGCAGTCCTGGAGGGCCAACTGGCTAGAAGTTGGTTCGTCCTCGTGCTATGATCTTATTAGCTCGGCGAATCGGTTTGATAGTTAAGAAGCCCACCAGAAGGGGAGTCTCATGATCCGAGTCTGAGTCAAGAGTGGCATACAGAGCGACGTCGACTGCCGCAGCACCCAGAGTCTGCTGGTCTGGGAAAAGTACAGGGGAACATGGCAGGCTCTTCACGGATCCTTCGTCACTGCTATTCAAAGCCTCGGACATATCGGGCGACGAGCTTCCGTCTTGGTTCGAGCTATACCGCCAGACAGGAGGTCGGTAGAAGTACATCCCGTGCCGACGCCTCTTGCTTACCGAGTCCTGCAGCCAGTCCACCGAGGCAAGGGAGGAGTCATCACCGGAAGTGGTACGCATGTTGTAGATTGATGCACAATAAGCTGTGTTGATGTTTGTTTCGATGTGGCACTAAGCTGTATGTGCTAAGTCTGCAAGGCTCGATGGTTGGAGATTCGAGGCCAAAGACGCTGAGACTGGTTTCTCATTGTTGTGAGTCCTACTCGCACCTTCCTCGCACCATCAAGGCCGTCGACATCCGCCAATACTGGCAAGAGCGCAGTACGGTCACGGTCGTCGCTTCCTTGTCCCCGGGTCTCGTCCTCGGTGATACATTTTACTCGCGTTTGTTCCATCATGTCCATCACCAGGCTTCAACCGGGCACACCTTGCAGGCCGCCAATTCCTTCAACAACTCGTATATGCATATGGCTGCAGCATCTTTGGTCAATAGGCGTCAATGCTGGACACATCAATGAGTCACTGGCTTCCGCTCCTACAATCTAAGTTCAGTAGTTTCCTCGGTAAAACAACGGACAGTGGGCGGGTGAGCGGTGCACATCAACTGCATGGTGATGTGTAACCTGAAAGGGCAGATCAAAGGGCGTTGAGAGGCAGTTGTGGCGTTGAGGCTGATAGAATAATCGAATTTACCAGCATAACCTCGGCTGCTCCCAAGGGAGGCCGCTGATTCAACCGATGATGGCAGCGGGGGTCTTCAACATGCTCAACACTCTTCTGGGAGGAAAGGATAAATAAATACAGAGTGAAGCCCTGGGAGATTCAGAACAACACTCGGCTTTATTGTTTCTTCAAGAAAAGACCCATATCAAAAGCTTGGCTCAAACATGGCTGCGCCTAAAATCACCCTATACTTTGACATCGTCAGCCCATTCGCCCACATTGCATTCCACATCTTGAGGGTAAGCATTAGTCTATGGCACCATAGAGGAGCTAACTGACGCCTACCTATCTACTACTATTTAATTAGAACTCGCCCACGTTTAGCAAATGTGACCTCACCTTTATCCCCATCTTTATCAGCGACCTGTTAAAGGCCTGTGGGAATATTTCACCCATCAAGATCAAAAGTACGTCGGTCGCTTTTTATCTAGCTGTTAAAGCAAAAAAAAAAAAAAAAAAAAAAAAAAAAAAAAACTAACTGCGAATACTCTCCAGACAAGGCCGAATGGATTGAGATAGAGCGCCGCCGTTGGGCGCACTACTTCTCCGTCCCGATGTCTGAGCAGAAGCCAGAGGGGTTCCCACACTTGACCTTGGGTGTGCAGCGTGCTCTCGTTGCGGTTTCGCAAAAGGCACCTGAAAAGCTGGCGCCTGCCACTGAAGCCATCTGGAAGGAATACTGGGTTAAGGGAGATGGCAAGGCTACGCAGCGAGAGGGGTTCATTCCGATCCTCGAGGGAGTTCTTGGAGAGGCGGAGACTAAAGCAGTTGTTGAAGCGGTACGAGACCACATATCCTACTATATGATGC
The DNA here is from genome assembly GCF_044049435.1 of Aspergillus pseudodeflectus. NCBI lineage: Eukaryota > Fungi > Ascomycota > Eurotiomycetes > Eurotiales > Aspergillaceae > Aspergillus > Aspergillus pseudodeflectus. Next base: position 721,229 of record NW_027263780.1, on the reverse strand, counting down.
AGAAACTGATAATTTATGTACAGGCAAGCGGAGCAGAGGTCAAGGCGCGATTGTCCGCGAATACCCAGCAAGCCTTTGACTCTGGAGCTTTCGGCCTCCCCTGGTTCGAATGCACGAACTCCAAGGGCGAAACAGAGGGATTCTGGGGCATTGACCATCTCGGGCAGGTGGCTGATTTCCTCGGACTGGATCGCTCGGTCGAGGGTGGCTTCAGAGCATATCTGTAGGGAGTGAAGCGGGACGGAGACATCATTGTGAATTGAGATTGCACAGAGACGGCCATGTAGAACATTAGCATTATTCATGATCACATTACCATACATCAACCCAATAGTAGTCCCCGTTCCTTTACTTCTTCCGTTTTCATGACTTCTGTTTCATCCCAGCTGTACTCTTGTGCTTCTCCTGCAAGAATTCTGCAACCTTTTCCTTGTCCATGCGATCAATCTGCTCGCTCTCCTCGGGCGAAATATTATTCTCGGGATTCTCTGTTATCGCATTTCATTGTATTAGCTCATCAACAGATCAACAGGAGTACATCGTTTGAGGAGTTGTTGTCATGCACTGCCCCAACCAAAAAATGGGCCAAGACCAGATAGGGTATAGAACGCACCGGTCTCCGAACTTTTCTCCGTCGTTAGATACGAGTGGATGGGGTTCACGACGTTATTCTGCGCCCATTTGTTGGATGTAGACGCCGCCGCGGTAAGGACTTCTTTGACTTGCTCTGTAGGGTTTCCGGACATTTTTTTTCTGCAGGGGAATAGAGAAGATGATGTATTGTCTCCAGGTGAACTTGGGAAAGTTGAATCAGCCCTACTAAATAATTGTTCTGCCTTACATGCAGGGGAGCGGTCATATGACGTCACTCATAGTACTCTGGACTCTGGACTCTGGACTCTGGAGGCTGTAGGAGCGGAGACAGATGGCAGTATTCCCTCCGTATTTTGGCAGTTTTCGATGCGCTAGTCCCTGCTCGTGTTCCGCCGCTGCGACCCACGCGTGGACGGTCTCCGGAGTTACGGCCAGGCTGGATGGCAAATATGCTACTTGAACAGGGTTAGTCGCAACTTCTGACATGATACCGTGCTGTTCACGGAACATGATTGACTTTGGCACTTCCAAGGCTTGTTGACGTGAACACAAGTCCACTACACCGGGGTTTACCATGGAAGCCGCGCCAAAAAAAAAAAAAAAGCTTTCTGTTCCTGAATGTGGGATCCATGGACAAAATGAACTTCCCTGGTACTCCATTCCCTGGTCCTCACGCGGAGCCATGAGTGTGGTTCGGTCTACGCATTCATGACCGCACAGTATATCCGTCCTCCACGGATAGAATCACAGGGAGAAGGGGGTATAAGTATGTTCTAGCCGAGGGGGATATTGAGGTTTGTCAACAGGCCAATACGCAAGGCAACGATATCCTTCCCATCGACACAATTGGAAACGTCTGCTTTCGAGAAACTGCGAGATGTCCTTCCCATACAGGCACTTCCTCATAATCGGCGCAACCTCAGGCATTGGCCGCGCCATGGCCGATCGCCTCATCGAGAACGGCGCCAAAGTGATTGCCGTCGGCCGGCGCAAGGACCGCCTCGACGAATTTGTGGCCAAGCACGGTGAGGACAAGGCGTCGTCCATCGTCTTCGACATCAGCCAGCTTGATAAGATCCCGCAGTTCGCAAAGGACGTCGCGGAAAAGTACCCCGACCTCGACGGTGTTTGGCTCAACGCCGGTCTCCAGCGACAATATGATATGGCCAGTGATGACTGGGACTTTGAGAGCTTCCAGAACGAGTTCCATGTGAATGTGTTTAGCATCGTGGCGCTTGCGCGTGCATTTTTGCCGTACTTGAAGGAGAAGGCTGAGACTGTGCCTGCTAGTCTTATCTTGTATGTTCAATCCCGGGTTAGATATGGGACAGAGACAAGCTGACTGTGATAGTACCGGTACCAACCTGTCTATCATTCCCATGGCCTGGGCGCCGGGCTACTCCGGCTCTAAGGCGGCACTGAACGTTTTCATACTTTCGCTGCGTGGACAGTTGAAGGGCAAGAGCAAGGTCAAAATCATCGAAGTCATGCCTCCTGCCGTTCAAAGTTTGTTCCCATCCTCCCATTTTTTATCCCCCGAGTACGACTAACACTCAACAGCCGAGCTACACGACTATATGGGAGAAAAAGGCGCCACACTTGGAATGCCAATCGATCAATTTACAAACGAGGCATTCGAGGGTCTTGAAGCGGGCAAGGATACAGTTGTTGTGGGGTACATCCCGCCTCGGGAGGTGTTCTTCGACATTCTTGAGAAACGGCGCAAGACGTTTGAGGGGCTGACAGACGCAACTCGGCCTCTTATGGGTGCGTAGATTGCTGGTACAAAGCTATCTATACAACGTACCGTTCAGATAGAATATACATGTCAGCACTCTATACTTCGCCCGGTCGGACATATGCGGCACCGGTGTAGGGCAGGCCAACCGAAACAGGAATAGCGGCATCTCATCCCCCTCCCCCACTTTTCTATCCTTCGAGCCATCTTCAACTTTCAATCTTCAGCTTTTCTCATTCCACACTCGTTACACCTTATAGATCACTCATTCTTTCTCTATTCTCGCTTATCAAGAAAACAAAAACACAAGAAACAATGGCGCCAATCCCAATAACAATCCTAACGGGCTTCCTGGGCTCAGGAAAAACCACCTTATTGCTAAACCTCCTCCCGCAACTCCCCAAAACCTACAAACTCGCACTCCTAAAGAACGAATTTGGGGACGTCGCCGTCGACTCCCAACTCGCCTCGACCTCCGCAATCTCCGGCGTCCGCGAACTCCTCAACGGCTGCATCTGCTGCAACCTCGTCGGACAGCTCTCCGACGCGCTCACGCAACTCCGCACAGAAATCTCCCCTCCACCAGACCGCATCATCATCGAGACATCGGGGAGCGCATTCCCCGCAACGCTCGCGATGGAAGTCAACCGACTCGCGCGCGAGTCTCCGCCGGGCGAAGGGTATATCCTCGATGGGGTCGTGAGCGTCATTGACGTCGAGAATTGGGCTGGGTACGAGGATACGAGTTATACGGCGAAGATCCAGGCGCGGTATACGGATTTGATTGTGTTTAATAAGTGGGAGGGGGTTTCGGAACGCAGGTTCGATGAGGTCCTTGATCGCGTCGGGGATCTGGGGGTTGAGACGGCGTGGGTTAAGAGTGATCGTGGACGGGTGGAGAAGGGGGTTCTCTTGGGGATTGATGGGGCGTTGGTTGCGAAGGAGGGGGTTGTGCTCGAGGATGGTGAGCATGGGCATGGACATGAGAATGGGGACGGGCATAAGCATGATCACCAAAGTGAAGTCGAAGTCCTGTCCCTCATGCTACGCACCGAATCCGATGGCGAAACAGGGACGGTTGATATCCCCGCTCTCGAACGCCTTCTCTCAACAGCCTCAAAGGAAGAAGTCTATCGGATCAAGGGCATCCTGCGGACCTCGCCGCTGACACCCCCCGCTACGTCCTCTGATAACCTGGATGAGCGGCCTGCAACGGCGGGTGACGGCGAGGCTAAAGCGGCGTACTATATTCTGAACTGGGCGTTTGGGCGCTGGACGTGTACTCCGTCGGAAACTGTTGCAGAGGCGTCTGATCCGACTGTTCTGGCGAGGATTACGCTCATTCTTGCGCGGTATGAGAGTGCGAAGTGGAAGAAGAAGTTGGAGGCTGGGGATTTGGTCAAGGGGCAGGGCGGTGTTGGGGAGTTGAGTGTTGAGCGGCTTGTATAGATTGCCAGGTTGTGGCTGTCGGAGCGGGCTTCGACGGGTGCGATAGAGATTAGATACGATTAGACTATGTCTGGAGATAACTAGATATTCTAGAGTTGTATGAAGATATATGATGCAGCATGAACAATGAATCGCAATTTTCATTACCGAAGAATAAACAGTTCAAGGACAGGTCTACTCTATAGGCAAGACCTCCACAAAGGACCGACATCAATATTAGAGCTGCAAGGCTGACAAGACAAAGATCACAAACATAACAGACTAGTATTCAAGAAGAGCAGAGGCGCCCGCTTCGCTCGAGATGTAAATCACCTCGTGGTTGTCCGAGAAGCCGTTGAAGCGGGTCGCGCTGCACTTGGTATAGGCGCCCATTTCCTCAAAGTAGAGCCAGTCGCCGACATCGATCAAACCGGGAAGCAGACTACGCTGGCTGATGACGTCAATTCCGTCGCAGGTGGGTCCCCAGATAGAGTATGCAACATTGACTCCGGTCGCAGGGGCCTGGCAGGAAAGGATGCGAGCCTCGGGGTGCTGGTGGTCAAAGATGATGTTGGAAAAGTTTCCGTACACGCCATCGTTGAGGTAAATCATGTAGGCACCCCTTGCGGGATCTTCGGGATCCTGGACGGCGCGGCGCGCAATGACGTTGGCCGCCAAGGTGAAGGCGGAAGCAACGTAGTAGCGACCGGGCTCGGCGATAACACGAATGTGCGGCGGGAAGTAAGTGTCCAGGGCGTCGCTCAGAACACCGGCGAACTTCTCAAAGGTCTCGTGAGTGAAACCACCACCGACATCCAAAGTGTGGAGCTCGTGGCCAATGTCGGCGGCGTAGTCAAAGACGAGGCGCGCATCCTGGACGGCTTTGAGGAAAGCCTTGGGATCTTCGGCGCCGGAGCCGACGTGGAAGCTGACGCCAACAACCTTGAGCTCAAGCTCGTGAGCGAGCTCGAGGAGGTGGCGGGCTCTGTCCATGGACGCGCCGAACTTCATGCTGAACTGGCACAAGCTGTTCGAGTCGTCGGTGAGGATACGCAGGTAGAGCTCGGCTTCCGGGTAGTTGGCCTTGATCTTGTACAGCTCGTCGGAGTTGTCAAAGGTCATCTGCTTGACGCCCACGGTGGCGGCATAGCGCAAGTACGACTTGGTCTTGCAGGGCTGCGCGTAGATGATGCGGCTCGGGTCGATACCGGTCTGGAGAGCCAGATCGATTTCGGCCTTGGACGCGCAGTCGAAGCCATTTCCAAGGTTGGCCATGAGGCGAAGGACCTCGGGATCGGGGTTGCACTTGACGGCTAAGCTTGGTCAGCATCAATCTATAACTCCCAGAGAATGTGAAGGCTTACCGTAGAACGGGCGCACACGGCTAAGGTTCATTTTCCAGCGGAGGTGCTGGCGGTAGACCTCACCCATGTCTGCCACATAGAAGGCATCTTCGTCTCCAGGGCCACAGAGGTCGGTGTTGACTTCGGCGGCGCGTTTCTTCAAGACGTTCAGGACCAGGTCCTTGGCAGCCAACCGAGATTGCGACAGATCGTCCTCTCCATGATTGCTGAGATGAAGATTGTTATTGAAATAACAATCCTTATCAAAAGGTTTGGTGATGCACACTTCAGCAGGTACACAAGCAGTCGGTGCCATAACCATGCGCGCGGATGGAGCACTGGTTACGACTTGACAAAAGAAGAGATGAAGAAAGATTTATACGCGACTGCGTGCTAGGGAGGGCGAAAAGTTTCGCAACCGTAGTTGACTGGACCAAGCCTCCGAGACCCTTCCTCCTTAAGAGGAAGAACCGTGAGAGAAGTCCTATGCGGCAGCTCAATGGGTGAGGGGATAATTTCTGAGGGCGTCAATTTATGGAAAAATGGCGCACCGATCGGAGGAGTTCGAGGGACCAGGAGGAGGGGGAATGTTGTTAAGAGTGTCTCGAAGACGTCGCGGAGATACAATGTGACGAAGGAGAGAGAACGCGGCTGTGTAAGCCGTGGTGTCGAGGAAGATGGCCTTTGGAACCGGAGAATCCCAAAGGCTGGCTGAGAAGCACGAGGAGGTGCTCGGTGTGTGGTGAGGGGTAGATGGGTAGATGACGGAACGTCTCAAAAAATTGGGAATCGGTGGACTCCCGCGGTATTTATTGCTCGAGTCCTGATTGAGAGAACCGGCGGTCAGCTTGAGACGGTCCAAGAGACTGTATGAGAGATTTATTTGTCCCGGTCGAGGGGGGTTGGGGGAGGAGCAAGGTCCTCCGCCGGTGGGTGCAGATTTTTAACGACGGTGGCCTGGCCCTGGCGCACTTAGGGCAGAGGGCACACGGCGCCAGGCAGAAACCGGAAGGGGAGGTTCAAGAACAGGGAACAGAGACATGACGAGCAAGGGTGCGACCGGGGAGAGATTCGTGGCGAGAAAAACGTACCTTTTCTTTGCGTGGTGAAAAAGGATGAGAGCAGGGAAAAGGAAGACGGAGGAGAGAGTGCGGGCGAGAGTTTTGGATCAATTGGATTTTGATCCCGTGTGGTTCTCGTGGGGTCCTGCCAGTCCTGCCCGTGACGTCGCCAATTTGCGGGACTTCCCATTGGGTTCCCGCCCAAGCCGCAAGGACCCCATCTCCAGCACAGCATCCCAGCATCGAATCTATCCCAAAACGCAGCTCTCCCGCGTGAGTCATGATCCTATCATCTTACTGTGCGGTTATGTCATGTATCGGTTCCTGTTCTGTACTTGGTTTCAGCTCTGCATGGGCCCGAGGCTTTCGAGCCAGTTGGCTGCTTCACGTCTCAGCCAGTCGACTCCGCAGACGTCTCTCAGCCATTCACGGCGTCATAATCTGCCTGTCCAGGTATTATTCTGCCTCGTATAGGACGGTCAGCGCGTCCTCCTGCATTAGCTTGCTGCTGTCCAAGCTCGATTCTGCAACGGGAGCTCAGTGCAGCGCAGATCGTGCAGGACCAGCAAGCAGTCGGTGAGAACTATATCACGTGTTTTATAGGTCGAGTGTGCTTCGAGAAGCAATCAAACTGATACACAATGCCTTCTGATTGGTTCCATCCTGTTTTTCCCTTCAATTCCCATCCGACCTGCCGCTTCGAGCCGTCCCTATCACAACAACCTCCCTTGCGAGGCTCTGGTCATGCCCGTAACCAATGATAGCATCTTATCATATGCTTTCCAGGCAAAGGTCGGGTCGACAGGCGTATAGAGAATTAGTAGTCGTTCCCATGGCGCCGTTGACAGTCGGTACACCGAATTTTCAGGTTCTCGGATTGCATAGTTCCCGTGTGAGAAAAAGATCGAGTTTCGCCACGCGTGGATTGCAGGTGTTTTATTCGTCTCAGCATTCGAGCACCGAACATCGCCAATAGATGGCCGCACGAGGACATCAGGGTTGCTTTTGTCCATTGAGGTCTCCAAGCGCGCTTGCATCGAGCTTCTAGGGCTTTCGGGTACGATCCTAACCCTAAGATATCGCCACATTAGCCATTGTGGCCATTGATGCCCTCTACTATCACCGCAGTCGACGCCGTCCTGTTGCAAACTTGGTTTCCGTGTCGCCCTAGGAGTGCGTTGGCCAGCTGCGGAAAGGTCAGGGCTGGATCAGGGCTGGATCTGTATCTAAGAGCTGAACCGGACCAGAGACTGTGTTGTAATGCTGACCTTGCGCACACAAAGTAGCCACTCGCATGGGCAGCGACTTGACTTAAGCCCGAGGCTGAAGGTCGTCAACCATAATAGAAATGGAGTAATGGATCTCCCAGGCAGGCTCGCTTGCGACCTCAACGCGTATGATCAATGGAAAGGCGACTTCTTCGACCGCAGCACCTAGAGATTCTAGTGTTTCCCGTGTACTACCCCAGAGCTCGCGGATCTGGAATTAAGCCACATTGGTTGAGCAGCTGGATGATGCTCGCTAACTTACATTTTCGAGTTTCCGGTGCCCTTGCCATTGAGAGCAGCAAGCTCTGGAAGGGAATGGTACGATCCCGGCCGCGACGATCATATTGCGCTGCTTCGTGAAGGCGCTTTGCAACGGCCTGGACAACGTTGATTTTTCCGCTGCCCAGCGCCTTTTGGGCCTGTCCGGCATGGGCTTCATCGATGCTTGCTCAAAACCTGTGATAAATAAGGCAAAAATCCTTCCAACGCCGTTCAGCCGGTAAGTATATGCACCGCTGTTGCTTGTATCAGCGAACTCAAGAAACACAGCGCCAGGCGTATACTTCGACTCTCATCGAGGCCAAAACCCCAGAACACGATCCCTCTGGCGTACAATACAATGCGACGAGCTGAGAAACAATCATGAACAAGTTGACTCATTGGAGCGATTAGCTGGCATCATGGGCTAGATAAGGCCCTCGCCGAACTTATGCCCACCTCAACAACATAAAGGTGGATAAGAAGCACGATATAATCAGCGCTAGACTCAAGGTCGATTCTCTTTTGCTTCGTTATCGCGCTCCCGAGTACATCGAGGCCGGAACTACACATGAGACATGGTAATATGTTACGCAAGGCAGCAGCAAATCGAGCTACTTGAGTGAGATCGTCGTCATGATGCTACTCTGGGTCGAAGTCAGCTCCACAGCCTCACTATACCAAGTCTTGGCCAGAATTCTAACCTATTCAGGCATAGCGCCATGTTCTTATGTATATGGTGCTGATTATCATAGTAGAAACGATGATGGACAGAGGACTAAAACATATAAAGCCAGAGTGCCCTTTGATCCGAAGACCCAATGCAGTGACTTACTCACTCTTTTCTCTCTTATTGTTCTCTAATCCACCAAAATGGGCAAGACGTCTCGTTTCCTCCATCTCGCCTTGGCAGCTCATGCTGTTGTTGTCTCATGCCTCAAGCCTGATATCCGCGCTGACTCGAATCGAGACGGCTTGGTCGACGTGGAAGGCTCCTCGGACTCAGGAAATAAAGCGCTCTGGACTCCGCAGCATGGGGCCATCTTTCTACCCAACATTGGTGATAAACATATGCGATGCACCCGGACAGACGCTGTTGGCAACCCCTGGAGCAATGATGAACTTTCTGCCTGCCATGATGCTTCGGGCCACCTTCTTCTTGCGCCAGAATATGTCGCGCCGCTCAAGACACTCCCTCTGAACGTCTCGGAGGACGCGGAGGCTCATATCTATGCAACACCCCGAGCTGCATACGACCGGGTCCGGCTGTTTGTTCTTGACAATCCCTCTGACACCAACTCGACAACATCATGGCGTCTCATTGACCAGGAATTCTCGTTCAATTCAACCCAATTACGCTCCGGGATTACCCTTGGTATTGATGGGCGGGAGCTCGCGACAAACTCCTCCGTCTGGGATGGCTTGGTTACCGTCCGATTCGATGTAACTGACGGAGCCACTCATGCTTCGGATGCCGTCGCCCTAAAGATGGCCCCAGTCCTTACACACAACCACCTCCAGACCGTGGAAACACTAGTCAGCATAGCCTCCAACTCTTCTAACCCAATCCAGCTCGATTTCGTGCACCAACTCGATGAAGCACGTGAGGAAGCAGGTATCACCAGTCCACTCCTCCTATTCAACCAGTCCTCTGATATCTGGGCGCAAGACTTCATCGAGCCAGGCTATGCCAGCATGCCCGGTCCCAGCGGGCCCATCTCCATTCGCGTGCTCCTGCGCTCCGCACAGTCCACGCGAACGGGTGGCCGACAGGTCTTTGAGCAACTCCGCGGTCCAGGCATCGGAGGCTTTCAACCGGTCAGCGGCTCAGGTTCAGGATTTGGTCATCGCGAGATCGACAGCTACGGGAACCTCGAGACCATTCCGCCGTACACATCTAAGAGTGGAGTCTCCTACAGAGCAGGTCGCATAATCATGGGCAAACACTTTGACGAGCTTCCCGCTAGAGCCCTCCTAGACTTTCTCTACACACAGCAGGTTCAGTCTCCCCTGATCCTCGAAGCCGGCTGGCTGGTTGTTGGTCATGTCGACGAATTCGTGCAATTCCTGCCCTATGACAACGACCTCGGCTTCACGATTAGCATCGCAGATACAGAATCCGCCATGGGTCTCCTCAAAGACCTCGAAGCGAACGGCTACGGTGACACACCCGCCAGCAGCTACGAGCCCTCCCCTGATGTAACTCTTTACGAGCCCAGCTTCAACCTGACCATAACCGAACTCCTCCAAAACTCCACCTTTACCTCCGCAAATGCCTACGCACAACGCCACATAGACGCGAACCTACAAACCCTCCTCTCCGAAATCCCCCTAGACCCCTCCGACATAGTCCGCATCCCAACCCTCTTCCGCGACTCGAACTTCCCCTTCGACATCTCCCAAGGCATCGACGGCCTCCCAGGACGTGTGAGTCCCACCATGGCCGGCGAAAGGAGGCTCGTGTCGTTCTACCCGGCTTCTATCAATGGCATTGTGCTTGGCAAGCGGTATTTGGGTCCGAAGTCCTGGGGTCCTGTGGTAAATGGGACGGATGTCTTTGCGCGGGCGGTTGAAGGGGCGTATGGCAGGGCTGGGATGAGTGTGAGGTGGATCGATGACTTTTTGAGTCATCATGTTTGGGGCGGGGAGGTTCATTGTGGGTCGAATACGTTGAGGCAGACGGATCTTGTTTGGTGGGAGTAGATGCATTATTAGATTTCTTGAGGGGTGGATTCTGGAGTGCATGTAGTAAACTACTTCAAGAAACCTTGATGTATGATCGATTGGCTGGATGGGGTAGGGCCGTGGGTTGTGGGATTTTGGTGTTTTTGGATTGGCAACTTACTTATTTGCAGAAAGAGCCCTTGGGAGTTTAGAGCCTTAGAAAGTACTTGATGTTTTATTTGACAACTCGGACCTATTACTTAGGCTGTTGTTCGTCATGAGTTAGGGCTTGATACTACAAGGTTACGCTACACAAGATTAGATAGGGTTATTGTATTTGTATATTTTGCCCATATTTCATGTTCACTGAAATTGAATTGGAAATGTTTTTAAAAGAGGGAAGCAATTCAATAATATAGCATAGCCAATGCTAGGATCAACATTTGACTAGTCTGCTAGTATTCAACCACTCTTCTCGTAAATAGCACCCAAAGTACCAAGTAAAAACTAAACCCCAACCAGTAAAAACTAAGAAACCAGGTCCACATAGTAAGGTACGCAAATAGAGAAAATCTGTAAGAGCATCCTTTTCACAACTACTTCGAACCCGACTCATCCCCAACCTCTTCAAACTCCACCCGTATTGACCTCGGCAAAGATGAAGAAGGGTACACAATTATCACAGTGTAATGACTGACGCATCCCAGCCGGGGGAGATGGACCGTCTTTCCATGCTCCTCCCCTTCCATCCTTTCAGTCTTGGCCCTTTCGGCCGCATCATCCCGAACCTCAACCAGTCCCTCAATCTCCTCCTCGCTCATATCGGGTAGCGGCCAGCGAAGTAGACCTTGACCCGGTCCCCAGTACCACACGCGCTTAGGGCCCGGGCTTTCCGATCCCCGACTATTCTCACCCCCATCCTCATCGGATTCAGAGTCGTCATTCCTCGTGGGCTCACCGGGCCTCGGCACAAGACCTACGTCGCCAGGGTCAACGTATGCATACAGCGGGTAGCCGTCCGAGCTGCGGAGGTCGAGGACACGCATGACTCGTGTTGCGATGGTGGCGTAGGGTTTGTTGAGGGCTATCATGCGGGATACGAGGCCGACTCCGGGTTGAGCTTGGGTTCCAGATCTGGCTTCGGCACTGGAGACTGGTGTTGGATTTGGTGTGGTTGAAGTTGAGGCAGTGGCGGAGTAGTCGGTCGCGTTTGCACGTGTAACCCGGTGCAGATACTGCCCGATCTCGCAGGCCGACATGCCCGCGTGTATGCATCCGGTTATCACGAGGGGGAGGTGGTGGGTTGATGTGGAGATGGAAATGGAAACCGTGGTCGTGCTCGAGATGCTTGTTGCGCTGGTGTTTGCAGAGGAATTTGTGAACGGGGTATTGGACGGTGAGCTTGATGCTGACGTCGATATTGAGACCGATATGGACGTAGCGTAGACCCCACGCGAGTCGACAAGCTCGTACAGCGACGACTCTGATGCGAGAGATTCGGGGAGATTGGCAAGCTCGCTCTGAAGGGATGCCATCAGTTGATTTCCCCGGTGCACCGCGGCCTTGGGGCGCGGAGGAACTGAGGTGCGGCCTAGGCTTACCTCTGGTTTCAGCGTTGAGCTGGGCATTTTGCTTGCTGATGGTTATGATGATAAACCAAGCTTTGTAGAAGGCGTGTTTGGATAGAGGTAGAGAGCGATAAGGGCAGGGGTCAGTGTAGAGACAGTCCTGAGCAGATGTGTGGATGAGGAGGAAGGGTCCCTGCTTCTCTGGGGATTTATATGTTGCTTGAACTGAATGGGCTTCATTATGACGGGAGTCTTTGTGTCTTTGACAAAGCAGTGGGATTGGAGATTGTCTTACGTGATATCTTTGTTTAGGGCTGCATGACCTTGTGAGACAAGAGTTGTGTGTAACAATGAGGTATGGTGCAGGCCGATGAAGAAAGTTATAGCACTCAATCTCCCGGGAGTCAATAACCATCAGTAAATATATTAGATATCAAGGATTTTTCACTGCTGGTATTTTCATCCTAAACAAGTATTCATAGCTCAAATCAAGATAATAGGTCCAACCCTAAAATGCCAATCCCGGTTAACCTCCACCTGCGCGGAAAATATCTATATAGATCGTAGTCCTCAGTATTCCTTCTGGAACAGATGCAAGCTTCAGCTGTCAAAGTCAAGCTGGCCAACCCAGGCAAGATTCTTTAGGTGCTGAGACACAGACGCAGGACTGGGAGTGTCCATTCCATAAATATCAATCATCATGAGGTGGCAGTCAAGAAATCCAGCAGATTCAGGAAGAGAGTTTCCTCCTAACCACAAGCCATGAACACGGACGGAGATGTTATCTTTTCCAGCTTATTCACCTTGGGCCAGTAGATTGTCTGCTGCCGAAGTGCTCTGGGTAAAGTGAGAATGCTGACTTGCAGATGTCGATCTGCTTTTTCAACCTCTAGCCATGTGGCTAAGATTATTTCGAACCTGCTTGGTTGGAATACTGATAAGTCAGGTGCGACCTTACTATCCGATTGTTCTGCCTCTTGTTATCAGGGTGCACCGTCGCGGGTGTTAATGGATATGTTGCAACACACAGTAAGCGATCGCATCAATGATAATTTCCACCGGGGCAACGCCATCATTCCGTGTACGTATCCTGGTTATATTGGGGATTCTAGGGGCAGGCGGCGCCTGAATTTCTTCACGTGAGTAATGCTGCCATTGCAGGGGCCTTGACGGAGTAGCCGGAGCAGACCATTTCTTTCTCGGCGCACTTGAAGCACGACGGCTGGTTGTCACGACGGACGCGGGGTTGGCGATAATTTGCAGCATCGAGGGCCCAAAGGCACCCCATTTGAGGGTTGGTGGGCAGGAAGGAAAGTTGGTTGCATGGAGGAGCATGGTCGCTAATATCCTCGGAAGGCCTGTAGCTGAGACAAGGATAACTTGGGGTAGGCGGGCCTTGCTTGGTCTGGTCTCTTAGCATGAGCTTGAATTGAACAGTCGGCTCTTTTTTTTTTTTTGCATCTCTTAGTAGAATAAAGATAAACATATCCAGATTAATCCTATAATCAAATCCACGTTATCTGGATTTATTTATCTTCACTGCTCACTGTCTTAGCTGCACCACGTTGAAGCTTCAAACTATATAAAGTGCAATCACACCATGTAGATATATTTGCTTTTTCCTAACCTCCAAACTATTGGCAAAGGATCAATAATCAACTGTTGCCAAGGAAGCAAGACGACCTAGAAGAACAGAGAAGGCACTATAAGAAGCATGGACTTCATCCCACAACAACATGATAAGCTTCTCTTCTGCCGATTCCAATTTCCGGGGGCATTTCTTCTAACCTCCGTCTCTCGGCCGTTAACTCCGAATATTTGCTTGCATGTCAGCCACCTCCCAATTCTCCTTTGAATTTCAATTCTGCAGGGAGCTACGAGACTAAGCACCAGCGCCCGCAATGCCTGATGTATCAAAATATGAAGCTTTCATCCAAGAAGTCGAATCGGGGACCTATGCTACGGTAGGCCTGCGCATCGGCTCGCAGACAGTCACACCAGGCGCTAAAGTGCCTAAAGCAGGTACGTCAAGAAACAAAAAGAAAGAGCCGGGGGAAAAGAAACACAGTAGGCACATGACACATGACAGTCCCTAACAGCATCCAGAAACCCGCTCAACACCGACCCTCTACGCCCCCAAGACAGCGCCCCTGCAACCAGGCCTGTATACCCTAATCGCAATCGACATCGACGCCCCCTACACCTCGTTCAACGCCCTCAGCCCCATCGTCCACTGGATCCAGACCGGCTTCGTAGTCCCAGAGCCAGAAGCAGAATCTGAACAATCGCAAGAAATCGAACTCAAGAGCACCGACCCCGTCATCGTCCCTTGGCTCCCAGCCCACCCACCGCCAGGGACCGCGCCGCATCGGTATGTGTTTATGTTGTATAAGCAGACGCCCGGGGCTGGTGTTCCTGAGCCCCAAAAGTTGAAGGGGAGGCCCAAGAGTCGGCTTGGGAGGATGAGATTTGATGTGCAGGGGATGGTGGGGCAGTTGGGGCTTGGGGAGGTTGTTGCGGGGAATTATTTCGTTTGTAATTAGATTTTAGAGTCTATCTGGAGGTGGTGTAGTGGTATATATAGGGAGAGAGAGAGTCAATGTGTAGATGGTGTAGGGGCCTGGATGTTGCATTTCCAGATTGGTGGATGGGATACAACAGATGTTGCTAGAATATACCATTGTCTAACATGTATGAACGAGCCATGGATGGTTCCCAGGAAGTGCAATAGTTTGTGAATCATAAGTAGTTGGTCATCATTGATTAAGTAGATACATGCCCGTCAAATTATAAATCGTAACTATAGATATACAAGAGAGAATTGGAAAATGCTCTGGCTTCGGCAGGCGGCAATTTAAGAGCATAGACACAGCAATTATAGCCACAATATCCATCTCAAGCCGGATACCATTCCGTGAAGAAGCTTGCGGAGAAGCTTAAAAGCAACAACGATCAACCACACCCACCACAGCAGCCCAATCAGCGCCCATTCAAGCATTACGAATCCAGTCCGTCGCAGCCATCGCAGTCGACGTCCACGCTTGCGGATGCCATGGTCAAGAGTTTCGCTGAGTTGTTTGACTGCTAGCGTGCTGGTCGTGTTGAGCTGCATACTGAGCTGCTCGGCCTCCTCAGCAGCAGCACGGACCCGGGTGTTGAGCGACTTATTGATCAGATCCTCCAGCATAGTCAGTTGTGTCTTTAGTGGTGCAAACGCGGCTTTCGGGACGCGCTCCATGGAGCCCTCGAACGAACTGTGAGATGCTTCGATTCGCTTGAGCAGTCTTCGACTGGCGATTTCATGCACGTATAACTGCGGAACTGACGGTACAGTCATGTCGGGGCCAAATGCGCGTTGAAGGAACTCGGGCGGAGGAGTGCGTACGCTGTCTGCGCGACGTGCAATCTCACGAGCCTTGATTCCTGACGACAAAAGTAGGGCTCGGGTGCGCTCCACCTCCTGCTTTCCTGGTACACCAGATTCGATGGAAATCGAGACACTGCGGTCTGAAATACTCCAGCTTCTGGTCTGACTCGATAATGGGGGACGGCCGTCACGAGAGGACGAAACTGGGGTCGGTTGCGCCTGCGCAAGACCCGTGACGGGAGGACGAGCCATGCTATATGGGACTGATTCATCCTTGATTCGACCTCTTCTGATTTCGTCTCGTATGTTATGTATCTCAGGGCCAAACTGAAGAGGCCGACGACCACGTATCAAGGAATGGGCAGATAGCTTGCTACGGTGGGTTTTGGGGGAATTGCTTGCATCACTCTGGAGATCCATAAGTCGGCCATGTGAGCCAGCCAGACCGCCTGGCCGAATCTCGGTATCATCGCCATTCTGTCGAGGCTCGACTATACTGGGTGGTATCTGAGGATTCTTCGTGAGAGACTTGTCGGAATTCCTGGGTGACGATCGGCTAGGATCCTCGGAAAAGGTAGGCAAGCGGCGTAGAATAGCTCTGGGAATGGCACGCTTCTCGCTCCTTGTTTCTTCATCATCCCAATCACTGTCATCGGAGAGAGCACTGGACGATTTGCGTGAATGAACTGCCACATCCTTTTTAAGGATGAAGTCGCCCATCTTCGAGACCTCGTTGCCAACCTTTCCAGCAATCTTGCCGGGGCCTTTGAATATGCCACGTAATTTTGACTCATGCTGAGCTGAATCCTTTCGTTCATGATTACTTGGCCTTTGTACGGTCTCTGCATGGAATGTTGAGGCCCTGACGGGAAGAGGCGCTGGTTCGGTTTCGTGGGAGAGAGGTTCCGTCACAGGAAGGCTGTTCATATGTTCAGCTTCGATATCAACAGAGCTGTCGTCGTCAACGCCCTTTCTGTGATGACTGCTTCGACTGTGCGCTCTTCCAGGTGCGCGGGGCAAACCTCGCTTAGCAGGCGAGGAAGCGCGGCTCGACGGAGGAGACAGATTAGATGCAATGCTAGGAAAGTAGACGGGATCCGCAGCTATATTAGATCCGCGGCCTTCCATTTTCGCTAGAAATAGGGGATCATAACGATCATCCGCACTCGGCACAGATGACAGGGAGCCCCTTTTTTCATTCCAAAGATTTCCCTTTCTTCGTAAAGGCGATACAGACCGTCTGCGTGACTTGGCGTTGGTTCTGAAGGGATCACGGTATGATTTCTCATCGTCACTCGAGTCTGAAGAGCTCGGCGATCGGATCTTGAACCTGTGACGTTTCGAGGCTGATTCATGGTCAGACGGACTGCTACTTCGCGCTAAGTAAAGAGGAGCTTTGAATTTGCGCCGTTGGCGTCCGCGATTGGGGTCAATGATTTCTACCGACATGCTTCGTCGAGCATCGGATACCGATGTATGAGACGAAGGGCGTCCAGTACTGAGAGAGTTCTTGCCTTGTACTTGCTCTTGCTGCGAATCATTCACGACCAGCGAACTTGGATTGGGATAGAGGGCATTTCCATCTTTATCCACGATTCGGCTTTTGTTCTGCGTCTCTTCGACCCAGGCCGCATCGGCGAGTAGTTCTTCAGGGTATATGATCCAATCAGACCTTGGCCTGCGGGCCTTGAGGCTGCCTGTGCGGCTGATTTGCCGTACGCTAGATGGTGGAGAGGCGGTGGACGGGCCAACATCATCTGGGCCTTGATTCGTTGACGCATCATGAGGCCCTTGTTGGAAAGGCGGGAGAATGAGACACTCGAGCGGGCTTCGCGCCTGGCGACTGTATCCGGCTTCGATTGAATCAATCCAGCTGTGCACTTTGTCGACGTCGTTCCAGCCATCAGCTTCTGTGTCAATTGGGCAACGCTCACGAAATCTCACTTTGCGATTGCGGATGGCTTGGAGTGGGTTGTAAGCACGATGCTGGGGATATTGTGCGCGTGGATCCCGGGAGGAATCTGTGGTAGCTTGGGATTCAAGCGACCTGAGAGGTGGAAGAGAAGGCAGAAGGCGTAGATATTCATAACGGAGCTCAAAATGATGTCGAGCACTCGCAGCTCGCGCGAAGGTGCCCCCAGATATACCCTGCGGTACCGTTTCGGCCTTTGCGGATTCGGGAAGAGAGTTCAGTACAGAGTTTGTCGACAAAGACACAGCAGGCGACTTGGAAGAGTGCACACGATCATCCCCCATAGACTGACGGGCATTATGGCCAGCATAGGAGCCGCGGCTCAAATTGCTGCCTGCAGCAGAAGCTCGGCCATCCGCTGACGATGTCCATGTACCTGAAACACGATTGGGTGTTGTATAACCAACCTGTCCCCTTCGTCTTGACTCGCTTAGGTTCAGTGCGAGGTTCACAATCTGCAGAGAGTCCCTGTCTAGCCTGGGGGCAGCCTGGGATTCGCGGCTCGCCCTGTCACTTGGTGCATGTGAAGGCTCGCCCTGGGATTCAGAGATCGTATCTTGTGGAAAACTCGGTGACTGAGTAGCCCGCTTATCGTCTATAACATCCTGTTCGATAGGGTCCGACTCCCTTGACTCTCGCTGGCGACCCCAATGAAACCGCGATCTTTTTTTGGGTTCAGGCTCGGTTTCTGACGTTGCGCGCTTCCCTCGGGGATCGGACTCGGAGAGACGAGCTTGCTGATTACTGGATCGGAAGCTTTTTGATCGGGGTAGAAACGAGTCGACAAGAAATCCGCTGGAGCTGGCCGTTCGCCTCTGGCTTCTGGTTCCTCGCTCCTCTCCACGAGAGCTACCGCCGGGCGAGTCCCTGGCAGCTTGCTCCCTACTCATCTGCAGTTACGCGATCCAAGTGTCAATGTTGGGGTTCACGTTAGAGTTCGGTCTGCGACAGGTTCATCGATAGTCGCTTCACATCATATAGGAGTTTTGCCGCGGTATCTTGGGTGGTTTCGCATTCAGGAACACCTAGGTCAACGTGGGCAAGGAAATCGTGGCAACCGAATGGCGGCGCGTCGCAAAACACAGGACGCATAGGAGCGTCACAAACGGACAACGAGGATAGTCATGATGAAAAGAAGGGCGCTGCAGGAAAAGCATGATGATCATTCGGGCCTGGCCTTCAGGCTCCTGCCCGTGCACTTTGCAGTGGCTTGCAAACACAACAAACAGCCCCGATAAGACGATCATAAGATAAGCGGACTACAGAGTCGAGCGGTCACTGCCCAGGTGGCACAAACGAAATCTACTAGTGTTAGGTCTAGCAACTAGGAAATGACTAGAGATACATGTCCTGTGTACAGGAGGCAAAAGTTACAATCAAGCAAAGAGATAGCACATGGTATCTATCTACTCAACCCGTAGACACTGGAGGCGCGCTTCGGTTTCGATTACCTGGAAGGAAATTCAGTCAGTTGGTGCTCTTCACGTTGTACCTCACTCAGGAGAAGGGAATTAAGCTTACTTCAAGAGCCTGTTTAACCTCCAAGACTCGGCGCACATCCGCCAGCCAATCCTTGCTCAGGATCTTGGCCCAACCCTTCAAAGAATTCATCTCACGAGCTGCAGCATCGAGGTTGCCTTGCTCCAGAAGGTTCTCGGTCCGCAGCAGTACGCTTTCAACATCGTCACTATCGGCGGCCGCATCCTTTTTGAACATCACCTTGCTCAGCATAAGGCTTGCCGCGTGGCTAGCGATACCAGCGTCTTCGGGGAGAAGGCTGGCTTTGCGGACCTCGTCGGCAACACGGCGGAAACGCTCGACGATTTGAGATGTTGAGGGAATACCGCGCTGGTAAGCTGTGGGGTTGATGGACCCAATGGCCGCCTCGACAACATCATCGTCACCTGCTAGTTCCTTGACAGCAACTAGCTCCCGCACAAATGGTCGCGGAACCGTTGAGCGCTCAAGAGCGGATCTGACTGCATCCACAGCAACCTGAAGCTGCTGGGTCTTGAGATTGGTCTCGATAACCTCTCTCCACCCGGTGGTAAGCTGCTCAAGCTCGGTAACGCTCGCAGTCAGATCAGAGAGCTTGCTAAGACGACCCTCACGCTCGCGCTCGACAAGGTCCTTGACCTCGTGTAGATATTTGCGGTTGAGCTCAATGGCTTGCTCAACGAGCTCGTTCTGAAGACGCTGCTCGGCGAGCTCCTGGGCTCTCTGCAGCTCGGTTTGAATCTTTTGCTGGAAGGCGAGGGCCAACTTCTCCCTTTCGGCTTCAAACTCCTCGCGGTATTGAGCAGCATCATTGGAGCGGACTTCGTCGAAACGACGGATCAGCTCGCGAGCAGACTCATCGAAGGTGGCGTGAACCTTTTCAATTTCCTCCTGAGCGGCGCGACGTGCCTCATCCCGAACGGAAATGATCTGTTCGCCGATCTTCTGGAGCTCCTCCTTCGCCTTGGCAACGGGCTTATCGTACTTGGACGCATTCTCATCGGCGCTGATGACTGTGATGATGTCGTTGAAAGTCTTGACTAGCTCCTGGACGATTGGCTCGTCTCCTTCGCTGACCGTAGCGAACTCAAGAGTGGTGATTGGGTTAGGGGCAGGCACTTTGGGCTCTTCCTTCTCCTTCTTGGGTTCTTCGGGAGTAGCCTGCTTCTTCGCCTGCTGCACCGTAGCAGTCTTTTCCTCGGGCTTCGCACTAGCAGGCTCAACAATCGCTTCATCCTTCCGGTCTGGACTGACAGAACTCATGTGAGGACCGGGTTGAGACACATCGCTTCCTGTTGGCGACTCCTGGACTTCCTTTGAGTAAAGTCCACTCTTGCTAGGGATTGTGACCCTGCTGCCTTCATCCCGAGCGGCAGAAAGTCGCTTCTGCGTCTTCAATGTGTTGGGGAATCGACGATAGAAATCACGTTCCTCGAAGTAGAGCACGCTCTCTTCGCCGTACGGGACATACTCTGTGAAAAAATCGTGGAAATTGTCAGACTTGAGCGCCAGGAAGACACCTCCACCATACGCAAGGCCGGATGTCAGGATCAGATAGATGAGGAATCTCCGGAAGCGGCCAGTCTTGCGCTTTGGAGCCGGGGATGGCGTGGCAGGGGAGTCGGCAGCTGCATCGACATTAGTATCCAATGTATTACGATGTCTGTTCATCCGGAGAAGAGAAGATATGCGTACCCGGCGATGGTTTCGATACGGTTTCCGGTGGGACAACGGCGTCTGATGATGGAGTGACAGGGGTGGGAGGCTTCGCATCAGCAAAGAATCTCTAAACAACGTATGCCTTGGTCAGTCGCTAGCTCTAGAAAGAAACCGGGTGTTTTCGTCACCATACCTGACCTGCTAGCCGGCTACTTGCTCCGGCTCTGGACAGCCATTGAGGCGTTGTCCTGGGGCGAGCCGAAGACGACAGTATTTGCCGACCCTGTAGAACAGAAGAGCGCAGCATGATGAGCCGCACAGCTGTTGGGGGTAAGGACTGGGGGCGGCGTCGTCGGACGGGATGATGATGGAAAGAGTGAAAACGCGGATCGGGACCTCGAACACTCATCATACCGCTCTACCTTTGCGGTCCGCTCCGATTCCGCACCGCCATAGTGTGGCTAGTGCCGGTTGGAAGTCGAGCACTAAACGATTAAGCACACTTGATCTTTTACCTTGAAAGTGAAAACTCTCTATATTTATGCTATATAACATGTACGGCAATTGCGCCCTCAGTTATAGCTATTACTCCTCAATCAGGGGCGTACCGCCAGAGGTAAGTACTCATAACCTCGTCGCAAATCGGTGACGCAAAGACTACCACGTGCTAAATTAGGCCCAGCCGCACGGAACTTGGGAAGAACATTATATAGTCATAGCATACTGGAAAACTATAACAGTAGATGGATAAAGGTAGGAAATGTAGCATAACTTGGACCCAATCGGGGAAGAATACGGACGCCGAAAGCATGAAGCAAAAACGAGACCATCGAACAGCACAAGAGCGATAGTAAAACAACATTCAATCTGCCTTGGCAGTGGAAAGACAGCCATGCCCGATCGTGCCTTGTAGCGTGTAGGACTTTCCCTGCAGTAACATCCATCGAATGTTTTGATCCGGAAAGCAAAGAGGGAGGAGACGAGGTACCGGTTCATGGGAGCCGGGGTATTAGAAAATCACAGCAACATGGGACTGGCCGACCGGAGCAAGTTCACTAAGCTGCGGCAGCACAGCTATTAAAATGTGTAACATTGTGTTGAAAGCAGCACAGTCCTGGCCCCGGCGAGTCAGTCAAGCTAGGGGTCGTGCATCTTCCGTGTCTAGAGAGCAAAAGCGAAGCATGAATAGTTAATCCCGGACCAGAAAATACAAGAAAACTCAAAGGTTGAGATAGCCTCTAGCAATTGCAGGAACCGCCACTTTGGGTGCCCGGTGCCTCCGGTCGGAGGTCGACTCCGGGACGAGGTGCTGTCCGCAAGTTCCGAGGTCCGGCCTGGTCAAGTGGAAGCTTCTTCGCGATTGCCGTGAACAGCTCGCGCACGTTCGACGAGGTCTTGGCGGATGTCTCAAAGAAGAGTAAACCAGCTTCCCGAGCATAAGCCTCCGCATCGGCGGTCGGGATCGCTCGCTTGTCGGGGCTCTCGGTAACCAGATCAAGTTTGTTGCCTGCAAGAGCGATAACAATATTCTCGTTCGCTTGTCGCTGAAGCTCTTTGACCCACGACTTGGCCTTATCTAGCGATGACTATTTCGAGTTCACAAGCGTTAGTGAGGCGCATCAGCAAAAAGACAGGAAACCCGGGAGCATACGGCTTGAGTAATATCATAGACAACAACAGCGCAGTTCGCATTGCGGTAGTACATGGGAGCCAAAGACTTGTATCGCTCTTGACCAGCAGTATCCCAGATCTCGAACTTCACAGTCGTGCTTTCGTCCAGCGAGATGGTCTGTGTGAGGAAGGCAGCGCCGATCGTTGATTCTCGATAGTCGTCAAATTGATCCTGTAAAGCATAAGCAACACCGTAAATCTGCGAGTTGTAATATGCGCACCTTGACAAATCTCAGGACAAGTGAACTCTGTTCATGAGAAGAAAAAAAAGTCAGCTACCGGTGGAACGACAGAACACAGAGAAGAGGTAAGGCTATCAACCTTTCCGACAGCAGATTCTCCTAGAGACGGTATTATATTAGTACACCTTCGCAAGACGACATCAAGAGGCTAGGCAAGGGCAGGCTAACCAAGCAAGACAAGCTTAAATTGAGCGAACCGAGCTCCTGGACGGCCGCCTGCTGGGGCTCTGGAGGCCATGATGGAGGTGTTCGGACAAGCGACGTTCTCCTCAGAGGTTCAAACGGTGATCACGATAAGGCGAGGAACAAAAACGTCGAGGAGTTTAACAGCGCTCGACGTAGTGGGGTGAGGAAGATAAGGTGGAGGGTCCGGGATGCTGAAAAGAGGTTGATGGCGGTCGAAGGTTGATTAAGATGGCAGGCAACGTTGTCTGGAGGCGGTTCGCTGATGACGAAGGGGGGATTTCAGCCACAGTTGCCGACTGGTTCAAGTCTGGGTGGTCTGGGAGTCTGCGCCGGGCGCTTGCGGGGCGGTGCCCGTGTTGCTGTCGGTGTTCCTGCCTCCTCGTCCAGTGCCTAGGCTCGCCGCCACCTGCTGGCTTTGGTCCAGCTGTTCATTGCTAAGATCGCAGCACCCACATGCTTCTTGCATAATTTCTCTGTACTTAGCGGAAGTAGCAGCCTACCTCATCGCCGGATCTCCTTCACTTGCCTCTCCTTCACTTTCACACAGCATGTGCTGATCTTGCCTCCGGAAACTACTACTTTCCTACCCTATTTCTCTCGTTCGTTCTCCTTCTCAATTACCTCTGGTCTTGGTTCGCTCTCTTTATCCATCCCGTCATCTAGATAGTCCCAAACCGTGGACGTCGCCGCGATGGTACACTCAGTCCTCCCTTTTCGAGACATCAATCTCCATTCGTCCCCGACTCATTATGCCTTCACCTCGCCCTCTTCGCCCGATGCCCCGACGCTCGTGGTTGAACGTCCAACAGGCGATTTACGCTTGAGCAATGGTGCCTTGTCTGGCGCAAAACGCATCTCTAGTATCGCAGGTATCCTTGGTATCATCAAGTTGAAACTAGGTACGTCATTGTTCCGAGTCTGTCACACTGAGTTTCAGCGGTGCTAATATTCCGTTCTCCGTAGACAAGTATATCATCGTCATTACCAAGGCCCAGCCTATGGGCCGGCTGCGCGGTCATATGGTTTACAAGGTCGCTGCTACTGAATTCCTCCCTCTGCGAGAACGGCCCCTCCATGATCATGACGAAGATACCTACCTGTCGCTGGTGAAGGAGCTGCTTCGTACGGGGCCGATGTACTTCTCGTACGCTTTGGATTTAACCAACAGCTTCCAGCGCCAGTCGCAGAGTGATCCCAGCCTTCCGATGTGGAAACGAGCCGATGATCGCTTTTTCTGGAATCGGTTTATTCAATCAGACTTGATCGACTTCAGTATCGGGGAGCATAACTCGACGGGTGTGCGGTATGGTCCGCAGCCTGGGGCAGACCCTTATATTCTACCTGTTTTCTTTGGAATGCTACGCATTACACCAGCCAAGGTGAAGTCGACCACTTTCACTTTCGCTCTTATTACACGGAGATCCAGGCACCGTGCTGGGACTAGGTATTTCTCGCGTGGTATTGACGAGCAAGGCCAAGTATCGAACTATAATGAGACTGAACAGATTGTCATCCTGAACGACGCAACTGGCGGTCTGTCTGGCTTCGCCGGAGGACAATCAATGACGAAAGAGAATGCGGGGGATTCTGCCCAGGACCTTCAAGTCATGTCCTTTGTCCAAACACGAGGCAGCGTTCCCGTTTTCTGGGCGGAGGTTAACAACCTCAAATATACCCCTAAATTGCAAGTGCGCGGTGTGGAGACTGCGGTCCAAGCAGCGCGTAAGCACTTTGCTCAGCAGATCGGGATCTACGGTGACAACTACTTGGTCAACCTTGTCAACCAAAAAGGAAGAGAAGAGCGTGTAAAAAGGGCATATGAGCAATTGGTCCGCATTCTGGTGTCTTCGTCCAGCGAAGTGACCGAGGCGGATTCCGAGACCTCGGAAAAAGTACATGTTGTCGAGCCAGATCATCCACAAAAACAGATGGACCGCCTTCATTATATTTACTTCGACTTCCACAGTGAGACAAAGGGTCTCAGATGGCATCGCGCTGAACTACTGATGGACCGTCTAGTTAACGGTCTCTCCCAAGGTGGCTATTTCCGTGGTGTGGAAAATCCAGGTGCTCCTGGCGGACAGTTGGAGGCAAGAGCTCTACAATCCACCGTCGTCAGGACAAATTGCATGGACTGCTTGGATCGTACAAATGTTGTCCAAAGTATGCTTGGCCGCTGGGCTGTGACGAGACAGCTCACCGACGCGGGAGTCCTACGTCCGGGAGAAGCAGCCAATGATGACCGCGAATTCGAAAACCTGTTTCGCAATATCTGGGCGGATAATGCCGACGTTGTCTCCAAGTCGTATTCCGGTACGGGTGCGTTGAAGACCGACTTCACTCGTACCGGCCAACGCACAAGGGCTGGCATGGTCCAGGATCTGAGCAATTCGATTACACGGTACATTCGAA
Organism: Aspergillus pseudodeflectus; assembly: GCF_044049435.1. Taxonomy (NCBI): domain Eukaryota; kingdom Fungi; phylum Ascomycota; class Eurotiomycetes; order Eurotiales; family Aspergillaceae; genus Aspergillus; species Aspergillus pseudodeflectus. The sequence continues at coordinate 696,301 of NW_027263780.1, read as the reverse complement.
ACAATTTCCTGGACGGACCACGTCAGGATGGCTTTGATGTATTCCTGGGAACATATCTTCCCCCAGAGTCCGCTCTTGGAAACCTTCAACTTTTCGTTGATCGCCGGCCGCTCATAATCCAGGCTATGCCCTACATCCTCGCGGCTGGAATCTTGATGATAATTCTGGCTACATTTACCCGACGTCTTCCGGATTCTGCCGTATGGCCGTTGCGCATCTTTGTTGTTTTTTGGCTGGTCATCTCGGGTTTGTGCGCTCGCTTCATTCTTGCGCACGGGATGCTCTATGTAAGTTCCGAGAAAGTCATTCCAACTTCGTGTCTTTGCTAATATGGCTGTAAGGTGAACTGGCCCAAATTAAACACGCCCGCGGCTGGCTCAGAGGGCTACCAGGATGCTCTTATCAAAGCTCGCGCAGATCCGGTTGTTGGTCAACTACTTCCATCTAGAAGGCATCAGCGAGGATATAGCAATGCTCGTCTGGGCTTCCTCGAAGAGGGAAAGACGAGGATCGAATAGTCGCACATCAAGTGTTATACCTTCTCCTGTCCCTTTAAACTTCTCTACCTCGCACCTTTATTCGTTATGCTGGGCATATTTGCTTCAAACCTTCACGTCTTCTTCGTCCATTACCCTATACTGTTTCCGATTCCTTCACTTTGTTCGTTTATCGTCTTTGCATTGCTTGGCAAATCCCGAGCTATACTATGAACACCACTTAGAAGTAGATAGCATAGTCGCCGTCTGTATTATGGTAGTAACTTTAATTAAAGACTCTGGGGCGGACGGCTCTGAAGTCCATGTACAACACGATGAATTCCGATCCCAAGTGATCATGATGTATATATGTGATCACGTGATACATGCTATAGTCTTGTATCTGGTCCCTCCTCCAGCCAGTCCGCCCCTCAGTCAGATTCGTCACATAAGCGGAAAGCCCCTCTTGTACACTGATGAGGGGCATTCGCATCCCACATCGCTTTCCCAAAATTCTCCCATTGCGATCGCTGTCGTCTCATTCTACCGTGATGTCTCGCGATTACGGTGTATGTGAAGGTTCACTTCCGACGAGCTTCAAAATCCGAGACTGATGACGATTGGCAGGCTGCGATTGCAGCTCTCAACCTCTTGCAATCCAATTTTTCGCTAGTTCAGGAATTCAACAAGCCTGCGACGAGACATGAACTCAATCAACGGTCTCTTCCAGAAACTGTGGAGTGGCTCCGTCGGATAGGGTACCAGGTTTGCGGCCCTTGCGGAGATGGATGTTTTGAATCCAACGGCAGGTATAACTGACAAGCTCGCTTTTTAATCACCCACATAGCCGTCGGACTTGAATCGCCTCAATGCCATCCATGTTGCCGGTACGAAAGGCAAAGGCTCGACTTCGAGTTTTATTTCCTCCATCCTTTACCAGTACACAACTTCCCAGTCCGCGGACAGGCCCAGCAAGCTCAACAAAGTCGGTCTCTACACATCTCCACACCTGCGGTTCGCCCGCGAGCGAATTCGCATCGACAATGAGCCGCTTTCCGAGGAGAAATTCGCCCGCTATTTCTTTGAGGTCTGGGATCGCCTTGACGACGCTGCCAAAGCTGTTGGGGAGGATCCCAGCAACCTACAAACTAAACCCCAGTACTTCAGGTACCTGACACTGATGGCATTCCACACATACTTGAGTGAGGGTGTGGATGCTGCTGTTATTGAGTGCGGAATTGGTGGGGAGTACGACTGCACCAACGTGATACCGCACCCAGCCGTCACGGCGATTACGAGTCTAGGTATCGATCACACGGCACTTCTAGGCAATACGATCGAAGAGATCGCGTGGCATAAAGGTGGGATCATAAAGGCCGGCACTAAGAGCTTCAGTGCGCCTCAACCCCTCAGCGCCGAGAAGGTTCTTCGGGAACGTGCTGTCGAAAGGGGAACAGAGCTAGAGGTAGTATCTGGCCATCCGGACTTGACTGTTGGCGGCGATGTTAAACTCGGATTGGCCGGTGATTTCCAATACTGCAATGCAGCCCTAGCTGTTGCGACTGCAGGAGAATTCCTCAACAGAGTCGGAGTACGGAGGGTCGCCTCTGACTTCATGCAACAACATCTACTCCCTGAATTCCGCAAGGGACTAGAGGAAGCCCGGCTGGAAGGCAGATGCCAGACTCGACATGAGAGCCGGGTCAGCTGGTATATTGATGGAGGCCACACTCTGGAAAGCATCAAACTAGCCGGTCAGTGGTTTGTTTCACAAGTCAAGGCCAACTCTTCATCTGAGGTCTCAGCGGAGAAGAAACTCCGGGTCCTGATATTCAACCAACAGACCCGTGATAGCCACGCCTTGGCCCAGGCTCTGTTTGATACTCTCAAGACTGCCCTCAAGTCTGACACCCCATTCTCTCATGTGATATTCTGCACAAACGTTACCTATAAACAGGCGGGCTATCGACCCGACCTTGTCAGCATCAATACAGATGGCGCCGCAGTTGAGAAGCTGCAGGTTCAGAATGGTCTGGCCGAGAAATGGCGTGGCATTGACCCTTCTGCAGAGGTGAAAGTCTACGGCACCATTGAAGAAGCCGTTGATTTCACTCGTGAACTCGCTGCGAGAGAGAAGGATCGCCTGGCTGACGATGAAGCCCCCATTATGACCTTTGTCACTGGCAGTCTACACCTTGTTGGCGGATTCCTTGATGTAATCGAGACAAAACCAGGCGTCCAAAGGGGTTGAATCAGCGTTTCTCGCTTCAGGTCCGCGTGACCGCCCAACTTCTGTCGCACGAATGATGGCCAATCGATCAGCTGTTTCGTACTAATATTCAACACATACGTATACCGCCATTCGGACCGGCGTTTCTGTCCTCGGATTGATCTAACAGTGGCGTTCAACGGATTCAACACAGCATATCCCCTTGGATATAATGGCGCATCTGGACTGGGAATCAAGACTTATACTTATCGAGCAATCATTAAATAGAGGCTTAAAAGTATGTTTAGTGGATATTTACTCACTCGCCCACTTTAATTACGTAGTATGGGGATTGTTCCTGACTGATTTCCGAGGCAAACGATAGGCCAAACGTAGCCAAATGAATTTTAGACCCTTTCACATCAAGAGAAGGGCAAACCAATAATCCCAGGAAAACAATGCGACTGTTACACATATGGATGTAGAAACCGCGCTTGCGCATACTATCCCCGCAAAGCACAGAGGCCACCTTTTCCGGTGACGTGGGGCCCTGGGCTGGAAAACCTTCAAGATTCCCGCGACTCCAAGCTTTCTTTCTCCCACACCTCCCCCACTACAACTGTCAACAGCCATGTCGGATTCCAATGACTCCAAGGGCAAAGCGCCCCAGGTCAGTAACACCGCTCTGAAATACTTATATCAAGCTCATCAAATTTTCTATTACAGAAGCCCAATGACAAGGAACAAAAGGGCGCATCGTCCAAAAAGCTGACCCCGCAGGCGGCTGAAGCCATGCTGGAAAACAACCCCGCCCTGCAGAACGAACTGAGCGGGATGGACAAGGATAAAGCGGTCGAAGCGATACGCAAGATGGATATCTCTGAGCTTCTGACTGGTCTTTCCTTGACGGGCAAGAACAAGAAGGACATGGCGAGCTTCAAGTTCTGGCAAACGCAGCCCGTTCCCAAGTTTGGCGAGGCGAGCACCGACGCTGGGGGCCCAATCAAGATGATTGATCCTGAAAAGGTTTCAAAGGAGCCGGATCAGTTGATTGAGGGATTCGAATGGGCTACACTCGACTTGACGAACGAGGAGGAGCTGAGGGAACTTTGGGACTTGCTTACATACCACTATGTGGAGGATGACAATGCGATGTTCCGGTTCAGATACTCCAAAGCGTTCCTGCATTGGTAAGCCGTCTTCTTATTGAGTTGGAGATGTCGTTCAGGAGCTGACTAGTATCCTTCAACTCACAGGGCTCTGATGTCTCCCGGCTGGCGTAAAGAATGGCACGTGGGTGTTCGTGCTACAAAGTCGCGCAAACTGGTCGCTTCAATCTGCGGTGTTCCGACTGAGATTCGCGTGCGCGGCCAGAAGATCAAGGTCACGGAGATCAACTTTCTCTGCATCCACAAGAAACTGCGATCCAAGCGATTGACCCCCGTCCTTATCAAAGAGATCACCCGCCGGTGTTACTTGAACGGTATCTACCAGGCCATCTACACAGCAGGTGTTGTCCTACCGACGCCTGTTTCATCGTGCCGCTACTACCACCGCCCTCTAGACTGGCTCAAGCTTTACGAGGTGGGCTTCTCTCCTCTCCCCGCTGGCTCCACCAAGGCTCGCCAGATCACAAAGAACCATCTTCCTAGCAATATCTCGACGCCCAACCTTCGACCCATGGAAGCTAAGGACATCGATGCCGTTCACGATTTGCTGGAACGTTATCTCAAGACACTCGACCTTAACCAAGCCTTCAACCGGGAGGAGATATCTCATTGGCTCGTACACCGAGAGAACCCCCAGAAGGAGCAGGTCGTCTGGTCATATGTCGTGGAGGACCCCGAAACCCAGAAGATCACGGACTTCTTCTCATTTTACAACCTCGAGTCTACAGTAATTGACCATCCCAAACACGACTGCGTGAAGGCGGCCTATCTCTACTATTATGCGACGGAAACCGCTTTCTCAGGTGATACAAAGGCCCTGAAGAACCGGCTTCTGATGTTGATGGGCGATGCTCTAGTTTTGGCTAAGAAGGTACGATTCTACCCCCGGACTCGCTATCACAAAACGCTACCAATACTAACATCATGAATTAGGCTCAATTTGACGTCTTCAACGCCCTTACCCTCTGCCACAACCCGCTCTTCCTAGAGCAGCTCAAATTCGGAGCTGGTGACGGTCAACTCCACTTTTACCTGTACAACTACCGGACTACCCCTGTCCCTGGCGGTGTTAATGAGAAGAATCTACCGGATGAGAAGCAAATGGGAGGTGTGGGCGTCGTTATGCTATAGGTTGATATCCTTCGGCTTGATCACTTCTTGTACTTATTTTGATTGATCATTTGGTGGCGTAAGAATGTAACGAGCAATCAATGATTTTGAACGCACCAGTGTACATGACAGTACTCATGAGCAGGGTTGCTGAACGATCTAGAATGTGGGGAACACTGCTGCCTCAGGCTGCAAGGCGCCAGTATTTCTGGATGTGGTGACGTCGCCTCTCTTCATCCCAGGTCCCCTCCTCATCAACAAAGGTACAACAACAGAGCACTCCTTCATCATTTAGTTTGACTCTGGAATGACCTATTGATTTGCAGCTTATGGCTCCTACATGAAAGACACTTTCGGCCTTTGATTCGGACTCCCGGACTGAATGAGCCCGAGCTCCACCCACCTACCAGGTACAATAGATCATCTATTGTTCAAATTTGGATATAAATGTACAAGGCCCGAAACCTTCGGACTGTATAAGCCAGTTATTTTTAAACCCTGTTTTCTGGACCGGATATCGTTCCAAAAATGGGGGTTGGCCAGTCGCATGAAGATGCCGCCCATGCCTCTTCTCCAGGTTGGTGCCTACTCTTACATTCGAACGAATCTGAAGCTGTACATGATCGCCTGAAAACAAGTCTAATGTCAAATAGAGCAACTGAGCGTGGTACTTGCAGAACGCTTTGCAACAAAATGCTTCACCCCCTTGGAGTTGACGCACTTCAAAGACAACTTCTTTACACGTGCAACGGATCAGGGTGGCCTAAAATACTGGAACGAGAAGACACTCTCGGATTTCCTGGGCATTCCTGACCATAGTGATTCCCACTGCCCTCTAGATGCAGGGCCCGTCATCTTCCGTATGGTTTCTTACCTTGGGGCATTTCCGTTCCAGACTACGCTTGCTCCGAGTGTGTTGACCTTTGAGGCGATGGTCAAGGTAGCTGTGCTGCTGACAGAGCGGTACGGCAAGGTCCTCCGCCGAGGGCAGAGAAACAGGATTAGGCTATTATTCGGTAGCCTGGCTGATGTTGGGAGGAAGGACATTGAAAAACCTACGCAGACAGAAGAGCAGGCGGAGAACACCAACGCGGCGGCTTCTCATGTTCCTGGATTCGATATCGACGAGCCAGCCAACGACGACTATGAGGATGACGACGACGATCTTGCACTTGCTGCCTTGGAGTCATTGGACGCGATTGAGGTGTTCAAGCATGGTTCGCGCATTGATAGAAAGATCTTTGAGGCGCGGATCTCCACGAACACGTTCCGTCGTCTCCTAATGCTTCTGATTGTGATTGCGCCTCTGAAGACTCTTGAGGATGTCAGCGTCTATACTTCCAATCTTGGCGAGGATATGATGCTTGCTGTCCGCAGAGCAGCGGATAACATCCTAGCAGCCTTCACTGAAGAACCTTCTGGAGGAATCAGCTATAAAACATTCGCGGATACGATTAGCACGTCCTTCCCCTACCTTTTTGACCCTTTAACGCCTTTATTTGAGCATCTTCTTTTTAGCAAGAACCTCGACTTTTCTCAAAAACGAGGAAGTGATGCTACTGAAACGCCGCCAGCTCCAACACCACCGGCCCTTCCTCAATCAGTAATACTTCCAGGGAGCTTTGAATCGACTATCTTGAACGCAAGTGTCATATCCCACCTCTCCTTCTTCCTCCCTTCGACATCCATTAAGCAGAACATTCTACACGGCAACATTCGCTTGCACCCCGTTTTCTCAACCTCCGCCCACGGTTCTTCCCTAACATCCTTCTCCCACAACGTCCTCACCTGGCAATCAGGGACCCTCCTCCTCCTCGAAGGAGTAGACACCAAATCCAACACACCCCTCATATTAGGCGCCTACCTCCCTCAACCCTGGAAATCGCCCACATCAACAAGCTCTAATACATCAGTCCCAACCCTACCGGCCCTCTTCCAACTATCGCCCAAACACACCCTTCTCCAGGGAAATCCTTCCAGCACCCTTCCAGCAAAATCCAACCTTCCAACCGCCTACTTCTCACAGCACCACGGCATCTCAATTGGGTGTCAACTTCCTCCTGCATCGCGAACTTCAAAGCCCCCACCAACCCCACACGGCGCCGGATCCCTCCTCATAAACACAACCCTCGAGGTCGCAGAACTCCACATCTCCCCCTTCGGTCACGACGGTGTCTTTCTACCGCCCGGCCCCAGTTCAACCGCCGACTTCGGAAACGCCACTGCCACCAAAACAACCATCGACATCTACACCCTCGAAATCTGGGGTCTCGTCCCGGATCCCGACGCCTCGGCGTCCTCTGCTTCCGTCCAAGGTAACCGGGCACAGAGCGCTGTCGAGATCCAGCAGGCGAAGTGGGACTTTGAGGCGAGGGAAGCTGAGCGACGGCGCAATATCAATTTGAAAGCTGGTGCTGGAGATTCGGCGGCGGAGTCAGCAAGGTGGTTGTTGGAGACGGCAGGGATTATAGGGGATGATAGTGGGGCTGGTAGAGCCGGGGGGAGTACGTAGTCCGCTATGCTGATATGCCGATATGTTATGGTATTATCATGCGGTGTGGGCTATATGGGTGTGGTCATCCATAAGTCGCGCGGGAAAATGTGTTTGTGGCGTTGCGGGTGTTCTGGGTGTGTAGGTCTGGTGTTTACTATCATTTTGAGACGGAGATAATGGCGTTCTATATCCGTCTTTGTTGGTTGGTTTCCTCGTCAAGAATGAATCTGGTCTCCATATAGCATAGGTTGTAGGTTGAGCACGATCATGCTACAGAATGAAAATCTCAGCTCGACAGTATTCTACAAGAGAAAAATAAAATAAAATTGAGTGGTATATTATGCATACACTAGCCGAATAATAGGTATCTAAATGCAAAAGGGACGGGTCTCGACTGATGCTATATGGACACAAGTCCATCACACCCCTAGCGTAAAGAGACCGGTAGGCGCCCCATAGAAGTCCTTCAGTTCCTCCTCCTCCTCTTCATCTTCCATTGGCCGATCTGTATTTTCCGCATCCGAGTCCTCGCCGACTGTCCGACCCCGCGAGAGCTTGCTACGTCCATTGACAACCGAGCTGGGAACAGGCGTACCGCCCTTCCTATCAGACTCTAACTCGTGGTCTTCGATGGGTTGTTCGCGGGGCAGCTGGTACGCGAGGAAGCCATCGGGGGCTCGCTCGGCACGGTCCATGATTTCGTTCATGTATTTGCGGACTTCCTCTTGGGGTTTCACGACGCGGGCTAGCGGTTCGAGGGTTTTGGGGTTGTTGCTGTAGATTCGGAAGGTGACGGGTTGGTAGTATTCCTTCAGGTTGGGATTTTTATCATCATTGGTCGTGTCCTTGGATTGTTGGTTGTCGGATGTGCTTTGCTTTGAATCCGTTGTCTTTGCATCTTGACCTCCCTGAACAACTTGTTTGGAGTCTGCTGCGGGTTCCTTGTTGTCTGACGGATCCTGTGCATTTTCGGCCTTTTTCGCATTGGTCTCATCCTGACCTTTGGCCTCGCCACCTTTATCTTTATTCTTGTCGGCCTTCTTCGACTTCGGGGCTGATTTCCCCTTCGCTCGAGAGGTCGTAACGTCAGAAGCCGTTTCAATTGGGAATGGCGTGTTCGGATCCACCTTTCGGACTACCAAGAAGGAGGCAAGGACCGTTGTTCCACCAGGGAGCCACTCCAAGATTGTGTTCTCAGGGAACAGATACCGATCACCAGACCCAGCGTGGCCCGATGTGCTGCTCCCATAAGGCGTCAGAGGGGAGGTGAATTCAAAGACTACTGACTTGTAATTCAGTCTTGGAGGCGCAGGTGGACGGGGAGGTGTGGCACGATAATACGCATTTGGAGAACCGTATTGTGGGGGTCGAGACTGAATCGCAGCTTGGCCTTGGTACGGAGGCTGTTGATACTGTGAAAACTGGGGACCCGGTCTTTGGTTAGCCGGTTGTTGCTGGTGCGGCGGTATCGACTGTGTTGCAGGGGTTTGCTGTGGAGTAGCTGCAACGCCTGGGCTCGAAACTTGCGGTGTCGATGCCGTGCCTACACCGGGCTCCTGTTTAACCTGGGGTGCTGCAGGTGTTGGTTGAGAGGTTGAGGTATGCGAGGCGGGCGAACCTGTACTTAGATTCTGAGGCGTAGAAGCAGGCTGGGGATGTTTGGGTATTTGAACTTCGACCCGAGATTGAGGATCTGGGGATTGCTGTGACTGAGCTTGCGCGGTGGGCGTTTGTTGCGGAGGTGAGTGTTGTGGTGGCTGTTGCTGGGGAGTTGCTGGCGGTTGTGAAGGTCTCTGAGATGGAGGTTGCTGAGGTGTTTGAGCCGCTGGCTGGGGCGGTCGAGGCGGTTGTGCTGAGCTGGGTGTCGGAGTTTGAGTTGATTGCTGTTGCTGTTGCTGTTGTTGACGGCGCTGCTGCTGCTCACGTGCTCGAATGATCGCATTCAGTTCGTCAATATGGGCCTGAAAAGTGCGTAGCTGTTCCTGCGTTGCGTTGGTGGAGGCAACCAGTCTCATCAAGGCTTTCAGTTCAGGATCTTGTGCCGCGCGCGTCGCAAGCATCTGGATGACAGGGTCCGGGTTCGGCTTCGGCGGTTGTGCGGGAGGCTGCTGGTTCGTGGCAGGGCGCTGCGTTGACTGAGGGCCAGAAGGACGATGGGGAGGTTGGTTGTTCGGCGTTCTTGCGGGCGGCGGAGGCGGCGGGCGACTGCCTTGCGGATAACCCTGTGGAGTTGGCGTGCCATGAGAAGGGTGCGATGGATGTGGTCGCTGATTCGGAGTTGATTGAGGAGGGTGTGGATAAGGGTGATATTGTTGGAAGTTATTAGGAGGGCCGTAGTGAACCATCGGCCGCTGAGTAGGCGTGTACTGAACTGGGGGCGGCGCGTTGGGATCCTTAACCGTGTACAGCATCGCATCGAAAAGATGAGGTCCAACCACGATGTTGCAAGGTCCGACTTTTGACATGGACTCCTTTGGCGGATTTTTGCCTTCAATCTGTTCTCTCTTGGTCTTTTTCGGTTTAGTCCAATACCGCACGAGGATGCCGTCGCTGAGCCACTTCTTCTTAGACCGTTCTAGGGAAGCGAGGAGAACCGCACTATGGAACGACACGTTAGTTTGAAAAGCACCAGAGGATTCACGTGTTCTTGGTGTAGGACGACACGCACCTTTCTGCGATTGACTGATATTCCTTCAGCGGGAGCTCGGTGGGCTGCGGCGCAGGGAGAGTCGGAAGGGCTTCTCCATCTTTAACCTTCGTCGGGAGGGGCGGTCCAACAGTTTCAGGCTCCGGAAGGGGAGTTGAGGCCGGAGAGGAAGCAACAGCTGGGGTTGATCCCTTTCTCTTTGATGAGGTTTGGGGTTGAGCTGGTGATGACGCTCGAGTGGTGGCTTCGGAGACCCGTCGCTTCGCCGCAGGTTCGCGACGCTCGCGGGCGGAAAGTCTGCGTTTCTCAGCCATAGAAAGCGTGATGCGAACGCCAATCAATGAATACGACGATGTGGAAGCCCAATACAGTCGATCAAGGGCATTTCGTAGGTGGTCGGGAGAGTTGTCGCAGAGAGAGAGTTGCGGAGTTGTCCGAATCAAAAGATAAAAGTGTTGCAGCCTCAGGCACCAAGCGCTATCTCAACGTAAGATGATGGGATGCTACCATCACTTTGTATCTTCTCCCATCCTCCTTCATCCTTCTTCATGTGGCCATTTTTCATTGGAATCATCCTCAGGGGCTCTTATTATTAGAACTTGTTTTGTCTTCCTTTCTCATGACGCCCATCCAGGTATATACTTGCGCATATTGTTCAGCCTTATCTACTTGGATTTTTGTGTAAGTTCTCGACACAACCTGAATCTTACGATCTAGTTCGAGAAGTCCTGAATTATCATTTCATACATGTGCTAATGTCTCTCTAGAGCTCTTATCTATCATGGTTGACTTCAACCCTTTGCTAAAGAAGGCCTACTGGTCGTTAGCCGTAGCTGGTTTGATCTATGTGGGCATCGTCTGCTCTCTGACCTACCCAGTAATCCAGAGACTGTACTCACTGGTGCCTCTTTACATATGCTACAACTCTGTGTATGCGCTCTAACGTATTATTTCGTCGGGCTTAGTGCAGTGTACGCCAACTTTGTTAATCCGACTTTATGGCAGGACGTCAACTTGGTAGAATCTTTCGGCTTTCTAAGTAAGTCTGAAACTTCTACTATATTATCGAAGTCCCAGCATGTTTAATAGCTAATAAAAATCAGAGACACAAGTCCAACCCTTTAACCTGGTCACTCCTGATAACGAAACGATCTATGGCTGGCACCTCCTTCCATTGCATCTCTGTCGAGAGCATGAAATCGCGCTAGATGTGGACAAGCCAACAGGCCCTGAAGACGAATACACCTTGTCTCCTGCCTTCCGTCTCCTAGCTAATGATCCCAATGCTCGGGTCGTTGTGAGCTGTAAGATCCAGACTCTGCCCAGCACCTAGGTACAACGAGGTAACTAAGGAACAATTCCCTATCAGTCCACGGCAATGCCGCCCATCTAGGCTCTGCCCAACGCCCAGAAACATACCGCATGCTCCTCGGCCTCTCAACTCCAGCCAATCCAATTCACGTCTTCGCTATCGACTACCGCGGCTTCGGGGTCTCCACAGGCACACCAACAGAAGAAGGCTTAATCACCGACGGCGTAACCCTGTTAAACTTCCTCACCTCCGCCCCACTGAATATCCCGCCATCCCGTATCGCCATCGTCGGCCAAAGCCTCGGCACAGCCGTCAGCGCCGCCGTAGCCGAACGCTTTATCTTCGGCTCCCCGGACCCAACCGCCATCCAACCAGCCCTCAAGGACCCGGAGCCCTTTGCTGGCGTTATTCTCCTCGCTTCCTTCAGCAGCATTACCAACGTCATTGAGTCCTACAGTGTGAAGGGAATCACGCCGCCACTCCTCTCCCCTCTCCGAGGGTACCCCTGGCTCCAGAATTGGGCTAGAAGCCACATTGTAGATCGCTGGGATACTGCGGCGAGGGTGGCAAGGTTGACGGGAGTTAACAGTACTCTAGATGTCAATTCTGCGTATGCGGAGAAAGGTCTAGACCTTGCTATCATCCACGCGAAGAATGACGTCGAAATTCCCTGGTATGAGGGACGGCGTGTCTGGGCTGCTGCTACTGGCGAAGGCCGAAAAGATGCCCCGGGTGCTTTGAAGTATGAGAAGAAGGATTTCAATAACCCTGCCAGTGAGGTGATGATTTGGGAACATCGATCTGGAAAGGAACCTGGTGCGGTTAAAAGGGTTCGGTGGGAACGAGTTGCTTATGGAGGTTTGTTTGTCCCGCACCATCTAGAAGCACTACTGACGTTATACTGGTAGGCCATAACCGCTTGGCGACGTTTTCATCAGCTGCCCTTGCGGTGTTGAGAGCTTTCGAGGAGTAATGCTGGCTTGGTCGTTTGCATAGGTGGGCCCTGAGCGAACAACCGAGATAGAGTGATATGCGAAATCTAGAAACTTGTATTAAGAGCCTAAGAATCCTTGGTATATCCGCAAGTGAGAGGAGAAATAGGATCATGAGATTAATATATGTACAACTGCCAACAGAATATTCCCTGCTTTTATCCTGACACGTAGATGATGAAACTATTTCGCCGAAACAAAGCGCCAATCTGATGTTAAACGTGAAAAAAGAAAACAAGCCCACAGGGTCGGTCTATAGATAATACATGGTTTCAGGAAGAATTTGGGAGAAATTTACAGGCGTAGCTTCGTCTTGAGACGGTACCCCTACGTGAAAGTGTGAGAGGTATGTGCATAGCATAAAATCGTTTGAGAGGTGATCAACCTCTAGCTTATTTCTTGTTCCTGTCAGCCTGCGCCTTCAGGTACTTGGCAATCAGTGCTTTCCTGTAAGGAGGTTGCGTTAGCTTTTAAATGCTAGATTTGGTTTGAAAGATCAATATTAGGGGTAACGTACTGTTCTTGAGGAGGAGCCTTCTCGTAGTGGCTGAACTCCATGCTGAATTCACCCTTACCCTGGGTGGACGCACGGAGGTTGGAACTGAAACCGAACATGCCGTTCAGACTGCAGTCAGCAAAGACTGTGAACTCGTCGGCGCCGACCTCGGAATCGTTGATAGTAGCATTACGCTTGTTCAGGAGACCAATAACATCACCCTGGAACTCGGCGGGCGCGGTAACCACGACCTTCATCATGGGCTCAAGGACAGACGGGTTACTCTCCTGGAAGGCCTTGCGGAAAGCCTGCTGGGTGGCGTTCTTGAAAGCCATTTCAGAGGAATCCGTCATGTGGGTGGCACCGTCATTGATGACCATCCTGGTTCCAAGCACCTTGTGGCCGATGAGTGGGCCCTTGGCGCAAGACAAGTGGAAACCCTTTTCACAGGCGAAGATGAACTTCTCAGAAATAGTTCCTCCGACAATCTGTTCTTCAAAGACGTTCTCTTCAAGCTTGCCAGTTGGCTCCAGCCAACCAATGACACGGGCATAGTCACCAGGACCTCCCGTTTGTTTCTTGAGTAGATGGTCAAACTCGACGCGATGGCCAATGGTCTCTCGGTAAGCAACCTGGGGCGGGCCGGTCTCGCAATCAACGCGGTATTCGCGACGCATACGTTCGATGTAGATATCAAGGTGGAGTTCACCCATACCGGAAATTAGGGTTTGCTCGCTCTCGGCATCGTACGCAACACGGAAAGTGGGATCTTCACGTTGGAAGCGCGCCATGGCTTTGGAGAAGTTGGCAGCATCCTTGTTGTTCTTGGGCTTGATAGAGAGTGAAATGACCGGTTCTGGGACGAACATCGAAGACATGGTGTAGCCCAATTGACCATCGGTAAATGAATCACCGGACGCGCACTCAACACCAAACACAGCACAGATTTCACCGGCTCCAATCTCGTTGACATCCTCCATTTCATTGGAGTGCATGCGGACAATACGTGGAATTCTCACCTTCTTGTCCGTTCGAGCATTATAAACGTAAGAGCCCTTCTTCAGTGTTCCTTGGTAAACACGGATATAGGTCAGCTGCCCAAAGTTGCTCTCTTCCAACTTGAAAGCAAGGCAGACCAGTGGAAGAGAGTTGTAGGGAACAAGCTTCACCTGAGCTTCGTTTCGCTTCTTGTCAAGGGCAAGGTTTTGCACCTCGGATGGATTCGGAAGATAGTCAATAACACCGTCCAGCATAGGCTGTACAGACTTGTTCGCCAGCGCGGTGCCCATGAACACAGGAGTAAACTTCAAGGCGATAGTTGAGCGGCGGATGGCTTCCTTGACCTGCTTTTCGGTGGGTTCAATCTCGCTAAGGAAAAGCTCTGCCATCTCATCGTCCACATCAGCAAGTGTTTCAATAAGCATTCTCCTCCTCTCTTCAACAGTCTCTTTGACCTTCTCCGGGATTGCATCCTCGATGACGATGTCTTCACCATTAGGGCCCCGGTTGTAGACGGTCTTCATGCGAACGAGATCGACGACACCCTCGAACTCGTCTTCTGCGCCAATGGGGACCTGCACTGCTGCTGCTGGCAGCTTCAGCTTGTTGTTGATCTGATCAATCGCTTTGAAGGGATTGGCACCCATGCGATCCATCTTGTTGACGAAGGAGATTCGGGGTACGTTATAACGTCTCATCTGTCGGTCGACCGTGATTGTCTGTGACTGAACACCAGAGACGGCGCAGAGAATCATAACTGCACCATCGAGAACGCGCAGCGCTCTCTCCACCTCGATGGTAAAGTCAATGTGCCCAGGTGTGTCGATAAGGTTGATGTGGTACTTCTGGTCCTTGCCCTCATCATCCTTCTTGATCCAGTCACAGAATGTAGCAGCGGATTGGATAGTGATACCCTTCTCACGCTCCAAGTCCATGGAGTCCATCTTCGCTCCAACACTGTCGCGGCCTCGAACCTCGTGAATCGCCCCAATACGGCCGGTGTAGAAAAGAACTCGCTCGGTACATGTGGTTTTACCACTGTCGATATGTGCCTGATAAGAGAAGAAGTCAGTTACCAGGTCTTTACCACCGCAGCAGCCGGAAGACGTACAGCAATACCGATATTTCTGACCCGAGACAACCTTTCTGCCTCTACGGGATCGAGGTTCTGGATAATGGCATCCTGCGATAACGTGTCCGGTGAGGAGGCAGCAGCCTCCAGACTAGGATTTCATGTGTCAGTGAGTGAACAGCTATGGTATGAGATAATTTATTGAGAAGGTAAATACTCACACGGCAGCAGCAGTGGCAGAGGCATATCTAGTTTGCTGAGAACGCCCGTTGAGGACCGATTGGTAAACCGGGGTAGCACATCGGAGAGCGGCCGTTGACGCGCATCTCTTCGAAAGTAGACTCTGTGTTTGGAGACGGACAGGAGATCTCGTCAAGCCAGAAGCAGCGCGGTATGGCAACCGCGCAAGAGAAGGACACCTCATAGCTGCTGACCAATTACCGGGAATGGCCAAATGGTGATGCTTCAATCTCCAGGGCGCAAACCTCCGTGTCTGCTCCGAAAAAAAGTTTCGGGCCCAGGAACGCTCACGTGACTGGTCTTGTAGATCGGTAAACACTCGGAGCTCATTTGTCGAACAACAATATGGCGGACAATTGAGGCAAATGGTTTGATTCAAGTCTTGTCGCAATGATATAGGCTTTCAGCCGGTTTTCAATGCCATTCATGCTCCCAAGCAGCTGCGTTTGTGTCTATTCCATCTTGAATCGGACGGTGCTGGTTCGTATTTATCGCTCCTGTAATTGACCGTCAGTGACGATACCACAGCCCATCACCGCCTTTGATATGGCGCCACCATCACCATCGTTGGGGTGGAGTATGTAGTCCCAAGCTTGGATGGATCGATTGTCTTGCAACAGTCTTTGTGGTATGATTTAACCAAATGCGCTCTTCGCTGAAACTACTCGCGGCGGTCAACCCAACCCGGTCGTCGAAGCTCAGGAAGCCGACGATAAGTCTCGACCATGTGAGACCTAACTAGGTGAATTTGCTTCATTGCATGCTGATATACTGTATAGTTTATCCAAAGACAGCGCGTCATTGCGCTATGGCGTGAAATCGTCAGGGCTTTGAACAGTCAGTACACTCATTCTCGCCCTACGTTATAAACCGATCTCAAAACTAACATTAACCTAAGAAATTCCCAATTCGCCGACACGTAGCGAACTGCGGGACTATGCTCGCCAGGAGTTCGAACGTCATCGAAATGTGACCGATCTTGTAAGTTTTCCTAGCTAGAGCTTTGGAACCAACAACCTAACAAGCCTCAGCAACATATACGATATCTCATCTCGGTAAGAGACTATACTTGTCCAATGTTGTTGGGTTATTCGTTGCTGATATGATCAGACGGGCAAATCAGAGTTCGACATGATGAGACGGTACATTGATGAGCAGGCGGCCTGATGCTTTCCTCGTCTCTCTTTAATGATGCATGGGACCCATCAGGCTGGCAGAGTCCCCGGCTCTGGATCGCAACCTAAGTGACGTCCCATCGACGCGTCTATTCAGTTTGGCGCGACCAAACACTGGCCACAAGAACCGCGCAAACTAATCTCGCTCATTCAAACGCGCGAGAAGGACAGGGCAACGAAGCTTGTCCGCGCTAAACTTGGACTACGTTAAGCAAAGGCCTATATCTGTAATATCATATATTCACAAACGCCTGGGCCAAAAGAGGAGAAGTAATTTAGTAATACATATAGAAGCAAAGCTATCCTCATTTTCGCCTTGACAGGAGTTCCATCACAGCACTCAACACTCCAATGGACTTTTCATCGGAAGGCTCGAGAGACGAGCGAGCTGCATCTTGCTCTGGAGCTGGAGCTGGAACCGGAGCCGCCGAAGGCTTCTTGCCAGCCTCCTTCGCCGCGGCCTCAATGGCAGCGTGACGCTCCCTCCATTCCTTATCCTCCCGGTCTCGGATTTCCAACTCACGCAGCCACGCATCCCGCTTCTCTTGGCTCTTCCGCTCCTCGAGCGCCTGTTCGAACTCCTTCCGTTGCTTTCTCTCTGTTTTGTAGTACATTCCTCCGGCAACGACGGCTAAAAGCGTGAATCCTTGGGCATAGATACGGGCACGGAACATCCGATTCATCTCAACCGAATCGCCGGCTTTCATCGATCGGTAGGCACGGTAAAGTGCATAACATGTGGCGGCACATCCTAGAATACGCAGCAGTTAGAATCAGCCCACGTATTCTTCCCTTTCGGAGTCTGCAAGTTGTTCACTCACCTATCGGGATCAAGGGCTCTTCCTTGAGTCTTCTGCGGAACTTCTGGAGTGGGGTCTCTTCCTCGAACTCGCTAGATACCAAGCAAATGTCAGAATATCACCGGTGCATCCGAAAGGTCGGGCTGCAGTGGCGGGAACGTACGGGTCGCCGTCGAACGACGATGGAAGGGGCTGGTTGCTCATTATTTATTGCTGATAATAACCTGGACGGCAAGATCAATCCGAGTCAATGCGCGAACGTGGCCAATCTTGACGTTGATGTATTACCCAGCGGAAAACAGTGACGTTAGGACCCTGGGCGATTCTCTCGAAGCTTCAAGTTGCAGAATTTCTGGTAATTTACGTCCGGTAATTACGCATACAATTTAGATTTCGCCGCAAGACCTTTTCGAGTCTCCCTGATATAACTTGTATGATGTACCTCACATTCATTAGTACATATAACAGATAAGAATAACGACTACTTATAATCTATCATGCAGCTCTACGGAGTGGTTGCCACTGAAACTGGTACTTCTGGTCCCAGTCCAGGTCTCCGCTTCTCCCCCGGTGGTGACAGCGGCTGGGCGGAGGTATATCACCCGCATCCTTGAGACCTTCGCTAGAGTAAACCGCAAATACGTTGCCAGACAGTACTTACTCACACATCAGCATTATACTGATGTATTAACATGATTCAGAGATCTTCTTCTGCAGGCAAGATAATGCTTGAACGGCTATTGCGGCCGCAAATATGTTCCTGAATAGGAAGGTAGGGCTGTCATTCAGGGCTGATGACATAAACATCCCGCGCCGATCACGGAATTTTTCTGTCTCCGCAAAAGACGAACGAGTCGAGTCACATTACTATCATATTTTACTCCATATTCATATTACGGCAATTCACTCTTTGAGTTGCTCGCTTGCCTACTGCTGTTTGCTTAGAGTGCATGCTAGACGGACGCTCCAAAATGTCCGATCAAACGGCCCCGAATGGGACGTCTACACCGACTTCGCGATTGAGCAGCCTGGCTCTCACCGAATACTCTGCGATCCCCACCCCTACATCAGAGAAGGAGGAGTATAGGGGACCGGAAAGCCCACCCTCTTGGGATATTCCTGACGCCTTTTTGCTTCCCAATGGCTACCCGGATGTGAGATTCTATCCTCTTTACGATTCGAGCCTGTACCCCTCAACCCCTCTAACGTGTCCCTTATCACCAGTATCTCCGGTTGATCCTCACCTCCCGTGTTTACGAAATCACCACCGAATCCCCGCTTCACCATGCCGTCAACCTCAGTAACCGTATGGAGTGTCGAGTGCTTCTTAAGCGGGAGGATATGCTTCCCGTTTTCAGCTTCAAGCTTCGTGGAGCCTACAACAAGATGGCCCACTTGTCCCATGAGCAGAGATGGAAGGGTGTTATTGCGTGCTCTGCAGGTGAGCATTGCCCAATAAACTTGTAGACATGGTACAGACTCTGATAAGGGATTCAGGAAACCATGCACAGGGTGTTGCGTACTCCGCCCGCAAGTTGAAAATTCCCGCCACTATCGTCATGCCTTCTGGCACCCCCGCCATCAAACACTTGAATGTTGCCCGACTTGGCGGTAGCGTCGTCCTTCACGGAAACGATTTCGATGCCGCTAAGGAGGAAGCTCATCGCTTGGAAAAGCAGCATGGTCTGACCGGCATTCCTCCTTTTGACGATCCGTACGTTATCGCTGGACAGGGAACCATTGGTATGGAGATTCTTCGTCAGGCAAACCTAGAAAAGCTGGAAGCTGTGTTTTGCGCCGTTGGCGGAGGAGGTCTGATCTCTGGTGTTGGTGTTTATCTTAAGCGCATTGCACCCCATGTCAAGGTTATCGGCGTCGAGACCCACGATGCCAACGCCATGGCCCAATCATTAGAGGAGGGCTCCCGTGTCCTGCTGAGCGAAGTGGGGCTGTTCGCTGATGGCGCTGCGGTAAAGACTGTTGGGTCTGAGTGCTGGCGCGTGGCTCGTGAAGTGGTGGATGAGGTTATCCTTGTCTCTACTGATGAGACCTGTGCTGCGATCAAGGATGCTTTCGAGGACACACGATCTATCATCGAACCTGCCGGAGCCCTGGCTATTGCAGGTCTGAAGAAGTATGTTGCAAAGTACCCTAGCCCGCACACAAACCGCGAGCTTGTTGCTATCACCTCCGGAGCAAACATGGACTTTGACCGTTTACGGTTCGTTGCCGAGCGTGCCGCATTGGGGGAGCGAAAGGAAGCGCTGCTCAGCGTCAACATTCCCGAGAAACCTGGCGCTTTCGCAAAACTCGTGGAAGTTATCCTTCCCCATGCCGTAACCGCCTTCAGCTACCGCTACGCTAACGACGAATCTGCGGATGTTCTCATGGGCATCTCCCTCTCCGCTTCAACCGGCCGGGACGACCTCGCGAAGATCATGGCAGAACTAGTCAGGGGCGGTATGAGCCCTCGGGACCTCAGTGACGACGAGCTGGCCAAGCGCCATGTCCGCTTCCTGGTCGGCGGACGCAGCGATGTGAATGACGAGCGTTTGTTCATGTTTGAATTCCCTGAACGCCCTGGCGCACTCGCCAAGTTCCTCACAACCCTCCGTCCCAACCAAAACATTTCCTTATTCCACTACCGCAACTATGGCGGAGACGTTGGCAAGGTTCTTGCCGGTATCCAGTGCCCTGAGGCAGAAAAAGCGGATCTGGAGGCTTTCCTGCATGACTTGGGGTACCCATTCAGCGAGGAAACCGAGTCCGAGTCATACAAGACTTTCCTTCGTCGTTGAGTATCTTAGAAAGTTTATACGTTTCATAACTGCACAGAGCGAATTCTTTGGCGTTTGGACTGGGCAAGGGTGGTATTAGTGGTGTTGTTTGTATGGGTTCGATTGTACAGGTAGTATAGAGTTGAATTCGGGCTATCTCTATCCTGCATTCAAGATCTACTTAGTGTTGCAAATACATAATACTTCGCATTGACTGACTCTGGTCCCAAACCGTCCAAACGTCTAGGAACTCACAATTAAAGCACATCTAGAGAAAAAAATGCCCCGTTTGACTTTACACCGTTGTATACAGTCCTCCAAGGTCCCCATTAGCCAGTCACCTCGAGCACAAAACCACTCCGGAACCCGGCAAAACCCACCCGCCGATATCATTTCCTCCGCGCCCATCCAAACCCGCCGACGACAATCCCAACGACAAGAACACCACCAGAACGAACTTCACACTTTCCCAATTCCTCGTCGTACACTATCTGCACCCGTGCAGATCCCAAACCGCAATAATGGTCTCCCTCCGCCCCCTCCTATCGCCCTCAACCGCCCTCCTCCGCCAATTCCTCCCCCGACACAATACCACCCTCCAATTCCTCGCCCGCCCATTCTCGCAATTATCGCGCCTAACGATAAGCAATGGTCTTCGGCTCCTGAGGTCGGGGAATGCCGCTGCGGCTACCGGTCAGACGCAGGTGGGCGCTGTTTCTGGCGCTGTGAAGCAGCTTGAGCAGGTCCGCGGAATGAAGACGCGGTCTTCAGTTAAGAGGCTTTGTGATGGGTGCAAGGTATGTGGACTTTTCCAGCGGATACATGGTGGTGGTATTGGTTTAGGTGTATTTGGGGTGACGTGGCTGGATTGTGTGAGCTGGGCTAACTTGGATCTTTTCTGGATGTGTAGCCTGTGCGGAGAAAGAATCGGGTTTACATTATCTGGTGAGTTGTGCTTTGTCTTTCGTGCTCAGGTACTTTACGAGGCTATTCGGTATCAGTGCTAATGAATTGATGTACAGCTCGAAGAACCCGAAACACAAGCAGCGCCAGGGCAAATAGACGGGGTCAGGGCTGAAGTTGAAGGTGTGCAACGAAACGGGAGGTAACCGAGTCTGCGGAATTTGTTCGATTCGAAAGCTCGAATGAAGCCGGGCGTCCTTCAGTATGTACAGGGCTAGGACTCCTCGCCCGCAGATTGTCTGTGGGTTTCAGAGACACGATCTTCGTGTATTTCGACATTTGACGGTTCATTGGGACATGACCAACTGGTTGGCCGCGGCGCATATGTTCTGTGATGTATTATTTGCTTGTAAATTAGATTCTCCTATCGATTTCTCCATCTGCTGAATCCATCATTTCTATCATATCATTGTACGACATTCATGTGCGCTCAAGACAAGAGTTAGCAAGACCACGTTATGAAATATTTGAAAATCGATCCTATTAATGAGATATACTAATATCATTTCAGGCGCCGAATCTAGACCGCCGTAACCTTGTTTTATCCATCTATTTTTATGACTGTAGAGGCTCGCCCATGCCACCAAACGTAACACTCTTGATCACAAGGAATTCATCAATACCGTACTTGCTGCCCTCACGGCCGAAACCACTTTGCTTCACACCACCAAATCTAGCGACATTTGTTAGTTCTGCAGCGTTAATCTGCAAGGGCAGGCGCAAAGGAATAACTTACGGAGACGCAACATCACTAATGAGACCGGTGTTGACACCAACCATACCAACCTCCAGAGCCTCCGCAACACGGAAGATGCGCTTGATGTTGCCGCTGAAGAAATACCCAGCAAGACCAACCTCGGCCTTGTTAGCAAGGTCAACGACCTCCTTCTCGGTCTCGAAGGGGAACAGTCCAGCCACAGGGCCGAAAGTCTCCTCAGAAGCAATCTTCATGTCCTTGGACATCTCCGTCAGAACGGTCAGATCGTAGAAGTTGGGTCCGAGGCTCTCGAGTCGCTGGCCACCAGCAACGAGCTTGGCGCCCTTGGACACGGCGTCCTGGACGTGTTCATCGACCTTGTTAATGGCGCGTTCGTGGATAACGGGGCCATGGGTGATTCCCTTGTCAAAACCGGCGCCGACTTTGAAGTCCTTGACCTTTGCGATGAAGCGCTGAACGAACTCGTCGTAAATTCCTCTCTGCACGTAGATGCGGTTAGCGCAAACGCATGTTTGGCCTGAGCTGCGGAACTTGGAAGCGACGGCGCCAGCGACGGCGGCGTCGAGGTCGTCCACGTCGTCGAAGACGATGAAAGGGGCGTTGCCACCGAGTTCCCAGGAGACCTTCTTGATTGTCGATGACGCCTGCTTCATGAGGAGCCTTCCAACGTTTGTTGAACCTGTGAAGGAGACCTTGCGGACATCTGAGTGCGTAGTTATCGTTTCGCCGACTTCGGGGGTGTTCTTCATAGCCGTTACAATGTTAACGACGCCCTTTGGAATACCGGCACGGTGAGCCAGCTCTGCCAGAGCGTTCGCAGTGAAGGGAGTCTCTCCTGGTGTTTTTGTGACAACAGTGCAACCAGCTGCCAGAGCTGGACCAATCTTTCGTGTAATCATAGCGGCGGGGAAGTTCCAGGGTGTGATCAAACCACAGACACCGACAGGCTGTTTGACGGTCATGACTCGGTTTCCAGCAACAGAAGCCGGGATGGTGTCTCCGTAAATTCGGGGCGCCTCCTCGCTGAACCATTCAAAGAAGCTAGCGGCGTAGTTCACTTCGCCTTTAGCATCCGCAAGTGGCTTTCCATTCTCCCATGTGATGAGCGTCGCTAGGTCGTCTGCATTGTCCATCATGAGCTGGTACCATCTTCGGAGCATGCGAGCTCGCTCGCGGGCTAGTGTTGAGCGGAATTTGGGGAAAGCTTCGGCGGCCGCCTGGATAGCCTTCTCGGTGTCTGATGCGCTAAACTCAGGGCATGTTCCGATTAGCTTTCCGGTAGCAGGATCTATAGACGTCGAAAGCAACAATCAGCAACTATGTCCGCTGCGGTTGGCTTAGCGAGCTTCAGCAATGTGTCTGTACCGTGGATTTCGAATGTCTTCCCCGACTCAGCATCTACCCACTCGCCATTGACATAGGCCTTTTGAATGAAAAGAGACTTGTCTTTCAACTGAGAATTGTCTTGTCAGCCAGAGATCTAGCAGTTACGACAAAGTGCTATTCACCGGAGGGATCGTGTGCCCTGTCACATAGAGTCGTTTCGCGTGGTCGCTTGAAGGCATTGCGTATGGGTACCGCGGTCTTGGTCGCAGCAATTGCCTCGATAGAGGGCGTATGATCTTGTCCATGTTTATAAAGCTGTGTTTCTCCTAAAGCATCGGGAGAAAGACCGAAAGAATTGGAGAAGCGGTTCGCGATCCGTTCCTTTTATCAGTTCTCCAAGTGGGCACTTGTCAGTCGCCGCGACCTTTGGACCTATCGGGCAGCGCTATGCGATAAGAACAGAGATCTAGAAAAAGAGGATCTGTAAGAGATCGGAGCAGCCAGTCTCGTCACTGATTCTTATACAGTCCAGGCCCAGATAGCTTGTCTCAACGCCGTTTCTCTCCAAATTCCGCCGGCGAAGAAGCTATGGGTCACGTGAGTTACGTCATGATGAGCCGAGACGGCAGCTTGTCATTGGTCGGACTTCCCGCAGAGTGAGGGGCAGACTGTGTGATTGGTGCAGAATGCCGAGCTTCCTATCGGCATTCTATGCGATATAGATAGAATCCTTTAAGGAATCGAAGAACTTCTCCGTAAGGTAGAAAAGGTAGATCCAGTCTTTTTCTTGTAAAATCTTTCAAGTGCTCAGATTTGGGTAGATAGCTTATATTCGTAAGAGACATCGTTATTCTGATTGATCCGAGTCCCACCCGGATTGCACTGCCCTGCGCTTTCGCGATCTGCCGCTTTCTGGCTGGTATTTGGGATGCATGTTTTTGAGGTGCTGATTCAGATTCCAGATGCGAGAAAACCCCTTCTCATGACGAGGACATTTGCTGAAAGGGCAAACCAATGTCTTTTCGCTATCAGCAGTACTTGCTTTGGGGGACTTTGCCTTTTTAGGCCTTTCATCGTCTGGAGAAGTAGATCGTTCTTCGGTATAAGTGCTTGGCGACGGTGACTGGCTCGCCAGGTTGGAGCGCTGTTCCTCCTCGCCTGGGCCTGCTGTTATATTGTTTCGTGCAGATGCCCATACGAGTACATCCTCCATAAAGTGTGTGCTTGAACCTTCGGGTAACGGGGGATCAAGCGTATACTCATTAGACAGAGCAGAGAACCTGTCCGTAGCACGTCGAAGCGCGGCTGACGGCAAGCCTACCATGGAGGCAACACCTAATACATCTCTCCAATCTGTTAAACCTGATTGGATGTTATTGTATCTAGAGACCGAGCGATGTTCTGATGGCTCCGCCCCTCCGATTTGGTTTCGGCGTGGCTTAGGCTGGGACGCTGTTCGTAACGGTTTGCGACCTCTCGACTGGCTCCTGTCCAGATCTGACGTTGTTCCTTTCTTCCTGGCAGATGCTGAGTGCGAAGGGACACCAAGAGAACCCGGATCGCTCTCGACCTCTGAAGCGTATTCTGACGGCGCATGTCCAGAGCGGACACTGCTCCTGTCAGACGCCCATGAAGAGCTACGTCCGCGTTTTCTTCCTCTTGAACGTGACCGGTCTTCAGAGCCTAACGATCCGTGGAAACGATGGAGTCCCATCAGTAACTGTTCAAACTGGGCGATTATCTTTCGAGCGAGCGGCCGCAGTTTTCGTCGCGACTCATCCTCATCAATCTGTGGGGTAGGGCGTTGAGGTGGCCGCGAACTCTCCTGATCAGTTTCCCACTCTGTGCCTGACGTTCGATCGTCTGTTTCATACTCAGGAGCACGCTGTTGGGTATCTGTACTCTGTCGACGCATTTTCAGCCGTCCTTCGATCTTTGCTTTCGTGTCATCCAACTCCAAGTGACCAAAAGTTGCACTTCTCCAGGGTGTTGACGTTTCCCAATCCCTATCACGGAATCTATCCTTTGCAGCTTTCAGTAGAGACGCTATAATGCACTCCTCAAGCGCGGCACTTGGTCGAGGATCAGAACCCAGCTTGTACGTCCTTTCATTAGTTCTGACCCGCTGTCCGATCCGCCGAAGACGCTCATCTGGGCGAGGAACGTCGTCACTGGGCATTGGCCAAGCAGTCCATTGTTCTAGGCTCCTCAATGGATATTTGTCACCTAGAGTGTCAATTCCAGGTCCATCCACGTTCTCGAGCTTCGCGACGGCTTGTGACTGAAGAGTGAAGGCATTGTACAGGTGGGCTGCTAGGTCCCCCGCACGAGTCTCTTCCAAAGCCTGGATAATCTCCCTCTCATCCCGTGTGAGCTTCAGCCACATGTATACAGAGCCTTGAAACCTATTTGGGCGGTATGGAGGAGGCGATTGAGAACTCTTTGCATGTTCTGGATTTAATAAAGCATTAGACCTCACATAGATGTCTGCTCGGCCTGGCAATGACGAGTTGTCATCTTGTGGTAAATCAAGCGCCTCAATCTCGCTTATATACGCTTGGTCGTCGTCAAATCCCTCATCTCCTGTCTCCAGGCCACCACTGGCGCTGGCGCCGACATCAGTATAACCTAAGAACTCATCACTGCGAAAACGCGACTGCCGTTCCTGATCGCCAACATCCTGGCTCGAGCCGCCGAACAGTGACCTGTAAGGCTGTGCAGATGGAGGAGCGCTCGAGTGCGGAAGTTGCTCGTCCGAGAAAAATGACATGCCTCAGGTCTCCAAGTTTAGCTTTCAGGGAGGTTGACGTGACCTGGTTGGGGTAGAGCCTTCCGGAGATGTATACATAACACACAAGGTAATGAAAGAAAAGTCCCGGTAAGAAGCTCGGGAGATGCCCACCCTACATCGGAACCATGGACATGGAATGACCGATTCTGTTGTAGAGGTGGATGTCCACGAGGTGTTTGCACAGTAGTTTCCTCAGACAATTTTTTTGATACCGGTTGCGATAAGATAAGCCTTCCACACCTGTTTGACTTGTTTGTGTAGCTGATCACATGACTATATACTTGTGTATGCATTCCTCCAGCATCCATCATCATCATCAACCATCTCTTCTCCATTGTTGTTGGTCCATTACCTACTCTAATAATGATTCCCTCCAGTTCTCAAGGTCGTTAATGTACTTTTGTCGCTCACTCTTGTAGTTCTCTTCATCGTCACTTTGGTCTTCTGTTCCCACAAGGGCTACTGCAGTTTCACCAGCGTCGACTGCACTCTCCATAAGGTTCTGGTCCGCATCTTCCTCTGATAGCGCAGCCATACAACGACCAAGTGCGCTGTATAGGGCTGCCTTTTTTCGAATGCTTAGTTTCTCGGTATTCCTTGCTGCATCCACCGCTTTCTGCGCTGCTTGTGTGCCCTGCCTCAGATACTTGGGGTCATCCTCCTCCTGATAAAGGATCTCATAACACTCAACTGCGAGCCCAAGGCGGGCTGTGAGCTTTTCAGTGTCTGATTCGGACGTCTTTTTGGCTGCCTTCTCCAGGTTCTCAGTCACGCTGATCAGATCGTCTATAGTGTTGCGCTCGATGAAGCGTAACTGCTCCAGCTGTGCCAGCTTGTACAACGCCTCCGCTTGTGGTTCCCCTTGGTCTTCCATCTTCTCCGATGCCAGTAGCTCGGTAACGAGCTTTTCCTGTGTGTATATAATGCTGTTGAGGCCCCGCGGTCGACCCAGCATAGTCCCAAATTGTTCCAAGGCCGCCTGGAACAAGTCATAACGAGCCTTCCACTGGGGTCGATCTCTGGGCGTGGCTTCGCTTGCCCGTTGCAGATTGTATGTTGCTTCATGATAGTCGTCTGCAGATCCTGTGACCTCGCCGAGTAGGAAGTATAAGCGTCCAAGCGAAGACTGGTTGTTCGCGGCCTTGTTTTGGTCGTCCTCTGAGCCAACGTTTCCATCCATCAGCATCCTGCATATGGCTATGGCGGCTCGATAGTCTTCCTCCCTCCTCGCCTCGTTGCGGCTTGCTCGTTCTTCAAGAAAGACCATCTTATTTGATAATAGTTGTGTCCAGTTCTCTCCAGTCTTGCCAGCTGCCTCGATTGCTTTATTGGCATAATGTATCGGAAGGTCCAAGAGTTCAGCGTTTCTTTCCGAATCTTTGTCGAATCTGGTGGTTTGGAGGGTCCATAGATCATAAAGTACCCGTGCCGTCCTGTTCCAGTCACCGCACAACAGCCATGCTTCGAAAACAGCCTTGAAGGCGTCGAGTGCGTCATGATAAGCATCGTCTCGCCCCGCCAAATACAGTTGAAACTGACAACTGAATGCGACCCCCAGTCGGTTCGCTTTCTCGCGGGCTGGTTCGCTTACAATCCCAGTACTCTCCGCTGCCATTTCCAAGTATTCAAGAGCTTCACCGAGGTCATCTTCTGGAGGCGATTTCGATTGCCGATATCTCGAGTTGAGATAATTGGCGACGCGGAAACAGTACCTATGGAAACGCGGATCCTCAACTGAACTCAGCTCAAGCGCTCTTCGAGCACACATGATGGCCGCATTGAGATATACATCGTCGTTTTCGTTCTGGAATCGTTTGTGACAGGTCTTTGCCAAATTATCACAAGCCACTGCATCTTTTAAAGTATCAAGGTGGTCTTCAAAAGCAACTTGCGGCAAATTCTGCTCGACTCCAGGGCTGTTCGCCATATCTCATGCTTGTTTCGTGGTTAACCTTGACTGTGATCATAAATACTTGGAAAAAAGAACTGCGGGTGGTCCGTCTCCTCATATATGACAATTTCTTCGTGGGGAAGCAGAACCGCAGCGTATTATTCTCGTATTCAGAACGCGCCCTTTGACAAGAGGAGTAGTTATAGGGCATGCTTTGGGTCATTCTACCAAGAAATTGGCGCCGTTATTGGCGTTACCAGTAATTTACTTGTGCAGTGTCCGGCAGCTGGAGTACTTTTGGAAATATGGACTGCATTCTATCTAGACAGCGCAGACTATCTTATAGACATGGACAGAAAACAAGAATCAATACGCCTAAACTACCGACGATCTCCAAATGAACAATCGATGGATATCATTGTATCACGGTCACGGATATGTATGATAACTTTTAATGATGCACGTCACTCCTCCTCTAATTACCTCCGCCCTTCTCAAGTTTTCTGCGCTTCGACCGCAGCTTGGCAGACTCCTCAGCCTGCTTCTTGTTCGAGTACATCATCTTCTCGAGCAACTTCCTCTTCTTCCGGCTCATCATCATCTTCTGTCTATCCAGCTCCTCTTCCTCTTGGCGCTTCTTGGACGCAATCTTCTTTGTCTGAGACTTCTTCTTCGTGGCTGAAGCATCACCGCCGGAGAAGGGGAGACCAGCAGCTTCAGCTTCGAGTTCCTTCTGGTGCTGTGTTCGCTCAGATTCCTCTTCGTCTTCGGATTCGGAGCCGGCGTCGGCGTCCTCGAACCCTCCAAAATCGGCTTCAGCTTCCTCCTCTTCTTCATCGCTCTCGCTGTCATCGTCCGTGCCGGCAACGTCCATGCCGCCGTCAACGGACTCATCTTCGTCCTCGTCCTCCTCGGATTCGGATTCGGCGGGGGCTGCCTTGTCCTCGGTGGCCTCGGCCATCTCCTCATCGCTCTCCTCTTCCGCCTCAGCCGCTGCTTCGGCCTCGCCTTCCTCCTCCTGCTCGGCTAAGCTGGCGCGAGGGTCGTAGCCGCCCTTCTTGGGCTTAACCCATGGGCTGAGATGGGGCGGGAGTGTGGCGCCGGGAGCGTAAAGATCAGGGCGGAGGAGCTTTCCCTCGTTGATGCAATCCCAGATCCACTGAGGCTGGACGTAGGTTCGACCGGGGATACGGGTACCAGGTCTCACTTTCTGCACGGCACCGTTATCGGAGGCGGCAGGTATGGCGGGAAGGGAAGACTCGGGCAGGGAAGGGCGATCCACGATCTGATGTGTGATGCGGGGGTCCGCTTCATTGTTTGTGAAGGCGCCGTCTCCAAGAACCGTGTCCCAACCGATGCGCTTGCAGCCAAAGGCGCGGAGAATGAATTCGAGCGGCGCCTTGGGGGCCTCTCGGGAGATGTAGAATGTGAAGGGTGCAAAGAGGGAGCCGGCCTGGTCGCCACTCAGATCGGGTTGGGGAAGAGTATCGGCTTCCGGAGCGGTAGGCTCAAACTTGTCGATTGCGTCTGTTGCTTCTTCGGTTGTCTCGGTAATCTGTTCGCCGGCCTGGTCCAGCTGAGCGTTCTTGATCACCTTGTCGACCTTGTCTTGAACCTCACGGGAAACCTCCTGGTTGGCATTGCTCGATTGTTTGTTGCCAGCTTCAATGGCCTTCGGGGCGTCTCCGACGGTGCGTCCTTCGAGAGTGAACGCCGCAAGTTCGGCTCCGTTCTCGTCACTGCGAGTGTCGAATTTCGGCGGGTACCGAAGTCCAAGGGAAGAATACAATCGGAAGTTGACAAATCCTAGAAGTGTTGTGTAGAACTCAACGAAGGTAGCCATGATTCGGTAATCCACGTCCCCGTTAACTCGCTGCACGAAGCGGTAAGGAACCAGCCACATAATGTCTTGTCCTTGAATAGTCGCCTGGTAATAGATTCCCTTAATCGAAAGGAAAGATTTGCGCAGAGAGTTGGTGGTGATCAGGTAGTGTTGAAATTCGTGGCAAAGTCGCTGGCAGAGGGCAATGGTCTTAGGCGGAACATGGTTGGTGGAAGGCAGGTTTGCGAAGAGGAAAAGGAGAGAAAGCGCATCATCAAGGTCTCTCAGAGCGTCAATAAATGTAGGGTAGCGCTCCTTGATGACATGATCCAGGGTAAGTTTCGGCGCATGGTTTTTCTCGAGACGGGCTGCGTCGCCGACTTCTCCACGTCCAAGGGATCGAGCAATTTTCTTCGCAAGCGCTTTCTGGTCACGGAACTTTCGCAGCAGCGGCTCGTGCAGGAGGTATTGAATATCCTTTGTGTAGTAAAAGGTTGTGTTTTGAGTCGCTGACTTGGAGGCCTTCTTCTTACTCCGAGGCTCGCGAGGGTAAATGCCTGTCGATCAATGAGGGTTAATGTCGCTCTCACCACAATCCGCTTCAATCTTAGGGGTGGAAAACGACGAACCTTTGAAGATGCATAGTCGACGGAAATCCGGCAGGGAAATCTGAAGTTTGCGCACCGCCTGGGTTCTGGTGATATAGTTTTTGGCCTGGCCAGAGGTTCCTGTGAGGTGTGAGTGAGAATGAAACGCTTGACAGACTTTTACAAATGATGCGTACCCTTCTTCTTGATTTTCGCCATGATGCAGCCGGTTATGGTGGAATGGACGAGAGATGGGAAGAAAAACCGTTTCGACTACCCAAAAATTTGAACTTTTTTTCCCGCTGAAAAGCTCGGGTGGCCTGTGCACCGCAGGCCGCGGAGGCTTGGCACGTGAGAACAGTTAACGGCCAGGTGGAGGGACCGATTAACTTGCTCCACGCATTGAGCAGCCTCATCCAAGGGGCCATTCTTGCGCTGCATTGCTTTTCCTTGACGGTCGGTCGAAGTCATCATGCCTGTCGATCGCAGGAAGGCTGCTGTGTTTGGTGGCGCACTTGCCCTCCGACTCTTGCTTTTGCTCTTGTTTCCCTCCCTGCCTGACTTACTGACAGGACGAGTGGAGGTGTCGACGCCGGTAACCAGCTTCAAGAGACGTGAGTCGCTCATTATGCTTTGAGCGAACCTCAGTTGGCTAATAACACATGTAGTCCAGGAAGGTCTATTTCTCTACAATCGCAACGTGTCACCCTACGACGGAGGAGTCTTTCATCAAGTAGGTTGCGCAGATCAAGCACACCAGAACGAGCCCTGCTAATGTATGATGTGCCAAGGCACCGCTTCTACTCCCGATCTTCTCGCTGCTGCCGAACGCTCAGGAGTATCCGCTTCCGACTGCACTGTTCTACTCCCTTGTTGATCTGCTCAATGCGAAGGCTCTGGTCACCATCTCCGATTCCGCTCAGGCCGTGTCGGGGAGGTTATACTCGTCAATTAGGAAAGACATCAAATGGGATGGGTCTGTAGTCGCAGCATGGTAGGAGATACCGCGAACACGAAAGGGTCGGATTATGCTGATGCGAATAGGTTTCTGTTTAACCCATTCACTATCGCAACCTGCCTCGGTCGATCAACCGGAGTATTTACTTCGACCGGAATTCTATATGCCCTTTCAGCGGCGGTTCAAGGCCAGCCCCTCAACTCAATGCTCGCATTGGGGCTCGCGTCGTACTTCTCGATATACCCCGCGCTTTTGTTCATCCCTCTCGTTCTTCTGTGCTACGATCGACAGGCCGAGCGTACCGGTACCACTCCATCGACCGCTCTGTTTGTCATAAAACACCTTGCCGTGTTTCTTTCCACCATCGTCGGGCTTCTCGGAATCTCTCTATTGATCATCGGTGACTTTTCGACGCTCCTCTCTGCGACCTACGGCTTCCAGCTTCTCGTTCCGGATCTCACTCCTAACATTGGGCTTTGGTGGTACTTCTTCATTGAGATCTTCGACTCGTTCCGGGACTTCTTCCTCGGCGTTTTTTGGCTTCACCTAACGGCCTATGCTGGCAGTCTAACTGTACGATTACGCCGACAGCCGCTCTTTGTTGTCACCTCGTTGCTGGGAATTTTTGCAGTCTTCAAGCCCTATCCAAGCATTTCAGATGCCTCGCTATATTTTTCCCTTCTTCCGCTATACCGACACTACTTCCCTTGTAAGGATTATTTTCCTCTTTATCTATGCAAGGTTTAACCTTCGCTAACATTACCAGTGATGCGCTACACATTTTTCTCAGTCTCAGCCCTTCTCTACGCCTCATTACTTGGTCCCGCATTCTACCACCTCTGGATTTACGCCGGGTCCGGAAACGCCAACTTCTTCTACGCAATCACTCTCGTATGGAGTTTGGGTCTCTCGCTCATCATTGCGGATACTATCTTCGCCGCCCTCCGCGACGAATGGGAACAAGAGAACCCCGACAAGCGCGGCAAGACCGTCAAGCAGGTGTAAATTGTAAATATACTCAACCTTCACACAATGTTCCTTATTACTAGTATCTAGATAGCCACTAACGCAAACTTTTGGACATAATCATATAATCAGCCTCCTTGACTGACCCATTCCGTAATTTCCGCGGCCGCGGCGAGCTTTCATCCTCCGTATACCCCACTTTCTCATAGAACATAATTGCGCGCCGATTCGACTTGAAAACCGTCAACATGGCCTTCTCAAGCCCAATGCGCGCTCCCACCCGCTCAAACCGCGCCATCAGCTCCTCCCCCAGCCCTTGCCCCTGCACCTCCGGCGTAAGATGGATCTCGTAGCAGTAGAGCACTTCATACCCGTCTTCGTACGTAATCATGTATTCGAGAAAGCCTGCAAAGTCCGAGCCCTCACTCTCATAACTACCACCAGCACCAGCAGCATCGCCATCGAGCACCGCCCGTCGCAAAACCATATACTTCATATCCGGTAGCTTCATCTCCTTTCTCTTTTCCTTTGGTGACCATCCCATACTCGAGGTCTTGTACGCGGCTGAGGAGGTTAGCTCGATGAGACCGAAACATGCATCTAGGTCGGCGACAGGGATCGTTGCTGCTGTGTGAATGTCGAGTGTATATGTGCACGTAGGTGTGGCTGTAGATGCATCTGATTTCTCCTTTGCATCTGGCCCTTTCTTTGATGCAGGCAAGTTCTCCGCTTCGGTGGGAGCATCTTTGAATTCGTCATCATGGCGTGAAGGAGACGAGGTAGAAGAGTCTTGTTTCTTCCGTGCTGCCTTCTGGAATCTCAATTCCGAGGATGGGATGTATAACGATACAAACTCCTCGAGAGATAGTGCATTCGTGCGCTCGACTAACGGGAGCGGTTTCGGTTTATCTGGGGAGCTGTTAGCTTGGACAGGGCACGCGATCAGGTCGAAGCAGAAGCAGTAAGAGAAAGGCAACGTGTTGGCTTCAGACTGACTAGACTGACGCTTCTGAGATGATATCCCGAAATTCGCGCGAACTTTCTTTGTTGAGTGGCTGCGATCTGATGGCATGGCTACTGGCTCGGCGGGATATGAAGCTTCGGAGTTGCTAAGAGCGAATCTGGGATGAGTGATTATTTTAGATTTGTACAAAGTATCAGCACGGGGGGTGGCTTTTATAAAACTCGTGTCCATGTAATCAGATAGAAGTTTGGAGTTCTTGATCAGATCTCGTCGAGGCATGAGGGCATGAGAGGGGAGGTGGTTCGCGTTCGCGTTCGCGTGGAAGCAGGGTTTATAGTCCAAACTATACTACTTGTCATCATTTTACTTTGGGTGAATAAGTTAAAATATGGATCAAACCAAATAGCTACGTTTGGTTTTTGGTACTTAAAATAAATTCTTGGTTCATATGTACGGTTAAAAGTCAATGAGCTGCTTCCAATGGTCCCACAATATATATTCGAAGGAACCCTATACAGTTGGGGGACAACCCTTAACCGCTTTCGCCAACTATGCATGCAATAAAACCTAATCAGGGCTATCAATGAGCCTACATCCACTATACGCTAGCTAGAGCTCATATACCTCGTAAGTTTAGAGGTCTAAACCTAGATTTCTAGCTACACTAGCTTTGGGCGTAGGGAGCAGGAACCTGCACCTTCGAGGACAAGTGCAGACTTAGGCAGCCTCACGCTTCTTCGCAGCATCCTCCTCTGCCCTGCGCTCTGCTTCTTCAGCTCCCAGCTCTCCAAACACATCGACACCCCAGCGGAAGGGATAATTGTACCGCTGATTCCTGTCGAGACTGTTTAGGGCTTCGAATTCGGCATCGGGAATGATAAAATCTGGCAATATTAGTGAACTATGGAGAGATAGAACTGGTCTAAAGATGCATACCTTGGAAGTTGCTTTCAATTCGAGCGGGAGTGACGCTCTTTGGCAAGACAACCGTACCGCGCTGCACGGCCCAGGAGATCAGCACCGCTGCAGGGTCTTTGCCGAGCTTGTTGGCGATATCGATGACGAGAGGATCATCGACAACACTGCCATATTTAGCGCCTTAGTCTATCAGACGGGTAACTGCGCCTTTCTAGATCGTACGGAGATAAGAAGACATACCGAGCGACACCGTAAATGTTGTTCCCCAAGGGACTGTAGGCGACAGTCAGGATGTTCTTATCCTTCGAGTACTGTGTAAGCTCAGGTTGCTGGAGGTATGGGTGGGCTTCAATCTGGTTCACAGCAGGCGGAATCCTGGCGACTTTGAGAAGATCATCAAGCTTATCGGAGGTGAAGTTGCTGACGCCAATGCTTCTGATCTTGCCCGCATCCACGAGTTTCTCTAAGACTTTCCATGTATCGGCTATTGGGACATTTGCTAGACGAAATCGTTTGGTTACAGGATCAATGGGTGTAAGAGTCTCGTTCGTATGCTCGAACGCAACGGGCCAGTGGATCTAAGCCTGTTAATTAGAGTCCGAAAGAGAGCATGGACCAAACACACTAGGTATAGATCAAGATAGTCGGTCTGAAGGTCCTTCAGCGTCTTGTCAAGTGCTTCATCAATATGATCGGGATGATGATGAGTGTTCCAGAGTTTGCTGGTTATCTTTTCGAATAGACCCATCTTAGTACATGGTATAAGATCAAGGCGAAAGGGAGGCGCTCACAAAGATCTGCTCTCGTGGCACACCAGACTTCTTCCACCCGTTGCCGACCTCGGCCTCGTTTTGATAGCATGCAGCGGCATCGATATGGCGATAGCCCACGCGCTTCGTTTGTTTTGGAGAGCTAATGCCGTTAGGATCAATGATCTAAGGAATGTCTTGATAATTACCCATGTACCCAAGCCGACTGCGGGAATGTCATAACCCGAATTGAGCTTGAAAGTGCGCCCTAGAGACATAGTGTGTAAGACGTCTTGGAGTAGTCTATATGATGAGGTTCATGAGAGTTGTAAGATGGAGAGGGGAAACTCTACCCCTCATCAGCCGGGTTGGCAGATCTTCGCAGGGGCTCCGATCATATGTCGCCATATTATGATGGGGCGTTCTGTTCTAAATCTACCTCCTCCATCGATTGCGCAATAGCATGCTGCGCCCTGAATCGGTTTCCCTTGTCCGCGGCGCATACTAGATGTATTGCCAAGGATGAAATTGGGATTGCGGGTGGTAAAGGTTCCATTTGATCTAAGATGGTAATATACACATGGTAGAAACATGAAGACCTCACACACAACTCGAGAATCTTAGGATCTAGATATCGGGGAATTCGAGGCTGATTCCTAACAAGGTATGGCCAATATCGAGAGAGAAATGGCGGGGTAGATAAGCGGTCACGTGAACGCTCACTTGGTGCTACTGCCCCGCCGTAGAACAATGAGGGCCCGAAAAAGAAGTGGGCGGGACATCTGAGTCAAGGAATATCTTGAGTGCAGTTCGAGTTTCCGCCAACACCTTCCGCGACTTCCCCTGCTTTCCGGTCCTCGCACCGTGATATACGATCACAACCATGGCGGCCGACCTCACGAACCTCACTCTGGACGCCCTGTCCAAGTCCGACGGGCCAATTCTCTCGACCGAAGTCTTCCCCTCCACCCCCTCACTAAGCGTCAAAAGTGCGCTCGATCGGCTCGGTTCGCGGCAGATGGTCGAGTATGAAACAATTGATAAAGAAGTGGTCGTCTTGACAAAGGAAGGAGAGGATATTGTGGCCAATGGTAGTCATGAAGCAAAGGTCTTTGAGGCTGTTGTTGCTGCCGTTGAGGGCTTGAAAATTAGCGACTTGCCTGGGATTGTCGGAAAGGATAATGCCAGCATTGGACAGGGAAATGCCTTCAAGAGGGGGTGGATCAAGAAGGACAAGGACACCTTGCGGGCAACCACCGATAAGATCGTCGACGAAACTCAAGCCCAGCTGTTAAACGTCAAGCAGACGCAGAACGTTGCGGATAAGAAGACGCTTACTGACCTTAAGCGCCGGAAGCTGGTCACCATTCAGAAGGTCATCAGCTTCAAGATCTCCAAGGGCCCCAAGTACGCCAATGAGTTCGTCAAGGAGGAGACAGACTTGACAGCGGAGATGCTGCAGAATGGATCGTGGAAGACCGCCCACTTCAAGCCTTACAACTTCAAAGCCAAGGGTGCCCCTACTCCCTCTGGCGCTCTGCACCCCCTCAACAAGGTGAAGCAGGAATTCCGGAGCATTTTCTTCGAAATGGGTTTCGAGGAGATGCCGACCAACCGCTTTGTTGAAACCGGCTTCTGGAACTTCGATGCGCTCTACGTGCCCCAACAACACCCCGCCCGTGATCTTCAAGATACCTTCTACATCTCCGACCCTCCCACGGCCGATCCTCCTCGCGAAGACCCCGAAAATGACCCCCATGTCCCCAAGAGGGCGCTCCAGTCCACGAATGTGGAGAAGAAGCTCGACTACAAGGAATATTGGGAGAACGTTCGTCAAGTCCACGAGAACGGAAAGTACGGGTCAATTGGTTACCGCTACCCATGGAGCGCTGAGGAGTCGTTGCGACTTGTCCTCCGTACACACACCACGTCGGTTTCGACGTACATGCTTCACAAGCTCGCCGCCAACCCACGGCCCGCTAGGTACTTCAGTATCGATCGTGTCTTCCGTAACGAGGCTGTTGATGCCACTCACTTGGCCGAGTTCCACCAAATCGAGGGTGTCATTGCCGACTTTGGCCTCACTCTGGGTGGCCTGATCGGTTTCATGGAGGTTTTCTTCGCAAAGATGGGCATCCACCAGCTGCGCTTCAAGCCCGCATACAACCCCTACACCGAGCCTAGTATGGAGATCTTCGGTTACCACGAGGGACTTGGCAAGTGGGTGGAAATCGGAAATAGCGGTATGTTCCGACCGGAGATGCTGGAGCCCATGGGCTTGCCCAAGAACATGCAAGTTTACGGATGGGGTCTGAGTCTGGAGAGACCGACCATGATCAAGTGAGTTTTCCGTTGCGCTTTATTTTCTCTACACTTTGTGCTAATCGTTCACTATAGATACGCTGTGAGCAATATTCGAGAACTCCTCGGCCACAAGGTGGACCTCAACTTCATCGAGACAAACCCGGCTGTCAGGTTAGAAAAGGAATAAATGGAAAACGTGGAAAAGAAGAAAGCGGTGTTGGTTGCGGTTGGCGAATCCTCCTTTCATGGTTGAATATAGACCTTTTGAAAAAAGAATATATCATGAAATACCCATTCAAACCATTTAATGTGACTATGCCAATTACCACAGTTTATAAATCGAGGAGTTTCTTTCTTTCGTATCTACGCAAATGAGCCGCGCTGCAGTCGGCCTCTGCCTCTATCCAGAATGCCGGCGCATGGCCAACCCCGTCAATACTACGCATCTCAATACCAGTACCAAACAAGCAGACAAAATGAGAAGAAAGGCATGTCCCACCCGTATCTGTGCCCCAGCGCGTGTCTCTGCAACAGTGGCTCTTCAGTAGGCGGCAATGTAGTAATCTTCGGCACGAAGGAAAAAAAAGGTTACGAGTCTACCCCCTCGCTCATGGGAGAGGAGCAGATGATTGTTACGAGAACATTCAATCCGGCCCTCGGGGTGAGGAGGTATCGAGTGCCGAGTTTGACGTAGCGAAACAGATGTTCCAGCACGACAGGCCATATAAACGCAACAAATAGATGGGAATATATGATAAGGAATATGTATAGAGGACGAAATAAAATGGATTGAATCTTCGAGTTTTAATTGAAGTCTCTTAAACTGAACATCGTATCAGGCGTAGGATAAGATCACATCAAGTGACGGTTCATCATATCGTGACCACCCATTTCATTCCTAAACCAGAATAAACCGATTAGCACTTGGTCTCAATGATGCTGAAAATGCAGAGAAGAGTAACTTACCAACCCCTATCACCGTCTGTCCCATTTTTTTCTTTCATAAGAAAAGAAACGGATTTACCGCTGGCTGTTGGCGGCCCAGACGTTGCGGACGTAGCCGTCGCGCTGGGCGAGACGGTTCAGAGAGTCGTCGCTCTCGCCGCGGGCACGGATGAAGCCGCACAGAGCATAGCTCTGGTTCTCGCCGGTGTAGCGGCCGTTCTCGTCAACCTTGCCGATGGAGATCTGGACGGAGGCGTGGTCGTTGGCCTTGATGATGCGGTTGGTGGCGCTGCACTTGCGGGGGACGTAGCTGTCAAGAAGAAGAGTTGTTAGTATGCTAGTGTCGTGTGGGTTTTTGTGCTTGCGCCCTGGGTTTGCGATTCTCGAAGTCCAGATGATCAAGGTGAAAGACGAGCACGAGGAGCGGAAGATCGAGCGAAAAGTTCAATACAGCCCGGCCCAGGTATCAATTGAGGCTTCTCTCTGCGATATCCGTCCTGCCTTCCCTCCGAGCGAGCTCGAATTATCCTTCTTCGTCCTTCCAAGGCCACGAAACCCAGGGCAGTTGCAGAGAAAAAATGGTGTAACGTACAGATCGACGATTTCTCCCTTCTCGTTCTCCATTTTGGCGGTTGTCTGGTTGAGGTGACGGGACGGTGAATTAGACGGAGGTGCGCTGGCGGTTGGACTGGTCGGTCGTTGTCGAACTTTTGGCTTGCCGCGAGTTCGGCAGGGCGGTCTTTGTGGGTCATGTGATTTTTATCGAGGGTTTTAGTGCGACAAATTTCTGCCTTGGCCCGATAGCGAATATGCCTTACGATTTAGGTGTCTAGATTAAGGTGTCGAGGGTGCTTGTATTAAAGGTGAGTTACTATGTGTCTAGGGCTATGTATAGAGAAATTCTATCTAGATATTGGCCCTCTTTCCAGCAAAAATATCCTTCTTCCAACCCAGACTGAGATCGCGAGCGCCTCCACCCTCGAAGCGTACGAGAACAACCCGTTCGGACTCTCCCCGGCGATCTGTATCCTTCAACTCTGGACCAGGATGATCGAGCAACATAACCGCGCGTCCATCCTCTACAAACTTGCCGACCTTGGGCGAAATACACTTCTCGGTCCATGGTGGGCTGCCAGAATGCGCAAAGTCGATAAGCTGTGTGCGCCTGCGCTGAAGTTCATCCGGGCACCCTGTCCGAGGCTCCTTATCTAGGAATTGGGACGCGAG
The DNA here is from genome assembly GCF_044049435.1 of Aspergillus pseudodeflectus. NCBI lineage: Eukaryota > Fungi > Ascomycota > Eurotiomycetes > Eurotiales > Aspergillaceae > Aspergillus > Aspergillus pseudodeflectus. The sequence continues at coordinate 657,204 of NW_027263780.1, read as the reverse complement.
GCTTAGTAGGACAAACTGCGGCGGGAATAGGATAATCTCTCCTTTTCCAGCCTTCCGAAGCCATTCAGAGGCAGGCAGGAACTGGGCCTCGGAGATCTCGACGCCTCCGTCGCTGGTGGGAATTTGAATTTCTTCACGTTCGCCTTCGGCCGGAATTTCGTTGAGTAATGAATTCTCAGAGTCAAGTGGTAGCGGCAAGAAGTAGATATACATCTGTGTGCTGTAGCGCTTTGGAACGTTTATTGGAGTAACCCATCGCGTAAAGGGAATGAGATTATCTTGATGCATGTCTTGTCAGCGCGCTGCTCTTCTGGAGTATAGAACTGATCTCACCGATATCTGGTACAGCCGCCGTATTTTGCTTTTTCAGCCATTCAGTAAAAGTTGTTTTCTTCTGGTGAATCTCCCGTCGGCCCCTTTCGCGCTCTTCCTCTCTTACTGCGAGCATCTTTCCGGAACTCGTATCCTTCGCAACGAGGATGCCACTCTCCTCAAACAGCTCGCGGAGAGCGGCATTCCGGTACCAGGGCGCATCTTCATGCCGCTTTGGGTCGCCAGGAGGCGGGCATCGTCCGTCTTGAAGCGAGAGGTTTCCGCCGGGGAAGACGTGAGCTGAAGCAAATGATGTGGATGTCTTGACGCGATGAAGGAGGAGGATTTCGTTCTTTGGCGAAACCAGGACGACGCTGCTGAGCATTAGCTTCTTCCGCTCCAAATAGGAGTAGGATTGGTATTCAGAAACTAGCACATCGCGCGCTACTCCCAAATATCCATTTTCGCAACAACTCACCTTGAACTAGGCCGAGGATCGGCCGGCGGCCCCTTCTGCTTGGGCGGCATCTTCCGAGCGGATGATTGTGACTGTGTGGTGGACGAACTCGCTCTATAGAAGCAGGATCGCGTAATACGGATAAGAAAGTTTGGAGAAGCTTGTTGATGTATACTTGTAGCAGACAGTCTGCTGACAGGGCCTCGGACAAGCTCCAGCTGTTGGAGGATTAACCGGGCGGCTGAGCGTGGACGCACATGGGGAATTGGGCGCATGTCCTCCGTCAGAGGGAGCCGAGGCGGTTATGAGAGGACTCTTTCCCTTAACTAGTGAATGAGAGCACAGAAACACAGCAGGGACCATTTGGTCCACAATTCGTCGCGCGTGCTGGAGGAATCTATGTTAACCTTGGCTACTGCTGGGGAACCTCGGTTTTACCCCGCGTTTAACTGGGGTCCCAGACTAGCACAAGGAGTATACAGCTGATCTTCTCGGTTTTATGCAGTCATTGGGGAGCTATTTTGCTGGAGTATGGGCATATCAAATAAATCAGGCTATGCAGACTCCGCAGTAGATTCTTCACTTTACCTAGCGATATCGCACCGCAAGGTTAGAATTTTGGAAAGACTTAGTATGGGGGTCGAAGACTAAGCAATAGATATACTAGCAACACCTCGTCAGTTGACTGGAGCAATATGCAGCGAAGCCAACGAAGTCAACGATACTCTCTTGTAACACGATCACACCCCTCCTCAAATGCCTTCCCATTTCCTCGCCCTGTATAATTTTCCTCCCCCTCACCCTTATCTTCCATTGCCTCTAGCAAATCCTTGCGGGGATATGGATGCCATCTACCAAAAGGAAGGGCAAGCTTCCCACCATCCTCCACCGTTATACTCTCGTCGAATCTCGCCCACAACAAACTGTTGACTCCAGTACTAGGCGGGTATCGAAAACGCCGAAATATCCAAGCAAAAACTCGCGGCATGGTATCGTACATTGGCGTAGCGATGAGCCCCGGACTCTGTGTAATGCTCACGACCCCCTGACCACCTAGCTGCTTAGCCAACTGGGAGGCTAAGAACCAGTTACCGGTCTTGCTGAGGGCGTAATTGAGGTTCACATTTACCGTATTTTGGGGCATAAGGGTCGACTACCATGCCGCTGGACCATATTACTCGCACGCTGTTTGACGCGGTTGCCAGACTTTTGGCGGTGGAGACCAAGGTGGGCGCGAGGAGCTGGGTAAGGAGGTATGGGGCTGCGCAGTTAATGCCCAAATGAGGCTCCAGGCCCTGAGCGCTGCGCTGCGAGAGTGGCACTCTGGCGCAGCCAGCATTGCTGAATAGGAGGTCGAGGCGGGATTCCAGAGCGAGGAAGGAGTCGACAAAAGGCTTGATAGTGCGGAGGTCGGAAAGGTCGACATGGAGGAAAACTAGTTTGCCAACTGTGTTTGGTTTCACCTTGCTGGCGGTGATGCTCTCGATTGCTGTTTTGGCCTTGGATTCATTGCGCGCGGCCATGTACACCGTGGCGCCGGCATTGTAAAGAATACGCGAAAGCTCAAGCTCTATACGCGAGGTGCTGCCTGTGATGATGACGGCTTTGTCGGGTTGAGGAGGGAGGTTGGCGGATGTGAGGGAGGTTGGCGGATGTGAGGGTGGGTTTGGAAGGAAATAGCTGAACCCAGGTACGTCTGATAGCCATTTCATGTCAGAGTAACAGTCCGCGCCAGAGCAGTAAGCTGGTAGAGGCGGTACCACCTGTACTGTTCCAGGTATTCATACCGAGCCCTCTGGCATGTCTTCTCTTCTAGCGCTATTTTGTTTCTGATCATGCGTTTGCCCCCGTGCCACCATGTGCCTCATATGAACTTAGCAGTAGTGGGAGGAGATGGTCATAGTGTCACAGATGCGTTGATATGGTGGGCCCAATTGGCCAGCGTACACAATCGTGGAATACCTTTTCAAGGGCTAGTCCAAATGATTGATAACCGTAGTTTCTGCCACGCAGGAAGGATACTAGATTTGCTCATAGATTCCATAATTGCAGGGGAAGTGAACGTCCTCAAAGACAGCAGACCTAAAAGGTCACTAAACATTTCAAGCCAGAACATGTACTGGCCTTGCAAATTTATCAACCGCAGGAACAATTTTTGTGAGGCAAGTTATGGGTTGGCTGGCACTGCATGGATACACCAGGCTTGGAAATGGCTGTGCGTGTCAAATGCGTGCAACCGAGTGGACGGAGAAAATCAGAAACTCTCCCAAGTCTGATCTTTGCTGTCTGTATGCAGATTCTGCAGTGTTGTTGGTTGAAATTTTAGCTTCCCATGGTCTGTTGAAGGTCGTTTGTAAAGGGGATAAAGAGAGGCCTGGCTGGTGGGAGGCTACCTCAAGCGATGAAGTCCTAGTAATCTGCCAATACTATGCAAAATGGGACCATAGAGGACGAGACTGAGGTTTTCTTATGAAATTGCCATCTGCATCTTCAAGACCAATTGCAACTGAAAGAACGGCGAGCTTATCAAGTGCCAGACTGTAAACGAAAGGCTTCTTTACAAAATATCCTTCGGGTGGGCATTTTGAACTCGACTAGGTGAGTTGTCTGAGTGTCACAGGAGCTGACTTTGGAACCAAGCGCATGCCAGGCACAACGCACACTGAGTAAATGATGAAGCTACCCAGACATGCCTAGCAACACGTGGTTATTCCTAAACATGAGGCATCTACATTGCAAGAAGAACAAATTGCACTATTACTTTAGTAAGATTAAAACACATGTTCTGAGAGAATGTATTAGCTTGAAACTAGAGACCAGCCCTGCTGTCTCTCCATGAGCATCCCTTCATATACCTTTTGACTTTGTGTTATTTGAGGTTAGCATTTGAATATATGGGGCGTTAAACGGTCCAATTCGCTGGATATTCAACTCCTTGTGAGCGACAGTTCAACACCTAAAGAAGACCAATCTGGCGGCCGCGCATGGGACCAGGTCGGAGAAAGTCGGCGTTGCCCTGTTCCTTGCAAGGGCGAGGTTTTGTTATAATCCTGCAAGACTTCGTCTCCAAGCTGAAGATATCATGTCAAGCTGCGCTCGAGACAGTTGCCAGCAAACGTTCTCATTCAGCAGAAGTTATGGACAACTTTGAAAGATATGAAGAAAGCCCAGTCTGTGAGGCAGCAGTGTAGAGAGCCTACCTAGGTAATCTATGTGACATCCCGAGTCATTGTAAAAAAGCTGTTCTCTCCCATGACCGCTAATTTGCCTCTAGTCCTCTCAGGATTATGAAGGACTTCCCGTCTGTTCTTCGTTCCACGCAACCTCAAGGCACAGGTGCCTTCGCTTCTTCTCTCCTCAGCGAATGCTGCAGCAGGCCAAATGGCAAGCCCTTCGCAAAAGCCCTGCTACCGTCTCTGCCAGGTACCTAGGTAGATGAAGGCGAGCGTTGCCCTAGTCAACCAATGAGACTCCAATCCTGAAGAACCAGAGGCAATTCAGGCTGTAGTGAATGTGTTCATGTTTTCTTGGTGGATGTTTTTGAGTGATTTTGCATCAACACAGAGTTTTCTCTGCATTTCTCTGCAAGGACTTCTTAAGCGATCCCATTTTCTCTTTCCTCCCTTTTTCTTCTTCTTCTTTTCTCCCACCAACGTGGCCTCTCCCCTCCTCGTCCTCGACCTCCTCCACCAACTCCCTCGAGTGACACTCTCGCACTATAACAAAGACTCAGCATTCCCTGATTTAGTGGATTTCCCTGTCTCCTGTGGCTGTTGGCTTGCTTTCTTCTTCCTTCTTCGTTCAGTCTTCGTTGTACTCCGCCTACCCTGGTGTTGCTCGGTTTGCGAGACCACCACAACCTTCCAAACGTTTGTCGACTGCCCTTTGGCGGGACTCACTGTTACGGGCTGATGTTTGAGAGCAGTTAGTATTCCATCTCTCTTCCTTCCAGCTTTCTGACCTTCAGCAGCCTCGTGTGTCGACTTAAACTCCCCAGTGTGTTGGAAGTGGAGTTGAACAACCCTGCAGCCTGTTGTTGGGCGTTGAGCGATCATCGGTAAGTTGTGTTACCTGCCTGGCTTTGACTTTGAGGGCTGCTGATGCTGACATTTCGAGAGGAACTTGTGACAGATTGGGTGTTTGCACCAACAGCTGCAGTGACGACCTCCGAACGATACAACGCCCACCGAACCACAACAGCGCACTGCGTACCAGCTACGATCCTCCGGCTTAACGACAACAACTGCACCCCCATCTACGACTTCGACATCGCGGACCTGGCCCACAACACATCAACTGCACACCGTGGACGCATGGTCTAAGTACTAGTGGTAAGTACTAACCCATTCTCCTATGCTTTCGCCTAACATGTCTGCAGCTGGGAAAAAATCACTTCCCATCGGGCTTGGTATCGCACCAAACCGTTGTGAGAAGGGCTTTGAGTCTTCTCTTCGCCTAACACAACTTTTTTTTTTTTTTGTCACACTCTCTTTCCCCTTTCTTCCTCCTCACTTATCTCCTGTTTTGGTATCTTCAAGTCCCACTTATCTTGAAGACCCGTTGGAGGTGTCCTTCTACTATCTAGTTTCTCCTTCGCTTCTGGTATCTTCAAGTTCTCGTTTATCTTGAAGACCCGTTTGGGTTGGCCTCTCTATTTAGTCTCTCCTCTCTCATCTCTCCTAGCCCTCGTCCCTGCTCCGCTCATGGCATCTTCAAGCCCACTTTACCTTGCGGCCTCGTCGGAGTTGCGGCTCCAGCTTAGGGCTTTTGCTCACCACGCTCCTTTTCTGCCTCTTACTTCGACTTTATGGCCTCCTCGAACTATGCTAACTATCGCTAGGTGCTCTGCTGATCCAACATTTCCAGGCGTTGGAGGGCGGCGGGTTGGGCCTGGGATACCCTTTTCTTCAGCATACTCTTTCCACCTCTTGCGGCTGCTTTCTCTTCTGGCACTTTAGACTGACCTACACTTCCGTTTTATTTGGAGCTTTGGCTCACCAACGCACCAAGTCTCTGTCTCTTACTCGAGCTTTTCTTTTTTCACTGCCGCTTTTCTGCTTTGTTTCTTCTGGGATTTCGTGACCATGCTAAACTCCCCTTCTCACTTAGGGCCTCAATCATCTTACTCAGACCAATGCCTGAACTTGGGATCACGACTTGCAACTTTTCTCTTTCCTTACTGACACCTTGGTTTTTTTCTTTCAGGTACTAATACGCTTGCTCTCCGACGCTTCCCTCCGAAACTCCTTTCGAACGACACCTTCAGGCCTTGGTGGGTGGTAGGGTCGGGCCTGGGAACATTTTTGGTACCCCGAGAGGGGGTGAGTGATCCTACTTTCCTTCCATCCCTTCCCTGCTGGTGCGGATGGCTACTAATAGCTTCTCTCATACATATAACTCATGGGGGCGATGACGCATTGGGCTTGACGGCTTGTGGGTGTACCATGTAAATAGCTTCATCTTCTTCGACCGTATTCATCACTTCTTCCCACTATTTTCCCATTGTTGATATCCCCGTCGTGCATCTTCTCAGACGACGATGGAATGAACAAAATTATGCCAGTCATATTCACAGATAAAAGCAACAAATAGTAAATATACAATGACTTCCAAAATATCTATCCAACTTTCTGGCCGAGACGTCAAGCGCAGTCCCCTCTCACCTAGTCAAGTTCATTAAACGCCTTCCCCGCCTTCACCAGCGCCATGATGGGGAGTGAAACACTCCACGCCCACAGCCCCGTCCGCAGATAACTGATCGCCTCTGAGCGCGCACCAATGTACGTCGCCATGTAAAGCAGACGAACGCCGAGGTACTCTAGAGAAAGAACGTTGAGTTCGCTTGTGGGGATCTTCGCGACGTTTCCGGCGAGCTAGACACTCTCGTCAATATACAGCACATTTCGATATCAATGAGGGGGAGGGAAAGCAAGGAGAAGGCGCAAGAAATTATGTGTGATGCCGGGTGGAGTGGCATACCATGGCAACAGCGAAAAGAGGCAAGTTCTCCATAGCGTTGAGATGGGCGCCACGAGCCTTGGCGAGTTGTGTCCAGACCTTGTCGCTAACTTTGCCTTTGAGGGTTGCAAGGTTTTCGCGGGGACTGGGAGTGGTTAGCTATTGCTTGTCTCTGGGCTCGAGCAGGAGAGGGAGGGAGGGGGAAAGTAGGAGAGGGGTAGAGGAAGATCGTACAGGATGTTCGTGGCAAGACCCTTTGCGTTGGCCATCATCTTGACGAAGTAATAGCCATGCGGAATCAGGCCGATGCCGTATGCGCCGACGATAGAGTACATCGAGTAGTTGGTGGGAGTGGGGGCCGACATTGTTCGGAGTGACTTAGGGCTAAGATAAGGGGTAGGCTTGGTCTAACTTAAAAGATGAGAGCAGTTATTGCTTGTTGTATTGGGAACAAGATGTTTGAGTTTAAATGTCTTTTTTTTCTGTTGAATTCAGTGGCCTTTATACAACGTGCTCGCTCTCCTTCGCCCCTCGGGAACGTTAATTCAAGAGCCTCACCATCGCATAACGAGACTGCCATGACCCTCTCGCCCAGGACCCTTGCAGCTTAATGGACAAGCCTGGCTGCAGCTGCCAATGAAACAAAGCTCGTATTCGGGGCTTGGGCCCGATAACCATCCAGACGCCATGTCATCGTGAGGGCGCATACTTAAGATCCTCGCTGACCTCGTATTCGCCCAAGCGTGAGGCTCGCGGGGAACATAACGTTATGCTCTCGCCCTGACAGCACTTCCCCTCGACAACGAGCCCATATCGACTTTTCTTCTTCAATTTACGGATTTTAGTCCGGCTCAACGTTTACGCATACTATTTGGCCCCTATCTACCCCTCTATTTCAAACATTACTCCGCCGTAATGCCGGCTAAGCGTGGAAGCGGGGACATGGCTGTCCCAGACATAACGGAGGATGCGGCCGAGAGGAAAAGGGTCTTGAATGTGCTGGCGCAGCGGCGGTATCGTGCGTAATCCTCTTCTGCTCTTGTCTTCTATGTCATTCACGCTAATACGTCTGAGCGTAGGTAAGCGAAAGAAGGATCGCCTGCAGAGTCTCCAGGCGCAGGTTGAGAAGCAGACAAAGGCTGCGGAGGGGAAGGCCGCGGACTCGACTACGAATCCTCAGATAACCCTGACAGAGACCCTGCAGCCTTTACCTGACGGTCTAGATTCGTCCGAGACGGTGTTTGACCCGGCCATCTTGAATGGTCTGGACCTCGCTGTCCCCGATATAGGACCCTCCCCAACATTCCTTTCAATGATATCGACGCCGGATCCATCACAGGCTTTTGCAATGCCCCAAATACTAGCGAACGATGACACCTTTGCATATCTATCGTCGTCGACGGCTCAGTTTTCTGAAGCCCTGAACCCAACAGACCCAAACCAACTCATGTTCTGGCCTACCCCACACTCTACCACCATCAATGCACCCTTGAACCTCTCCGACCAGCTGCAGACATACCAGTCCTCGACCTTTACATTCCCTGACGACCACACGCTGGAAATCCCCTCTCTCAGGCTCCTCAACGCCGCAGTGAAGGTCGCTCTCCGCCTTAACGTCGCACACCTACTCTGGGACCTCACAGCCACAAGCCCATTCTATAGATCTCAGAGCCAGAATTCCGTCAGCCTCTCACTCTCCCCTCCATCTCTGACATCCTCCTCTTCTTCCTCATCATCTCCTTCGGCATCAGTATCAGCATCAACCCCTCCACCTCCCACCCACGTTCAAGCCACCCAAATCGACCCCCAGTCCCTCCCAGCCCACCTCCGCCCAACCCCAACACAACTCCTCCTCCCACACCACCCGCTCCTCGACATCCTCCCGTGGCCCAGCACACGCGACAAACTAATCCAGATCTTCAACCTCCCCGTCGAACTGCGTCCCGAGGCGGCGCAAGACCCCATGAGCATCATGCACCTCGCGTACGACATGGAGGATGAGAGCGGGGAAGGGGTGCGTGTTCGCGGAGACGACGTGTTTGAGGTGGGGGCGTGGGAGATTGGGAATGTGGTTTTTCGGCGGTGGTGGTGGGCGTTTGATTCGGTTTTGGTGGATAGGTGGAATCGGGCGAGGAGGGGGAGGGGGCAGGGAGGGTTGGTTGTTGAGGTTGGAAGTGAGGCGTGATGGTCATGGGGTGGAGAGTTGTGGTTGTGATTATAGTGATTATAGAGAAAGTAATACGTTCTAGTTCTACGAAGCAAAATAGACAAGTCTCGACTCTGATGGTTGAACCAAGTCTTAAACATTGAGATCTCATTCCAGTCAAACTCCTATATACCTCATGCCAGTACTTTTTTTCATGAGAAAAACATATCGTCGTGGATCAATCAAGTCGAAAGAGGAAGCATTAACAAGAAACAGAATTATTAGTTACTCCAAGCTATCACCACTAGGAGTAAAGCTTCTTGTCGTAGCTGTGCAGGCCGTGGACGTTACCCTCAGCCATGGCGCTAGCGCTGCGCACCTCAAACCGAACGGTACCCTTGTTCACACCGTCGTGGAGAGCCTGCAGACTGGGCACACCGATGTCCTGGAGAGAGTGCTGGATACCAGTGACGAGGTAGGGAATGAACTTGGTGACGGAGCCGCGGTCCAGGACGGAACCAGAGACACCCTGGGCAACGAGGACGCTGCTCTTCTCGGAGAAGTAGCGGGCGGTACCGGCATTGCTGGCCTTGTTGTCCGTCTTGCCGCCAGCGGCCTTGCGGTCCTCCATGGCGGCGATACTGCCCATACCACGGTAGGCCTTGACGAGCTGGCCCTCGCTGCTGACAAAGTACTCACCGGGAGACTCGGTGGTACCGGCGAGGAGACCACCCATCATGACGGTTGAGGCACCCATCGCGAGACCCTTGACGATGTGGCCGATGTTCTGAATACCGCCGTCGGCGATACAGGGGACGCCGAAGCGGGCGGCGAAGTGGGAAACGCGGCGGACGGAGAGGGCCTGGGGGCGGCCGACGGCCATGACTTCCTGTGTGATACAGGCGCTGCCGCTACCCATGCCAATTCTCAGGCCATCGACACCGGCAGCAATCAGGGCCGCGGCCTGGTCGCGCGTCACGACGTTTCCGCCAATGACGTCGATCTCAGGGTAGGTCTTCTTGACGAACTTGATCATTTCGATCTGGTACATGCTGTTGCCTTGGCTGCTGTCGAGGATGACAATGTCGAGACCGGCCTCGACGAGGAGCTTCAGTCTGTACTTGTCCTCCTCACGGGTGCCGATGGCGGCGGCACAGATCAGCTGCTTGGAGGCGGGGAGCTTGGAGGCCAGAGGGTAGTGCAGGTTCTTCATCAAGTCGCTGCGGGAGAGGAGAGAGACGAGGTTGCCGTTCTCATCGACGATTGGCAGCTTGCCCTTCTTTGAGCTGCGTAGCACGTCGTTGGCTTCGGCGAGTGTGGTGCCAGCAGGGGCTGTGACGAGGTCGGTGGACATGATGGCGGTGACGGAGTCATCGAGGTTAGGGTGGAATTGGATGTCACGGGTGGTGACGATACCAACCAGCTTCGAGCGGAGAGTTCCATTTTCTGCAAGTAAAGCGCGTTAGCAGCTGGTTTACCCATGGCAATGAAGATATTGATCGGAATCAAGTCAAGAGTCAGATAAGATCTGTTTCTCTACACTACAGCTCTCGCCGCTTCGGTGGAACGAAAGTTATAATAGAAAAGAGTGGAATCATCATAATGAGGGAGAAACGGTGGGGGAAACAAGTCAAAACTTACCAGTAACTGGGAAACCGCCGAATCCCCACTTGGCCTTGAGCTCCTTGGCCTCTCCGACAGTAGCCTTGGGAGAGAGCACAACCGGGTCCAGAATGAAACCGTTCTCGTACCGCTTGACCTTCCTCACCATCTCGGCCTGGTCTTCCGGAGAGCAGTTGTGGTGGATGACACCGAGACCACCCAGGAGAGCCATGTGGATGGCCATGTTGTGTTCCGTGACAGTGTCCATGGGGGAGGACAGGAGAGGGGCCTTCAGCGTCACACGCTTGGTGACCGGTGTGTCCAGTGTGACGTCGTGGGCAGGGAAGCCTTGCCATCGATCTCAGTTATGAACGTGAGTCAAGGGTTCAGCACGGCGGCTTACCGATATATCCCGGTAGAACGAGGAAGTCATTGTAGGTCAGAGCACCGTGCTTGTCAGAGTCAAGCAGGGTATCGACGTCCAGACCATCCTGAGCGTAGTCCTTTTCCAGGACCTCCAGAGCCTTAGTGTAGTCCTGGAACTCGGCGCTCATGGCTCTTCCCAGAGCGTCACCGTTGGCAATCGGCATTTTTGGAGGAGAAAAAAGAGTCTACGGTCTCTATCAAAACTCGTAGATGTGAATGGATGGCAATGAGAGTAATCAACAGATCGACGATAGAAACGTTCTGTTGATGGAGAAGGTCTTCCTTTCCCAAAGAAAAGAAAGAAGAAAAAAAGAGGAAAAAAAATTCGAGCAGAGATAAAAAAGCTGTACCTCCGCCGCACAGGCTAGTGCCGGAACCGGCGTAGTTCCGCCAGGTCTCGCCCAGTTTGATTGGGCGCTAGACGATTTTTTTCAGGCGGTGTGTGAGGGGAAGTCGCTGACCAATCCCCCCACCAAGCACCGCCGCAGTTTGAGGCGACAGAGACACAGCGAAATCGGGCGGCGTGCTTCAGTGGGATCACTTGCAGTAGCCTGAAGAGAGTGATTATAGAAAATCGCAATAGTTGGTTCTTCTGGCAGGGGACAGAATGGTGCCGGCATAAATCACAGAATCGAGTTCATCATGAGGCGGAGTCCTATTCCGATAAAGCTTATCCATGCCGCATGCTGCAGGTCCATGGGTGCATCGAGCAGCGAGTAGCGTGACCATGTCACCCTATCTCAACGAGCGGTAATGTAGACCTCATTGAATATAGGAATTGGACGGCCGCAAGATTGCAAACGTGCTATGATGCCCGAAAATATCTGTTTCGAAATTGCTTTTCCACTCGCAATCAGTAATTCAAGCTATGCACCAGGAGTTCCGAGGCGAAGAATCAGGGATATCTAGGACGCAATAAAAGTCTATGTAGCATCAACGGATGAAGCAGCAGAGTAATGCGAATCACCATAATCAATACAGGAGCCAAGGCTTTGCCCCGTTCAGCGCTTTCTCCCATCCACCGTCGTTCGACCAGACGCTCATGCTCTCAATCTCGTCCTTGCCAAGCTTGAGGCCATTGTAGAGATGCTATATCCGCGTCATTATGCGAGTCATATCCGCAGTCGTATGTATACTCACAGGAAATAGACCCTCATCAGGGCGGGGTCCGCGCCTGCCCGTGACGTCCTCGAACACAATGTCTTGGGCCACGCGATCATACGGAATCCTCAGCACATAGACAAGAGGCTCGTCCTGGAAAAAGAGCTTGAGTGTATTTGGGACTTGGAGTGCTGTCGACAGGTGTACAAATCCGGACTGCTGGTCAATGAGACTGACGGGAAGTCGCTCTGGAATGGGCTCCCGGACCGGTGCCAACGAGGGGACAAGTTTGTAGAGAAAAGTGGGTTCTGCTCCGGCCATTGTAAAGACAATAAATCCAATTGTTAGAGTTGGTGAGATGTTTGTTCGGAAATGGATGAGGGGTGGGAGAGCATTCCAAGAAAAAGATCACAGGGTGCCAAGTCGAGCCTTATCGAGTCCCACCCATCCGAGAGAAGGTCTTCGACTTTCCATAGATCCCTTCCACGCTCCTTCTGTACCTCCGTGTTTTGCTCCTGGGCAGCAGCAGCCTTTTGTCCTCTCATGTAGCCAATGGCTTTACCTAATTACCTAGGTAATTGTACAATGAGCTGACCAGTCTGCGGTATCTCGCAGCATATCAAAGCCAGTTCCCTCCGCCCAACGAAGTCAAACACCCCAATTGTGCGAGGAAAAGGGGATGATATGTGGCATACATGAGGCAACCATTGTGTGTAGTAGTATATCGCTTGTTAGGATAATGCTTCTCTCCTTGATAAGCTTGGTGGATGATTGAAGGAAATCAACCCACGAATATATATATATGGACTGCTGGAACCGCCAAAATACTAACGCACGGAGCAAAGCGCTACTCCGTAGATCGGTCCCACTGTTGATGGAGGGATCTTATTTTCGGATCAAGTTTCGAGTAAACATTTGGTCGGCGATCTCATGAGTCGATGTGCTTAGATCTTTTTCTGTTGTTGATGGACCTGAGATCTAAATACTCCATATGAGGCTCATGATTTATCTCAGCTACTTCTTCCTACAGCTGACTCCTCGTGCATACCGCTTATACCCAGGTACCAACATGTCTATTAGCCGCGCAAGAAATCTTGCCGAAATCAATCTGATGCCCAATAGCCAGTCGCCTCGTCCTCTCGCCTTGAATAACCTGATTCTGAGCATGGGTGTTCAAGCGATCTGTGTCGGTGGCTGGGATCGGCGATAAGAGCGAGCCAGCCACCATGCCCGATCGGGAAATTTGTTTGTGAGGAGGCTGGGGACTCCTTCTCCTCCTTCCCCTCCAACTTGCGATGACTCTTCCTTCTTCTTTCCTTCTTGATCGCAGACAATAATTATTAGAGTCTGAAACAACTCGACGACATATTTTCTTTTCGTTTTTTTGTCTCTCTTTCCCCTCGCCCCTTTCGCGAGCTCGAATCTGGACATCTCTGCGGGACGGAGACCCCCCGTTTCTACATCAACCGAGTGTTCCCGCCCAGTTCCTCCCGTTACCTAGGAGCTACTATGCAGCTCCCTTGAATGCGCATTCCATCCAAGAATCAGCATTTTCCGGCCGACACTTGCGCCTCAGGCCGTTGTTAGACTGCTTCCCTTTGCGAAGCCGGCAATGCGCCCAACTGACTTCGCTTGCCCTCCGTTTCATTTCGCATTCCTGTCCTCGAGCCGACGCTAGTGATGTCAATGCATTCAGCTCCGCTGCGTCGTGCGCAGACCGACCTGCCGACACCAACACCGAGCCCTCTCCGCCATGGCTCTACCGCCTCCACAAACTCATCGGTTTACTCGCTCTCGTCAAATTCTGTAACCCCGAGTCGAACCAGCACAGTATCCTCAAACGCATCCGTCGGGTCAGTATCTGGACTTGGACACAAGCGAGGCAAAAGCGAGGTAAACACAACGCATACTCTCCAAAATATGGGGCGGGAAACATCGTCCGGATGGTCAAATGCGGGCGCAGCATACGAAAATGTCCGCCGCTCATTGCGCCCACTCCCTCAGGCCCCAAACTCCTCTCCCCCGTCAAGCAAACACGCCGCGTTTCGTCATTCAAGGAGCCAAACACTTGACAACCCTCAGGTCTGGAAGGAGAATCGCCCACGAACACCGGAGAGTCGATATGGCCACAGTCAAGACGTCCAACCACTCAAGGAAAGGGAATCGCCCAACATTATGACACCTCCGAAGCCTAGTTCCCCTCACTCTGGGTCGCCACATACAAGGCCTCATGTCAGGTCACATCACTCCCATAGCTTGTCCAGTCCTCATCCACCTCCTTTGACCGCGGCACTCTCCGCCCCGGAGTTGGAAACTTTTCAGAAATCATCCACTGGCCACCTGCGTGCACTGTCAAAGTTCGCAAAGTCTGGTGCAACGGAAGACTTCTCTATCGACACTTACACTCCCTCCGTGGTTGGTTTACAAGGGCGACGGCGGTTGAAGAGATCTGGCTCGGTGGCGGGTAATCATGGCTCAAAAGCCGTCCAGCGGCCTACCGCATCGGCATGGGCTGCCGGAAATTGGATGGATAAACAGCGGCAGTTTTTGCAGGCATACGAATACCTCTGCCACATTGGAGAAGCGAAAGAGTGGATTGAGGAAATTATTCAGCAACAAATCCCTCCCATTGTGCAACTTGAGGAAGCCCTGCGTGACGGAGTCACATTAGCAGAGGTTGTCCAGGCCATGTACCCTGCCCGAAACTTGCGTATTTTCCGAAACGCAAGGCTGCAGTATCGGCATTCCGACAATATCGCACTGTTTTTCAGATTCCTCGATGAAGTGGAACTTCCGGAGCTTTTCAGATTTGAGCTCATCGATCTATATGAGAAGAAAAATATCCCCAAAGTCATTCACTGTATTCACGCACTTTCCTGGTTGCTATTCAAGAAAGGACTGGTGGACTTCCGAATGGGCAACCTCGTTGGGCAGCTAGAGTTCGAGCATCATGAACTCGAACAGACCCAAAAAGGTCTTGACAAAGCGGGCGTCAGCATGCCCAGCTTTACGGGAATGGCTGCCAATTTCGGCGCTGAGCCGGAGCCTGAACCAGAGCCTGAGCCCGAGTCTGAGGAGGATCGGATTCAGCGTGAGTTACACGAGAATGAGAGCTCCATAATGGAATTCCAAGCACAACTTAGAGGTGCCATTTTACGTTTGAAGTTGGGGAACATGATGAACGAGTTGTGGGACTTTGAGCCTTTGCTCATCGAGCTTCAATCAAGGCTGCGAGGTGACTGGACAAGACAGGTTGTTCAATATCGCATGGATATGCGCATGTTTGCGGTCAATCTCCAAGCACTCTGCCGCGGGTTTATCGCCCGACACCGACAAAGGAACACTAAACAGAACTACCAAGCACTTGAACATGATATTCTCAAACTGCAAAGCGCTATTCGGGGCTCGAGAGCGAGAGCGCAGACCGACTATCTCCGGAGCCAGTTACGAAAACAGGAGTCAGGGATCAAGCAGATCCAAGCGGCTCTAAGAGGAGCCCTCCAGCGCCGGGCCGTCTACGATCTCTATGATGCGACCAAGGACTCGGAAGACAACGTGCGGCTGCTTCAAGCCGCTATCCGAGGAGCTTTAGCACGGTCACAAGTCTCGAAGCAGTACGAAGATACGCGAGATGCGGCGTGCGAAATCCAAAAACTGCAAGCTGTCATTCGCGGCGCACTGCTTCGGCACAGTCTGACCGCTCAGGAAGAGGAGATCTCGCAGACTGAAAGCAGTGCGGACATCATCCAGGCGGCTATCAGAGGAATGATCGTTCGCCGAGATATCGCGCATACACACTCTTTGCTCGATGCGGAGACCCCGTCTGTGATCTCCATCCAAGCTCAAGCTCGTGCCTTTGCGGCTAGAAAAGCACAGACCGCTCTGCTGGACTCTCTCGTCAAAGAGGAGCATAGGTTTACGACTCTCCAATCTCTCATCCGTGGAGGAACTCTAAGAAAAGACCTTGACTCCCTCCGCAAAGAACTCACTCAACACACTTCCTCGGTTATTGACCTTCAGAGCATTGCTCGGGCGACGTCCACGCGATCTTTTTTGGATTCCCAAAGAGACGCCCTCGCGCGAGAAAGCGACTCGATTTTGGAAGTCCAATCCATGGCTCGTGGCGTGATTTTGAGAAAGCGTCTGGAGCACGATTCAGAGCTGCTGCAACAGCAAGAGCCTGCCATTATAGAACTCCAGTCGCTTGCCCGGGCCGCTGTGCTTCGAATCCAGGTCGGTGGTATCTTAGAAGAGCTTGATGACTGCGATGAGGAGATCAGTCAACTACAAGCACATATCAGAGCCATGATAGTTCGCGTCGACGTTGGCCAGACGTTGGCTGAGCTTGCAGCTGAAGACGATGTCATTACCGATCTTCAGTCTCATATTCGAGGCCACATGGTCAGACTAAAGTTCGAGGAAAAGCGTCGTTACTACCAGGAGAATATGGAGAAGGTGATCAAGGCGCAAAGTTTCGTGCGCGGCAGAATCCAGGGCCAGGCGTATAAGAGTCTGACCAGCGGCAAGAACCCTCCCGTGGGCACCGTGAAAGGATTTGTGCACTTGCTCAACGACAGCGAATTCGACTTTGACGAAGAGATTGAGTCGGAGAGGACCAGAAAACAGGTGGTCCAGCAAGTCCGGCAGAACGAACTGGCCGAGCAGTATATCAGTCAGCTGGACATCAAGATTGCCCTCCTTGTGAAGAACAAGATCACACTTGATGAAGTCGTTAAGCACCAGAAGCACTTTGGCGGTCATGTGGGAAATCTTTTGTCCAACACGGAGATTTCGTCAAAGGACCCGTTCGATCTGAAGGCCTTGAACAAAACCTCTAGGAGGAAATTGGAGCAGTATCAAGTTTTCTTCTTCCTCCTTCAGACCCAATCTCAGTACCTTGCCAAGCTTTTCCGGCGCCTGCGTGAAGTGAACACTCCAGAGAAAGAGTATGAGAGGATCCGGCATTTGATGATGGGTCTCTTTGGATATTCTCAAAAGAGGCGTGAAGAGTACTATCTCATCAAACTGCTAGCTCGTTCCGCTCGTGAAGAAATTGAGAGCTTCGGTTCCCTCGCCGAATATCTCCGTTGCAACTCTTTCTGGACCAAACTCTTTGCTTCATACATCAAATCCCCTCGAGACCGCAAGTTCATGCGGGACGTCCTCAGCACCACTGTGAAGGATAATATCATCGATAACCCCGAGCTTGACCTGGAGAGCGACCCAATGCAGATTTACCGATCCGCCATTAACAACGAAGAGCTCCGCACTGGGAAGCGCAGTCGACGCCGACTCGATATTCCCAAAGAAGAGGCAATCCGCGATCCCGAGACAAGAGCTACTTTTATTCAGCATTTGCAGGACCTCAGGGATATTGCGGACCAATTCTTCTCCGCATTGGAGGAGCTCCTGTACCGCATGCCTTTCGGAATCCGTTATATCGCAAAGCAGATGTACGAGAGCCTCCTCGCTCGATTCACCAACGAGGATCCCGGATTTATTCTTCAATCTGTTGGCCATTGGGTGTGGAGAAATTATTTCCAGCCTGCCATTGTTGAGCCTGAAAAGTACGGAGTAGTTGACCGGGGGTTGACCCAGGAACAAAAGCGCAACTTGTCGGAGATTGCCAAGGTGGTCGCCCAAGTGTCGTCTGGAAGACTTTTTGGTGCAGAGAACGTGTACCTTCAGCCTCTGAATACCTATATTGCGGAATCTATCCAAAGGTTGGGGCAAATCTGGGGTGATAGTGAGTTAAATGACGCGAACTACCTGAATTCGAGGCTAACCGTCCTACAGTGATTTCCACGCAAGAGGCCGAGAGCTACTTTGACATTGATGAATTCAACGACCTCTACGCCAAGACCAAACCTACTCTATACATCAAGATGTCCGATATTTTCTCTATCCACCAGCTTGTGGCTTCCAATATCCACAACATCTGTGCCAACCCAGACGACATTCTTAAAGAAGTTATTCGGGACTTGGGTAACGTCAAATCCAACGAAAGCGAGTTGATGAGTGTCAACTCTTCGGAAATCAACTTGACATTGAACCCCAAGCTCGCGCAAGTTGAAGGTGAGACAAGAAAAGTCCTATTTATCTGGCAACAAATACTAACAGACCTTCATAGACCCTGAAGCCAATGTCAAGGCTCTGTTCATGGAGACGAAGAGATGTGTGCTCTATATTATTCGCGTACAATCAGGGGCGAACCTGATGGAGATCATGGTGGCGCCGCCAACGGTGGAAGATGAGGAGAAATGGATGACGTTTGTACGAGACGAGTTAAATGCGCACAACACCCAGCGAAGTGCATACTCTGAAGCCAACAGTCTGGTGGACATTGCATCCATGAGCTACTCGGAACTGAAGCGCACGGCCCTGGAGAACATTCTGCAGCTTGAACGCGCCGGAAAGATCAGTCGCAACAATCACTACCAGGATCTCTTGAATGCCATCGCTATCGACATTCGGACGAAACACCGCCGAAGAATCCAACGCCAGCGCGAACTCGAAAGTGCCCGAATGACACTCACACGCCTGAACGACCAAGCTGTCTGGTTAGATCAGCAGCTCAAGACATACAACGATTACATTGAGCAGGCGATGATGACGTTGCAAAACAAGAAGGGCAAGAAGAGGTTCCTCATGCCCTTCACCAAACAATGGGACCACCAGCGCGAGCTACAAAAAACCGGCAAGGTGTTCAAATTTGGGTCGTACAAATACTCGGCACGGAACCTGGCCGACAAGGGAGTCCTCGTTTACTGGAAGGGCTACAATGAGCGCCAGTGGGATCGAGTTGATCTCACCATCTCGAGTAATGAAGTCGGCGTCTTCACACTCGATGGAAGCAGTGGCCCAATGATGGTGCCGGGAGCCAACGCTCAGGTGCCGCTGGACGACCTGCTACAGGCCCAGTTCAACAATATGCAGTTCCTTGACTTTTTCGACGGACACCTGCGGGTTAACGTCAACCTGTTTCTGCATCTGATTATGAGGAAATTCTATAATGAGTAATCCTCAGGTGTTTGGGTTGCTATTTGGGGAGGTTGTTGTCCTTCAGTACCCTTATGAATACGCCCTGTTTAGTCCCTGCATTTTTCCTTCTTGATGATATCCCCAATTTTTCTTTTGCTTATTACATGTTACCAATGACAAAAGCGCCCAGCTAGATAGCTTTCTCTCTTGATTGTTGGGCCTATTAGCGATCTTTTGCTTGACTATGCTTTCATTCTCTGCGTGCTGGCCATCAGAACACTCTGATACAAGACCTTACCTTCTCTGTGATGATTTCAATGAAACAATGTATGTACTGTATGTATGGTATAAGAATGATATAATGTTATGATCCAGTGTCTGTTCAGGGGGTGCACGTGACTCGAGTCTTGGGGCCCGACGGGGTTGAAGGTGAACTTGGAACCAGCGGCTGCCAGCTGGACCTTCAATGACCGAAGCCACCGCTGCTTGATCCTTCAGGCTAACCCTCTCTTCTCCTTCGTCTGCATTACGCAGACTTTTGCCCATTGAATTGTACTTGAGCGCCAGTTTTTCTTCTCCACAATCACACAACATGGATTTCGATTCTCTCAAGAACCAGGTCAGCAACCTGACCTTGTATGATCTCAAGGCGGGAGTGCGCAAGGTCCAAAATGGTAAGCCCGGCCTCAAGAGCACAACCCTTCCACTTCAGGCTCCTTTGTTCGGATGAATATTTGGAATTGTATCGTGATTCCGCTAATACTTCTGAATCTACCAGCTGTTATGAACTACACCGAAATGGAGGCCAAGGTTGGTTGCTCTCCCGGCCATCCCCCGTTGCGATGTCGGAAACACTCCGCTCTTTGGTCGCGGGGTGGGTGGATTGGTATGGGACCCGTCACTTATACCCGCTAGGTCCGAGAAGCCACGAATAATGAGCCTTGGGGTGCGTCGACGACGTTGATGCAGGAAATTGCCACAGGAACACACAGCTAGTCAGTTGCCCGACCTTACCCCTTCATGTGGTTGTGTCGCAACGGATCTAGGGAAACATCACTGACGCGCCGTGGTTTGTCATTGATAGTCAGCTACTCAACGAGATTATGCCCATGATTTACAAGCGATTCACCGACAAGACATCCGAAGAGTGGCGGCAAATCTACAAGGTACGGCTCGGCAACAAACATCTGTCTCACCAACATCAGCTGACGGGGAGCGTTGCCGATATTAGGGTCTCCAACTCTTAGAATTCCTCGTGAAGAACGGCTCGGAGCGAGTTGTCGATGATGCCCGATCCCACCTGTCCCTCCTTCGAATGCTTCGCCAATTCCACTACATCGACCCCAACGGGAAAGACCAGGGAATCAACGTGCGTAACCGTGCGCAGGAATTGGTCAAGCTCCTAGGCGATGTTGAATTGATCCGTTCCGAGAGAAAGAAGGCCAGGTCAAACCGCAACAAGTTCCGCGGGTTCGAAGGCGGAGCTGGAACCACAGGCGGCATGGGAAGCTCAGGAAACCGCTATGGAGGGTTTGGCAGTGATAGTCTGGCCTTCGGTGGATATAGCGGAGGAGTCTACGGTGACGGCGGTGGTTTTGGAGGTAGCACCGGCGAATTCGAGGATACCGGGCGTCGCGCCAACCGATTTGATGAATACGATGAGTACGATGAGGCAGATGCCACCCCGGCCCGAAGACAAGCAGCCAGCCCTCCTCCCCGTGCTCAGCCCACGAAGAAGCCGGAGGCACCAAAGGCACCCGAACCCGACCTGGTCGACTTCCTTGATGACGATCCTACCCCTGCCGCACCTGCGCCAACGACCTCTGTTGCCGCTGGAAAGCAGCCCGTGGGTAGCAGCAATGGCCTCAACATGCTTGATCCCACCCCGGCCGACGATGACGATGACTTCGATGATTTCCAGTCTGCGCCTCAACCAGCACCGGCTTCGTCCAACACATTCTCCATCGCACCGCCCACATCGACTGTCAGCACTACTTCCAGCACCCAATTTGCCGCACCTAGACCTGTTTCAGGAACACAAGGGTCGAACTTGAACGGCATTGTCGGGTTCACCTCAATGACGCCGACTCCCACATCCAGCGGTCTTACATCTCCTGCACTTTCAACCCAGGCTGCAAAGCCTGCGCAGCCTAAGCCTACCGGGTACCAGGCCGCAACACCCAACTATTTCACTTCCGTTGCACAGCAGACACCTACCGCCCCGTCGGGTAACCGACCAGCTGCGCCAACTACATCATCTTTTTCATCTGGCATGAGCGCTTCTACTCCTTCCTTGGGAAGCAAGCCTGCAGCTTCAAAGCCATCCGGTGATGCATTCGGATCGCTGTGGTCAACAGCCAGTGCGAGTGCAGGACTGCAGAAATCTTCATCCAACGCCAGCAAGGGCCCCAACCTCGCAAGCATGGCCAAGGAGAAGGCCAGTGCAGGTATCTGGGGTGCGCCCGCATCGTCCGGCCTTGCTTCCCAAGCGCCGTACCAGCAACAGCAGTCACAGCAAGGGGCGAAGACGAATAGCTCCGCGTTCGACGACCTGTTGGGCTAGGTCTTGCTTTTTGTTCTTCTACCTTACCTCGCATTCTGCAGAATTCTTGGGCAAATTTGTTTTGTTGCGCGAAATCTTTGATCCTCTGTGTGAGTATGTTTGCTGGAAATAAACCTCGCTTGCTTATCCACTTTTCCATCCTTTTATTGATGATTACTTGACAATGTCATTCTTCAGCATTGCTTTTTAACCAAATTGAGTTTCATTTTCTTTCCCATCTTGTCCTAAAAGGAGGCTTACCATTGCTGGTGCATTATTTTGCTGTTATATTATATAATGAGATATATGATCTTGTAGCATGGTGCGGAGACCAAGACCACAAACTGATCATCCCTTGTCCTGCCACAATCGAATCCTCCACCCCCTCGAGACTTTCTCAAGCAGAGACAGCAAGCAACGCTCAAACCCGCAGACCCTGAATAGCAGCCGCACCAGACAAGACAAACACCCTGAGACCTTTCTCCCAACTAGGCACCACCCTCGTCAGAATACGAGTACCGACAAGGCTTGCACAACTCAGCCGCAGCGTCCCAACGGACCACTCCAAGGGCCCAAGAGCTCGTATTTCCTCGTCGGGCGCCGCAAGGATCGGCACCCGCGTCGCCGCCCACGGGGGCTGATTGGCGTTGCTCCTGTCTCAGCCTACCTGGGGTGGTAACTTTGTGTGCGAGATGCGCATCTGTTGCAGCGCAATTTGCGACGATGGGGTATCATTGACGGAAAGGGACAAACAAACAGGGTGAGTGATCTGCGGAGGGCACTGCTTTCCTTTGCAGGTGGGTGGTGGTGTACTGTACTCTGTACTTATTCGTCGACTGTACCTTATATTGACCTCGCATCCTTCCTTGCGTCACTTTTATTCTCTTCCTTCTCGTTCTTCATTTCTAGTTTATACCATATTTCCCATTCAAGCTAAGAAACAACGATCTATTACAATTGCAATGCGCCTCTTCAACCCCGTCGACTCCTTCGACTCGTTCTTCTCAATCACTCGTCGCCAGACGGGCACCGATAGTTCGTGCTGGGGTGGGTTGGGGGCTGGAGAGTGTTTATCTAGATGTACGCTATTCATCTCATTTTGATTATTTCTTTTGTTTGTGCCTCTATCTCGGCATTCTTCAAGATTTATCTCTGATGTTGTTTACGCTGTGTGTGTACGTAGCTAATATCTCGCTCCGCCCACACAGGTGCCGGGCTCGTATACTCGAACCAATGCCGTGACACTGCTGGAGAAGACGTACGTTTTCTCGGACATACAACATGTCCACTCGCAAGTTCACGAAAAAAAAAATAGGCCCATCCACTAACATCTCCATGACCCATATCATATAGTGCTGCCTCAACCGCGAATGCTCCACAGACGTCGGTAACGGATACTGCCGTAACAGGAACAACCAGACGTGCGAGGGAGAGTATGTCGTGGGGTCTGGTGTATGTTCCTAGTTTCCTTTCCCTTCCAATCCTTTCCTTCGCGATCCATCTAGTATGTAAATCATGCAGCAGTGGAAACTAACTGGAATGCCTTTCTGCGAAGCCCACCTACCCCTGCCCAGGTCCAACCTATATCGTTTGCTGCGTGCGGTGGGAGGATATGGTGAATGAAACAGATACGTCTTCTTCGAGTACGAGTTCGCAGACGACGCTTACGCCGAGTTCGAGTTCGAGTTTCGTGCCGTCATCATCATCAACGACAGATGGATCATCGCCGACGGAGACGGGTTCCTCTTCTTCGGATTCGAACTCATCGTCGGGGTTGACGGTTTCGCAGAAAGGTGGGATCGCTGGTGGGATTGTGGGTGCTGTTGCGGTGACAAGTCTTGTGTTTGTGCTGGTTTGGTGGATGCGGAGGAGACGTCGGCTGCCGGGGAAGGGGGAGAATGTTGGTGATGGAGATGGGGACGGGGACGGGGACGGCGGTGATAACCGAGCTGTGACGGAAACCGCGGTTGGGGCGATGACGGGGACAGGCTCTGTTGAGCGAGGACGCGAAGACGAAGAAGATAAAGGCGCGGCGATGCTGGCGTCGAGGGAGAAGCAGGAGTTGGATGGGTCCGGCCGGGCACTGCATGAGATGGATTCGGAGACGGCTATGACGCCGACGACGCCGACAGGGAGTGAAAAGGGTGCGCCGGAGACGAAGGTAAGAAGAATGGCGGAGCTACCGGGCTCGTTGGCTGCGATCGCAGAGATGCCTGTTCCTGAAGAGAGACGGGGATGATGGCTATGGGGTTATTTGCGCTCCCCAGGCTGTTGACCTGATATACCATTACCGTACGCGATTCCTAATGCTGGTGGAGATGAAATGCTTGATGATATGATGATATATTGATGACCTCCCGACGCTGACGCTGAACAATACTCCAAAGATATAATGAATATGTACAATCTCTCACATCATTCTCGTAACAAGCGTTGCGTTACCGCAGGCTGGCTCTGCGGGTCCCAAATAATATGATATGATATGATATTAAGCACAATCCCACCAACCAGTTCATGACATTCCCAGCCATGACCATTCTATCACGGTTTATGCAGGTTTGTGAGGTTCCAACCGGGGAACCTCTGAATCATTAAGGAAATCACATCGATCGACAAGTTATATTCGACGACCATAAGGTCATCAATGCCGAATCACCCCTAGGTGTTCCATGTAGGTCATTGTTTCTTGTTGGGCACTTGCTCCGCATCTTGCAAAGCCCTTGTGTTTTCTTTTCCGTTGCTGTCCGCAGGGTCTGTCATGGAAATGTCGGCCGGAAGCCCCCCGTTGGCTGCCGAGTGAGAGGTAGGGGTGATCTCTTGCTGAGAGTCGACCGAGTCCGGGCTAACACAATCATCCTCTTCGTACCCGGCTTCGGCATTCAGCGAAGTCAGACCGCCTTCAATATCACGGACTAGACGGACAAATTCCTCGGGGACCAATCCGCTCTCGCCGGTGCGGGGATCCTCCGCGACCAGCCATCCTTGGCCGTGCCGATACGACACAAAAATGACCTGACCCTCAATCAATGGAAGCTCATTCTCATGCTCCCGGGTGAAATCAAAGAGTGCAACCGCTTTGCCGTGCATCTCCTCGTCGGGACATCCGACGGAAAACTGGAACTCGCGCGAGTACCGATGAGCTCCGCTGTAGTCTTCTTCGGACTCGAAACCCGCATCGTGCGCGTAGCCTTGATGGTCATGATATGTGCCAATATAGGTGTATCGGCGCTGATCCGCTGGATACGTGACAAGATCACCTCCTGGTCCATCCTCCGCGGCATCCTCGTCGTTCACATAATATGTCTCGCTCCCATCCGCATTCATGCTAACCAATGTCCCACGCTCATTATCCGGGAGGTGGCTCATGTGGCTCGTGTAGCTATTGGCGCCAGAAAACCTGGCCCCTCCATTCAAATCGGTTCCCGTAGACTTGTTCTTGCGATGGCGCGGCGCAGAAAACACAGGGCTGTGCAAGTCTTCGTCCTCGCTGTATGGCGGTCCATCACCAAACGACATTGCCGGCAGTGGTTGGTGCCCCTGCCCCTGCCCGTGATCACTGCCCCAGGGCGCCGTTGACCATTGGCCACGTGAACTGTCCCATGACGCTGGGGGGTCGGACAATCGCCGATGTTCGCTCACAGGGCTCGAAAGCCCAGACGCGGAAAGCGGGAGCGGGCCGTAATGGAAGGGATGGATAGGCGGATATGCGAAATCCCGAACCAGAGCGTAGGGTAAGCTAGAGTGGAAAATGGGGAAAACATGTGATCCAGGCCGTGAGCGGTTCTGAGAAGCTACGGAAAGGTTTGAGAATGTGGAAAGCCGGTCCTTTGCGTACGAAGATGATCGTTGGCGACCCGACAGTCTGACTGGATTGTCAGTGACGAGGGGAGGTAGAACCGCGAGGCTAGGGGACGAAACAGCCTGCTGTGACGAAGGGGCGGAAGTCGTTGTAGTCATAGTGGCAGTCATTGGGTTCGCAGGTGGCGAAGGAGCGCACCAGGAGCCGGTGATTGCGCGTTAAGAGAAAATGGAAGGTATATTATCAATTCAGGCGACGGTGGTTGGGGGGTTCACCCTAGATTCGCATCGCGATCCCCAGCCCACAATTCTGCAAGTATTCCGACTCTTTCTTTATCCAAACTGAGATAGCGAAATTCCGCAGCCTGTACGAAGAGAATGAAGCGCCCTCGCAGTCAAGGGTTGAGAAATCGTGGGAGAGGATTGGCGATCTGAGAAATATGCGATTCGGCGAGGAGGGTAGTAACCTGGCGGGCTCCTTACGTGAACGCACGATCCAACGCTTGGTATTTATCGCGGGCGGTACGAATTCACGTAGTTCAAGATTCAGAGAGAGGCAATAAACACGAAGGCAAGCGAGTCGCAGAAGTGGAAGAAGCTGGGTCAGCGTTGCAAAGACGAAGTACCCAGGTGCACAGCTCAGGGCAACCTCTCTCGTGGAATAGCAACAATGTGGCGGTTCCCTCCGGGCGGGTAACTGAGGAACCTCAAAGACCCTTCTAACTGCAGAAGGCCAATGACAGGCGTCGTTTCGGTCGGTACAGTGAGATGTTTCGGATTGGATTTTCTTCCGCGGTCGAGTGTTCGAGGTGGCCAGGGTAAATCTAGGTTCTAAATATAGCGTCAGTACGCGCCGGTAAATGTCAGAGACGCTGACTACCAACTCACACAATGCAGGACAGAGGTGAGGAGGGAAAAGAAACAGGGAGGAAGAAAAGCGAGAGAGGGACAAAAGCACGACAAGTGGGAAACGAGGGGATGGGCGTCTAATTACACACACAGTAGCTGTATCCTGTGTCCAATTGACAGCGCTTGCAGAGTTTCGGCGGGGTGGCGAGGCGATTGCTTCCTTTTTCTGGGCTGAACAAGACAGGTGCTCACCGGGGAATAAGCCGCCGTTCACACAAGGCAGACGGCCTCTCTTCAGCTTCGATCTCGACAGTCTGGGACACTCTGGAGAGACGAAACGCAGCGGTTAAGGGACCAGCGAGTGACGAGGCGCAGTCGGGCCTGCGGTGGAGTTCGCCGTCACTCGAGGTTTCGCTTGTGCCGATATCTATTCCTGCCCTGCAGGGGTGTTGCTATGCAGGGCGCTTAGTTGAAGAGCAACAGTCTGCACTGGACAAAGGAAAGAGGTTATCACGGCCGAAGAATCGAGCAAAGAAGGTTCGATCTCCGATCTCGCTTCCTGATCCCCTCAAATGGTCCTTTCGATTGTGCTCCTCGCTCTGCTGGACGAACCGCACGTGATGGCCTGTTCGAGGTTAGTGTGTTTCAGATTCCCGCTGTGACGCGCCACAAGGCACAAAGCATTACACGTGATTTTCTCGGATCTCGAGTATCTCAACTTTCACCCAAGTATCTTCGAAACAAACTCGTCTTCAATTTCAATATATTGTCCGTGAAGTCATTGCGTCTCCCCAAGGATATATGCGCCGCGAAGTCAATTTGAAAGATCCATGGAAGACTCGTCGAGTTACATATTATAATGACTTCCACCGATTCCCTGGAACAACGCATTTGTCGATATGTTACTTCTAATCACAAAATTTGTCACAGTATTGATGATCACTAATATCAGTCCGAGTTGAACCTGTGCTGGGCAATGTTCTGGAGGAAATGATCTCAAGAATGGAGTACAGATCTAGCGGCATATCGATAAGCGCTTCTCTTGACGAACAGAAAGGCCACAGTCATTATTGGAGGATTCAGCCATGAAAAGGGCATTCATTGGCGATGGCAAGTCAAGGTCGTGGATTTGCAAAACAAGCCAGGGCGATTCTATCTGATTGGACAACCTTTCGTTAGATTTGGGCCCAATTCCGCAGAGATTAAGCAAGATACTACAGCTACCTACCCACTCCAGCGTTGAAGGATTCATGATTCCACCTATCAACCGTTTTCTCAAGAACTGTCTCTTTTCATGTACCTAGACTTGACTTAGAATCAGGCGTGCTACATACGACGACCATCTACAACGTTGGACTCAGCCGCACGGCTCAGCTGTCTTAGGACCCACATGGTACAATGCCCAGCGTGCAGCTATAGGGTCTGCTTTAGGGATGATTTAGAGTGCAAAGGCAACGCCAGGCCTCCCATGGAGTTGAAAGATATAAATTGGTCCCTCATCACGGAGGTGCATCTAGCCATCTACCTCCTTCGTGCTCAAGACACACGTACAACAACATTCTAGTCAACCACATACACTAAGACTACGATGACAACAGACACCTCCAAGCGTCTCTTGACAGCTCAGAAGCTTATCAGCTACTATGCCTCCCTCGACCTAACCATCCTCGAGCCCCTCCTTGCACCCAACCTTTATCACGAATTCCGCCCAGGCTCACTCGACGTCCCACGCGGCTTTGACAAGCCATCCTTCCTTGGGTTCTGCAACAGCCTGGGTAGCATAATGACCGGGTTCCCCTTTACAGCGAAAGAGTACATTGAAAGTGAGGCGAGCAACCAAGTCGTCGTCTGGGCGACGAGCAAAGCCCAGTTCCGGGAGGAGGTGAAGGACTATGAGGGGATGGAGGCATCCGACTGGGAGTTTGAGGGCGAGTACGTGCTTATTCTGACGATGGATGAGTCTGGGGAGAGGATTGAGCGGTATGTGGAATTTCTGGACAGTAATGCGACGGTGCAGAAGCTTTTGGGGTTGATGGAGAGGGCGCAGAAGAATTTGGCCAAGAGGGGTTGAGTAGGCATTTTGTATGAAACGGTTTATATATACTGCTTTCTCAATGACGAAAGATCGCGTATGAGAACGCAAAAGTCACAGAGCCTCTGTTATGGAGTTGTTTCAACTGTCAAGGGAGTTAGGGCTCGAGTAAATAGCATAAGCCCGTTCCACCAAAGATTGGATTTACATCTTAGCCCTAAGCACCACTGATGCATTCCAAGGCAGGCATCTACCCCTGGCAGGCAGCGCTTATATTCAGCTATATTGATCGCACGAGTAAACGAAAGTCCATAGCCTCTAGTCCCTCGACCTCAACCAACTCCGCCCCAAACAATCCCTCGAACCGCCACCACCGACCTCAACACCCTCAGTGCCCCCTCAACTGTACCTCCATCCTTTCTAGCCCAGTAACAAGCGCCATCAAGACTGAACCAAAGACCGTCGAACGTAGATGCGCCCCTGTTTCAGGAATAACATGGTTTGATTATACACCAGAAGCTTGCAGCACTATTATTCCCTCCGAAAAGCACCGCGCACCATACTTGGCGTTTTGCAGGATTCAAACTGTCCAAGCTGCGTGGCTAACATACAGATATGATGGTTTACTGACAAAGGTCTCTATAAAAAGCGCAGGCTCGCATGTTGGCCATTTCGCTAGGTCATAATATACCTCGCACCGAGTCGCCGCTCCTGCCATTCCTCAAATAGCTGTAGGTTTCTAACGACCTTGATATTTGCTACTACCGCGGGCTGCACGAGGAGATTTCCCTACACAGTCTTGGCCGTTCTCACTGTGAGTACTCGTGCTCTAGTGGACTGGTGGCCTCGGCATGGCTTAGGAGTAGGGTTTACACGAGCGAAAGATCAGTATCATCGCATTCTCGGCAAGGTAGGCAACCACTAAAGGACAGGCAGAACTACTAGCAACAGAGTCAGCTACTATACTACCTAGCAGTATCAATCTGGGCGACCGTAGGTGCTGAAGAGCAGTTTTTGTGGCCCAGCCCAGGACCTTCGGCCTGGATGCAATAGAGAAGAGAACACGTAAAGGATACAAACAATTCTAAACTGATCCAATACTGGCCACTAAGGATTTGATATATAATATGAACCTAGCAGTACGCTGGCCAGAATCGAAATTGTATGAAATTGTACAACCTCGCCACTCTCCCACTGGATTCTACACAAGCCACACGTACATGCATAGTCAGCTCTCATGGTTGCGCCTACAGGCATATTTCGTCTGGCGAGCATGCCTTTCTTCAACTCGAGTTCGAATGATTATCTCCGCCATCGAGCGTGCTCGGCGGATCGAACAATAGCCAACCCCCAAGCCTTGGGATAGCTAGCTGGATTGGGATCCCAGTCCTTAGGGCAAACAGCACACACCTCTGTGCGAATTCCGCAAAGGACATATGCTCCAGAGCTGCGGTACTCGAGAGGGTTTCCTGGGCCGGCATGGTGGTTATTGCTCCGTTTCCCCTCTCGTCAAGTTTGAAATCCCCAGGGTATGGCGGTCATTGCGGTTTCGGGTATGACAAAAAGCAAGGAACCTAGCTTATAGAGTTGAGCCTTTAGAGTCCTCTGAGGCTTGAGCTTTTTTCGTGCTACAGTTACCATTATGCTGCTGCACTGAGGAGTATGTTACAGGCAGTATTGCAACAGGAGCTTCCCATGCTCAAGTGCGTGGGCCTACGGAGTATTATAACGAACCGTGAGAAAGGACGACCCGGACTGGCTTGGAACGTACGCTGACCGCAATAAGGACGTATCAATCATCAACGATAATGAAAGGACCGATTGAAAGTATGTACATGCCACAGACCACGGGCCCCTAGCTGCTCCTCAAGGTAGCGTTAAATACTATTTCCATGAGGAAGGTAGGTAGGTACCTTCACGACCTACACTCTTTCCTTCGACTAGAGCTTATGCTTGCAGGAAGAACGACCACCATTGCGACTTCCTATCTAATCAGAATTCACGTCGCTCCTTCCGTCTTTATCGCCCTCCAATTAGGGAGGCACGTTCCTCCGCGACTGGATCGCTCCTCCCGTAAATATCACTTGTAGCTGAAGGAAAGCGCGACGTTCGCCCCTTCCATATCTATCGCCGTCCGAGTTGGGAAGGTACGTCTGTCAGCCCCGGCAAGGGTTGCTCTTTCCTTGGGATATTGGCACGTCTTCTGGAGGAAGGGGCGGCCACTCAATCCACGCTGCTCTTTGCGGTCTTGGTACTTGGGGTTGATACAGTTGACATGTGCTTGGGTAATATAAGGCGTTTCATCGGGTTTGGCTTAGTAGATTTTGCAACGCGGACCGCGATGTGGTTGCGTCTATTTACTTTAGTCTCTTAGGGCTAGTCGGCGATGCACCTTCCGATACTCAGAAGGGGTAGTTATCGACCATCTTTCATCCTGCAAAGGCATTATATAAGGTAATACTTACCCAATAGACAACCAACTCAATGACTACCTAGGTCAAGCAAAGAATGCAGTACCTGAAGTCGCAATCACAATGCCACCACCTCAGGAAAGCACTTCAGTATTTAGTAGGGAACGCCGAATCCCGCAAACTCCGAAGTCAGAGAAAGGAATAGTAAGTCATGAGAAAAGATACAATGGGACCCAGCCAGGTATCTGTATATACATGTGTGGGTTGGTTCACGATCTAATATTGGATTGAAGGTGTTGCGTATACGACCGCGGCTGACGTAGCGAATACTCGGATGATGAATGCAACTCCATATATCAGATCGATTGCTAATCTGGTGCGTATATTGCTGATTAGATAGCCACGTATTTGCAGATGGTTGTCTTGGCCCGGCCTTCTGCGAGGACTCTATCTAATGAACGGAGAATCGATTAGGTATTTCTGCCACCTAAAAGACTGCGAGGGCATCCAAGCTAAAGCGATTCGACGAAATAAGCAAGATCCTACCAAGAGCTTGCGAGGGACAATAAAATGGAAGACTGTGGGGTTTGCTGCGCTGAGTGCGTGGGTCTTAGGGCAAGGATCTGGAGACGGCGCCGTCAGCTTCGGCGCGATCTGGAAGAAGGCTTCAACTGCAGCATCAGATCTCCTTCGGCTCTTCAACTCTTCAGGATCTGACTGCATAATAAACCAGGACAGTCACTGCTTTGGCCACTACCCAATCGGAGTTCTAATTGGCGCCCGGCGTTGGACAGTTGTCTGACATGCATGCATGCATGAACTTGTAACTGCTACTACTCGGAAGATCTCAGGCGGGTACATTATGGAACTTGATTGAGGGGGTAAAGATCTAATGTTCAACAGTTGCAAACCTGCCTGTCCTAGCAGATTAGATGCCACGTTATTCTACTTCTCATTCTCAAGCGAGCCAGCGCCCTGTCCTGCCGGTGCACTTCCTGTGCTCATAGCAAGGCATCTTTGGTTTGATTGGAAACGAGACTTGTAAGTAGCCGTCATGTGCTTCAAATCATCCGCAGACCAGGTGAAGTATACGCTGGAAGGGGTAACCGTGGCATCCCTGCCTGTCTGTAGCTTTGTGATGGTGGCTACATAACATGTCCCCAGACCCACTCGTTTGTTCTCATCGAATGGGGCAGACTTGAGATCCATTGGCTTAGGATCACTCCATATATTTTGTTATCGATGTCGCCGACTCCATAGACGGCAGCCGTACGGTGGCTTAGAACAAGCCTACAAAAACCTTATCGTTTTGCTCGAACCCTGCTAAAGACTGTAGCTAAGAAACTGTCAGTGCCGACACGAGCTCGCTATTTATGGAGTGCACTTGCCTCGCTGGAAACCCGTCAGATCATATATTTTGCACAGAAATACTACGCTCCTTCCACTGTTCTGCTCGCACCATACTAATATTTCGGTATTACTCTGTATCCATTATCCAAGCCATGATCAGCACCGACTTAATTCGGCGCCGACACTGGGTCCATGGTTGCAATAGAAGCCGATCTAGTCGCAACAAATACGAGCCCGGCCCAGCATCTTCAGCCCTTCCTCAAGGAACATCCGGAACTCATGCTCGAGATTGCTTGCTACAACGGTCCAAACAATTACGTCGTTGCGAAAAGTACAAAGGATATCGAAGTTCTTGCAACGTACCTCCAGAATCAAAAATCACAAGGCCCGAGGGGCAAACTCCGCTTCAAGGTGTTGCGGGGCATGCATGCATACCATTGCCACATGGCAGACTCGATAGTTGATGCATGTGCGGAGTTGTCCGCCTCGATTCCGTTCCAGAGCCCAACTCATCCTTTCATTTCATGTCATGAAGACACACCGGAGAATATCGGGAGCTGGACTGGTCCCGGGTCCAACATCGTTGCTCGCAACACTCGTGGGCCTGTGTACTTTGGAAGCGCAATGCAGCGTATCGTTAACCATCTAGGCCAGTCATGTACGTTTTTGGAGGCCGGTATTGGGGGTCCTATCATCGCGATGGCACAGAATGCCGTGAGTAGAGCCGAGCATACATTCATAGCAATCGGTGCGACAGACCCTATGCGGTCCCTTGCGGATGCCACAGCTACCCTCTGGAAGTCAAGTGCCGTGCAGTTTTGGCCATTTCACCAAAGCCAGCGCGAGTCTTTTTTAACTCCACAAGGCCAAAGTGTGGATCTGCCACCTTATCAGTTCGAGAAGCATAACCACTGGCTGGAATACAGCAAAAGTAGCACTGACAAGCAGGCTCCCTTCACAGAGGCCACGGCTTTATGCCCGCATTGCAACAATAGTATTACCGACTTTCCATATCTTGTTCAAGAAGGCCCAGCTTTGTCCGACTTTGTCTTCAATTTCAATATCGATGCCCGCAGTAGCCGCTTCCAGGAACTAGTCCGTGGTCATACTGTGGTCGGTTGCCCGTTATGTCCGGCCGGAATGTACCTTGAGTTGGTTGCGCATGCTGTATCTCTGCTTCATGGCGGGAATATGGTCAAGGAAATCGTTGCAGAGTCTTTTGAGATTAAGGCACCCCTGGGTCTGGATCCGCAGCGCTCGGTCAAGCTAACCCTAACTCGCAAAACCGAGGACACGTGGAATTTCGATTTTTCCTCTACAGCCAAAGGCAAAGCCAATGATCGGCCGATTACCCACAGTACAGGAAGTGTTTCTGCACGCATGAGGAGGGAGATTGGAACAGACCTCGAAAAATGGACGCGGATGACCGAATTGCTAGATAATGACACGGATACAGAGGCCCTACGCGGCGCACTGGTGTACAAGGTATTTGCTTCAATGGCCAAGTACTCTACTGCGTATCGAGGACTGTGGTACCTGGTCGGCAAAGGTTCCGAAAGTGCAGGGGAGATTGTGATGCCTGTGGATAGCAAAATGAGCATTCTGGCCAGGACGCCCAACGAGAACATTGCCGACGTTCCACTTGTGGATAATTCCTTTCAGGTGGCGGGTGCATTCATCCACTCTCTTCGTAATGTTTCTGAAGAGGATGAGGACGAGGAGACGTCAAATATCTGCACCGGGATGGAATATGGCGGACCACTGAACGGACTTCGAGGGAGTGGGAAATACCGAGCGTACACGAACATCGTGGCAGAGAACAGCAAGCAGACGGTTTTGGATCTGTTCGCATTTGACAGCCTAAGCAGCAAACTGATATTGTCTGCTAGAGGGCTCAAATTCTCAAAGGTCCCTCGTAACGCGCTGGTGAAGGCGCTGGCGGTTGCCACTCCTGGCTTGGAGGTTGCGCAGCCGAAGCAACAAGTATCTGCTTCATTGACAAAGCAAGTTCCCCCTCCAGAGGTGTCTAATCGAGGAGATGACATCTTGAACGGCGTCCAAGCTGTCCTCAGCAAATCCTTGGATGTCCCCGTCGTGGAGATTGCGAGAGACGCATTGTTGGAGAAGCTTGGTACAGACTCGCTCGTGGCCCCCGAGATCCTTGTCGCTCTTTCCGACAAATTTAGGGTTGACATTTCTACCAATGAATTTGGGGCAATTCTAGACGTTGGGGCTTTGTGTGATCTCATCTCGTCCCGGATGTATCATGATAGCGTCAGCGAGAATGACTGCAAAGACGACCATGGTTTAGAGTCTGGTTCCAATGCTCATTCCGAGGAAGGGCAGCGACGAACGATTCTCGAAA
The DNA here is from genome assembly GCF_044049435.1 of Aspergillus pseudodeflectus. Classification (NCBI taxonomy): domain Eukaryota; kingdom Fungi; phylum Ascomycota; class Eurotiomycetes; order Eurotiales; family Aspergillaceae; genus Aspergillus; species Aspergillus pseudodeflectus. Next base: position 622,874 of record NW_027263780.1, on the reverse strand, counting down.
TCCTCAGCAAATCCCTCGAGGTTGAGATTGCCGAGATTGCTATGACTTCTAGGCTCGAGGATCTAGGTGTCGACTCCCTTATCGCCCCGGAGATGATTGGCAACCTGAACGAAGCATTCGGAACCGACATATCATCGCCTGAGTTTGCTGCAGCAATCGACGTGCTTTCCCTCTGTGAGCTGGTCAAGAGCACAATCAATATTGGTTCATTCGGCTCCTCTGGTTCTTCTGACCCAGAGCCGTGGTCAGTCCAGGTAAATGATGTGATGGAGACCCCACGCACTGGTGCATCCAGTCCGATGAAGGAAGAGCAAGAATCAGCACCTAAATCTAGAGGAAGTATAGGAATAGGGTTGATGCATGAAGCGTTCCTGCAGGTGCGTTGCGGCTTTGACCTTCATGCCGACGACACTGGTTTCACAGACTACTGGAACCAATTCTACCCACGGCAACTGCGCGTGGTCAAGTCCTTTATCGTTGAAGCCTTCGAGGAACTCGGTTGTCCTCTCTGGATGTTTAGCCCAGGACAGACACTCCCTACTATGCGAGGAACGCTCCCGAAATACCGGAGACAAGTCGCACGCCTCTGGGAGATCCTAGCGGAAGCCGGCGTGGTCGACAAGGTTGCCGACAACTTTGTCCGTGGCCAAGCTTCCCCGACTGACGAGACGCAATCCTCCCAAGAGCAAAGCGCAAAGCTCATTGCTGACTTTCCCCGGTACGTCCCAACGCACGGCCTTGTAGACCTTTTAGGTCCACATCTCGCGGATTGCCTAACGGGCCAAGCCGACCCTGTCTCTCTCCTCTTTGGAAGCGAGCGTGGCCGCCTTTTGCTGGAAGAGTTTTATGCGAATGCTCCGGACCTTCGGGCTGCCACTCGGGTGCTCTGCGACTTCCTCTCAACAGCCATTCATTCATCCAATGGAGAGCCCATCCATATTCTCGAAATCGGCGCCGGCACTGGCGGTACAACCAAGCACCTCGTACCGGTTCTTCAAGCCACAGGTCTTCCATTCACTTACACATTCACGGACGACTCCGCTTCCTTGGTTGCACGCGCCAAAGAGGCAACCTTCAAGGGCGTCACGGGTATGGAGTTCCTGAGTCTTAATGTGGAGGAAGAACCGCCCCAGGAGCTGCAAGGACGGTATCACGTTGTGATCTCGAGTAATTGTATATACGCGACGCACAACTTTACACGATCTCTGACCAATGTCCGTAAGCTGGTGCGGCCTGACACCGGGTGTATTGCCCTCGTCGAATTCACACAAAATCTCCCCTGGTATGAGCTCGTCTGGGGCCTTCTCGATGACAGGTGGCTGTTTGACGACGGCCGTGAGCATTCCCTGCAGACACCTTGGGCTTGGGAGCAGGTGATGCGTGACTCCGGATTTGCGCATGTCGACTGGTCCGAAGGCTCGACTCGTGAGTCGCGAACCCTACGTGTGATAGTCGGTTTCGCTGCACAGGATCCAAACAGGCCATGTTCTGCCAAAGCAACCTCCATCCTCATTCATCGCGGGTCAGGCCCAGCGAGTCGTAGCCTGTACCTCTTTCCGGACGGACGTGGTTATGCGACTGTCTTTAACGACCTGGGCCAGATCTTAGCCGGTACCTCTCTATCCCTTCCCGTCTATGGCCTGAACAGCCCCCACACATTCCAGTCCACCATTGACGTGAAGCAAGAGCCCCCCACGGTGGAGGAAATGGCCGCCAGCTTCCTAGCTGAGATAAAGCGGCGACAACCTCATGGACGGTATCTGCTGGGCGGGTACTCATTCGGCGGCTTGATCGCCTACGAAGTGGCGCGGCAACTCATTGAGGCCGGTGATGAGGTCGAAAAGCTGGTTTTCATTGATACGGCGTGTCCTATCAATGTCACACCGCTAGCGAATGACTTTGTGCGCTATCTTTTCTCGATACTGCCACAAGACATAATTGGAAAGCTGAAGGGGGATGACTCCGACGAGCCGTTCGGGTTGGGCGTCACAAGGGCACGGCGACAGCTGAAGAAATATAGAGCCACAAAGCTACCCGGCAGCAAGAGCCCGCAGACCATCATGGTCAAAGCGAAGCATGGAATGGATCCAAGCAAGCAGGATAACCCGGAGGAAAGGGGCCTTTCCCTCGAACCCGAAGAGCAATGGATGGCGAATTGGTTTCTTAACGATAGGCCAAAGACACCACTTGGGTGGGAGGAACTCCTGGGGGGTGAGAATATAAAGATAATCTGGGGTGACTGCAATCATTTTTGGATGATGTCGACGATTCCTGCGGTAAGTCAGCCGGGGGTACACCTCAAGTGTTGAAACTGATTTTGGACAGATGAAGAAATGGGGCGTGGAACTTGCTGAAGCTCTGGAAGCGTAGATTGGAGAAAGTGGACGAGTTGATTATGTCACAATTGGCTCGTCCTTGTGTGTTTTAATTTCTGGGAATGATATTGAAGATATATATATTTTTATTTTGTTCACGATATGGAATGATTTCGGTATAGCTTAAATTATAATGGAGTACTCATTCTAGAGAAAACTTGGTTAATTGACAGTGATTTCGAACGAGAGTATCTCTGCATGCAAGTATTGTGTCCTCTTGGGGATCATATAAAGTAGAAAATGTCAAAGGAGACATGCGGCTAATAAACAGAGTCGCGAGTCTACTATGACCAGGCCTGCTGGCCATGAAGCAGCGCATGAATGCCATCACGAGCCCCAATATAGTACAAATGCCGCCCATGCACAAGAGTTAAGACATCCAGATATCGCAACCTCGCTTAATGAATGAGTCTGATCAACCCCGCCTAGCATGACCAGTCGGACGGACCCAAACCACCGATGTCACATACGAAGTCACCGTGACCGTGGCCACCGGAGGAACGCCTGTCGACTGCGGTGCAGCTGTCACCGGGTTTGAGGAAGTAGGAACAGACGAGGTTTCCGCCGTGTCATCCTCGGAGTCCTCAGAGTCCTCAGACCTGGAATTGAAGATATCCGCAAACTGATCGGGCATTGACGCCCGGTTCAGCGACTGCTCGTGGTCATATTCAACCACCAACCGCGACCGATCCGCAGATGCAGCGACCACGTCGACGTCCATGCACGTTGTATATACCTCTTGTTTGCCGTTTGGTAAGTTCGGATCTACACCGGCCGCCGTAGGCCAATCCCACACCCAGTAGATCGTGTAAGGCTGCCCGGATGGCGCGCTCGCCGGGATCGCAATGTCCGACTGACACCAGATATCAGCGCCCATGTACTGGTCCGCCTCGTGCGGGAATTCGGCCTGTCGTAGCTGGGATAGAGTGCCGCCGTTGACTTGGTAGCAGCGGCCGTCGTCGTAGTCTCGTTTGGCGAGGAGCACGCCGCGTCCGTCGCCGCCTGTCCCCGCTTCGTTCCAGACCTTGTGTACATCTGCGAGCTTCTCATCGTCCTTGGGCGAGGTTGTTCCGTAGACGTAGACGGTGCCGCGGTTCTGTGGTTTTCCCGCTTGTGTCTCTGGGAGTGTGACGTGCCCGTTTTCTTGGAAGCGGAGGGCGATGGCGGCGCCGGCGCTCGCCTGGAGTCGAGGACTTCCCTCCGTTTGTGTTGGTGTGCGCTGCGTGTCCTTGCACAGGTAGTCCTCGGCCAAGTAGGTCAAGGCTGTGTCGCTGAATGCGGGATTGGAGCGGAGGACGTTGCCTCGAGGGTAGCCGGGGGCGCCGACGAAGCTGCCGTTTGGTGCGATGACCATGAGCTGTTCGACCCAGGAATGGGCCCAGGTGGTTGTGGTAAAGAAGAGGGCTAGGAGGATCAACCTCGCGCCTATGCTGCGTGCGCCGTCCATAAATGCAAGAAATTCGATCGCTTTTGTTGTCCGTGAAATGCAAGAGTAACAAAGAAAGGATCCTAACGCCGGCCTGCGAGTTAGATGAGAGATCACTTGCTATATAAGAGGTTAGTATATGTCATGCAATTTTCTAGGAAGGTTAGGCGGGAGTAAGAGACCTTTTATATGTCCATTGTTCTGGGTCTGGCTGCAGTATCTCCATTCAAAGGCTCTTGTGTTTCTTGGGTTTGTCTGAGACAATGGCAGGAGCGACAAAGGACCTTTTACCCCAGACACTGCCGAATAAGAGTCAATAAAGCACTCTCAATGTGTTATCCAAGAAGAGAATCAGACAAGAGCAATGCCCTTTGAAACAATAGACGTTATCAAGTGAGCTCCGCTTTGTCTATCCTTCAACGACCGGGGCAGAAATAAAAGGACAACAGGCCTGATGCCTAAAGGAATAAGCTGTTATAAGTTACTTCAACGGCTGGGCTGCCTTTGCAGAATCATCTCAGTAGAAAGACTTGGAACCAGCTTGATGGCGCCTAATGAGACATAGGGTGAAGAAAAAGAGATCCAAGAAAAACAGCACCGGGGCCAATCATCGAGTCCCTTGTCCTGCAACATCATGCAAGGTAAAATTCGCATGGAGCATGGTTGGCGATCAATGTATGGCATATATTCGGGTGACATGATCAGGTTGAGGGTGTGGGCAGGTATTGATAGGCTCTAGACGCTCGGTTTTGGGGGCTCTGCTGCATGAAGGCACCTAGCTTGGTCGATTCCCGTCCGCACGACAGCTCTGGAAATAGCATCGGCGCCTACTAGTCTCGGGCGGAGATTTTGCATGATCGAGACGTCTTGGACCCTTGATGATCTTTCTGGATGTTGCAGATCTGGACGCGTCGAGTGAAAGGGAAGTCGGTGATTGGGCTGCAGCCGATACCATTAAACATGTACGCGCCATTCCAAAATCATGGTCCCGTTGAAGTATACCAAGACATACGTAGGCTTTGAAGCCAGGTCACTCTGTTTGGGGAAAATACTGGGAGACTGGTCGTAGGCGCTCCCACTCGTCGTCCATGGGATTGGCATCTAAGCGCCGACACGGATGCAGGGCGACAGAGCGCGAATCGAAACAAGCAACGGCAACGTGGAAAGCCAGTCCTTAATTTCCGGCTGTTTAATTTTAGCACGGTGCTGAGGAAGTGGAAAAGGCAGATTTGGCGGGGCAATGGAGATTTAAATGGCTCGTTTGCCTTGTGTGGAAGCCAGCTCTGGAATTTTTCGCGTTTACTTTGGCCTATCTTCATAACACATCAGTACATACTACTTCACAACCGTGGCACATGGCAAAGCGTACCTCCAAGTCTCGAGAAAACTCTCTGACTCGTCTACCAACAGAAAAACGAGAAAAGTTCAAAGAAATCCAAAGGCCCCACGCGACACCCCTCAGCAACCCACGTTCAACTTCGCTGCTCCCACGGAACGGCTTCTCGGCTATGGCATCCAAGATTCTTTCGACTGTGACCTGGGTCCGTATTATCATTCGATTGTCGAGCTACACAACAATATGAACGCAGCTCCCCTCCCCGCGATTACTCACGTTACCTCTGACATGCATCTGCTGCAACAGCTAGTGGCTACCCTCTATCTTGCCAATGTCTGACCTGTTTCTCGTCATTCAGTCTCAATTGCAACGATCTCTTGGGGGGATGAACGTAAAAAAATATCTTTCGCAGCCTCGCCTCCGGTTTCGCAGTGAAAGATTGATTGATTAGATTAGAAAAGTGGGTACTTTAGCGATTAGCTCCGAAGTGGCTCTCCCAGAATCCAGAAGCCCAAGATGTCCCACTCGATCAACCCAATGGCTTCAATAAGATGGGAAAATTCTTCAAGAGGCATTGTGACGGCAGTAGTAAGAGCTGCAATGGCACAGGAAACGGGCCCCCTGGGGGTTTTCCGTTACATAAAGAAGCATCCATCTCACGTATGATCGTTGTCCGACTCTTAAAATCCCCTCGCAGACAATACTAGTAGGTGAGAATGACTGTGCATTTGGCAAGATCGAGATCGACTGCTGGGAATGACATTATTACGTGGGACGTGGGACGTGCAGAAAACAGGGGACCTCGCTCCTCGTAGCACGGTAAGGTTCAAGGTTGTCGGAACCCGTCGCTCCTCGGAGTCCGTCATGGAGGGCTAAATCGGCTGCTTATTGGACTGTATAGTTCCTCGTGGTGGGGTGAAAGCCAAGCAAAGAGTACAATGGAACTGAAGAACAACTGCAGAACAATTGTTGGCGGCTCATAAGTTGTGATTGTTCTTCGAGATGAGGTCCTCTTCCAGTTCATCCAGCTAATACTGTAATAACATAGCCGTCATAGCGATGCTCGGTGAAGCAGGTCGGGGTTCCCATACGGAGTACTCATATCCAGCTTACGAACCTATCAGCAGCCACAACCCTCGAGAGGCATTCCCGATGATGGAAAAGAGATCCCCGAAACCTGGTGTATCTTTGCTTTTTCCCTCTTTCCTTCGTCTCTAGGGCCTTGAAACCGGAGATGACAGGAACGCTTTTTCTTCGTTATCGCGGCGGAGTAATTTTCGTACCGACGACTTAGTCCGCGTTGAAATGATGGACTCGCTCTTCCACAGCTGAGGCACCGGAGTATATAGTGCCCGCTCTTACATTTCGAGCTTTTGGCGGGCAAAGGTCGATCGCCGATGATACGCTTACGAGCATTAAAAACCTCTTTCAGCTCCTCCGAGCACAGCCTGTAACCACGTAGCCGTAGCTCTTGTACATATCAAGCGGACGAATCCTTCCCGAAAGATTACTGAAGGTTGACGTTTTTGTTAAGAGGGATCTTCACTGCTGGGGGTACAGCTGTGGCCCGTCGGTTCGGATTCCCACTTAGCCTGCTTTTGGGCTGGACGAGTACCGGTAACCAAGCCTTCTCGCTTTCCATTATGCAACTTCTTTTATTCCCCCGAATCCCCCCCTGGCTTTCCGTTCCTTTTCTCCTCTGTTGCTTTCACTTCTTGCTCCGTCCCCGACAATCTGCCCCGGAAATCATTCTCTTGTGACCTGGGCCCGAGTCACTGATTATTTGTCCCCAAGTCAATAGTGCAACGCCTACACAGGCTCATATACGGCTTCTGATTGGCTGAATCCTTTTCGCGACATTGCCCTTTCCTAAAAGGGCAGGTATTTCTAGGCGGCAGATTTCGCCGCTTAGCTAATTTTTTCTGGGTCACGGGTGGCTCAAGCTCCTCGTTGAGTTCGCGCATCTTCAGGGGTTCAGTCTGTGGCTGTGACGACTCGATCGATTTGAGTGTGCAATTCTCAAGAGCAGCTCTGTTGAGAATTGGTTTCGGGAACGACTGGGATTACTGGAGATTTTTCCTCGCCCCAGTCCTACACCGACTTCTCGCGGACGGGCTGCACAGCTGCATTCAAGGTATGTCTAGATGCTCTCATCCCTTTTTTCGCCCTCCAGGCTCCTCCCCTCCGTTCTCCAATCTCCGCCGCTTCTCTCCGCTTCTTTTCCCTCCTCGCCTCCATCCCCTGTCAGTGGCTGGCCATTGAGCAGAAAAAAAAATACTCACGGCAGTTCTTGAGTTCTCTAGGTCTTTCGGAGTTCGTCGCCCACGAAATCGCTCTTCACTTGGTCGCCTCATGTCACTGAACTTCGGAGACTCATTATAATTCTCTGCGACCTCTTGTTCAACACGACTCGCGTATACAGAAAAGAAACCGGAGGGTCTCTCGCTTGGTGACCCATCCGCACCAGCACTTCGTATCACGCTCACACCGCCTTCGTTGCCTACCACACAGTCACAATGGCCTCCACGTTAATCAGGAGGAACTTCCGGACAGCGGATGGAGACAATGAATCCGAGCCTTCCTGGCTGAAGCGTCAGGTCACCGAAAGTTTACAAACCATCTCACGCCGTGCCTGCATTCATCCCATTCATACAATCGTCGTGATCGCTTTGCTCGCGAGTACAACCTATGTCGGTCTTCTCGAAGGAAGCTTGTTCGACTCATTCAGGAACCCAAAGAATGTTGCCGGCCAGGTAGACGTGGACTCGCTCCTTACCGGGAGCAGAAGCCTCCGTCTTGGGGAGAGTACGGCTTGGAAATGGCAGGTTGAGGACTCCTTGACCGAGGAAGATTACGAGGTGAGACTCTGGATCACTCGCACCACGCGTTGAATATACTCAATTGAAACATAGGGTGTTGAGCACCTTGCTCTGACGACTTTCATCTTTCCGGATTCCGTATCCAAGTCGCACTCGACAGCTCCCATTGCAGACGCCTTACCCGTTCCCGCAAATACCTCTGCTCAACGCGTCCCTCATACGCCCAATCTCTTCTCGCCTTTCTCTCACGACTCCTCTTTGGCCTTTTCTCTTCCGTTTGACCAGGTTCCTTACTTTTGGAAAGCGGTCCAGGAACTCCCTGACCCGACAATTGAAGACGATGAGGGAGAGCAAAAGAAGTGGATTATGCGCGCCGCTCGTGGTCCGATCTACGGGTCCAATGGAGCTGCCAGGCTCTGGCTCGCGGATGCTTGGAGTTCCTTTGCTGATTTGATCAAGGTATTTGCCTCGGATCCTCTCGAAAGCTACCTACTGACATGTAACAGCACGCTGAAACGATTGATATTGTCATCATGACTCTCGGCTATCTCTCTATGCACCTCAGCTTTGCCTCTCTTTTCTTCTCCATGCAGCGCCTAGGTTCGAAATTTTGGCTGGCCACAACCGTTCTTTTCTCTGGAATCTTCGCCTTCCTTTTTGGTCTCCTCGTCACGACAAAATTCGGCGTTCCAATCAATGTTCTGCTCTTATCGGAAGGCCTTCCGTTCCTTGTTGTGACCATTGGATTTGAGAAGCCGATCATCCTCACCAAGGCGGTTCTTAATGCTTCGGTTGATAAAAGACGCCAGGGCTCAGCCGCTTCCACTCCCAGCTCTATCCAGGACTCGATTCAAACCGCGATCAAGGAACAAGGTTTTGGGATCATCAGGGACTACTGCATTGAGATTGCAATCCTTGTTGCGGGAGCTGCTTCCGGTGTCCAGGGTGGTCTAAGACAGTTCTGTTTCCTCGCCGCTTGGATTCTCTTCTTCGACTGCCTCTTGCTCTTCACTTTCTACACCACTATCCTGTGCATCAAGCTTGAAATCACACGAATTAGGCGTCACGTTGCTCTCCGCAAGGCTTTGGAGGAAGACGGCACTCCTGAGCGCATCGCTGAGAAGGTCGCCTCGAGCAATGACTGGCCTGGTGCAGGATCAGACAATGGCAGTGCGGACGATACCAGCATCTTTGGACGCAAGGTCAAATCGAACAATGTGCGCCGCTTCAAGATTCTCATGGTCGGCGGTTTCGTTCTCGTTAATGTGGTCAACATGTCCACAATCCCGTTCCGGAACTCCAGCAGCCTGTCTCCCCTGTGCAATGTGTTCGCGCCCACCCCGATTGATCCATTCAAGGTTGCTGAAAACGGACTTGACACCATCTATGTTTCCGCCAAGAGCCAGAAAATGGAGACAATCGTCACTGTCGTCCCGCCCATCAAGTACAAGCTGGAATACCCCTCGGTACATTACGCCAAGCTCGGCGACGGCCAGTCCTTTGACATCGAATACACTGATCAATTCCTAGACGCTGTTGGTGGGCGTGTCCTCGACGGTCTACTGAAGAGTATCGAGGATCCAATCATCAGCAAGTGGATCATCGCCGTTTTGACCCTGAGTATAGTTCTGAATGGTTACCTCTTCAACGCTGCCAGATGGAGTATCAAAGAGCCTCAGTCTGCCCCTGCCCCTCCTCCCCCTGAGCCAAAGGTCTACCCCAAGGTCGACCTAAACCCGCCCGGCCCCATGCGAAGCATGGAGGAATGTGAAGCCATGCTGAAAGCCAAAAAGGCGGCTTACCTGACTGATGAAGAGCTTATTGCACTTTCCTTGAAGGGCAAGCTCCCCGGGTACGCCCTGGAGAAAACACTGGAGAATGAGGAACTCTACAGCCGTGTGGATGCCTTTACTCGGGCAGTCAAGATTCGCAGGGCAGTAGTATCTAGGACAAGCGCGACTGCTGCTTTCACCGGCTCGTTGGAGAAGTCATTGCTGCCTTACAAAGACTACAATTACGCTCTTGTTCATGGTGCTTGCTGCGAGAATGTCATTGGCACCCTCCCATTGCCTATCGGAGTCGCTGGTCCGCTTGTTATCGATGGTCAAAGTTATTTCATTCCCATGGCGACCACTGAAGGTGTCCTGGTTGCCAGCGCAAGCCGAGGTGCTAAAGCCATCAACGCTGGTGGCGGTGCAGTCACTGTTTTGACTGGTGATGGTATGACTCGCGGTCCTTGTGTCGGTTTCCCTACTCTCGCCCGAGCAGCAGCGGCCAAGGTTTGGCTCGACTCTGAAGAGGGTAAGAACGTCATGACATCTGCATTCAACTCCACCAGCCGATTCGCTCGTCTCCAACACTTGAAGACCGCCCTTGCTGGTACTTATCTGTATGTCCGATTCAAGACGACTACCGGTGATGCAATGGGTATGAACATGATTTCAAAGGGTGTCGAAAAGGCTCTCCATGTGATGGCTACTGAATGTGGTTTTGATGATATGTCCACGATCTCTGTTTCCGGTAACTTTTGTACCGACAAGAAGTCCGCTGCTCTCAATTGGATTGATGGTCGCGGCAAATCCATTGTCGCGGAGGCCATCATCCCTGGCGACGTTGTTCGGAACGTGCTCAAGAGTGATGTGAATGCATTGGTAGAGCTCAACACCAGCAAGAACTTGATTGGAAGTGCAATGGCGGGTAGCTTGGGTGGTTTCAACGCCCACGCTTCCAATATTGTTACTGCTATTTTCCTCGCGACTGGTCAGGATCCTGCTCAAAACGTTGAGAGCAGCAGCTGTATTACCACGATGAAGAAGTAAGTTCCATTGCCTTCACCTTTATATTGACGTGCTAACGATCCTCCTAGCGTGAATGGTGATCTTCAGATCGCTGTCTCTATGCCCTCCATTGAGGTGGGCACCATCGGTGGTGGAACTATTCTGGAAGCCCAAGGCGCCATGCTTGACATTCTCGGTGTTCGTGGTTCTCACCCTACGAACCCCGGTGACAATGCCCGTCAATTAGCTCGGATTGTCGGTGCTGCTGTGCTTGCTGGAGAATTGAGTCTGTGCTCCGCACTTGCGGCTGGGCATCTCGTCAAAGCGCATATGGCCCACAACCGTAGTGCCCCGACCACGCGGTCAGCTACACCGGTATCAGCGGCCGTTGGTGCTACCAGAGGACTTGCCATGACTTCCTCGCGATAGACACCGGTAGCCCCCAGTGGGGTACCAGTCTCTCTTCGTCTCGTCCTCCTTAACGATAGAATACGACCCTCTTAGGTGCATTCGCCCCTTTTGTCTTGTTTCCATTGTACATTTCGAGGCTTTTGATTATATGTGGGGACTTGTCATAATCGATAAGTCATGATTGTCTTTTTTGGCGTGAGTTTTACTGGAGTCTGGGCATTATAGAACGCTACAGCTTTCACCTGAACAGGAGAGACCGAAGATGGAAAAGACAGAAACCAAAAAGAAACAGAAGCAGAGATACCATTGAAAAGCAAAGAAGCTGCTGAGCTCGAGCTCAACGGACCATACCGGTATATTGGAAAGATTCGTGAATCCATGTATGTATGGATAACTTATAGTCATTGAATTAATCACATATCCGAATCTTATGTATATACCAAATAACATACAATGCAATTGACAAACAATCCGAGGCCCGGACTCGAAAAGTCCGATGTTTATTGTGCCGTATTTTGAGAAGTGAGATATGTAGACAAAATCTCCATGAAACTCCTGAACTAAACCAGAGTAAGCGGAATGTGGAGCAACCATCCGAATTAGCGGTGGCTCCAAAGGGGATGATGAGAGTCTGGCCTCCTGTGATGGACGGGCGAGATTTCGCAAGCGAAGATGATCAGATTCTCTGCCCGGTTCCCCATAAACATAACAGGTTCCCGAGCAGTGACATCAGACGGACCTCGCAGTCCAAGATCTGGTCTCCGCAGAAGAAGGACTTGGAAAAACTTGGAAGATTTCCAAGCAAGCCGGGAGACGAGGCACACCCGAATACTCTGGCCCCCAGAAATTCCAACATATGGTCGTCAGCACCGCCACATCGAGGACGACCTAACGCACCTAAAGTAGTCAGAGCCACTGAGTGGTACCAAGGCAAGCACAGCAATTGGCCCAACTCAAAAGTCGGGATCGGTGGTTCCTGGCGCCCAGTGGGAGTTGGCGCCATGAAATGCCGTGATGAATGGACTGTTGAATCGAGGAGTTTATCCAGATTGACAAGTGTATCGGTGTGGTATGGAGGGTGAGATGGCGCTGGAGCATTTCAAAATATTGTGAGACTTCATTCTCCGTCGATGAAGACTGGAATGTGAGGTGCTTATAGTCAAAAGTAGTGGTAAACTTGCTTTTGTGGGAGTATCAAAGCCTCGCCGGGCCCCTGTCGAGGCCATTGATTCGTTGGGAAAGTGGGAGTTCTGATGGTTAATTTGGAGGAAATGAATGCTGATCCCCTTTCGAAGGTCAGAATGGAAGAGCTGGGAATTTTCGCTTTTCTGTCACTGTGTCCACTGTCCTGGCTTGTCGGGCGGGAATTGCTCTCGTGACTGTCAGAGTTGGATACTACTCCGTACTCTCAGTGTTCTGCGGTCTTTCGTTCTTCAGCTGCCCTTTCGTCGCCCTCCAGACTCTCCCGCCGCCGCCAGTCCTCCACTCCTTGGGACTTTGGTACCTCCTCTCCGCTCCTCAAACGGCCGGCTCTCCTTTTATCCTTTATTCACAACTTGTTCTTCTGTCCTTTCTGTTCTTTATCCATCTTGTTCTTCTTGTGACTGTCCTTCGTACCGGCGACTTCTCATTCCTACTCGCCATTCTTCGGATGATTGTTACCTACCATTTGTCGTCTTAGCTTCTCCCTTTCTTCGCCGGAATTCCCATCCTTTATTGTATAATTCTTGGACGGCTCTCGCTCATTACTGCCACCCTGCGATCGAAAATCCTCTTCTTCCGACGGTACCGCATTCTTCCCCGTAATCGATATTCCTGCCCGCCTCCCCGATGTTCGCAGTGCGACCCAGTACCTCGAATGCATACGAGTAGCTCACATCGATTGGTCGAATAGAACAATACAACCTTTACCGAACCCGCATACGCACTTGTCGCCGGCGCGACACGCATATCCGCTTCGCATTGCTTCATGAATGGTCAGTCAGGGACCATGTCGCCCGTCTCCGTAGACGGAAGTGACTGGTCGGGATTAAATCAATACCAAAAGTCGGATGCAGCCTTCTCCCCTACTTTCTCGAACCGCGGCAATCTGGCGACTCCTCCGACTTCAGGCGTGCCTGGCGGCACCCCCAGCAGTGCTGGGTTATCGAACAATGGCTCTTCGTCGCAGTTAAGCGATTCTGGGAATCCGTCTCCGCCCAATTCTATAGCCGCGCGATCGAGTGATGGGACATTGGGGGATCAGCGCAGCAGGCGGAAACGACAGGTGGAGGAAATTCTCGCTCAGCATTATTCTGCTCTAAGAAGGTTCTTGTTCTCGAGTTATCGGGACGAGCGGGCGAGTAGAAAGTCGAGCAAGGCGCAGGACAAACTCCTACGGCTGTCGGCAACACAGTTTCACGAACTCAGTACCGATGTCTATGACGAACTCCTCCGGCGACAGCAGGCTATGCCGTCTCCTAACCGACCGCCGCGCCCTGATGTACCCCCGTTTCTTCCTCCGCGAAATGATTTCCACGAAAAGCGCAACCAGGCGCGTCAAAAACTGGCCTCGCTTCAGCATCAGCGCTTTAGAGATTTGGCTGGGGATGTCTTTAGTGAACTAGAACGGCGGTTCCCCCAATTTCCAGAAAAGGAGTCTCGTCGCGCTAGCCCTGCGCCTAGTCTCCGTGGCCGTCCTCCGCCCAATGCATACGGGCCTCAGGGATACCCGCCTCCTCCGGGGAGTCGGCGTTCCCAATCGCGTGGTCCGCCCCGCCCAGGAAGAGGTTACCCGTCAGGCGGCCCTCCTGGAAGTCCAATGGGTCCGTATCCGCCTCGGAAGATGTCTCTAAGCGGCTCGGTTATAAACGGAGATGGTCCGACTGCCAAATCCTTCCAAAGCAACACGATTGTCCCGAACAAGAGCACCATGGTGGAAGATGACGATGACGCAGTTGGTACCGAGGACGATTATGACGCCCGGAGCGATGCATTTGCCCTAGACTCATTCCTACGAAGCAGGCGCGGAACTGCAACGACAATTGGCGACGGGGAAAGAAAACTGCTGGCAGAGACTCAGTCACAGGTCTCAACCCTGCAGGACAAGGTCAACAAACTAGAAGAACTACTGAAATCCAAAGACGACGAAAAGCAACAGGAAGTGCAAAAGTTGGAGGATTTGCTGAAGGCAAAGGATGAGGAAATATCCAAATACCAAGAGGAGCAGGACAAGTCACAGGTAGGCCTTCGTTCCCACTTTTTTATATGCAGTTTTCTGACGAGAGGCGTAGATAAGCAACGCGGAACGGGAAGAATGGGACGATATCAAATTCGAACTGGAGAACAAGATCTCCAAGGCAGAAGATCTAAACAACTCCTTGCAGTCCGAACTCGAGAAAGTCAGAGCGGAACACGAAGCTGCGCAACGCGATATTCAGGGCTCTAGAAAAGGGAGCGATGATTCTGAACTGCAGGCTCAGTTCGCTAGTCTCGAATTCAGGCACAAGCAGTTGCAGGATGAACTGCGCCAGCAACAGCAAGTGACGGAGGAAGTTCGGCGGGAGGCAGCAGGATTCTTGACGGAAATGAGGGAGCTGTCAGAGCAGAGCCACTCCAGGTTAGAGCATGAGGAACGACTATCGGAGGAAGTTCACAGGCTGGAGGAGGAGCTCAAGAGTTGGAAGAGTCGGTATGCGAAAGCAAAGACGCAGCTACGGCACATGCGGGCTTCCTCTGCTGGTATTTCAGAGCTCCGTACCGATGTCAGCACCGTCGCCAAGGATAACGAGTTCCTGCAAGATGACGGCTTTATCAAAGATGTGCATGTGACAAAGTTCCAAATCTCCATCGACGAGCTTCTTCGCGTTGCACGATCGGACGATCACCAGCTTGTGATGCAGCACGTTAACCCCGTTGTGATTGCTGTACGCCACATCTTGCAGGATGCCCAACCCGCTCAGCGTCTGGAATCGCCCGACTTTACGAAGGCTACGCGAAAAGTGTCTGCAACGGCAAACAATTTAATCACGGCAGCCAAGAACTTTGCTCGCTCAAGCGGTCTGTCTCCTGTATCTCTACTGGATGCCGCTGCTTCACATCTGTCGACTGGCGTCATCGAACTCATCCGCATAGTCAAAATCAGGCCTACACCAGCTGATGAATTGAATGACGACGAGGAGGAGGAAGAGGACTACTCCGCGCTGATGAAATCTCCTGACTACTTCAGCGTGGCGCCCAGTCAGAGCAGACTTAGCCGCAACGGATCTGTTTACAGCGCCATGGGGCCACCGTCTGAGTCAGAACATATCCCTAATGGTCTGGGAATGAACCACACTTATCCTATGGAGCAAGAGAACCATGAGCTTCAAGAGTTAAAGGTGGGTACTTTACATTGATCTTAGTTTGAGTGCTATAAACCCTGACTAACATACTTTTTACGACAGTTCTACGTGGAGGACCAAGCAGATGGCCTTGTTCAGTCGATTCAGTACCTCGTCGCGAGTATTCGTGGAGAAGAACCAATTACGACCATCCGCACCCACGTATCCGCAATCGCATCAATAGTCACAAACGTCTCACAATCGACTGAACATTATATTCACAAGCCAGACACGAACCCCGCTCTTCGGCAACGTGTCGGCACTAGCATTGAGACCCTGGAACATCAACGAAGCCGTCTAGTAGGCGCGGCCGCTGAAGGCGAGGGAGCCTCGGATCCTACCGAGTCCCGGACCTTTATCACACAACTGCCGCCCATTGCCTTTGAACTTGCCCGAAAGACCAGAGAGCTCGTTCAGCAACTGGACAGTATGGACGATGAAGACACCGAAGTCGACGACTTTCGATAAACGTTGATCTTGAGCCATAGCCGTCACCTACGTGCCACATCGTCTGGCTTCGTATTTACTATTTATTTTCATCTCTCAAGCACTCTGATTCAACTCGATTGATCTCGCAGTTTCGACTTTTTGCACTGATTATGCATGTAAAATGAGCAACTATGTGGAACGAAGAGTTAGACCTGGTGGAAGTCATGACCTTTTTTTTCTTATTTCGTTCTATTCCCCTTTGAGCTTCTTCTTCGTCTGTATTCTATTCTCATTCTCATTCGCCCTTTTACTTTCTCTATTAGCGTTCTTCTCTACTATTCCCTTCTTCTGGAATTGTCTCTTCGGAGTACCTTACGGACTTGTGGGCTGGCTTAATTCCGTCACTTTATGTTCTCTTCCTGCATAGACTTATATACTTCGATTATCATTTACTTCTTTTCATCATACCAGTGAGCTCCCAAAGGCTTGAGATGTTGATGCAACTTATACTCGGATGATGTGTTCTGTTCTGAGACAGATCACGTGCGTTGTTTGTCTGGTTTGTCTGGGACCTACAAAAGCTGCCAGCTTCCATGACAACTTCATTTCTCCATTGCTTGCCGGCACGCTGAAAACCTGCTTTCATTTCTTCGTTCTTGTACTTCTAGTGTACCATCATCGTCTCACCTTCTAATCTAGCTTCTTGTACCATACCTTCTACCGCCTTTTCCGGAAAATTCCCTGCTTCTCAGGCGCCTCCAGCTCTTGCAGTTTTTGTCTCTAAACTCCTCAACATATTTTGAATCTCTACTGTAAGTTTCCATTCCCTACTAGGCTCTCTTGGCCCAGCAAGTACCGGAATGCGCCAATTGGGATTGCCTGCTCTGTTCCATCGCGCCTCTTAATGAACATCTGGAAGACTCACCCTGGAGCTCCCCAACTTCCAAGCTGAAGCTAGGCCTGCACTCCTGGCACATTTGGACTAACGTAGCGCACAGACCATCGGCGACCGACTTGACCCGGACTCTGCCCCTCCAGCAACAATGTTCTCCCGAAGCCTGAAGTTGACAACCCCACCTTTCTCGTCGCTCTCTTCTCGTCCCCTCTCCTCTGCCCTCAATTGCAATCAGTTCTCCTTCCTTTCCCTCCGGTCCTTCCATCAGTCCTCCGCCGACATGTCCAAGGTCTTCTTTGACATCCAGTACGCTCCCGTCGGGACCAGTGCCCGTATGTACTCCCTCAATCCCTAGATCCACTGCGCAAGTGGGCGGTAGATTTACCCCTCCTTCCGCCTGATATAGATAAGCTTGCGCATTTTGCTATCATGCCATGCGTATCGCGCAATTGCTGTCCGGTGTTCTTTCTGACAATTGTCTCGCCGTATTATAGCCAAGACCGGCCGCGTCGTCTTCAACCTTTTTGACGACGTCGTCCCTCGGACTGCCAAAAACTTCCGCGAGCTTGCGAAAAGACCCCAGGGTCAGGGCTACAAGGGATCCGTCTTCCACCGCATCATTCCCAACTTCATGCTCCAGGGCGGTGACTTCACCCGTGGCAACGTAAGTATTTGTTGCGCCTACCACCCCGCGACTTTGCTGTTTTGGAATGTCCGTATACTAACTGTGCAATTCTTTGATTATCTAGGGTACTGGCGGTGAATCCATCTACACAAGCGCTGAACTCGGCAAGCAGTTCGCCGATGAGAACTTCAAGCTCAGGCACGACAAGCCCTTCAAGCTCTCCATGGCCAACGCCGGCCCCAACACGTACGTTATTACCCATCAGGCAGTCACTGTTCATGAATGATCGCTCACGGATATTACAGCAACGGTTCCCAGTTCTTCATCACCACCGTCGTGACCTCATGGCTCGATGGCAAGCACGTTGTCTTCGGCGAGGTCGCCGACAAGGAGTCCGAGCAGGTCGTCAAGGAGATTGAGGCTCTCGGCAGCCAGTCTGGTGCCGTCCGCTCTTCTGCCAAGCCTACCATTGTCGACTGCGGTGAGCTATAAGATATTTAACAAGTTCGCTAAAACAAAAAGTTCTACACCACTAGAACTCTCCGCGCCTGATAGTTCGGAGTTGAGTCAATTGTCGGGGTCGTGTACTTTATGCCTTTCCCGCCTAGTGTAATCTAGAGTCTACCATACAACATATCCCTGTGTGCGCTTACATTTTGGCTGTCTTTACTTGTTGACCATGAAAGTACAACCTACTCAGCATTTTGAAGATTCCATGTCGCTTCGTAAAGTAATTCCGGAACCTTCGTTCTTGTCTCTGGTCAAACAGAGCTACATGTCGTGTACTGCGCGACCATACCGACACCCCAACCGGATGGTTAAATACCTCACAACTATAATATCCTAGTACTACTAAGTACCTCTAAAATGGTTTGGAGAATTGTCTTCTAAAATCCGGCCAAGGCATCCACGTTAGTCCGAGGCCATGCCCCACACCGCGGTACCTGAGGAGGTTCCGCCAGTGAGATGACCCTGCCCCTCTCCACTCCAGACTTTACCCCAGAAATCTTGGTCCAACGAGTATTATGTGAGAATAACCCTCGGCAATCATGTACTAATTTTTTTCCCGCCATGGATTTATTCGTAGTGCCTCTTTGTTCTTCGGCTCCCAATGCTGGAGACTATAGCCGGCACCTTAGCCGTCCTCCAACTAACAGAGAGCATCGCGGACATATCTCCAAGCTACTTCATTCAGGCAAAACATGCCAGAGAGACTATCGCCAGCCTGCAGCAGGGCCTATGTGGTCTATCAATGGTAATAGGCTCGCTCAAGGACCTTCTTGATGAGCCTATCAGCACAACGCTCGCGACTTGGTTTTAACTGCGAGGCGACCTCGAGGCCTGTGCCGCAGCCCTTTCGGGCATGCAGAAGTCGATTGAACCAAATTCCGCACGGAATGCAATACGAAAATGGGGTCTCCGAGCCCTCAGATAGCATTTCCAGGGTTCGGAGATTGAAAAGATCATTGGCGATTTGGGTAGATACAAAACAACCTTTGGTGTTGTCTTGAGCATTGATCAGGCGTATGTAAAGAGACCCCATGGTCCGATGTGAACTGACTTTATATTCCTAGGAAGGTTATGAGAGATACTGGCTGGCCGGAATATTACACTTGATAAGCTGCACACGGCCAAACAGGCCGCTTTCGATGCCTACGAGAACGAGGCCGATGGATGTCTCCCTGGGACAAGACTTGAGTTGCTGCGCGAATTGGGGGACAGGACAACAGCGCCCGACGGATGTGCATCTTTTGCCTCAATGTCATGGTGCGTCACACGCTGTCTACCAGTGGCAGTGTCGATTCTGGGAACTTCTCAGAGACCAGTCCATATTTGCATACGAGCCCAGGGACACTTGTGCATCCGAGAGTGGTACCATAATAACACCGAGAATTCAGGTCATGCTCCTACTAATATAACCTCTGACAGGACATATTCCGCCTGGTTATCAATAGATCTGCTCTGTCGTGACAATAGGAGCTTCAAGTCGATAAAAGGTCCCAGGCTCCTCTGATCCTATCAGACTACCTACTCAACCACAGCATTTCGTAACCGCCGTCGCGTCATTCCTATACACGACGTCAGCCTCATTACCTACTGACGATAGTCGATCGTTAGCGGTTATAGGGACAACATACTCCTTCGCCCCAGCACCCAGAACCTCCCACGAAAAGATAAATGATCCCAAAAACGCCCCGATGAAAATACAGATGATGATATACCCGTTGAAATACATCGCAAGCAACATGACAAAATACGCAACGGCGAACTGGAGCATGTGCAGGAACGCGCGGGTGATCTGTTGAAGTAGGGTAGGGCGGACACTGGTACCTCCGCGTCCGGATCCCTGCGCAGCAGCAGCACCGGCAACGGCAGTGGTCGATGCAGGGGCCTTGCCGTGGTCAGCAGAGGACGATGATCCTGCTGCTGAGGCAGCGAGATTGGGTTCGTGCGACTGGGCCTGCGACTGGTATTGCGACTTCCTTTGCGCGTCGCGCACGAGGAACGAGTCGTATTCGCGGGCGACGCGGCGGAGGAACTCGAGGGCGATGACGAGGAGGATCACTCCGATGCAGGAGCCGGCGAACATGCCGCGTGAGCGGATGTGCCAGTGGCTGGAGAGGAAGCCTGGTGTTGGGGAGGTTTGTTAGGGCTGAGTCTAGCGGAACGGGGTATGTTCCAAGGTTTCGAATTCGCTATGTGCAGATGAGGCGGAGAGGGGCCGTACAGGAGTCGATGGTGTTCCAGTTCCATAACATCTGCGTTGAGGGTTAGATTGTGTCTTTTGCAGGATTGGAATGGGATGGGGTCGATGGCAAGGCAGTAGTAGAATGGGATGGCATACTGAGATCACGCAGGCAGCGCCGCTATTGTCGCTACCCATGTCCATTCCCCCCATGTCGTGGTCGTCGCCGCTCATATCCATGTTGGCTGTGGTTGTGGTTTTATTTTTGAGACTGTAAATGGGAACGTTGTGGGCCGAAGACGATATACTTCGGAAGATGTCAAAAGATACAAGGGCCTACCCTTTGGGGGGAAAGAGGGACTCGAGGAATATTCTCAGGGAAACCGGATAAGAATATATATGGACGACACAGCTAGTTACATATATTATATGCCACTAACAGGAAACCGTAGAAACTAACTCAAAAACGCGCAGTGGGCGTGCGCCTCCTGTTTCGAGGCGTGGGCTGATTTAACTCGGCTTGACTCAGGGCTGTGGGTACCTTCAAGTGTCTCATGCCTGTTACTCTCAAGAAAAGAACATAAGGCTTCGCTTCGGCGTCTTGCTTTGAGTCTTTGAGATAACCTTATGGAGTTGAGAAGGATGGAGGTGACAGAAAGTGGAGGATGCCTACCAATAAGGATGCAGTATGATGCGTTGAATTGAGCACATTTTCTCGAGCTAAGCTGCTAGGCGACAAAGAGGCACTTCTCGGCGAGAGCCAGTGGTACGATAGGCATTGTGCAAGTTGCAGCTGACTTAAAGGTCCGAAGCTGGAATATCCAGGCAAAGTATGAGAGGCAAGTCATCAGCGATCTCCAGCGTGCAGAAAGCAGAGGATGAAGCCGCGGAGGGACACCGGTAGTGAATTTATTTGTGGTTCAAGATATGACAAACCCAACACAAAACTCCCCGGCTGACCATTATTGGTATAAAAGATCTCTTATCCCATGATTGTGCCATTGCGGCTAACAGTTGGTATCGAAGATCTGGATCGAGCAGCGAAAGCCACATCACCGTCGGCTCGACCCTTTGATCACCCCATCGAGGATCTCCCGAATCTGCTTGCACCCATCTACCCCCACAGCCAACATTGTTTCGATATATGTGTGATGGACCTTGGAGTCCATGGTCAACATGGACACCTTCATATCATCATCGTCCTCGTCTACCCCGGTAGGGATTGATGTCGTTGTTGCGACGGTCAGGAAAGGGAGCTCCTGCTCCTCCGGAAGGGAAACATCCAACAAAGGATCCAGGAAGTCGTTCAAAGGGTCTCTTGCCGTAGATGCACTCCCGCTCATGCCCGATGTACAGCCGCATAACAACCCGGGCATCGGAATTCCAGCGTCAACAAGGGCGAGTGTACAAGCATTGACCGCCGCC
Organism: Aspergillus pseudodeflectus; assembly: GCF_044049435.1. Classification (NCBI taxonomy): domain Eukaryota; kingdom Fungi; phylum Ascomycota; class Eurotiomycetes; order Eurotiales; family Aspergillaceae; genus Aspergillus; species Aspergillus pseudodeflectus. The sequence goes on along the minus strand of NW_027263780.1, from coordinate 601,309 downwards.
GCGAGAAGAGAGCCGTCGGTCGACAAGACAGAGACATGAATGCTGATCGTACTGTGCGGGTATAGATAGGTGTGAAGATGCGACTGAAAGGCAGAGCGCAGTGTCGACGCAATGCGCCCAGATTGTCTGTCAAAAGCAGACTCGGTCAGAGTGTCCTCAATGCATTGAGATTGCGCTCCCCATGAGAAGAACCTACCTGTCGCTACCTCCCGCTCGTCTCTTCCGGTCAACGCTCGCGAAACCTGCGATATTGACATCTACCTCCACCACTGCTCCCGAGCCTCCAGCAGAACCACCGGCCGCGTCACCCCGACGACCCTCTGCAGGGCCGTGCACCGAGCATAGTATAGTTGTATTTCCCATTGCCAAATAGGACGACCCTGAGCTAGCGGGGTTTGTAGAGATTTGCGCTTGGATCAATCGCAGCTCGTTCCATCGCCGACCGTCAAGGCGGAGCTTTGTAAGAGGGTATGTGGTAGATGTATCGAGCGGCATATTGTCGGCTCGACCAAGCTTTTTCGTCAATCTTGTTTCAGTAGGCGTAAGCAGCTTCAGTTCAACGCTGTCGACGAAGTTTGTTCCCCGCACTCAGGGTTGTTGGCGAATGTAAGAGTCTGGTGCGATCGGAGATGGGAAGAGCTGCGGAAAATATTCAGTAAAGGAGAAGATCAGTTTACGACTGGATTCTGTCTTAGTTTAAAGGAAAATAATAACAAAGTGGAGGAGCGTGAGGTTTGCAGGGGCAGCAGAGAACTTCGGCAGGGAACTTTTTGCGGACAAAATCAAACCAGCTCTTTTCCTTCTGCGGAAGGCGACTTATCACTTATCGCGTTCTCCGCATCAGAGCCCATCACCTGCACTTTATCTTCCCCATCCCACCATCGACTAACTCACTCTTCGATGAGCAGTCAATGACTCTAAAATGGCCCCGGGCCCAGACTTGGAGCTCTCGGACGCGATCACGGTGGGCTCTTCTGACGACGATGATCTTGACCGGACGCGTCCGATAAGAACCACTGGTGCGCTTTTCAGTTTATTCGTACTCTGAGGCTTTCGAGTCAAGCTAACATTTCGATAATCTTCCAGATTCCTCCGTCAAATCCGAATATCGTAACCCGAAGTCCGAGAGAACTTCGCCAGAGCCCATACGCTCAATCCCTAGATCAACATACGTCAAACAACCCTCTCCACCAAATGAGAAAGTTCCACTCGACGAAGAAACAACAGATGGATCTGTCAGCGATGATGATCTTTTTAATGATGGACAGGCTGTCTACGAGCAATTCAAAAATCGCAAATCTCGGAAGCGAAAACGAAGCTCGATCGGTGCGCGCAAAGTCAAGCCGCCTAAAGTCGCAGCCGCGGATGCTATCGTCGGTCGGGTACCCAAGAAGGAGACCAAAGCGAAGAACTCGAGACCATGGCAAGAATATGGAAATGAGATACCTTCTGAAGATGAACTGATGGAATATACTCTTCCCGAATATCTTCAAAAGCGCCGGCTTCGGTTTAACAGACGAAGGGAGCGTTATAAGGACGCTGGTCTCAAACTGCCTCCAGACTACGACCATATTGACTTTTCCGATGATGAGAATCTGGAATTTCTGCAAGAGAAGCCGAAATTTAGGGACATCACGCCATGCAATGAATACAAGGATATCACGCTTCCCTGCTCTTTGGGACTTATACCCGCCCCCATCGCACAGTGGCTTCGTCCCTATCAGGTCGAGGGCACTGCATTCTTGCATGAGCTTTTTGTGTATCAGAAAGGAGGGATCCTCGGCGACGATATGGGACTGGGGAAGACTGTACAGGTAATAGCATTTCTCACCGCGGCCTACGGGAAGACGGGAGATGAACGTGACGAGAAACGCATGAGAAAAATGCGGCGGCTTGATAACAACGAGTGGTATCCGCGAACACTCATTGTCTGCCCCGGCACCCTCATCAACAACTGGAAGTCGGAGCTTTCCCGCTGGGGCTGGTGGCATGTGGACGCCTACCATGGAGGCAACAAGGATCTTGTCCTCCACGCTGCGAGGTCTGGACGTGTCGAAATTATGATCACCACGTACACCACATATCTAAACAACAAGGGTTCTGTGAACATGGTTGAGTGGGATTGTGTCATTGCCGATGAATGCCATGCCATCAAGGAGAGAAGTTCTGAAACTACCAAAGCCATGAATGAAATCAATGCGCTCTGTCGAATCGGCTTGACTGGTACCGCTATTCAAAACAATTATGAGGAGCTCTGGACGCTGCTGAATTGGACCAACCCTGGACGGTTGGGCCCTGTGACCACGTGGAAAAGAACCATCTCTGACCCGTTGAAGATGGGACAGTCGCATGATGCCACTGTGCAGGAACTGAGAAAAGCGCGTGTGACCGCCAAAAAGCTGGTGCAAAATCTCCTACCACAGTTTTTTCTCCGCCGCATGAAGACGTTGATCGCAGACCAGCTCCCGAAAAAGGTTGACCGCGTGGTGTTCTGCCCCCTCACTGAAACTCAAGCAGAAGCGTATGAGAATCTGTTGGATAGTGACATCATTACCTACATCAAAACGGCCTCTGAACCCTGCGACTGTGCTTCCGGAAAGAAGGCCGGTTGGTGCTGTCGGCAGTATCTGCCTTCGGGCATGCGATGGCAGAACTATGTATTTCCAGCCATTCAGATCCTGCAAAAGCTAAGCAATCACCTTGCTATTCTAATTCCGCAGGGGATTGATAGCCGTGAGAAACAGGAAAAGGACAAGGAAATGCTAGAGATTGCGGTGCCCGACCAGTGGGAGTCTTTATATCGGTCAAGGGATTCGCTTATCAACTATGCAAATCCTGAGTTCTGCGGTAAATGGAAGGTTCTCAAAAGGCTATTGAGGTGGTGGCATGCAAACGGGGACAAAGTCCTTGTCTTTTCCCATAGTGTCCGACTTCTAAAGATGCTGGAAATGCTCTTTAAGAACACGAGCTATAATGTTAGCTACTTGGACGGTTCAATGAACTACGAGGACCGCACCACCGTTGTCGACGAATTCAATTCAGACACTCGGCAGTTTGTCTTTCTGATCTCCACGCGATCCGGTGGAGTTGGACTTAACATCACTTCCGCGAACAAGGTCGTTATCGTCGATCCAAACTGGAACCCTTCATACGACCTCCAAGCTCAGGACCGTGCTTATCGTATCGGACAGACGCGAGACGTGGAGGTTTTCCGACTTATCTCTGCCGGTACCGTTGAAGAGATCGTCTACGCCCGGCAAATTTACAAACAACAGCAGGCCAACATAGGATACAACGCCAGTTCTGAGCGACGGTACTTTAAGGGTGTCCAAGAGAAAAAGGATAAGAAAGGCGAAATCTTTGGCCTGGCCAACATCTTCGAGTACCAAAACAACAGCATCGTCCTCCGCGAGATTGTCAACAAGACCAACGTCGCCGAAAGCAAGGCTGGAGTGCAAGTTATGAACGTCGAATTCGATGAGACCGAACTCGACCCCGAAGACGGCCCTAAAGTCAAAGCGCAGTTCTCGGATGATGAAGTCATGAGCCAGCTTGCCGCTAAAATCCGAGGCGAGGACGAGGAATCCCCATCAACACCAAGCAAGCACGACCCCATCCAAGCCATCCTCGCCGGCGCGGGCGTCGAATACACCCATCTAAACAACGAAGTCATCGGCTCCTCCAAGGTCGAAGAACAGCTCAGCCGGCGCGCGCAACTAGCGGATGATGACATGGCCAACATGCAAGTTTTTGCGGGCTCACAGAATGAACGCGTCAGCGCTTCCTCCCCCGCCTTCTTTCAGAAAGACGGCCGCCCCGTTCAGTTCAAATACCACCCACCTGAAGGCGTGATGAGACGGCAGTTCTGCAGTATGGCAAAGCGCTTCGGCTTCCCAAATGCGACGGAGTTTGCTCTCGTTGTAGAGGGAATGACTCAAGCGCAGAGGCGGGCTTGCTTGGAGCGTTGGTATAGGGAACGACGACAGATTCTGCTAGGGGATTCTGTAAAGACGGAAGTTAAGGACGAGCAGACTATCAAGGGCGAGGAGCCTATCAAAGATGAAGCGACATGATCCATCTTCCGGTTCGGCTCAGTAAGTCGATACGAACATATACAAGCTAGCCGGATACATATTCCAAGGACTCTCTCCAACTACACTAGAAAGTAGTGAGAGCCGAACCTCACCCCACCATTTAAAGGCGCAGCCTCGAGTCGCTACTCGCCTACCAGGCTATTTTTTACTAATGACCTGGTGGTTTTTCTACGTGGAACGCGGCCATGGAGACTCCACCATGCGACTCTGCACAGGTGGGTGCACGCGTCACCTGGTCAATATTATTGCCCTGTCCTCGTCAGCACCAGCACATGCAAATAGAGAGGTCAAGTGCGTACGAGCGGGTCTCGCGACCAGCTTATCATCACGCATGACTCTTCCGCTGTCAAGAATGTTGCCTCGATTGCTAATTCATGACGGATATGTACCATGCGTGAAAGGGCAAGCTAGTGTGGCATGACATGTAGTTTAAGAGGAAACACAGTGGAATCCTTTCCTTCCTTTAGACTAACGATGCTTGAACTAGGAAATTGAATCCGCCACAAATAAGGTCGCTTGGCTGGCGGTTGGCAATCATTGTCTACTTGATCTCTTTCCGGCTTACCGTCTGTAGTGCTAGGGTAGCCCAGAATACACTTGCTTAATAGTAAAACCAGGAGAGATGTATGCCGACTCGAGGTGCATCAAGTAATCGTATCGAGCATATGTCATCATGGCGAACACGGTTGGACCATCGCGCACCGTTGCTGTTAAGAATTCGGCCAGGAGAACACTGTTGCAAGAAAGGGTCCTCATGACCCCTTCGGATCGAATTGAGGTCAATGCACCGCGAATTTCGCTGCTCAAAAGATCCGAATGAGCCGCACTGTACTATGGCTACGGCACCGGATCGAAACAGTGACGTAGACAATTGAAGGGTCGAGGGCAATCGAGTTAGGGAGACAGACGACTGGTTTCTGCCACAGCTCGTTCTGGCTTCGTGACGAACCGCAAATGGCAAGGTGGGATCGCAAGGACGAAGGACACTGTGCGTCCTTCGTGCCCGTGGCATTATTGTAACACATACATTGCACTCGCCCGCGCCATAGAGGCGCAAGGCACAGCACCCGAGGTAACGATAACGGGAATAGCCTCGGAAGACGAGGTGCAGAGTACAGACATGCCTGGGCTGCAGCGATTCCAGACCCTAGGCCGTTCGACACGGCACGGGGACAAACCGCGGGGGTTTCAAAAAGTGCTCCCTAGTCGAGAGTACCGTGCAGTACTCCGTACTATGATTTTACCCCCGAGACAGGGCTGTCGAGTTGCAGAACCAAGACCCGAGTCCCTGGATTTCGATGATGCAAGCGACAGCAATTCTGACATCTGTCATGCCGTGTTGTCTTGGTCGGTGAACCCCGGGATTGGGGTCTAGATGTTGGTCGAAGGCGTGAAGAATGAACTAGGCCCGGCCTTGGCTTGCGTTGCAGAAGTGCAGGGACTGCCCTTATTTCTGGTCATCTTGCAAGTCTTCTTTTTTTTTGGCTGACAGACTTGAATGCTGATTCTTAGCTCGTACCGGTCGGTAACGGCGCCAATCAGCTGTGGCTGACTCCGAGATGTCCACGTCACTGGCAGTCTGTTAGAGTATTAGATAGTCTGTACTTGTCTCTACCATCAAGGTGACGTTAAGACCTCAACCAGCTTCATGTTTCGACCGCTTGATGGCCGATAACAAAGCAACCGAAGGAAAGGTTCAAGTATTGTCCTCTAAAAGGCAAAAGGGAAGTTGTTCCAAGGGTTGACTCTTGAACGGCATGGTAAGAAAGCGCGGGCCCTGCGATGGATCGCGGTCTGGCCAGCAGCAGGGATGAAGCGTGAAAAGGGTCCAAGTCGAGTTCCCGTGACGCGGCGCCGATCAGCCGCAAGGAGACTAGTGCAGTGGGCCCCAGAGACAGCTCTAGCCAGATCTTGTTCAATGCCAAGACGGACGCTTGCGCGTCTCCGCCACATCATTCCTGGCCACCAAATTCCAGACAGAAACACGCAGCGCGCTGAGATCTTCCTCACATCACGTTGAGGTAATGAATAATCATGAAGGGACCAAGAGCCTGTGGCAATTCGATCTCCGTATCGAGTACGAAGCTTTACATCGGCACACGGACTCTTATGCTGCGCATCTCTCAATTGACACTTGCATACCTCGTGAGATAGGAATAAATTTTGGCTGCCAGGGTGGAGATATGCATTGATATGTTTGCAGGTGCCGCGTGTCCTCCTGAGGCCACTCACCAGGGCTTTCACAATTCAAAGTTCCCAGAGAGTCAAACACGCTGGAATTGGCTGTTGACTTGCTTGATAGCTCGGATACATTTCATGGTGAGGCCTACGTTTCGATCCCAAAGAAAGGTTCGATCGCCATGATCATCCTCATCAGCCACCTGACATTCTCGAGCATCCTTCTCGTCTGTGGAGGTTTGCATATGTACGTACCTGCTTCGCTGGCCATATTCGTAGGGATTTCCTGTCCTGAGCGCAGAGCTCCTGTCAAGACTCAACACCATGATTAGTATATCCACTGAGGGCCACCAGTAGTGCTGGAAATATCTCGGGAGAGAATCCGAGAGAGCCTTCCTGGCGGGCATCTCAACTGAGCCGACTGGGATTCGTCATCTTGGGGCCAGGAAAGAAAAAGCAAATCTCCACAGACAGGAAGTTTATTACTGTACTGGGAGATTTCGCGCGCTTCCGCCACATGTCTCCGACTCTCCCGAACCATACCCCCCGTTCCAAGGAATATGGAGGTAAACTGTTGGGGTCCATTAGGTGAATCATGATTCATTTTCATCCTGTTGATCAGAGCCGCGTAAGACAGGCTGATTCCAAGAGCCCAAGATCAGTTACATTACGCGGAGAACAGGCTTCTGGTCAAGCCAACATCATTATTTTCTTCGGCCGAACATGACAGTGCAGGTACGTACATCGTAGGCTAGGACTGGAAAGCTTGCGTCGCGTTGAGAAAATCCGAATGTCAGCACCCTTCAGGCTTCTTGAGTCACGCAAAAATTCTGAGGATGCATCAACACGTACATCAGCATGTGGAGAGGCAGCTGCCCTACATCGACGGTGGTTGAAGAAGCTACCCAGACGGGGCTGATATCGCATAGCATATTTGGGTGGGGACGCGAAGACAGCTAATTCTCCGTAGCCTCGTAAGTGCCTCTTGACAGGACTCAGGAACGCACTGCCAGGAGCCGCAATTGAACAAGGGTTGCACGTTGCAGCGAAATGAAACCTTCGCTGATGACAACAGCACTGATATTGCGAGATCCCGTGGTTCATCGGCGAAGATCTGAGAAACGCGCAGTGTATGAAGAGAGAGGGAGGGATCTTGGCCCAGGAGCGAAACCCATTCGGGGCAGACACACGCGGCTTGCGGTCGCCGCGACTGTGGCGCGGGGCTCTGATTGGGGGAGGAGACCCCAGGCTGACGACGCTTCGCCCTCATTGCTGGCGTGGAAAAAAGCAGAAAAATTACACCTCTTCTCCCTCTCTTCCCAAGCTCTTCTTCTTCTTTCTGCTCCGGCTCTTTCTCTCTCTTCTTTCTTCTGACGGCCGCCATCAAGTTTGCGTCTATAACGGTGTTGCCATCGCCTCTGCCACAAGGATCCCCTTCAGATAGCGTCCTTGCCGACTGTGACATCTGTTTCTGTGATCTTAGTTATTTTTGGCAGGTGCCTCGCTAGCGGTAATTATTCCAGCAGCCCGTTTTACCGTACGGACGCTGATTAATGCCAAGTGTGGTGACCGCCTGGCTGGGCTGTGTGACCGAGTATCCTCAAGTCTCGCTCCACTCGTCCCTGATTCCATTCAACACACCAAATCCTCCCTGCCAACTCTCCCAATCGCTCACTGTCGATTCCACGCTCTCGTTTTCACATATTCTAACAGTGGACGACGGCGACGGAACGAATCCTCGACTCAATCTGGATATTCAGCTTCGGATACCCTGCCACTGGTCTCCTTGACCCCTAGCCTAGCACCATGGCGGATGGACGGCATCACCACCACAGCCGCCGGGCGCCAACCACAGATGCTTTCGATGCGGCCGAGCTCACGCGTTCCTTTGAACATTTGTTGCGCAATAAGAGATTCGATCGCCTTCATGGACTCTCCCGCTCTCGCGCTCGCACACAATCTCCGTCGCCGGCGCCCCTGCGGTCGCAACCGCCCCATCCCTCGCAAGCACCACCATCACCCCCATCATCAACCACACAATCGCGACCGCCTTCGCCATCACCTTCGCTACGAGGTCTCCCCATTGTCCCACACCCCCCACAAGACCCAAACGCCGTCAGATTCCGAAATCTCCTCCACGTCCTCTCCGTAACGCCGACAAAATACGAGAACCCCGGCCTTCTCGATGACGCTCTCTCTGTGATTCCGCTGGACAGGTTATATTCCGAAGCTGATGAGGAGAGTCAAATATTTCAAGCACAGGCGCGGAGCCTGAAGAAGCGGCCAGAATGGGGTTATCAGGACTGCGTCATCCGGGCGCTTTTAAGGTTAGTCGGACACGACTCATTGAGTTTTGAGCACTGGAATTAACTCAATCATGCGCTTCAGGTGGTTTAAACGGTCGTTTTTCCAATGGGTTAACAACCCTCCTTGTTCACGATGCTGCATGCCCACGATCGCTCAGGATAGGACCCCTCCCACGCCAGACGAGGCAGCCCGCGGAGCCACTCGAGTCGAATTGTACAGATGCTCACAGCCGTCATGCGGCGCATACGAACGGTTTCCACGGTACTCAGACGTCTGGCAATTGCTACAAACCCGACGGGGCCGCGTAGGAGAATGGGCCAATTGCTTTAGCATGTTCTGCCGCGCCCTGGGCGGTCGTGTGCGTTGGGTCTGGAACTCTGAAGATTATGTGTGGACTGAGGTTTATTCCGAACACCAGAAGCGGTGGGTTCATGTTGACGCGTGCGAAGAAGCATGGGATCAACCTCGCCTCTATGCTGAAGGTTCGTTACATGCACCATCATCACTGGCTCTCAAAACACTTTGACTAACTTTTCCACAGGATGGGGTCGCAAGATGTCTTACTGCATTGCCTTTTCTATCGAGGGAGCTACAGATGTCACCCGCCGATATGTCCGGAATCCTGCCAAACATGGTGCACCACGGTCGCGCGTTTCGGAGGAGGTTCTCGTATGGGTGATTCAAGAAATCCGAAAAATGCGTCGCGACAACCTCGGCAAGGACGACCACAAACGCCTGTTGAAAGAAGATGACAGGGAAGAACGAGAGATGCGCATGTATACCGTCTGCTCTCTCGCTGCCGAACTGAACAACCTGATGCTCAACCCTCCCTCTACTCGATCAGACGAACAAAAGAGACCGCAAGCTGCGGATTCCCCAGCGGCGTGGGCCAACAACCTGCAGAGATCTGGCCATTCCGGGCCCGATGGATCTCAGGGCCGATAACAACGCCTACCATAACTGATATTTTGCAAACCCTTATTTCACCCAGGATCGGGATCGTGTCATTGCCGAGGTTGGCGACATGATCCCGTTGTCAACCTGATCCGAGCCTTGTTAACCGAAACCTCATTCAACTGATTGAAAAATCTGGCTGAAAACGAGATGGACGATACTCGATGAACACGCTTACGGCTGGCCTACGCTCATCATCGGATGCTCTACATGAACACCGAAGCCTTCTTGCAATTGCCGCTTGAAACAGCAACTCCATACTCTATGGAACGGCCAGCAGCATGATGCACCATCCAAGGCAAGACCCGGAACTTTCTTGTTCGCGCCATAGCCGGCACGATGGAACCGAGGTCTCGCCAACGTTTCTCACTTCTTTTGACGGTCTCTATACTTTTCTCTTATGTGACGATACCATTGGTCTTACCCTTATTCAGTCTCTGACTTTTCTTTTTCTTTTCTTCTCCGAGAGATTTTACACAACACTTTCAAACTCATGCTTACATGGCGTACGAAATACTTGCACTAATGCAATAATCGGTCATATCATGGTTGGGATTCGGCATGGGATTTGGGCGCTCAGCGTTGATTCATCATTCTACATTTCCTTCTCTTCCTTATAATCTGCTTCGGCGGCTCAATGTTTTATATTTGTTCTATACCCAAGGGAACTTTGGGGCACCGTATTCGAAATACCATCTCATCAGGCCTTTGCCTGGGATATTTCTTTCTGCCAAACAAGACCCTTCTGTACGACATAAAATACATAAGGCCACTCACTAGTCGCCTCAAAAGTCTTCATTGTCAGTCGAAACAAAAGCCTGTCAAGTGGAGCCACTAGACCTCGCAAGACCCTGATTCCAACCCTGGTGCCTGAATCACGTTAAATTATGATGCGCGGCCCTCGTGCACAAGTGTCTCACTCTGCGACCCTCCTCCCCTCTTCAAAGTTCAGCGGCCGCTCGGAATCAGGCACCCGTGTTTTTGAATCTTCAGGCGGAACTGTCCTTCGAATAAATAACCAGAAATCAGCCTCCATCAAAATCTCCAGAAATGTAAAAGGGAGATAAGAAACAAGATGCTGATACTTGTCCTATAATAAAGTTCAACCAACACTTCCCCACAAACTCAACTTACCTGGAAGGTTACCCCTACCGGGCCTAACCTAACCTCGTGGCTATAAATAGCGGTTACTACCGTACGCTGTACGGGACTGGTCACACTGCACAGTGCACTGCGCTGGCGGCTGCCGCCGGTCGTGGACTGGTCCAGCCAAGTTGCGACTCGCGATTAATTCCAGCAAAGGTTAGAGCATGTCCAAGTTTTGTGCCTTATGAGACTAGTAGTCGTGCGCTGTGCACGGATGTTCGGTTATTTCGCGTACCGGGATGGGATCGACAGGGCTGGGCTCTGGATAAGGGGGGTTGATCCTCCTTGTTTTTCCCCTCTCAACTCAGAGTAACAATGGCTGGGGAGGATTATTGGAGACAAACAAGTACAATAATTAATTGAGATTGGCGGTACTGGTTCCGCGATCTGCGTCTCGCTTGGAAGATTTTGTTCGCAGTGCTTGTTTCTGCTTCGTAACCCCTGGGCTGGGGGCTTGGGGCTGGAGCCTGGACGGACTGGGGCTCGCGATGGATCATGGATGGGGACCCTAGAGTGGGACTTTAATTCGGTGGCGGGGAGGAGCTTCATCGGGGCCGAGATTTGGCCTGCCACGGGTCTTCGCTGTATAACTATAGCGACGAGGTCGATGATCTGATTTCATGGATGGTCGCTCTACATCCAGATGGTGAGCATGATGCGAAGCGCTCTCAATTCATTGCAAGAATGTATAGCCAACCAATCGCTAATCGGAAAATTGCCGAGATTTCGTAACATGTTCGTAAATGCTTTGCTTAGCACTGGCTCTCCCTGAACCCTATATAGACAAGCTTGATTGCTGTCCTTTCTACTTCCCAGCAGTCTGAACCAAACAATCAATTCCCCTCTTGCGCAAATCCCCGTCAATGTTCCGAATCTCCTTGACATAATAGGGCTGCCGCGGTAAATGCAGCTCCCACCTCTGTCGCAGATGCAACTCCCGCAGCGGCTCTAGAAACACGGGGAGTTTCTCCACGGGCTCACAGAACCAGCTGCTGCTGAGCTGCAGGGTGAAGGACTGCAGACCCTTCATGCACGTTACAGCGCAGCACGTCTCGATCCACTGTTGGCGGCCGGCGGAGAAGTAGACCGACTTCACGGGGTCTTTGCTGGGAAGCCAGTGGCCGGGGAAGGCCCAGCTGAGTTCGACTCGGCGGATGGCGTCCCAGAGGTCTGTGGGAATTGTGGGGCGGAGGTATGTGAGAGACCAGGTGTTACTGAATTCGAATGTGGTGAGCGTGTATAGGAGGTGGATTGATTCGGAGTAGCTGAGCTTGTTAGTCATACCTTGTTAAGACGAAACGGGGGAACTGACATCTGTTTGCACGCCTTCGGCAAAGCGAGGAGATGGCTCATTGCGCGGGAGTCTCCTCCTGCCTTACTGCTGCAGCCAGACGGAGGCAGCCCGCCGCGGCATATATCGCAAGCATCCGTAAGCGAGCAAACCACATGGCCCATCCGTCTATCAGACCTCTGAATGATATGTATGCGCATACCACCCAGGACCTGTTCCCATATCATCACCCGCAACTCCGGCGAGAGCTTCGTGAGAAGCGAGCTCTGGAGCTGAACATCCCAGTTCAGTTTCGAGTCTGGCTGTTTGGGCTGCGACTGGCTTCGACCGGAGAGTGCGCTCTGTCGGCGAGGACGCGGGAGGGCTAACGGCTTGTTGTCTTGTCGGAGTTTGGTTAGTATGCCATCCACCGACTTCCTTGCGGCTGGGATAACGAGGAGGAGGCGAAAGGAGACAGACTTTGGTACCGATGAGCCAAGACATCCTCCCAGGAGAATACACCCTGTTTAATCCGGGCCATGACGGCGATACGATCGGAAGTTGGAGATGTTCGCGATGTGGAGAGGTCAGGAATAGCAGAGGTATGGGATCGGCAGGAACGTCGTTAACATATCATTTTGTTGTCTTCGGGCTGCGATTGAGGGTGGACGAAGGGAGTAATGTGTATCCAGAATCTCAGACCGACTGTTTGGGGACCAAACGTTCGTGATCACGCAAGATGCATGAGCTGGGGAGACGTGGCTGTGGAGGAGGGGGAATCGGGGTATATAGCGTGCGCTGTGACCTTTATCCTGCGAGATTCCGATGGTATATATCCGGAGAGGCTTGCAGCGCAAGATCGGAAGTTACAAGGGGGTTGGGAGAGGAGAACTGTGATAAAGCGCTCATACTGAAGCAAAAGTATCAGCCAGAAGAGTCGGTGAGGGTATATCAAAAGGAGCCGGGCAACTGATTGTCTTTTAAAGCATGGGAAGAGATAAGGATAAGATCTCCCTGAGCCAAAACACCGCCGGTTCAACCCCGACTTCACCAACACTCAGCGCTACTCCTCCCCCCGGCTCAATCCTCCTCGCTCCATCCCGTTCCCCATTCCTCTTCTGGCAGCGGACGATTCCTCCGGGGCACTTAGTTCCACCATCAATCCCCTTTTTATAGGACCGCTATTGCGTCTTCTTCTGCTCCAGCGTTTGCTGACGTACCGGCCGAAGTCGGAGACAGGGGGTCGTCCCGTCCCGTCCCGACACTGATAACAATCCAGGCTAACACAGCCTCACAGGTGAGTGTACGTATCTCTCGCTAAAAGAAGGAAACGGGTTGGGATAGATTCTTCTCACTATGTACACTTGGCGGAGAGTTCTGACTAGAAGGTAGCAATGTGAACAACAAAACAATATTCAAACGAATGTACATGAATGGGGCACCGTCAACAAGCGACAACATCACGACGGCCTTACATCGGCATAATTGGTCACGAAAAACACGGGTTAGCGAACGAATTCATCCGGGATCTGATCTGAACTTTCCGGCAGCTCTCACGAAACAGGAAAATCCCCGCAATGTGCTATCTAGGCAGTAGTAGCACGAGAAGCACTTGCTCCCAAGGTGTTGGTCGGGCAGGGAGCGTTCAATCCTTGCGTCAACATTGCGAGGCCAATCGAATCCAGTTGGTCGATAGTCTCTTCCGCCGGCACAACTCCGACGTACGCATTGAAGTTGTAGAGGCCGCAAATGCATTCTTCCGCAATGTCTTTCAGGCTCGTCTCCGACATGACTGTCCGGCCGTCACGGACAAGCGAAAATTTCTGTTGTCCGACACCCATCTCAACGGCAAATGCGCTAGCTCCTGCGGGTGCCTCGAAACTTTGTTCCACGCTGCCGGAAGTAACCTGGATCGTACCGGGTGAAGTGAGGAGGGAAACTACGAAGACTTCGTCCTGCATAGTTTCCCATCCGTCAGGGCGACCACGGAAGAAGTTTCCAGTCGAGTTATCTGGGCTCCCTCCCATCGTGGTGTCGGTTGAGTCACACTCAACGTCTCTCGGCGTAGGTCGGTACCAGTAAATCAGTTTCTCGTCGCCGATATGCTGGTCGGGTGATGTCTCGCCGGCCTTATAGGCGGCGATGAATGGCCGTGACATCTCGAGCCAACCACCGTGTGGCCTGCTATACATCAGCCTCGCAAGCAGCTGTGTCGTTCCAGAGAGGACTCACATATCCATCACCCACTTGGATGCTCCATCGTCGGTATGTGGTGAAGACAGAGGCCCGATATAGTGCGACTCACCATAGTCATTCCAGGTGACAATTTCTACAAATCGGGGACCAAGCTCCAAGATTTCTCTCCAGCGATTGTACCAGAGCAAGTCACCAGGGAACACCCAGTTCTTGCTGTACGGAACCTCACCGCCGAAATGAGTGAAGAACCAACCCGACGCAGCTATCTTCAATCAGCCACGGTCCGCCGAAATAAAAGTTTGACTTACGAGCAAGGTAGGGTTTGTCACCCAATGCATCAATATAAGCTTGATCGCCACCAGCAACTGTCACGTTCGCCTGCGGCTTGGGCGCCTTGTTGTTGCCATCGTTATCCCAGGCCATCCAGTTCAGCGCGCTATCGACATCGTCAAAGTTACCCTGACCGGGGTGGTAATTGGGCGCCCAAAAGATGTCAGTACCAGCGCTGGACTCAATTTTTGCTACGTCGATCCCATCTCCTGCAAAGGAGGAGACAAAGACTTTGCCATCGACAATAAGTTGCGCGGATTCGCCAGCGTATTGCGCAATCTTCTGGCCCACAGCAGCTGCTTGATCAACATGATACCAGTTGAAATCAAACGAGATGAATACTTTCATATCGTTATCTGCAGCAGACTTATAGGCGTATTGCAGCTGGGTATCGGTGTACGGATCGACGCCAATGTTCAAAGCGAACGCATCAATCCCCAATTCCTTCGCCCGGATCATGTCATCGTCGTAGTCGGCAGAGCTCTGGCGGTTGCTCGATATGCCAATCTACAACATTAGCATCCTGCAGCAAGACTGAACTCTTATCTTCAACGCACCATGAAATGACAAAACACCAGTCTATCCCTGCTCGTTTCGTTGGCTCGAGCCACCTTTTTGTGGTCTTTTGTTGGAAATGCTCCGGTGCCTGCCACAAGGGCCAGAAGGAGTGATTTCAAATGCATGGTCTGGGACTGTCGGTCAACGAAAGTACAAAAAAGTGACATGGGCAAGCAGGCTGGGTACCGATGCAGTGTTAAAGAGACTCAAGAAGGGACGACCAAGTGGGAGAGGTAGGTATAACTCTATGAAGGAATGCTGGCCCCCAAGTCACGAAACGTCAGCAACGAGTCTTCAATTGGCACTTGCAGTAGTGAAGCAGAAGATGGGAAGCTATCTTCTTACCTTTTGGCTCTATTGACTCGACTCAAAAGGCTCTGGTTTTTTCCTCCATTACCCCAACCTCTGCCCCTTATATATCCATCCATCCCCTTCCCCTTAGAGCCACCACCCACCATGACCATCACAACATCAAACAATTATCTCATAGCATTCTCACACCTTCATCACAAGACACGAAAGAACTCCCGCAGAAAAACGCGAGCACCGCCGAAATTCTCGTCCCGGTTGCCCTACAGTCCCCGCAACCGGGAAAAGTGTCGATCCATCCCCCAAAGGGAGGAGAGGCTCTCCGCGTCCGTCCAACGTCGCCAGTCAAGCGACGGAGTCATATGAGATCGACGCTCTCCATCAGCGAGTAAAAAAGCGATTGGATTACACATACTCTATTGTAAGTGATCTGCATTTGTGTTCGGGGATGGTGGAGCTACAACGTAGGATTGTTGCCCTTGCTGTTTGGTGGGCTATGGATGACCTCAGCGTACTCCGTACAGGAATCCGGGGTATGCATGCGGAGGCAGACTTTGGGGAATGAGAATCGAGTCTCATATTGGGTGGTATGATTCGGTTTCGGGTTCATTGGTAGAATGGTGCTTTTTAGGGAGTCGCATCCATGGTCGTCTGGTTTATGGAGTTGTGAGAGTTGAGCGTAGATGTCTCCGCACTTCCCCATACTCCTACCCCATACTCCAGTAGCGTTATCCTCAGTCCTATACCCCGGGGATAGACGCTTCATCGTCGATTATAATACACTCTACATAACGTACACTGGACACCTCCATACGAATCTGAGCCTCTCAATGAAAATTCTTCCATCAATTTCAACGAGGCCCAACCGGCCGATGCAACTCTACCTACGAACACGGCGCACAACATCATATCGTATAAGCGTCCGTCTCCGCCGATTGCAATTGTAAAAACAACTAGCTACCTAGTTACTCACGAGCCTTTCCTTCAACTCTTTCACGATCCATACAGAGACAGACATGCATTAACTCAATCGCACACACCGCAGCCACGCGCCAGATCACCAGACTCCCGGAAAATTGCTCGCCCTCTCAGCGTCTAGAGAGCCAAGACGTGTAGGCTGAAGATCCTTCGATGTTGTGTACGACTTGCACATGTACGTGGTCAATTTCCAGCTTCGCTGAAGGACTCGGATTCGCCTGTTTAATTCTTAATGCCGCTATCCACAAAGTGAAAAGGTGCTGTTAGCTGTACTCGTATGCAGGTTGCATCAAATATGGCGAAGACCGCCTTCACTGGTCTTAGAGTCTAAGCACTGTGTTCCACCAACTCCGCCGCCGCGCCGTTGATTCTTCAGCATAGCATTGTGTAACGACAAGCCGGCATACTAGGCTCCCATAAGTGACCATGTGATGAGACAGGCGAATCCTTGACCCAACTTCTGCTAATCATTGGCTTGCATTTGAGGCGTTTTTTTCCCTTTTCTTTCTAAAGCTATTCGCTTCGAACCCCGTGAGTAAGGGATGGAGCTTAAGTCGATCTCGCTTCAGAGTCATCCTTCGGCAGCCTTCTCTAACCGGAGTGGCGTGTGTAAACGGATGGCAACTGCGGTTGGTTGAGGAGCTTCTTGTAAGTGCTACGGTTTGCGAGGTCTGCAGGAGGATGATTTAGGCAAGCTGTTGTCGAATACTTGTACCCATCAAAGACTCTTATGGCTATTGCTCATTCTTCTCATCGGCTCCGTTGGCCTTTATCCCCGGAGCCGAGTTCCGAGTCTTTAGCCTATCTGCCATTATCAACTCTGGCCGTAAAAGCTTCTGACAATATTATCATTGCATGTTGTGACTATGTCCAAATATAGTAGCGGCTACCTTGCATCCCCCTCTGGCACCATCAACAGCGCTCTCAGCCCCAGACACAAGACTCAAGAGGATGGGATATGCTGAAATATGGAGCCAAGAGCGTAGTCCCTGGTCGGCTTTGGGACTGTTGACTTCGTCTTGACAAGCACACGAGGAAGTTTCTTTGTCGAGACTGGAGTCGGTCCTAGCTATTTATGGGCACGTTAGTGATAACACCATGGGGCAGGAAATGAGACTGCATGCAAAAAGCTAAAACGGTTTCGTCGACCAAGTCCGTTTGGACGGCTTCGTTGGATGTGGCTGAGCTCCCGAGAATTGAGGTGCAGGGGCGACAGCAGGGAAGACAATAGAGTAGACTCGAAGTTAGTGGAATTATCATGAATGGGAGAAATTAATTAGAGACTCTAAGAGGAATTGGATGGAGAAAGGCGATGGTGAAGATCATGGGTTCTGGAAGAACAGAGCAATTTGAAAGATACCCTGAAGTAGATAGTCAATTTGATTCAGTAGATGTATAGATTATTCGATGAACACAGCATCCAACTTGGTTGAACCCGGAAAGTTGTTTCCGTAATATGGGTGACCAGCAGTCATTTATGCGGTACGGAAATGCCAATGACCTTGTACTACAGCACGGCAAATGCAGAGACGTAGCTCACCGAACTATCAGACACGTCCGTGATGTCCGCGCTGCGCTCGTACCGAGCGAAGTGGAATTTGCCTGTCCCTCCTTCTTGCTTACCGGTTTTCTCGATGGCGGCCATGATAACGCCAATAGGATGACGGCCGCACACTGTATTTCCCGTCGTCTCAAGGGACTCGGCAAAGCTCGAAGTCTTTCCAGTAGCTATCGCCGCCATGGTAGCGATGTCAAACGTTGAGATGCTCTCGTGGATTGTTGGCTGCTGGCTATGTATGCGGTCTCGCCGCTGCAGATGATGACCTGCAATGGCGGACTCGATCTTGGCGTCTATATCGCTGTCACCTGGTTGTGGTAGGGCATCCGATGATAACGGCAGCCTTGGCCCGGGTTTAGGCGCTTCGGGAAGGTAATATGTATAGCGGAAGCGCAGACCCCAATGACAAAAGTCGGAGCTAATGACAAATGCATTTGTCGGGTCTTCCAAGTATGGCGCCAGCAAAGCACCGAATGCACTTTCGGTCGTTGTAGACGTGTTTCCCACCAAGATGGGTACTAGCGGGGGGTACTCTGCCGTCGGTTTGTCTGGATGCTGGAGTTGCAGCAGACGGTGGATATACGGGAGGTGAAGCTCAATGCTGTGTTCGTCTTCATCCATAGATCGAGTCATGTCATCGAAGTTGACAGTTGATCCGTTTGGCTTAACAGCGGAGCTAGACCGGAGTTTGGAGATAAGGTCGGTATCGAGCGGGAGGGGATCATCAGACAGCGGCGTATAGTAGCCCTTCAGTCGCGGCAGGGCAAGGCTCGTGAAATAATGGTGGTGCGACGGTCCGAGAACGAATATACGGTTCCTATAGAGAATCATGGGTGAGCTGTTGAAATATTTTCAAGACAAGCAAGACCGGCAGCACTTACGCCTTTGATAGGTCCAGGGCCTTGTAGGCATAGGCGGCACAAGCTCCAGAGTACCTATATCCTGCATGGCTAGAGATCCAAGTCAGTAGCTAAGCGAACAATAAATAGAGCTACGTCCAGTACATACGGAGCAATGATAATTCGTGCGCCAGGGACAGGCAGTGAGCCCACCCCTTCAATGGCATCAGGGACCTGAGCTAGCCATTGATCGAGCTGGTGTGTAAGGGCGCCGCGATCGTCCGAATACCATGAACCAGAGTGGGATGCTGCTCTGTAAGCCATTCTTCCGTTGCTCTCTGACAGCTGCTTGACAATCTTATCGAGGGACAGGCGATGGATGGTGTTGATGGTTGTTGTTCAATGAGGGGTGAGAAGCGGGGAAGATAAGTCGAGGAACGTCATGAGGGGGTATGGGGAAAGAGAAGAAGGATCTAACTAGTTCAAAAAAAAGTTCATAGAACGACCGAGACGGGACTCGAACCCGCAGTTTTCAGAGACTGAGAGGATTTACCTCGCCGAAATCTGACGCCTTACCATTAGGCCACCCGGCCTCAGCTAATATTGAGCACATTGATCTACCCAGCCTTAACCAAAATTGTGTGCATTTACTGTAGACAAATATTTATACTGTACTGACGAAAGCAAACTGCCTCGAGCGTCGCCTACAAAGGGTTTTTGGAAAGGTAAGATACATATCCACATGAGTCTACCAACACTAAATCCCATTTTGAAATAATTTCGTATCTCTTAAGGCGATACAGGCCAAGATTAGTTATCGAGCAATTCATCCAATTTCCAATGTCGAGGCCTCCAGGACTGGCCAATTAAGCCGGATGCGGAATAGCGCACATTTTTTGTGTACTGCAACGCCTGACACGCGTGGGGATTGCTCTTCACGCGTAGACCAAATTCGCCCTCCAACCACACTGAGAGGCTTGCTTATCTACCTCAAAACCCCCTCTTGGATCATTGCTTGTTATATTACATTTACCTCTCTCTGAAAATACTCTACCGCGCAAACACCTAATTCACTTAATTGATCCACCATGTCGCTCAAGCGCAAAGCTTCATTCCCGACCATCGCATCGCCTCAGCCGACCCAGACCGGCATCGACCGACGGTTCATGGATGACAGTCCAAAACATCTTCATTGCCGGACACGGAAGCGTGTAAGAAATGATCGCCCCGACGAACAGACGGTATATGGTAGGATTGCCCTGGCATCGAAGGCGTCCAGTCTTCGTAAATAGCGCAAAATTGCTGACAGGAAACAGAGAATACTCTGCGCTGGCTGTACACAGCGCAGCAGCGGGTGCAGCAGACGCCCACGCCCCCTGCAGATCAAAACGAGGACATAGAACCGGAATTGCCGACTGCCATCGACTCTCGTCAACAATCCCTACTTCAATTCTTTCGCCCTGTGCAACCATCCTATCCTCGCTGCCCTTCCACACCGATAAGTCAATCCGCCAGCGGTCCCTCACGAGATATTCCCAACACACTGCAAGGCCGCGACATGATGGTTGGCTCACCGTCCACAACGAGACTTAGCGGTACGGTGTCACCGGCTTCTCAAACGGCTGACTATAGTGTGAACATGGATATTCTCTCGGGCAATGGCGAATCAGCCGAGCACCCCGGGCAATGGGCTGGAACCCCGGGATGGATGTGATGCATTGGCTTCAAGACAGCCAGGACCAAAGCAATTCGCTTGTTGTTATACTTACTTTTATACCCTGGTCCCATGGTTTTGGACCCCATTCTTTGCTTTTTGCCTTGATTTTCCTCACGAGCGTTTTGATAAGTCCATGATTGCAGGCGATCATGATGTCGCACTGAACCCTGTTCTGCGGCTTGGTTGCTTGTTTCATAGCGTTTCCATTTAGAGTTAATATTCCTGCGGCGCAGGGACTATCATGATCGCGTGCCTACGGTCTCCAGCCGATATTCTTGTGCATGTCGAGCGTCCAAATGGCTTTGGGATTGTCTGAACCCCTTTGAACAAGAAGGTCATCGAGAGTCCCCGTGGTAGGCCCTGTAGCGATCAGAAATGAAATGAACATGATGGTCAGTTGAAGTAGTGTGCCTGATCAACTGTCTCAGCAGGAGGACGATGCTTGAGCAATGAGAGTTTTGATAAACACAGCTTTGAGCAAGAGAGACTCGGGGTTACTCTGAATATTTCAAAGTAAAATGCCGAATACATAGGTGGAAGACCGACCAAGCTGCCGCCCCCAAGTACTGTATCGCTTGCGGGCTCGACGTTGTGCCGTTCAGTTTCTCATTCCGGAGTAGGTTTATGAATAATGGCATCATGCGGGGATTTATGCAGCTTACGGGAGCTTTCTGCCTGATTAACTAGGCGACCAGTCAACATCAAAATCCCGACACAGCTTCCAAAGCAGCAACATCCAATTCGCACGATCAACAAACCTGGCAATCAACCGCGATCCCACCAACGACATTAGAGCAGAACCCTGGCTATCGGGATTCAGCTTTGTCTCTCTGCAGATAACGAACGACACCTGGCAAGCCAGCCAGCGCAGAACAATTCAATCTCCTATTCCTGTCCCTTGCCTGGCATTAGCTCACTAAGCCCGAGGCGCTCGATCGTGATACCCATCAAGCTCACGCATCGATTGGAAGAGAAGGATGGATGACAACCAGGCTGTTCAATATTTGGAATCGTTGATCGGCCAAACACTACGCGTGCACGCAACAGACACTCGCATTTTCGTGGGCGTCTTCAAGTGCACGGATGCGGTAAGTCAAGTCTCGAGTTAAAGTGTCATTGCTCTGCATGGAGGTGCAAAGAAATAGGCTTCAGGGCTGAGAACTATGTTGACTGATTCGTCCATCGTTCCCCAGGCTCGGAATGTCATTCTCGCCAACACATTCGAATATCGTTATCCAACAAAGACGGCCATTCGAGATGCAGCCCTGCACTTGACAACTGAGAGCTTGGAAGAGACGCAGAACCTAAAATTAAATATGACCAGTCGATTTATTGGTCTTGTGGTGGTGCCGGGTCAACACATCACGAGAATCGAGTTGGAGGAGACCCCGCAACAAAGTCGCGTGCGGGAGTCAGTCCAGACATCGTGACGGTGGCGCTATTCAGCTTCCGTTGACGATTTACTTCCGTGGCGAACTCTAATCATCAAGAACTTCTCATACTGCCCCTTTCTTTGCTTTTTCCACCACCTCTTTTTCAGGGTCGCCTTTGCTTACAGATGTGATATGCAACGTTCACGTGGGAGAATTGTGATATTGACTGCTGTTGTTGATTGGGGAGCTGCCTCAAGGCGCAAGCATGCGCAGAGAGTGGGCAAGCGGGCTCTCGCTACCAACTCTTGCAGGTACCCCCCTGCAAAAGGAGGCTCAAGCTTATCCTGACTGGATATTTCGACGTCTCTTGTCTGGTTGTTGGTCCACCTTCGGTGAGGTGCCAAGATCTAGATGCGAGCAGTGAGACTAACTGCAACGTGGTTAGGGAGGAAATATGACGAAACAGATAAATCTGCGTTTTCTTGGCGCAACAATTGCGGCTTGGCAGCATCCACCATGATTCTGACTGTGCCAGGATGGACTGGCGGTGTTCCTGCAGTTTTTGGAGGAGAAGAGCCAGGGAGCAGCCAGATGGGTGTGCGTTTCCATTACCTTGCCAGTATCCCCGTTATCCTCCGCTCTGGACCTCTCAATGAGCAATGGCCAGAGCCCGACGCCTGATAAGGACCAAAATAGCAAATGAGCGGAAAAAAGCAAACTCAACACGGGGAATTATGATCGTTTGTGCAACCTCAGCCACTGTGAGTGGCCATACGAAGTCGGGTATCTTCGGAGCTCATCAGAAGCTGACCACCAGTATATCTTCTGTCAGCGGCGGGTCTTGATTCCCTCGCAGTTGTGGGATCTAGACGTACGGAGTTCTGCGACGGAGGGCCTATGAGGAGGCCCACACAGCCGAAGCCAAGACCAGGTGAGGGGAAAGATGAGAAGACGATGACTGAACGTCTGTGCTTGACGCCCATTGCGGTGAGGTACCGGCTTGGTTGATTTGAACACTTCAATCATAAGCTTAGAAAGGCTCTTTAAGAGGCGTGCCGAATAATATAGATGGGAACAAGCAAATACAAAGTCGAGATGGGGGCCGGTTCCGGAGAACTTATAAAGCCTAGCTAGCTCCTGTAATTCATGCTCTTAGGAATGATGACGGTATTGATCGACAACTCCCCCCAAGTCTAATTGATCTGCTTTCTGGCCTGCAGCTCCATCACATCGACGTTATTATTGCTATTTAACTTACATGTACTCTGAACGACGTACTCCTGGCCCCGAGCGTCCAAACAAGATCTCCAGGCATCCATCATTAGCACAGCTCAGTCGGGCCGACAGTTAATCCGAGGGCAGCCACATCCACATCCGTCCAGTGGCTTTGCAGGAATCGAGACCATCACATTCGCTGTGCAGGTTCCAAGTTCCGGCCTTGGAGGCGAACTGTCTGAAACTAAGGCTCCAACGCCTCGTCTCTTTCAACTCTCTCATCGCTGTACGCCTTCGTGCTTTTGCTTTCCCCTCCAGCTTTTGTTCACATTATCAACGTCTGTCGTTTCCTCCTTCCCTGGCTTATCAGGTACGTCTGCCCCTCCCTTCCCTACTAGCCTTTCCGGCCCTCCACATAATGACGCATCCTTCCACGGCTCCTCTCTCATCGACTTCTCCCCATCACCCGCTCCGCAATCCCCAATTTGAGCTTTCTCAGCTCTCAAATCCCTCACCCACTTTTGTCTCTTTCTCCACTGTCACAGCCTCGTTGCTAACCGCTTCATCTGAAGGAGTGGTTTATCGGCAAATCGGAGCTTTCCCTTCCGGCGATCTAGCTTTCGGTGGCTTGTAAGCTGTGATGCTACCATCGTCCTCGTCCATTTCCATTTCTTCCAACATCAAACCCGCTACCTGACCCGGGTTTCCTCGAGTCCCTTCCTCCTTCGCCCTCCTCGAGTCATCTTTTCCACGAGCGCCGGGTATCCGCGGTTATTCTCGTCGAATTTCATATCCATAACATCTCGAGTAGGCTGCAACAACGTATCTTTGCGGGAAACCTCTGCCCTTTATATACTTCCGCCAATATCTGTGGACAGGTTTGCGGCCAAGACCTCCTGGCATTCCGAAACGCCAACAGGGTTTATAGCCACTGATCCCGAACCTATACGCATCCGCTGAGCGTGAGGGTCGGATCTTGGCACACATATCTCCTTGCAGCATGGGTCAATCTCATTCCAAAGGCAATTCTGGCGCTGGGGATTCGCTGCAGTCGTATCCTTCGTTTTCCAAATCAGATACCAAGGAATCCCTTCGATCTTTCCGAGGGTCTATCCGGTCGAAGATCCGCAATACCGACAGTCCTCGTGCTTCAACATCGGCGCTGGCCCAGGCCGATGACAAGTCCGATGCAGCCTCACTCAAGTCCGTCGGGAGCCGGCGCAGCTCCACCAACTTGAGTCGACCTGCGTCCGCGGATTCTGCGGCACCAACTGATGCTCCCGATCCACCTCCTTCTCCCACCATGTCGAGCAGCCTAAAGCGAGGCCACCAGGATGTAAACGCCATGAAACAGAGTGGCGAGGTCGACCACGTATCCGATGCTCCTCCAGCCGCCGCTCCGCCCGCAGGTACACAGCAAAAAGTCGGCGAATCGATCCTTATCAAGCGAGAAGATCAGTCAAATCCGATCCTAGATTTCATTATGAAGACACCGCTCCACTCCGAGTCGTCCGGTTCTCCGGGGATGGGCATGGGAGCGCTAAAATCTATTGACCTTGACGACATGATCACTCGTCTTCTCGATGCGGGTTACTCAGCCAAAGTCACAAAGACCGTTTGCTTGAAGAATGCGGAGATCGTGGCTATTTGCACTGCTGCACGCGAGCTGTTCTTGAGCCAACCTGCTCTCTTGGAACTGTCAGCCCCTGTTAAAATTGTTGGCGATGTTCACGGTCAATATACAGACCTCATTCGGATGTTCGAGATGTGCGGTTTCCCTCCAACCTCCAACTATCTGTTCTTGGGTGACTATGTGGATCGCGGTAAACAAAGTCTGGAGACAATCCTTCTTCTGCTCTGTTATAAGCTGAAGTTTCCGGAGAACTTCTTCCTCTTGCGTGGTAACCACGAGTGTGCAAATGTGACTCGTGTATACGGATTCTATGACGAATGCAAACGGCGCTGCAACATCAAGATTTGGAAGACGTTCGTTGATACCTTCAACTGCCTTCCAATCGCGGCTACAGTAGCTGGGAAGATCTTTTGTGTTCATGGTGGCCTCTCCCCGAGTCTTTCTCACATGGATGATATTCGCAACATCGCCCGCCCGACCGATGTGCCGGACTATGGCTTGCTGAACGATCTGCTTTGGAGTGATCCTGCCGATATGGAGGAAGATTGGGAGCCCAATGAGCGTGGAGTGAGCTACTGTTTCAACAAAAACGTGATCATGAACTTCCTGCAGCGTCACGACTTTGACTTAGTCTGTCGTGCCCACATGGTTGTTGAAGACGGTTATGAGTTCTATCAGGACCGAATTCTCGTCACCGTGTTCTCTGCTCCTAATGTGAGTTCGGATGCCACTGTTATCACACTTTTGGTTCTATCATGCTAACCATTGTGATTCCTAGTATTGTGGCGAATTTGATAACTGGGGTGCGGTCATGTCAGTCTCTGGCGAGTTGCTTTGCAGCTTCGAGTTACTGAAACCGCTGGATTCTGCCGCCCTCAAGAACCATATTAAGAAGGGTCGGAAAGAGCGGAACAGCATTCTCAATAGTCCTGTAAGTTGCTCCTCACCTACACTTCTTCGCACTGCCAAGAATAAGCACCGCTTCTCGTGTGACGCTGCCGAGAGTCTTGTGCCTTCTTTCCAATGTTCCCTCTCAGACTCACTTTGCTTTTTGCAATTTTGCTAACTTCCTTTAGCCCGCCGTCGTATCGGCCCAAAGTTATTAGACGTCCAAGTGATGGCATGCCAAGAATTCGGCATCCGCCGTATGTCACCATCGAAGCGATCTGGACCCCAGCACGTAGCGGTCAATCAATGTCCCATGCCATCATCGGTGCAGTCAGTCTTCTCAGTTGATTGGACCGACCGGGCTATCCTGACATTGACACTAATACCGCGCCCCAATTTCTTCTCAGTACCATGCGTGCAACGAGCAGCAGCCATTGCGATCCACTATTGTGACGCGACAGAATAGACTGTATAGTCAGAAGCCACCTCGCTTCATATAATCCCAGTCTGCCGAATACGGGACATGGCATGTCCGCGGGGTTCAGCATTACTTTACCCGTTTCATGAGATACCTCGTGTCCCTGTAACAGCCCAATACCACGGTATAAAGGCCGCGGGAACCGAATTCCTTTCTTTATACGGACAAGCTTTTTGAGACAGAGATGCCCAAAAGCGAGCATATTCTATTCATTATAAGAAAGGAAAGACAGGAAGTTTGTGTTCGTGTGGCTGTTTCTCATTTTCTACTTTCTCTCTTCTACTCGCTCCGTGGTCGAGCCTTTATGCTTAATGATATACATTGCGCGTTTTATTCTGGTTGGTTGTTTGCAGCACAGTTGTTCTCGAAATCTCATCTCGACTCGATTCATGAAGAGTACGCGGTTGCTGTTTCTTTTAGATAGGACATAGGATACGATTAACATATCTGACCATCTCCCCTGATCACGCTTTCTTGTATATCCTGATTCTTATTGCAGTACCTTTCACGAAAGTATAATCCGTAAACCATCGACACTCGCCAAGGACAGGTTTTATAGGCAAAAAGTAACACTGCCTCGCTGGCTTCCAGCCCGAGCTTAAATTCCAATGTCTGGGCTTTCCGCGCGTACCACATCCGCTCTTTGATCCGGGCTAGACTGGTCCTGGGGCCTCCTTCAGAGGCCCGCCGTTACTCTACTACTGCTGGCCTTTCCTAAAACAGGAGCGAGGTTGCAAGGAGCCATTTCGTGAGAAAGTTCAACTTCTGAACTCGAATAAATCTTGATACAAATGCAATAAGAATACCTAGAGTAGCATAGCATACAAAAAAATATCCTGTTCGCCAATGAGGTGGAATGGAAAAGAACCAGAAAAAAGAAGACATGTTGAAGTTCGTATATGCAAGACCGCACAAGTCACTTGGGCCAGAAATGGGAAGCGACGGTTCGAAGAAACTTTTGTTCTCACTCGCTCTACTCGTACTCGCGCACGTATCGGTCCGAAAGGTCAACGTCCCACATCGGCCGCTCGACAACGGCAACTTCGACGCCGTTACTGGCTGTGGCGTCCTCGACGGACTCGCCGGCGAGATCGAGATCGAGACCGGTATCAGTGAAACTCGACGCAGAGGAGCTCAGGGGTACGATTCCCAGAATCCCCCGGTACTTGTACGTAAACCACCAGCGACGCGGAGGCGCAGACTGGGCGTCGGAGGATTTCACAATCTGTTTGCTGGGCGTGCCGTTGGGCTTGGCCTTGCCACCGCTGCTGCTGCTGCCAGTGGCATTGGTGCCATCTGCCCTCCTGAGATGCGCAAGGCGGATATCGTTGTTCTCATTGTATTCGTCGTCTTCGCCCTCTTCGTCGACGGGACGCTCCTTCTCGAGCGAGACCCATTCACCGGTGGAAGCGTCTGGTCCAACAAAGTCGCGGGCCTTCTGGTCGAAGAAGACGGTTGATTCGGCGAGTGGGATCCGGTCGCCTGCGCCGGTGTTGGATTTCTTGTTTGGTTTGCTGCCGCGCTTCCCTTCGCCGTCCTCCGTGATTTCGCGTTTGCGCTTGTGCGATTGTTTCTTCTTTGGCGTTCCCGTGGCGTTGGTGGAGTCTTCTTGGGTGGCTACCTCGGCCAGTTCTTCGGTCGACGGGAAATCGTGCTTTAGATCGAACATCCAGAGCCAGGAGGTGCCGTAGAGCCAGAGGCGTTCCCGGGTGGCGTCTGACAGGTCCCAGAAGCAGCCCATGGCGCGGTCCTTGACGCCCTTGAAGTCCGCCGGGAGGAAGGCCTTGGGGTTCCGTCGTGACCATTCAGAGAGTTTGCCCTCTAGGGCATCGAATTCAACGAGCTGATGTTCTGTTGTGAGGGCCACTAGGCGGGACTCGCCTGTGTTCGCCGTAGTGGCATTTGAAGAGCCGTTTGTTAGAAGTGACTGTTGAGTGGCATTGGGGCTGGGGGGACGGAAGGATAGGAGGGCGACGCTGGCCTTGAGGCGAGGGATGGGGGAGTCGCTGGCGACAGCGCGCCAGCGCTCGCCTTCGATTATAGGGTAATCTTCCTCGTCATCGTCATCGGACGACTCGTCGTCTGACTCGGCGGTAGTATTTATCTTTTTAATTGTGGCTTCGGTAGCCTCTTCTAGGGACCATGTGTCAATGCAGCCGGAGAGGTCGCCCGAGGCGAGGATCTTGCTGTTATGTGAAAAGACGACGCAGCGGATAGTTCGTTCATATGTACCGAGCGTTCCGTGCGATATGTTCTCAAAGCGAGTGTGACGAGGGGCTCTGGAAAGGTTGACTAGTTTGGGCAGGATTTCGGTTTTCTCTGTAGCAGACGAAGCGGGTTTGACTCTGGCGAGGCAAATGTCACTGTTTGGCCGCACTATAGAAAGCCATCTGCTGTCTGGCGAGAGTGTGACAAGTCGCGCTCCGTCTTCAGAAAGTGTATCTGGGGCATCCAATTTCTGCACGCGCAGTGTACCCCGTTCATCGCCCTTGCGTCGTCGCACGGAAAACACTTTGACACTGGAGATCGTGGCAACGACAAGGATCTTCCCGTCGCTGGATAGTGTCGCGGAGGTGATGTTTTCTTCGCCCTGAATCATGACTTTCCCAACAAGCCTGTGCCGTTGTCCATCAGGGACTTCATGTAATGAAGTAGGGCCCCGGGACACTCGCCAAATGTTCACCTCCCTATCCCAGTAGCTCATCACAAGGCGGGAGGAAGGTGCGGAAACGACTGGTGGAATCTGAGGAAGGCTTGG
This sequence comes from Aspergillus pseudodeflectus, assembly GCF_044049435.1. Classification (NCBI taxonomy): domain Eukaryota; kingdom Fungi; phylum Ascomycota; class Eurotiomycetes; order Eurotiales; family Aspergillaceae; genus Aspergillus; species Aspergillus pseudodeflectus. The sequence goes on along the minus strand of NW_027263780.1, from coordinate 572,530 downwards.
GAGGTTTCGGTGGTGTTCTTTTCCGAATTCACGTAGGGGCAAGACAACGGGGCTGGCATCAGGTCCTATTTAATGTTAGCCACTGCTGACGATTGGCGAATAGAGTAACACGGGAATGCGTACCTCCAGAGACGACGATGCTCAGGTTCTTCGTCTCATAAACAGCAAAAGTTTTCACATCGTGAGTATGGTACCTTCGGTGTGTCACCTCCGCCCATCTGCTGCTCTTGTCGCCCTTCTCGCCGACTGTCTTCCTGTAGACCACAGTCCTTTGGTCTGCACCGCCACTAAGGACAGTTTCTCCGTCTGCACTGACTGCGACATCCAGTGTATCGGCCAGATGTCCTTGTAGCCGTTGGATTAGAGAGTAGTTCTTCGCGTCCCAGAACCGGACTTCACCAGCAGAGTCTCCAGAAACAACGGTGCCATCCGGCAGACACTTCACTGACCAAACCAGCAGCTCCTTCGAGCCTCCGGTCGGACCCTTTCCAAGACTGATTGTGCGCAAGAGCTGCCCACTTCGGATGTCAAACACCCGGATCGAGCTATCCGCATACCCAGCCACAATAGTATTTCGATCCTGGAAGGTCACACTCAATACTCTCGGCCTCTTCGTCGATGGCCGCAAGATCTTCAAGAACTTCAAATCATCATCTGCGGTTGACAATATCACAATCGACCCATCCGCACACCCAGCAGCAAGATGCTGACCCGTAAACTCCCCCTCCGCAGGCGGAAGTGGCTTCATGTCCCTTCCCTTTGTAGGCTGCCACCTTGGCTGTGCAGCAAGACACCACATTTCCCCATAGCTTCCGCTTGAGTGCCGCTTCGGCCGACCCTGTTCAAGATCCCACTCTGTTACTGTCGTCGAGTACCCAATGCTGAAGAGCCGCAGGCGACCCGCAAGCTTTTGTCCGTCCGGTCCTTCCTCCGGCTGGTCTAGCGTCCATGCTAGACCCTCTATGCTCCTGTCCTTTCCGCCGTGCAAGATGGTTTCTTGGAACCATGCGCCGCGCATGGGATTCCATAATTCGATGTCGCCGTTGGCGCGTCCGACCGCGAGGCGGAGGGTGGACACACCCTTTCCGCTGAGCCCAACTGAGGGCGGGTGCGAGAATGCGAGCGCATTGATCGCCTGCGGATTGTATGGTATGAAGCGGCAGCGGTGGATATCCATTGTCGGTAATTTGTATGCTGGAATTCTCGAAGGGTTGCGGCGACAAGGTTTTGGTTCTGCGGAGTCCAACGCTGGTGATTTGCGGTGTGAGAGGTGTAAAAAGATCGGTTCTCTGGCTCAAGTTAAAGAGCCTACCGCTATACAGACATTCCGGTAATTGTTATAGAGTAGACTGTACGGTTGAATGGGTTATAGAAGCCGATTGTTGGTCTCGGCGGTGTTCCTACTTTTTTTTTTCTTGATACAAATTTTAGCGTCTCGGAGGTTCCACCGGTGGTATCAGTCACGTGATTTCGTAGGAACAGAAGTAACATGCTTGCATTGACATGCTCCTCAACAGCAGGACTATCTGGATCTGGCATTCAAACAGAGAGGTTTAGAGTGCTACCAGGAAGACTGTGTCGCTCAATGACCAGGTAAGAGCTAAGTGAGCAAGCGAACATTCAGCCTAGCTTTCCTCCCAAATCTGTAGAAAGTACCTACATTGTGCTACAAAAGCATTTGCTGACTGAGCCTGTTTCGCATATAGCTAGTTCGCGATCGGCCTTTCCAACGAGCTACCGCACATCAGAAGCGATCCCGAAAGTTAAAGGGCTATCTATGAGCTGGCCTTCGACCCTCCGGAGAGAGGACATGACTCGCATTCAGAGGAGGGTGGGAATTGGCAGACTGTGAGTCTCAAGCCGTTCGAGAGGAATCTGTGGAACAAGATAAGGAGCGGCCGGACAGCGACAGCCAACCAGTTCAGATTGCTGCATTGCTCACGGTTCACGGTCATATATTTAAGCTTCAGACTTGCCAGCAAACAATGAGGTGATAGTACTCTTGTACGTCAAAGGAATGGCTGACAGAACAGAGTGCTAGTTTGACCTTCGAATAGCGTATTGAAGTATCGTTGACCAGCCACCCACCCACCACAAGAGCTGCATCGAGGAGAGAGACAAGGATGGGGCATCTTGAGCCGGTGAAAACAAGGAATGAATCGCTTCGATACTTCAAAAGGAAGGCCGTATCGAGGACAAAGGATGACAGACATCTGCATGTCTTTGGTAGTCTTCATTGCTTGAAAGACTGCCACGTCAGTCAGACCCCGGTCGAGATTCCGCCATCGCGGCATCCCATTAGGACGAATTATGTCGCTCCTCAAGTCGGAGGGCCTGATAGGGCAAGACTGTCGCAATACTACAGGGATGGGGCTCCCCTACGGGGCCCAGTCTCAAGTTCGAGGACCACAGAGGCTGAAAGGGAGACCACTCGGTGGGCTTAGACAGGAGGGATTCATGCATGCGCTTCGCGACTGCTCGTAAACCTCGATGAAAGTGGCAATGAGCTACCTTTCCGGCAGAAACCCCGTGCGGCTTGCAGGTTCCAGCTGAATCGGCCGCGCCTCGTTGCAATTGGAGTTGATCGTCAGCCCAGTGCGGGGTATCTCGACATCAGCCACGATCTTTGCCTGTTCGCAAGCCTGAGCCGTCGTCACCACCCCCTTGGATTGAGATATTCTGGTATCCTTCTTTCAAATGGTATGACATGCATTGCCCTCTAGTGGTTACTGTACCACACGCGCATTATAGTGGTGGCCAACCACTTGAGGTAATGCTGAGAAAGACCAGACCCTCAGCTGCAAGTGATTCAAGATGAGAAAGCCACAGCTCTCCATCAGTTCAGCGACTCTGGTTCATCGTCTCATTGGCTCTGATTGAAGAGAGCTACATATGAGCAATGTGTATGGGCGCAAGGCAGGATTCTGGTTCAATCGATGTTTATATATAGATGATTCGGCGTCTCACAATCAACAAGCCCAATCAATGATAGCGCTTCGCACAGAGCCCTCAGAAATTCGAAAGCCAGCGGCCTTAGTTTCAACCATGTTTGGGCCAAAGTTACTTCAGGGTCAAGTGGAAATGCGTCAGCTAGATACGGTACGTGAGGGAAACAATGGTGCCCCGTTGTTAAGGGTAGTGGATGAGCCGACGAGGAGAAACTCAATCTCTCCGCACCAGATGGCTGGGGTAGTATATCGTGCGACTCGCGTGTTGTCGCACGCGATTTCAGATAGAGTTGGAACTTGGATGCTTTTTCCAAAGTACAGGACATGTGATACCGCCCGCGGGGAACTCAAATGTCGGTAAATCTTGCTCGGCAGCTCGATGAGCCCAAGGCGCCTCGCTTGATAACGAGGTTACTTTGCCATTGTCCCTTGGTTCAGGAGGTGGCTTATGCGGCGACTCAGCTTACCTCGCAACATGTCGGAACTTGGAAGAGTTGGCAGATTCGCAATTGTACCCCCAGTCGTCGTCGCCCATCTTGCAGAGCTCCGCGGTCTAGGAGTTAACTTGACGGGCGACCTTCCCTTAGGAGGATTGATTCTCAATCTCTTGCGCGTTCCAAGCTGGCGAACAGGGATTCCATGAATTTCTTGTGGCCCAGGCCTGGAGAAACGCTAAGAAAACTGGGAACAGACACGCCAGATTAGCAACAAGCGCGATTGACTTTAACGCGATCCTCGAATCAACGCGCGTAAAGGGCTTTTCTGAGTCGCTGCCAAGCGTTGCGGATAAGGCTTTGACCCTCGCCGGTTTATGTCATCGTTGCGTGCCCCTTAAGTGAACGGGCAAGCCAGAACTCAATTGCCGCACTGGAAGTATGAAAGCTCCCGTTGAGGTGGGAGAATGAAGTCCAAGGGAGTCTCCAGAGTATCAGTACTCCTGGGAGACTGGAGTGTTGACTCCCAAGATTGAGCAACCTCAATTTGATGATCTGTGATTCGAAAGCCCAGAATGGGGCACGCCGAACGGCGGAAACGTGGGACGCGAGTCAATCATGACGCCATGGATCTGGTCCGAGGTCTCGGGCGCAGGATCTATCGATTCGATCAACACGCCAAAGTTAATTCTGCCGTTGATACGTTCGCGTTCGTGTTGACGAGTCCGATGCGGAGTCACGTTTGGGATATCCTCGTTTGCAAGTCACAGTCGTGACCCGAACTCCCGGTCTCCGGCCCTCGAAATAGGTATCCAATTACCTATAATGAGAAGTCAAGACCACTATGGGGTTATGTGGAGTCGTTTTCTTTACACTACGGCCTGTCTGCTCTCTTTCCGTGGGTGTCTTTTAAAGGAGGTATTTTACTAGCCTTTCCGACTCCGGCTCTGGGGCTGTATGTATGCCTGTATGGAATTTGTATGCGAAAAGCGCCCACCTTCTGTAAGTATTACAGTCACCACAGCCGCAGAATCTGCTGTCCCATTGAAGACACTGTCAAGCATCGAGACAGAGGTAAAAGCAGCGTCTGCAAAACTTCATCCACGGTTTGCGAACCCCGCAGGCTCGGTGAGGCTAAAAAAACTTCTCTCGGGAGGGTCCTTGTGTCACATTTTCTTCTCAGCGGTCAAGCAGACCCAGCAGATGCAAAGTCCCAAGATGCATTCGAGGGCGTCTCATTCGCTGAACAAACAAAGCCTCAAGATCCTGGCAATGGCATATATACCAGCGGTTCAGCCGCATACGATGTATATTGACTTTGGGGTTGTTGGCGTCTTGATTACTTCTGATATTCGAGATTCCGAGGTCAGTCTAGACTTCAATTCATTACATGGCTACATCAACGACAAGTTGACAGCAGGCCTTCAAATTCATGATTTATATCTGTCCTCGTCCTCCACCGAGAGAATTTTTCGACTTAAAGAATGGTGGATCTAAGATGGAGTCTGCACCGGGCATGAGTTTCTCCTGTATCTATATGGAGTCGCTTGAGTAATCGCAAATGAACACCACAGAAGATCCTGTATACGCCGCCGTACGAGTGCAAAAAGACTCAAAAGCCACTGTACGGTGTACGCTGACTCCTGTGGGAGTCCATGAAGTACCGGGAGTACTACTCCGACTTTCATACAGTGTACTGAGACAAGTCCAGGAGCCTACTACTACTGCTGAGATGAATCGACCCCCCCTTAATAAAGCATCAAAGTGGCAACAACAATCTTCAGACTCGCCATCTCCGAGAATGGAGATCTTCAAATTATCAACGGGGTAAACGCAACATACATATGATATAGCTGGAGCCGAACACTGGAAGGATCCGGAGCAAAAAAAAAGCCATCTGAGATTTTCGACACATCCACGGACCGGTACGGCGGTTCCGTCCCCAAATAGTTCTGCAGTCCTTCTAGAAACCTTCCTTTTCCAGCCCCTCCGTTCTGTTCTTCGAGATTCTAGTGTCCACTGGCCCACTTGCTGGGCCTTTTTTTTCTTCCTTCATGTGCTGTCTATCGTTCACGGTTAGCCAACGGAGCTTGCTGAATGAAGAGTACGTAAAATGGAGATGATTCCAGTTTTACCCGGTCATATATTGTCGTGGTTTATCATCTACATATGTGATTCAAGGCTCCTCGAGGTTGGGAGATCGGAAAAGGCAAGATGGCCTTTTGGCGGCTATTCCAAATTTAATTATAGGAACCACTCATTTCCTAGACTCTTCAAGTCAACTTTAGTCAAGCCATTCTTTCGTCATAAGGAACTCATCCTAATCTCTCTCGAACATGAGGTGAGAAAGACCGCTGCACACTTAGCAATATTTCCAGGCTTTGCAGGCTCCGCAGTGGGTTGTGCCAGGCTGTTAGTAACCTCGTAGTATGTGACCAAATGTGTGGTAATTTCGGACCCGAATGCGGTGGACTTTAATAGCTGTAAGTACTATGTATGATTGAAATTGAGTATGGACATACAGTATCTGAAATAGAGGGAAATAACGATTCTCAATTATCATCGACGTTCGAGTCCGATATCATCCTTGCCGGTATTCAGGTATCTATTTCCCCCTGGCGATTGCACACATCACGATGTTACACGGGCATTCGTATTGTACTTCAATCATCGTCTGCCAAATTTAGATGGGCGATTTTCGACTTGCTTCACTTAAAGGGTATCAATTAAACTATATACGCATGGAGGTATGCATAGCGTACGGAGTGCACAAGCACAGCGTAAGGGCGACTGCAATTGAGAAGTCTGATGAAGTATTCGATGGCTGGCGATGGGCAACGCTGCAGGAACGTCGCAGGGAGACTCAATTCGCGTTTGATATCCCAGCCCCTGCAGGAGCCGAGAGGCTTGGAATCATGGCTGGTACTACTGCGGTTGCGCCTGGACTTCCTTGGAGGCCTCTCCATTCGCAATAGCAGCTGGCGCTGACCTGCGAGACGCATACTAATCAGAAGGCTAATGTGCCCCATCAAGACGAGTCACGAATCTCCTGCCAGTTTCGATTGCCTGATCCCTGTTCATGTCATCATCATTAATCTTACAGTACGAGAGGCGTTTGTTTGCTCCCCCTTTCCCCCTTGGAGATTCTGTCCTCGATGGCTGTAAAGTGATGAGTCAGCCCAGACCCCCTTTTTGCTACAATGACCAACAACCTCCAGAGTCCAGACGACAAGTCGGATATAACGAGTGGAACAGCCGATCTGTTTGAATCCCTATGGGGAGGGAAAATACGGGAGGCAGCATCTCACTATTTACGCTGGCTTCAGGACTAGTAGTTCCGGCGCACCACGGCCGCACGGCGACAAAGAAGGCTGGGACTCATGGGGACATGATCAACTATAAAGCAAGGCAGTGACTCGGACTTTGGACTCAGCGAGGCCAGGGATAGCTATGGTTTCCAAGATGATCTGATAGTTTCGCGAATATCCACGGAGACTGGAGGCATAAGTGACATCGCCGCCAGCCACATCAGCCTCTACCGATCCGAAGGGACCAAAAGTGAAGATCATGTTCAAATTTGCCTGTTGCCAGGTCGTCATGAGTCGGAGGAAAGGGGTATCGGTCGTGTACTTTTGATGTCGGACAAGCGTCAAACGAAGCTTCTCCAAGGACCGGGGACGTGTCGCACGCTTATAGAAAAGAACCCTTAAGCTCCGTCGCATCTCACCTGAGGCTTACATCGAGACAGAAATCTTATCTTGGGTGTTCACCTGAGCGGCTTTTATATCCGAACCGTGGATTGGGTTCTGTTGGCGGGATAGACAGTCAAGTTGAGGACTGCCTGGCCTCAGTCGTCGAAATGGCTTCTCCAAGTTGGAACCAGGAATAAGCACCGAACCAGTAAGCAAGTATTCTCAGAGCATCACAAGCGCAGTCACCCAAGTCAATCGACCTGAGTTCCTGGGTAGAGTAGGCAAGAGAGCTCTGCGGAGACTGCGGCTCGAAAATCGACATCATGAAGCTTGACCAATGAATTGGTGAGATCATACTCCAAACGAACTGGGTGTCTGGATCGTACATCGAGCACGTCAAGGTAGACTAAGTCGCGAGTCGCGACTCCAATGCGAACCAGTCTTGCCAGCCGGTCGTCAGCAGCTGAAAGTAGATTGTTACCGGGAAAACCGACCATCGAATCGCATGTCGACACCCTGATATGCAAGTGATGGGCACAAGTCGCCAAGCTTGCTCGATCAGAGCACCGAGAACATGCCGTTGGCAGCGGTCGCAGACTTCATGGAAAGATGAACATTCCTGCTTCTGGCCGTTCGAAGCATCCATTGTCTCGCAGGCATCGACAGGTCAGTGTTGCCTAAAATTACGGGGAGACGCTGTGACAGCCTCCGGTGCTGACCTTCCGAGTGTGGATAGGTTAGCGAGGGTGTGGCTGATATGGAAGGGCCAAAAGGATCTAGAAATTACCAGTGGACGAGCTCAAAAATACGAGGGAGGGAAATAAAAATCCATGCGCCAAGCAGCCGAGGTGTTCCTGGCTGGAGCCAGGGAGCAGAAAGGCTGGGAACGACTCGCTGGAGAGGCCGGAGATCTCCCACTCAGGCGCCCACCACCAGAACGCGGGTGCTGGACGCCGGCAACTGGCGTGGCAGCTAACGACCAACATAGACCAGTCGTTTCGCTGCACCACCAGAGAGGGGGACTGCAACGTCAGAAAGGTTATCTTGGATTGCAGGTCATTTTCAAGTCGCAGGATTGAGATTCTTCTTCGTAGGTGTATCTTTAGATTGATGAGGCCGAGCCCCTCTCTCTGAAGAGCCTGGATCAGAACCCCAGCAGCCCAGCGAACCTCGTAGTAAGACTGGTTTGTACTTCAAATTACTAAACTAGCTGTCATACTAACTGAGGTACAACCCCGTACCTCTTGAGTGTTGTGATTGACTTTCGCGTTTCCAGTAAGGGTGTCTTGCCTGGGCTCAGGCCGCGTCTAACAAATTGGCTCGCTCTTACAAGCTCCATGCGAGGTTCTGGAAAAGGGAGCAGTGTCAACTTGAACTTTCTTTAGGGTCCAGTAATACAGCTCACCATCTAACCCTTTATTCATGCAATCTGTTAGAGCTGCGTGTGGGCCAGTAGTTAGAACTGCGGGCATGACCTGAAGAACACATAGCTGGTACAAATGCATTGATCTGTTTCAACTGCGAAACGCCGTTCGAGGGGCAATCAGCAGGCGACTGGCAACTCTTCAACGATCGCGATAGACCAGCATCCGCTGAGACGAGCTGAAACAGGACGGGGGACCAGGACAAATTGAGCCGGCTCCAGTACACGATACCATACCCGAGCCCGCCTTACTTGGGTTACCCACTCCCTCAATACAGGAGAGAAGCGTCACGTTTTACCATACACAATACAGCAACTAACCTCAGGCTTCAGCCGACCGTCTCTCGACCTGTATCTCCGGCTTTCGTCCTTTCTTGCTTCTCTTCCCTTCTCTTTTCTCCCCCTACACCCGCCTGGAGAGAGAAGTCAACTCCTCCTCATTCTTCTCTCCTCCTTCTCCTTCTTCTATCTTCGTCTCCCTTCCCTTCCTCTCCTCCTATCTCTCATCCCCCTTTCCCGTCAATTCCTGCGGAGAGAGATACTGAGACTAGGTCTCCAGGTGAAGATACAGTCGACGACATCCTGTCAGTCGGCCTCATCTTGTACCCGTTGCACCAGCTCTCCAGTCGAGCCGTGTCCGTCTTCGACGTTTCCACCCCTCGACGTTTGTTAACTCAAACGGCGAACCTTTCCCCCTTATCTGCCAGTCGAAATCCAGTCCGTGGCATCGTCGGCTTGATTTTGCCCGATTCAGCTTCTGCCGGTTAGAAGAGCAAAAAGAAGGGTCCTCCTGATTTCTTTTCCGATTTTTCCCTTTGGACAACGCTTTTTTTCGTGTACATGATTCTATCGCGGTTGTGATTTGCTGGAAGGTGAGCAATTTCAACTTTCATGCCATACACCCCCAACCCCTATAGATGTCAATTGGAACACGGAAGACCTCGACCTATGGTATTGCCTTTCGACCTGCGTCGGCCTGAACCAACTGAAAGACGAACGAGTCTCTTCATGATCATCGTGTGCCTGGTGTGGCCGCCGACGAACGTATTCAACAACATTCGTATGTGTCGGGAGAACGGGAGCCTTGCAATTCAACATTTGAGGAATCCGTGGCGGTGACCCTGGGATAAGACGTCGAGATGCACTACTAGAGAGGAATGACATGGGCCAAGAGGATATGGTTGGAGCCGTCAGGGGCAAAATACAATGGGGACTTGGAGCGGACGAGAAGTCATGTACGGGTGCATGAAGATTGCATGTGTATTCTCCCTGTACAAATTCGGTTCAGTGGATGACCCAGCGTCATTTAAGAAACACCATGCTCGTTTCTCTGTCCGGTTTGGATTAAGGGGTTGCTCTTGCCGGAATGCGTCCCTGGGTGCATACTTGAAAAGGACGATCGAGGGCCTCACATACCGACAGCAACACTTGATCTCGCTCCTGCTGGGATTGGCAATAATAATTGAAACGGAATCACACAATGGAAGCCGTGGGACTAGCTTGCTGACCATCGTTGTGCCCGTCCTAGGAACAGTTTCCATTCGAATTCCCGTTGCTTGGACTCGACCTTACCGGATCCCTTTGATGTGGATTTCGATATACCGCAGCTTTCTAGCCTACAAATCGCTCTAGTCTTGAACCAGGACACTTTAGCAGAACTACGGGTTGCGAACTGTACGTTGTGCACATTATTGCATTCTGATCCTCCCCCTGACAATATCCCTACCCCTACATAGGGTTTCGTGCCTGTACTCCTGTTCCACATTCCGGAGTACACGAAAGGCTCGCCAGTACATACACTGGTTCCTAGGGCGAAGACGTTCAGTCGTTCTTTGCCTTTTGAACTAGTCCCCTCCAGATTCAAGCTCGACGGATCATTCCTGCGTCTTGCCCCAGCCTAGATGCCAGACACGCCGTCACGGTAAGGGTTGCATTGTGCCCTCTGCCCGAAGGCCTTTTCTCTGGGTTAGTACTCTTTAGTCCCAAGGAGTTGTCCCTTTATATGCTACGCGCATCATCTCTTCATGGCTCACTATCGTTGCATTTATTCGTTCTTTTAATCTTTAATTCATTCGCTAATACAGTCTCTCGTTTAGTTCTGGCCATCCAAAAGGCTCCGAACCCGTTGTCTCGCCACTATCCATCCAGCATCCAGAGATTATTGTCTCCCCGCTGGCCCTTCCCTAATACGTTCCAACTAATTACACTCCTTGATCATTTTACCCTAATTTGACGACTGTCACTCTCTTAATTCCGTCGTTGCCTGATAGACACGGTGCTCTTCAGGTCCACTCCTTTTAATACCCAGTTCGACATCATGGCTTACAACAAACGCCCTACGTCAAGCTACCAACCCTGTGACTCGTTCTTCGTGGAATCATATGACGACTTCCCTGTTCCCAGGATGGATCCCAAGGAGCATGCCAAGCTGATCGCTCGCGAGCGTCAGTATGCCATCGCCGATGAGCTCTCCAGGATTGCTAGTGAGGAATACCGTGAGGACGTTCTATCTCACATGCTGGACATGGATGTTTGTAACCCAAAGGTTCTCGCGCTACCAATAGATCATGGCTAATCAAATCCTCTAACTCAGGCTTCTACTCTTCCTGACGTTGAGTCGATTGATATCCAGACCGAGATCCAGTGGTTCATGCGTCCCTACCTGCTCGATTTCCTTATCGAAGCCCACACTGCTTTCCAGTTGCTGCCGTCGACATTGTTCCTGACTGTCAACCTGCTCGATCGGTATTGCTCAAAGCGTGTGGTCTACAAGAGGCACTACCAGCTGGTTGGATGCGCTGCTCTGCTGATTGCTGCCAAATACGGCGACAAGAAGGACCGTGTACCGACCATCCGGGAACTCAAGTCGATGTGCTGCTCTCTGTACGACGATGACATGTTCATCCAGATGGAATGGCATGTTCTGCAAACGCTTGGATGGACTATTGGACACCCGACTGTGGACAGCTTCTTGCAAATGGCAGTTTTGGATACCCCGTACGATCCCGAGGTGGAGCATCTCGCGCTGTACATCTCGGAGATTTCGCTATTCCACCGTGAGTTCGTCTCGAAGCCGTCATTCGACCTCGCGAGGGCCTCCCTGGCTTTGGCGCGCTGTATCTTGAACAGACCTCAACCTCGTCACACGGAATGGGCTGCCCAGTACGACTCTATGACCCTGGTCGGGCTGTCACAACAGCTTCACCAACCGTCCCAGGTACTTTCGAGGAAGTATTCCTCGTCCCACTATTCCCGGGTGTCCAAGATTCTTGAGCAGTTCCTCGCTCGCCAGGCATCAATTGCCAGCTACACACCACCAAGCCCTCCGTCCGACGTTGTCGTCTCCGAATCCAAGCCTTATGAAGGTGAAATCGGGCTCGCTACTCCTCAGAAGGCCCCTCACCCCTCTAACATGCCTCACGGCTATATCACACCGCCAATTACCCCTGAAAACGAAGCATTCGCCAACGGTAACAATGCAGGCTACGTCAAGACAGTACAAATGCCAACCGCTTGCTCTCCGTCCCCAACTCCTTCGCCAAGTGTACAATATATGGCCCCGAATCCCTACCAACAAGAGGCAACATACCAACAACAATACCTCCAACCTCAGATGAGTTTCACCACTGGATATTAGGCTTGATATCATCATAAAGCGCGTCCGCCGTCGTCGACATCTTGACATAATCTTCGACGTCCCGATATGAGGTTTTCCCCCTCATACATCGTTTGCCATAATTACCCGATCTGGTTACCTCGACCAACGAACCCTTTTGGAGTTCTCCGGCTGTCTCGACATCGACATGCCTGGATTTATTCATTTTTTTTATCTTACCATTTCCTTTTTGTCATTTGCAAATAAAATTGCATACCCCTTTCCTTGTGTTCTAACGTATCATATCATACCTTGGGTGTACCAAGTCGCATCTATCTGCCATTTGATTCTTGACATCTAGCATTGCAAGCGCGAGCATTTCGAGTTCACACTGCATCTAACTGCCTGAAGTTTATCCATTATTCCCTTTCGAAGCCATTTTGGAGTCCCTGGGCTCATGTTCAAGTCCCAACTCCTGATTTCTCATTTTACCTTTCCCATTTTCATCCCCCTCACAACACCTCATATAACCCTCATAATGTGGCTTCACTCTATCACCACCCTCGTGTCTACGTGCGCCCACTGAGGATGCGCACTGTTCTTGGTTTGGTGGGAGGATCCGTCCAAAAAAAAAAGCAGCAAAACACGGATTTCGCAAAATGAGCAAAAAAACTATCATTCTCCCTCAGGATATGGACGTTGCGGAAAAGGAATGGAGGATTCAAAAGCAGCAAAAGAAGGAAGGGGCTCTGAGCTTCTCGGCTCTTGAGATGGAAACTGGAGAGTACGGATGGCAGTTGGCCCCCCCTCCCCATGGAACGGCATAGCATCGATCCATTGAAAAGACGAATCAATTTCTCTTTTTCACTTTTGCTTCCATTGTAAAATGTTGTAGGCTTTGCTTCGTTTTTATCCGAGACGTCAACGACGTGGTATTCGCCTGCAAAATCTGCGTGCAAGAAGTCCGTAACCTGACCTGACATCTGTAAATTGGTCGGAGTATTCCAAACATACATTGCCAACTCACTGCAACCTGTCATCAATGTCAGTGAGTGCCATTGCTCACGCATGCAGTAGTTCTCCCTCTAGCTCTAGCCTAGACCGTGACTGGCAGTCTGACCCAAGAGGCGGTGGAGGCCTGGTTGGAGACCTGAATGACAACCCTTCATTATCTACTACGTATGCGTATTTGAGCATTCCGGTTAAAGTGAGGTGGGTTCGAGTCTAGATCGGTAGGCATTGGATATATCTTCACTCCTGCAATGTCTCGTCGTCTACATATATATGTATCTACTCGACACAATGCATGTAGCAAGTACGCACATAAATAAAGAACCAACTCGGCAAACAACCGGAGATTATTCGGGGCATAAGAGAAACGAGAAAGCGACATGTCCGAAGTCCAAGCCCGTCTTAGTGGCCTACAATTATATGGAATGTCTACGTAGATACGGAATCCATATCACCAGATGAAAGCCTGAATGAAAAAGGAAGGGGCGCTAACGACGTCGAAATTAAGGGAGCTTGAGCTCGGGCCTAGACTCTGGCATCTTACTGGCTGGCTGAAGAAGACCCCCTGGGAGTGACTAAGATAATCTCCTAGCTGGAGCTAAGGAGTCGAGCTCACCGTCTTTCGAGCTGCGAGGGAGAGGTGTAGACAAGCGAAGCGAAGTACGGAGTACTCAAGGGCCGGGCCTCATAAGTGGTGCATGGTGTGCAATGCCGTGCACAAGTCAAACCTGGCTTGGCGAGTGGTTTGTTGAGGTGCTGATAATTGATGAGGAAATCTATCGTTGCAAAGGATGCTGAAGTTCTAAGATAATGTTGTATAATTATTTCATTGGTAACCCGAAATTCTTCTCTAGGGTAGATAGATAGATAGTAGTAGTCTGGAGATGGTACAGAGGACAATAGATATCGTAAAATATCGCGACAGGCCTGATGGACCTCAATCTCGATCTTCCCCTCCTACTCGTGCTGATGCGCTGCGTAGTTTGCACCACGAATGTGCGCTGTCATATGATCCAGGATGGATTCGGTATGGTATGGAGAAGTGCAGTAACGGAGCGAGTCGGTGGCTTGGAAGTTGGCAAGTGAGATGAACAGAGATAAGAGAGGACAGGTGGTGATGTGAGGGACGGACGGACTGACTGATCACAGAGACCAGAGATAGACAGACAGGCAGACACCTCTTGCATAGTGGTAGATCCGACTCACGCGAGAATGAGGTGATCAGGCCGGCGAATGAATGAGTGACATGACATGAGAAACGAGAGCCAGCCCAGCCAGCCAGGAGAAAACGAGATAACCACCCACGCTATGCGGAACGAGAAACGACAGGAAGGAAAAGCGAGAACCAGAAAAAAAGCAAAGGTAAAGTATAATATACAAGGTCGGGGAAAAAGGGTTCGAACTTTGGGGAAGAGCGGCGCTGGCTAACCTGGGGTGGGAAGTAAGCAAGCAAGGGTGTCGGAGACATTGTCGTGGCTTGAACTATTCGTTCGAGATAGGCGACGGATGGAATGTGAGGTAACACGTGTGCTGTGTGGAAAGGACGAAAGGGCAAAAACAAAGGATAGAAAGACGCGATAGTGATAGCATACAATGCAAGGCAATGCGTCCCATGAGAAGAATAATTGTACAGGGGGCCGATTGAGCTGGAAGCCAAGTCCGCGGGCACTGACTGGCACTCAGTGAGCAAAGGAGGAGGGTCTCGGGGGAGGAAGCGGTGACGACGGAAGGCCAGAAACAACATAGTGCAGGTGGCCGGTCGAGAACGCGAGATGGCGAAGGATAAGTCAGGTTAGACCCAAGCAGACTACTGCTTTAGTCCACTTAGCCTGCGTCGATCGCCGCCTCACTTTTTGTATGAAGCCGCGCGGATAGGGCGAGTAATGCAGGAGCTCAAACTGCCAGCAGCGCTAGATGACGAAATGAACGGCGCGAAAGGAAACAGAAGGAACGAAAGAAATAGCCGGGGTCAAAGCACGACTACTTCCATCGCTGTCTGTCCCAGTCCGACGGTCTCGTCTCGTCGTAGATTTGACCGCCATGATTGTGGACAACGACCGGGGGCTGTGATTTTCGTGGACCAGCATTGGACCCTGTACATGCAGAAGCGAACCTGTTAGTGACCTTTGCAAGTGAGATTCGATTCGATCGAGACGTGCATACCTCGTATGTTTGGGACGACGACTACCTGGTCACCGCTGCTGCTGCTGGTGTCGCTGCTGGAAAGCGTGGAATTTGACTCGTTCACTTTGTGCGGCATGTTGAATATGACGGAGTATGAAAGATGATGAAGATGTTGAGTCGAGAGAGCAAGCTGGGGAAGGGCGAGTATATATAGCACTCGGTATATATATAGAAGGTTGACAGGTCGTGGCGGAGCAAGGCTCAAGTGTGTAGTTTGAGCTGATGGGTAGGCGGATTGAGAGGCTCAAGTGATCAGGGAAGAGAGGTAAGATGGACGGAACCTGAATCTCACGGAGATTGTGTTCTTGGGAAGGGAGAAAGCTGATGATAACAGAGTGTGCTGAAGGAGAGACTCGGAGGAGGATGGGACGAGGCCCTTTTGTATGCTCTCGAGGAAGCAAGGAAGGCAGAGGGCGAAGGGTATAGCTCGAAAGCGGAATAGCAGCAGCAACAATAATGAGGATTCAAACCAGAAGAGGGAACGGAGCAGCACAACTAAATTAGCAGCATGCTTGCTTTGGTATAGCTCAGAAGAGAGCAGATCCGGCTGGTTGGATGACCCCGGACTGGACTCTGCATCGCCGGAGTATGAACCAAAACACTGCGCTAAGCCCGATTGTGTGGCCCATTCCTGACCTCCACCACCGCTGCCAGGGGGCTCTCCCAGCCGAAAAAAAGACGAGGCGGCAAACCGGATGCCCCGTTCTTCTCATACTTGCAGCCGAGCTGTCCGCCTTGTCTCGCCCTCAAGGCTCCTGCTCGCCCATCAAGCCTCAGCATGTCACCCTGTTTCGCCACAATGATCGTTGGGGCCAGATGAAGCAGTTGCTCTCTTCTTTTGCTCCTCTTTTCTCTAAAGTTGGTGCATCATATGCGGCTTCGAAGAATGCTCAGCTAAGTCGGACACTTCGTAAGACGCACCAAGCAGAACAGATCCCCTATTGTATCTTACGATCTCGTACAAAATTGTCAGCTTACTATTGGGTCAAAAATGTATATTATTGCGAAATTTACAGCCCGATACCAAGATGGTCACTTGATCAGTCAGGCTCCTCCTATTTATAACGAAGCCCAGAACAGTCTAGCGTTGCTTCATCTCCTGATGACATAAGCCCCCTGAACTCTGCCTAACTATTTTAGGAAATGAATCAATAATCGCCTGGATAACTCGGCTGAAGGCTTTGTGGTGCCATCTCTCGAGAGGATGCTGATGATGAGACACGCCTGGCTGGCGAGTAAGGAGGGAGAGCCAGACGGACGAGGAAAAAGCAAATGTGCCCCTCTGCCGCTCTGTCGCCCGGAATAGTTCGGAAGGGGGCCTTGTTGGTGGATGGATGAGGGAGTGTACAACTCAGAGCACGACTCTGGCAGCAACGGAATTATGCCTCTTGCCAACTACGCTCAATTACGCTTCCAAGGAGAACAGGTCCCGTGACGTAGGTGTGCTCGCTCTACCTGACGGGAGAAGCTACCTTGCTCTGTCTGGACAAGTAATGATATTCATCTCGCCAATTTGCGCGGCATCACCGTATTGAGGCTGTCCACTCGCTTATCTTTACTAAATTTCATCGCTGACGGAGTAGTTCGACTTTCCAACAGCATTGAGGCTATTAGAGAGACTACGGAGTACTGTGCAACAGCGGAGAGCGTCCCTCCGGGGCAACAGAGTTCTGTAGTTGCGCTGTTCATTGAGGCATCCACGGCCGACCAGCCTCCAGGCTTCCAGGAGCCCGTGCCTTTCTGCCGTCTACCCCGGAGGAGTAAGACATTCTGTCGACGAAACAACAATGCGTGCGTGTCTCACCGCTCCATTTTGGCGGGCTCAGGAATGCACGGACGCTAGACGTGGAGTTGGTTCTCCGTACGTGGCTGGCCGGATATGCAGGTTAGCCGGTGACAATCATTGATTCTAGATCTCAGTTCTCCACATCTCCTCCATACTACTATGGTCAATCGTCAGGCGATGCGCGTTGTTTCAGGGACATCTGTTTATCATCCAGGACGTGGTTGTGGGCGCTCGAAACAGAAAGGGCTGCGGCGAGATGGCTGTAAGTCTGACTTGGAAAATTGGCCATTATTCAAGAATACCGAAGCGGTATGTGGTACATAGCTCTATTAGTTTAGCATTATTGCTGGATCACCCTCGCAGCCGCTGTTGACTTGTTTTGTCGCTGTGCTTTGCCACTGCGTCATAGCGCGTACTACCTCGGTCGAAAAGATAGGGCAGCATGCAGGGCGTCTTTGTGCTTCTGGTGCCCAAACGTCCAAGTGCCTCCAGTGTCACCATTTTCGCTTGATACCTCACTTTGCTTTCTTCATCCGTTCTTCCCAACCGTTCATACTGCGTCGAATTCCCAAAGTCCGTCTCACCGTCGTTCCTCCGGACTGTACCATGGACATCGTGGTCATATGAAACGTTGTTGCTGGCCTCATTCCTTCAGCTGTGCCTGCGCAGCCTAAATCGTTACTTGTCACTACCCCCCTATGACTCTCGTCCGCATTCGTCCCTCTGTTCAGCTGGGCACTGTGCAAGGCTGGCTTTTCTGCTGGCTTCGAGGCAGTCAACCAGGTGTAGCGGTTCGGGTCAGACGGTTCAAGAATTGGCCGAGGAGGATGAAAATGTTGAGTCGGGGCTCGGTGTCTGATATACTCTGCTGGAATTTCTTCTTTGGACCGTACATTTGACAATGATATGCTCGGAGCAGAGAAACCTGTGGCAGGCGATCGGCTTTGTGGAAGGACACTCCTATGTCGTGATTGGGTGTCTTGGCGAGACGTCTGAGGTGCGGGCTGGCCGAAAAAGGACGAGATGCTCTTCTGGGCAGCACTGGGCTGACAACCGCTGGAAATTCCGACTGATGGCTTTCGTTTCGCTCCACGGTCTGATTCCATGGACGGCTCCTGTTTCGCAGGCGCAGTTGCTATGTACTCGCGGGCTGTCGAGAACCCAAGGGACATAGTAGTTGGTGTCATGAAACTGGTACCGTTCATGGTATACGCTGAGGACATACTCGTGACAGTCGTGGCTGTCGAAAAATGCTCTTGATCATATCGTCGCCGCTTGGCAAAAGGCTCATCATCCATTGCTCGAGAGCCATCCCATCGGGTAACCGCATCAGGCAACTCCTGTCCATCTTCAGTCCACTGATCATCGAACTGGGAAACGAGTGAGAGCTGTCCCTCGACCATCGCTTCGGCTGACGGGCGTTCTCGCCGCAATATGTCTGCAATTCCATAAATAATCTTCTCAAACAATTTTGGCCCAACCGTACGGAGACGCTTGTTGATCAACTCATGCGGCAGAAACGGCGTGACGGTAGTTTCTTCATTATTCCGGGCCTGCCGGAGTGGACAACTCAGGTATAAAAGGGCTTGTGCTCGAGTCATAGCAACATAAAGCAGGCGTCTCTCTTCATCCAGATCCTCCGCACGAGAGTGCGGAATCGAACCCTCATACACTGCCGGAACGAACACAACAGGCCACTCCAAGCCCTTTGCCGCATGAATGGTCGATATAGTGACTTTCTCTTGCTCCTGTTCTTCGCCTTCGCTTCCTTCTTGTGGGAGGACCTCCGTAGATAAAGCCACGTTCGCTAGGAACTGTGACAGCGCTTCCTCACCAGGGTGGGCCTTCCCCTGAGCAAGGCCTTCAATTTCAGGAAGGCTTTCATCGCGCACATCCTGCTCTTCAGACGCAATCGCATCGTCTGCCAAACCCAGGAGCTCCTCAACATTGGCCCATTTGTTTTCGTCATTAGAGCCGTAAGTCGCAGTGAGGTATCCGCGGAAGGAGAGCCTTTCAATCAAGATGTCTAGTATCCTTCGAGGCGCGGAGCTGTCAGTACATTCCCGGAGCTTCTCTCTGGAGTTTTCAATCAATCTAACCAAGGCACAGAGGCCTTGATAAGCAGGTTTCATTAAAGGTTTGTCGGTCGACTTGCGACCTTGCGCTACATCCTTGATGTAGTCCCAGAATGGTTTGCCGGCCTTCTCGGCGCTGTTCAGGAGTGACTTTTTCGTCTCCTCGCCGATTTTCCTCGACGGCTCATTGATGATGCGTAGAAGTGCTTCCGTGTTTTCAGGATGACTGACGACTCGTAGATAATCAAGAAGCAGCTTGATCTCGACTCTGTCGAAGAATCTTTTGCCTCCAACCATCCGGTACGGGATACCGTGCTTTCCCATGGCCGATTCGATTTGTCGCGACAACGGGGCAGATCTGAGCAATATGGCAAAATCGGAGTACTTTAACAGCTTTCCCGTCATACCCACACATCTTTTGATTTCAAGCGCGATCCATTGAGCTTCCGCGTGAGCCGATGGCAGTTTGCGCAAGACTGGTAACGTGCCAAATGTATGAGTCGGTTGTAGTTTCTTCGATGGTCGAGACGTATCCTGTTCAATGACATCCTGGGCGGAACTGAGGATAGAGCCTGACGAGCGATAGTTATCCTCTAAGAGCACAATTTCTGTATTGCTATACAGTTTTTGCATCCGAGACAGATTCTTAATCTCAGCGGAACGGAACCCATAGATGCTCTGGTCTGGATCGCCGACAACTGTAATACGTCTGTTTCGAGACGCTAGAAGGTTCATCAACTCGTATTGGATTTGATTGGTGTCTTGAAACTCATCGACAAGGACGACTTGAATGTTGGAAACACATTCGGGATGCTTGCGAAGCAGCTCTGCACACCGTAAGAGTAGATCATCGTAGTCGAGGAGGTTGGACGTGGCGAGTTCCTTTTCATATTCCTGGTAAACCTGTACAAACTCACGTTGCTCAAGGACTTTGCCTCCTTTGTTAGTCTTCGCTGCAGCTTCCTCTGGAGAGTTTCCATGTGCTTTCTGATGAGATATTCGAGACCTGGCCACCTTGGGGTCAATCCCGAGCTTGAGCCGTTTTACAATTCTCTGTGAATATCAGTGAGCAAAACTGCCCAAAGAAAAGACAGACATCACTTACTGCTATAATGGCCGAAGAGTCCCCCGAATCTGCAATCCCGAATCCCCTCCGTAACCCGATCAGATGCCCATATACAACCAAGTATCTCCTACAAATGGAATGGAAGGTCCCTAGAATCAACCGTGACTGCACTTGGTCACCAACCAGCTTCGCTAGTCGCTCCCGCATTTCCCGACTAGCTTTGATTGTGAATGTGCAACAGATGACATCTTGTGGCCGATATCCATGATGCGAGAGGAGATACGCGACACGCGACGTTAGCGTTTTGGTCTTTCCGGAGCCTGGGGGAGCGAGGACTTGTAAGACCGAGGCTGGTGAGGTTACAGCGGTCTTCTGGGCGGTGTTTAGGCCATTAAGAATAGGATCGATGGAATCCATGAGAAAGTTTTGGACGCGTGTTGCGCATGCTAGGGTACGTGTTGCTATCCATCTCTCTTCGGAGGGGAAACGCGCTTGATCGCGAAATCACGTGGTACGACTCAAACACTAACGCACCAGCGTTGTGGTAATCTAATAGAAAATTGAGACTGGAGAAGCGGCTTTCGCACTATATAGTGCTATCATCATTATTTCAGCCAATCGCGACGGATATTTACCCCAGCTTTGGTAGTAATTCATGATTGATAAGTGGTTGAGGCTGGATTCGAGTAAGTCACACATGCACGGGCCACCCGCTGCTGCTATTTTAATCATTTGTCTTTCGCTTCAAGGACACGGCATCCCGCACTCATTTTGGAACGAAACCCTTTTTACGGACTTTATCTGCCCATCATGGGCTGGGTAGGGGTCGCCGTCCTCGTTGCGACTACATGCTTCCTACTTTACCGACATCCGCCGGCTTCGTGGTTTCCCGAACCACCTCCTGCCGATCAAGCCCGTCGCGAGCCCCGGCTGGAAGAAAAGGCCTTCCCTCAAGCTTCGAAAGATGAAGAAAGACTCACAAGTCTTACAGAGGAAACGCGAAGACCAGAAGCTGAGAATGAACCTATAGACGACGCACAAACAACCCCTAAAGCATCTGCTGCAACTCCGGCAAACCTAGAAGTCCCCTCCTTCCAACTCAACGACGACAATACCAACGGCAGTGCTACCCAGAAAGCTCAGCAAGATACACCGCGGATAACGGCTGAACCGTCCAAGAAATCATCCGGCACCATCGCTCCCTCAACTCCATCTATACCTACCGTGGCCGAAACCAAGCCGAGCTCAACAATGCAGATCCCCGCCGCAAAAGAAGCCTCCCTCATGCCCCCGCCTCCTCCTCCCTCACGGCTCCGCGCTCCAGTGCCACAAAGACAGCCGCAGTCACAACAAAAGAGCGCCCTCGCTCCACCAGCTGGGCGTTTTCCCCCACAGCTAGGCGGTAGGCCCAGCAGCAACAGCAGCAGCATGCTTAGCCCGCCGCCCTCGGCGGCAGCATCTCTCCGCGTGCCCCCAGGCAGCCGCTCCACGAGCACGAGTAGCTCGCTTGCGCCAACGAAAGTGACACTCAAACCGCCGAAAAAGGGAACCGTACGCCCAGTCCTCGAACCGGGCTTCTCACCCTTGGATTGGGCTGCGCTTACATCAAACCCGAACCATAAGCTCCGCGGCGAGAACCTCCCCTCCACATATATCAAAGTTACACCCTCCATGCTCAAAGCCCAGAATGGACGAAAGGGCACCGACGCCTGGACCTCGTACCAAGGAAAGGTTTACAACATCACACCCTACCTCCCCTACCACCCAGGTGGGAAGGGCGAACTACTCCGTGGCGCCGGAAAGGATTCTGGCAAGTTATTCCTCGAGATCCACCCCTGGGTCAACTGGGATGCTATCCTGGCCGCGTGCTTAGTCGGGATCTTGGTTTCGGAGAATGAAGCTTTGGAGCCGAATAAGCTTGACGAGATGGATTGACTTTGCTCTCCGGATGGTTGCGAGGGAGAAGATTATACATATTAGATATATAGTTAGACGGCCAGATGTACAGGCTGAGGCTATGATACCCGTACCATAGATTTTGGCAACAATGCAACGTGATACCCAGCACTTCTTAGCACAGTAACATAAGCTATGCAGGCTGCTCAATGGGACTTGGAAGGTGGATCCCTAATTTCAATCTTTTTAGTCCTTATGAAGAATCGATTGGGGCACTCTAGGTCGGGCGGAGAGAGACTGATATATGTCTTTCTCCGGGGCCCTCGGCCCTCCATCTTCCCCAGCAAGAAGTACTCGAGTGGCGGATATGTAAAGATATGTACAAGATATATACAAGAAGGTCTGGTCTTGGGACATCGTCGCCAAGCTTTTAACAATAACTTCGAACTACTACTCTGATACTGTTGATATCACAACGAAAAGAGGGTATATCCTATATCCTAAATATTTATTCATACGTAGAATGCTTATTGAGATTCTCGATAGATGTTTAGATGATGACTCCCACCCATAAATAACATCCAATATATACATGCACAGATTCAACTCATAAAGATCAAGCCCATTTGCCGAGCAGTGCCATCAGCAGGGCACCTAGGCATAAAAGACCGAAAGCCGCGAGCACATCCTTGATCGGGGCCTTGCGCATCGACGTGCTGAACATGAACTCATGAGCCATGAGTTCCACAAGCGCAGTGTAGATGAGAATGCCGGCGGAAATGGAATCGAAGACTCCATTGACAATGAGTGTTGTGAAACCCTCCGGCGGGTATGACTTGCGTACGCCCAGGCCAATCGCGATGGCAATGGGTGTTGAGATTCCGAAGCCCAGTCCAAGAAGGTATGGGGTCCAGCGCTTGGAGCGAGGCCAAGGGATGGTGGCTAACCGAGATCCCAGACCCAGACCTTCGAAGGTTTGGTGGAAGACCAGGACAATGTAGAGGGTTGTAAACTCCTCTCCGGACACAGCGAGGGTGAGACCGATGAAGACCGAGTGGAAAATGATTCCAAACTCCAGAATGAATATGGAGGTAAGCTGAGCCATGTACTCCTCAAGCGAGGAGTTCTTGTCAGCTAGCTCAAGATCGCGATGTTCTCGAGAATGGCCAAGGTGGTCTTGTCCGGGAATGTGACCCTTGATTTCCCCAGCTCGTACCGTGTGATCGGTATCGCTATCATGACTATGTGCTGGCGAATCATGGGCATGAGCATGGCTCTGACCGAAACGTGAGAATCGCATGACCATCAACTCGACAAAGAATAGGACTACGACTGTCATAAGAATGATTCCTTCGGCCCAAGAATACTCGGTAATCGGGCCAGTGAGACATTCATTTCGAAGAGCCTCTTCTGCAGGAGCCAATAGATGGATGAATGCGGTGGCGATGATAACACCAGAGCCAAAGTACTTGGCGATGAAGAAAGCCCATCCGGGGACCTTAGAGTTCTGAAGGCTGCGGGCGAAGACGGGGAACAAGGCGCCGAAGGTAGATCCGACGAGGATCACGAAGATGGAGGAGATGCGTAGTCCCATACGGCCATCGTACTCATTGCCCGTCTCGCAAGACGGAAGAGCGCCATCCTCCGCCCGACGGACGAGAGCATGAATGGGATTCATCGTGTCTGATATGCGACGAGAATACTTCTTCTAAGCGAATGTAACACCACTCTTCCTGGGTCGCACGACTGAAATGCAACAGACGCCCGCGAGAAGCCCCAGCGTCGGCTATCGAACAGGCAAACAAGCAAACACAGCCAATTGTGTTGCTCAAGTCGAACTGATCGGCTGAGAGTGTCAAAGGTCGGACAGAGATGCGGCTTGAATCGGAACCACGTGGAAGAGGCCAAGTCTCTTGCGATGGTGATCAGTATGCTTGGTATGCTTGGTGCTCTTGGTCTTCCTTGGTCTTCCTTGGTCTTCCTTGGTCTTTCTTGTCCGGCACTTCTTATACGCTTTATATGATGGCCCCCACGCACAATCACAGCGTCTCAAGCGGAAATTATCGCTGTACGGATAGAGGGGTTCTCTTGACTTGGCTCGGAGGGTGTTGGGCCTATCAAGAGCTGTGCATGCGTCAAGAGTGGTGGACAACAGGATCTAGCGTGAGGACCTTCGTGGCCAGTCGTGGGATGCAAGTTGCACAACGCAATGGCAGCAAGCCACTTGTCACGAGAGGGGACCGGAAGATCGGTTTAAAAGGCACTGTTCGTCTCGAAAGCTAGGATACCTGTGACGACGAGCCCAAGACCGCAAATTGATGCGAATTGACGAGGTTGGTGGTGGGGGAAGAAGCAGATCGTCCATGATTTCGGATTTCGGGAGGGCGATAGGGTTACAGTGGGAGTGAGGACCTTGGAGACAGAAACGGAAGTTGACGCCAACGAGTTTTTGAGGACCTTGGGAGAAAGGTGGGGTGCAAGAGCGCATATAGTCACGTGAAGCACGAGCTGTTCCTTCCTTACATAATACAATCTTAGTGCACGTCATAAGTCTAGCTCCGACTCCACGACTGCTTCGCTGCTGACCGGCGCGAGTGTATTATTGCAGATTAACACTTTGTGATGGCGCCAATTCGTCGATATCTGCGAATCAGCAAATACTCTGTGCTTGAGTGTCGAATCTATCTCGAGGATCCCTCAGACTCACGATGGCTGCTTGACAGTCGTGACCCTATCCTGCCACGCATCTTTGCCTCCATTCGGCCCTTGGTCCTCCCAAAACTGCGAGAGGAGAACGAAAGGCTACTTGCGCGGAAGAAAGGAAAGCCCGTCAAGGATGTTATAGCGGAAGGTGCGGACTCACTGCACCTCAATAGCAAACTGTGTTCGCTTGTTCCTAGCTGATCATACCCAAGATGACTTTGAAGTCGCGTTATTTCTCCGAGAATCGCGCACCCGCCATTCGCTTTTGACACGGCAGAAGGACTTTCAAGAACCTGAGAAGAAGAAGCGCACGCGCATAGGATCGTACTCCGACAACGGCAAACAACCCGCTGGCGGAATCTTAGTTGAAAGCGACAGTGAGTCGGAAATCAACATAACTGCCCTACCACAGGCAGGTCATGAGGTGGAAGACAGCATATCTGATGGTCGGCCCCCTAAACGGAGAAGAGACGAGACCTTGCAAGGGGAGGCCGAGGTTGATGACAAGAAATTACGATTCAGCACGAACTATGAAGGATTCAACATCTATGGCTGGATACTGTGCTTACTTGTTACTCGGAAAGGAGATAAGGGAAGAGCCAAGGCAGCGGCTTCTGAACCAAAACGTCAAGTGTTGATGGAGGAATGGATTTCCACCCAGGCCCATGGCGACCTTGACGAGGACTAGACCGGGAATATGTCCGAAATGTGCTTACGATGCCGCAACCTCGACTTTCAGGAGCATTGAGTATATTAACATTAGGCACAGAACAGTGTGACTTGATGGAAACTAGTCTTCCAGAGGGTCTCTCTGAACGACGAATGCCTTTGTCGTTGATGACGAACCCCGCCAGCTCAGTATTTTCGGCCGATGGCGGAGGATGCTATATATTTCACGTTATCATTGTGTCGAATACAGTACCGGGATCCCGCCGAGCTACCAAAAGAGCAAGTGGACCGCTGCTCGAACGACTCTGGTTCATCGCCAGGGTATCGCGATATCCAGTCGCAGTGGACAAGCTGCACAAGATTTTGACCCTGCCCGAAAATGCCCAAACCTTTATGCGGTAAAGGACACACTTCAGGGTTGAAGGTGGCTGTGACTAGCTATGATCTCTGAAATCACTTGGCTTTCCCTGAAGGCTTTACGTCTGACGCGTCACGCCTCGCGTTTCCAGATAGCTGCGCATGCTTTCGGGCCTACCGAGTCACGCAACGTGTTTCAATCTGATTCCGCAATGTATCACTAAGGACCCTATGAAATGTGCAATGGTCCAATTGAGGACCAAGTGCTACTTGGAAGATAATATAGTTGTGATTGTGCATGGACCAAAGCATGGCTTGAGCTCCTGCAGCTGTGGCTGGAGGCGTACCAATAAAGACTTTGGCAGCATGCACGTCATTTTTGATACTGCAGCCCTTCATGCATGTAACAACAGAGATGACAACCTTGTTGTTAAGGCCTGGGGAGACAGATGGTCTGCAGCGTTTCATCTCTGAAACTTAGCGCAGCACAATGATTGCCGCGCCAGCCATTCCTTATTCCCGGCTTCGATACTCATATGGTATATACCCATGATTCGACATCAAAATCAATAACCAGGCATGATCTCTTTGAAACCGCCGTTGTTACTCTGGGAGAGCGCGGGTAGTCATATGAGGCATATAAAACGTCATTGTTGCTACATCCTTGAAATCGAGCCTTATCGTGCGAAATGGACCTTGAAAGGCCAAGCCACCAATCGAAAGACCCGGTGTCGTTTTTACTACAAGCAACGCAGTGAAGATCTCGTCGATGAACCTTCACCATGAGTCCGTGATCTCCGTGTTCGTGAAACGGTACTCCGCGCGGATCCGAGGCGAGGCTGCCATTATCGATTGGTGCGGCACCGGATCAGAAATATCTTCAATCTCATTTCTCGTCCCGCGCATCGCGCGAGAGGGTGTGGATCACGGGAACGGGAGAAGAAACCCGCTTCGTTCTGGAAAGGAGCGCTAAAGCCAGATTGGCTGACCGTCTGACGCTGGACGGGAAGCGAGAGCGGTTGCGATTGCGCGGAAGCCCTGATGATAATGCATTAATAACCCAGACAAATTGGTGACTGGCGAGCGGACAGAAGCCCGAGGCTTGACGGCTGACCATTTGGTTTTTCAACGGCCTTCTGCCTTCAGGGTCCGCTAGAGCAGCGGTGAGCCATGGACAGGTAGATTCGACGTTTCGGCGGATGAACCACGGTTGATCACCATATTCTACTCGGGAGTTCCTGATAAAGTCGCGATCCGGACTGACCGCCAACTCCGGGCTGTTTTTCGACGAGCTTTGTCCCTGGAAGCCTTGCCAAGTTAGATACCTCAGTTCACCCGATGCCCGGCGTAAGCGCGTCGCTTCCCGAGGCATCCGAATCGTGGATTATCGAGCACCAAACCGACATCCCGACACTCTCAAAATTAACTGCACAAGTTTCCGATTTATTGACGAAGCCATCATCATCCTGGCAGATGATCAATCCATTAGCAATGGCAATGATTAATTATCATGGTGCGAAGAATCCTTGCAGGGAGGGAAAGCCAACCTGGTAGATTGCCAAGCTGCTAAAGGATTTAGGTAGACCCTCCCGAATCAGGGGAATTTTCCTGAGGTCCAGTCAACGTCCCGCCTGGGCTCCATTTCACCAACGGTGCGGAATGAACATCCTCCATGGTGGACCGTTCATTTCATTTTTCCTCTCAAGGCCGCTAGTCACCCCACCTAAAGCCCGCGCCAACATTTGCCATGTGTTTTGTTTGCCACAGCGCTAGGCTAGTTTGGAGATGGGAGGTTATGACTTGTTTGAAGACGAGAGAGGCTCCAATTTCGGGAGATCCATGTGATCAAGTTATGAGCTAGTAATGACGCGGTTGCTCTCAGGATTGAGCACCAAGCGCCGAATCAAGGAAGATGATACGCCGAGAGATTGCTCCCGACGCTCAAGCCTTGCCCTCCAGAGCAGTTCATAACCTCATCATCACCTGCAATGGTGATCATAATCTTTGTGATTGGCGCCGAAAAACTCCGTCCGATCGTGCTGGAGTATGGGCGCCCGTCGCAATTAAAGATCATGCAGGTCCCAGAGGGCCATTTTGGACATCACCTATAGGTGAGATAATGGAAAGAAAAATGCCCGTCAGACACCTGTCTCGGAGTGTCTTTACCCCAGCCGCTTTTACCTGCAGATGATCGACTGGCCCGTGCGATAGCGAGTGGTCATCAGCAGGGATCAATATTATTGAAGCCCGAAGAGCTGCATAAGTCTTTCGCCAGAAGAAAAGCGGATTGAATCGCCGGACTAGGGGATTATTGCATGATGAGTGATGCAGCTAAACTGTCCCTTATCTTTACCCTCGGCATCGAGGGGACAAGGTGCCAAGTCCGCATCGAACGAAGCAAAGGCCTTGTTTCACCGCTGGGACATGCACTTGCCGTGGTGGTGTGTTTGCCTTGTGCTAGCTTTCGATCAAGGTTGAGAGTAGACTCAGTGTAGAATGGCTTGAGAAGATCCCAGAGCTCTCAGACTCCAAAGTTCAGCCTCTCACCGCCACGAATATCCTAATATGAGCAGAAATGAACCTCAGAACGTGGCAAATCGATCCTCCCGCCAGTTTTGTGTCAAGAAATGACAGCTCTGATCCCAGCAAATCTGACCCGTTGCTTGCCCACTGTTCGCGAGACGGGACCACTACTGACCAGCATCGGCAGGCTCCCCGCGAATTTGGTCAGCGACATACCTTTTCGAGGCATCGGCAGCGCTTCACCCTGGTCATTTAGCGAGAACAGGGATCAAGGATGTTGTTGAATACGAAGATAATTATGGATTATATTGCTAACATGATCACCTGCAAGGACAAGCAATCTATCTTTGGCGGGAGCATTGCGCGGGGATGGGCCACTTTTTTTGATCGGACACCCCCCTGAAACAAATCGGCAGTGAACGGCAAAGCAAGAGATAGGTTGCCTCTATCCTGTTGGTTGGGTTCATGATCACGGACATTTTCCTGTACAACCTTGACTGTCAATGAAACGACCTGTCAGAATCTGGCCAAACTCCCCTGAGTGTTGCAATGTTGACACCACCCCTGACCATCGCTGCAAGGGCGGACGTCGCCTCTTTTCCTAGACTCCAGAAGCCTAAGATTTGGGTGATCAGCGAGGAACCTTGCCTAGAAGAGGCGCGTTGAGGCTTTCGGAGGGTATGGTGGCTTGGACAATAACTTGTCCCAGCATTCTGGCAGACTGGCTGAGGCTAAGATCTCCGCTCCGGCGCTCTTCGCAAAGAATCCTTCAAATCCTGATGAATGATGATTCATCGTCTTAGTCGGCTCCGACGCTCAGACAGTCAGCAAGCAAAGGTCGAGCAGATTGGCTGGCGTCTATGAGGGAAACCCGCTTCCTTTGTCTCCTGGCCTCAGCAGTGCCTCATCCCTGCCCATCCCAGGATCTACGAACCAGCACGTGTCGGTAGAAATGCACAATAAATCCTCGTCAAGGGCCAGCTTGTCCAGCTGATACCTATCCATTCAACCGGGTTCCTATAATTATCGTTGAAATTGTTGCGTCAAGGCTCCCAGGAAATGAGTCTCCAGAAATAGCGTAACCATTACGACGGTCTCTTTTCTTGCCTGGTCCACCAGGCAGAAGCTGAAAGAAGCATCCATAGCAAAAAGGAAAATGTTCCCAATCACCAACGCAAAAAGTGGGGCGCCAGAACTCTGCCTCTTGTTTCTGCCCTGTGTTTTGGATTGAAATGACAGTTTTGGGGATCTGGGAAATGATCAGTGGGACGCTGGAAAAAAGGGGGAGGCAAAAAATCCCAAACACCCCTTTGGCGGTGAGGGAGCGCTTCCAGAAAAATTCCCTGGGATTTCCGGTTGCGGACAGGCTCTGGTCCGCCATATGGCAGCCCACCGTCCAAGGGGGACTAGTGTCACAGCCTGCGAGTGTTGACGTCGTTGGTTTTCCCTCTGTCCGGCAGGAGTGGAGACTCATCTCTGGCTGCTAACACAGGGATGCCCTTAATATGTCTTAGTCTTGTTATTTTCTGCTTTTTCGGCGTCAACTATTTTATTTTATTATTTTTTATTTGATTTTCTGGGTGCTTCCGCTCGGAGATATAATATTTCAATTTCTCGATTTTTTTCTTCTCGAAAAAGATTAAATCAAGTTGGCTTCAGATCAGAGCACGATATAATAACCGCTGACGGCCGTGTCTCTGCGATTTCTTTCTTCTCTTCACAAAGACATCCGAGACTATACAACACACTCAATCCTCGACCAATACCTCGAGCCTCATCGCGTCTATCCCGTCTCTCTCAACAACCAACAACCAACAACAAGAACACATCATGCCTTCCGTCGGTGGTACTTCTCAATTTCCTCCCTGCCCGGGACCTCCTCCAAAGGGACCTCTGCCTCCTCTTCCAAAGTAAGCCATGCCTGCGGCTTTCTGACGAACTTGACGACCAACCGACTCGAAATCCATCATGGGACGCCTCCCTCGTGGAACGCTTTCAGGTGAACTTGCGCGGCCTGTGTCGCACAGGGGACACTTTTTCGCATGGATATCACGAATACCACTCCCGGAACTGTACCACGGCCTTCTAATCACTTCGCTACTACTACCTTACCACCGGTTCTATTTTCCTACGCCTTCCTACCGGTCTTTCACTTTTTGTAATCTCTTCGGACCCGCCTAGACCAGCTCGATCGCAAGCAACGATATTTGTGATTGCTGGCGCATAATCTTCCTCTTTCGGCTCGATTTACTCGATTTCATCCACCATCTCCAACTCTTCTATCCTGGGCGGAACAGGCGCAGGCGTACTGTCCCGATTCTGCAATGTTGTTCTCAGATAACGCCATGGATTCCCGACTTTCGGTACACGCGGGTATTCGATCTTCATCGAGGGTGCAGGGGGCCTTGTTTGACGATGGCCATACTATCACTATCGAGGCCAATCACCCCACCCGGACGGTGGCTGATTCCATACATTGGCCTGTGTGCAGCAGCCAACAGCCCTGTCAGCAAATCAACCCCGCAAGCGGTATGACAGCATGATGACAACGGCGCCAGGCCGTTTCAGTTGCATGTGGTTGTCAGGATCCGATCGTGCGCACTGATTCGACCGACCCGATTTACTGGCAAAGGATCCATCGCTCGATCGTCTCCAAGTCCACGCAAGATGTCAAAGCGCGCTCTTGCTTTGACTCATACCGAGCCCCCATTTACTGGATGAATCTTGTGAAGCTTACCTGAGAACGCCTTGCTGCTTTTGTTCTTTTCTCTTCTCTATTCTCTTATCTTTCTTATTTTCTTATTTTTGTTTCATCATTGACTGCCATCTACATGATTGAAGCAACGGCATGTATAATAGAGTTAATATACCCAACAGCATATCGCAAGCATCTTGACATTTAATACTGAGAACCATTTTTTTTTGTCTTAAATCGTTTACTTCCTGCCAAGTCCTCTTGTAGAACCCTACCTGCCTACAACCCTACCTAGCCCCGTGATCCATCCGCGCACAAAAAATGTGCAACAATGACCCCATCCCAGCCAGCCAAGCGCAATTTTCCCTCAATAGCTCTCAAGTCTCAAACTGCTGAAAGAGGGATTATGGGTTGATACTCCAGAGCTAGTGCTCATCCTTGTCCTCAGCCCCATGGTGATGGTGGGCGGTGCCTCGTGCTAACTGGCAACGATGACAGGGGAGCGAGTCACCGAGTGGGCTCGGACAACAAGTCAGTAAGCTCAGGCTCAGGCTGAGCTGACTTTTGACATGTTATCGGCTCAACGGCCTTATCCGCGCTCTAAATTTCTGTTCCAGCCAGTAGCCTTGGAATGAAAAGAATGAGGGGTAACGGGATTAGAATTCCCATTTCCATGTTTATGACAATTCCACTTCCAAGTTTCAAAATCCAATGTCCATGGATTTCTTAAAAGTAATTTCCTTTTGCATGCAATCGCGATGCAAGAATCAAATAGTTCCTGGCTCTAGTACACGGCTAACTAGTCATAACCCTGGTCGCCAACTGAGTCGCCGACGCCAACCCCTCACCATCGGCATTCACTTCCTCATGACAAAAAGCAATTATTATCCCCACGCTCGTGCTGCCTGCGGTGCGGTGCTCCGGTTGCTGCGAGTGCAGCGGGCAGTGCGGTGGAGACATTATTCAAAAACAAGAACAAGAAACCTGGATCAAATGAAATAAAACAGGGATATTATTTCGAATTATACTGTACCCAAGACGTTGTTTCTGGTTTGGCTTGGGCTTGCAGCCTGCTGCTGCTACCTGGCTGGTGGAGCTTCAGGTGCCTGTACGTAATTTGACGATAACCGCGTGCATATGTACGACATCTATGATGCTGTTTTAGTGCTAAGCGGGCTTCAGATGGGTCATGGCAGGCACCGCTCGCTCTGCTCTGCTCTGATTTGCACTTCCATGGAATATGACAAGGCTTGGGGTCCAATCTTCGGCTACGGCTACAGCTTCGGGCGGCTAACGGGTTAATGACTTATCTTCAGATGCGCAGCTCTGAGCTAAGCTTGCGCATTGGATTGGGCGGAGGACACATCATGATCAACGGCGCTGTTAGAGCACCCCTCTTTTGGGGGTTGGCGATGACGACAGGAGTATTGCGCATCACTCTCCTCTCTTCTACCCGAGAAGTCCGAGATGTCAGTATGACGACCGAGAGTATGCCATAATGGAGCAATCAATAGTATGCTCGTGTCAGACGAGCGTGAGCACTGTGTTGTCTGTGTGGCAGTGACGCGCAGTCTCGCCGTAATCCATTTACACCATCGAGTCAGGTCTCAGGAACAATACGAAGGCACCGCGCCGCCGGCGCTGCCGGACTTCCTCCAGCGCATGCAAATAAGGTTCTGTACGGGGCCCCGATCGCAGGTCAGCTGGCTCGCGCATGGACATGGACAAACAGGCACAGCACAACAGGTGCCCGCAGCAGCCAGGATGGGGCTGCGGGAAATAACTCTCTCTTCCACCACAGGTTTCACCACGCTTGTACGTTGTAAATCTTGTCATGCCATGTGCTTGCTTGGGTGGTCCGAGTTTGGCGGTCATTCGAATACTTGGTTCTTGCAGCCGAGCTCTAACCCTGCGGTTACTGGTCCAGGGTGGCCTCGGCTGATCCCCGGAGACCACCGTCAGCGACCTTCTTTGACCTTTGTCCAGAGATGGTTTAGCACCTCCATCCCCGGAGCAAGCGGCGAGCTTTGCGGTTGCGATTGCGAATGATGCCAGCTGAATTGTGCATACGCCGCCGCGGTAGTTATCGGTCGGTGCTAAGTGGTTGAAGATTAGCCGTCCGCCGGAGCGTTTTTTGACTTTGGCTCCGATACGTTAGATAGAGATAGGCCAAAGGATGCGGCTCTATTTTTGACTCGTCCTGCATATGGTCTGTACGAGGGACCATTTCTGGCGGTGAATTTGACTTTCACTAACCCAGAACTGATGGAGGGGCGGATGTAGGTACGAGGGGCAGACGGTTGAGTCCGCCGCGATAATTTGCAGGGATCGTTGCGCTGGCAGGGATTTGATAACGCCATTTGCGGCTTGCCAGCTGGATCGAATCAATCTACCTGAGGGTTGACCTGCGGGATATCGGGACTAAATCTTGCTGTCTGAGACATCGCCAGCCGTCGAAGGAGTTGTCGGCTCTTTCTCTGTCTTTTCGAGAATAATCAGCGCGTTTGCCCTGTGAGATTCCGGATTGATCACGGAGGGATGGAGTCCACAGATTCTTGATGCCGTGAGATGCATCGCTCTCCCGTGTTGATGCCTTTGTGCCTGAGTCATGAAAGGCCGGAAGCCTGAGGATTATTTCCACGTGATGCGTCTCGGCATCCTCCAGCCGCGAGCTTCTTTGACCCTTCCCCTCAAAACAGAGTGAGGGGAAAGCGTGGGACAACAAAAAACAAGACTTCAATCGCGCAGAATGGTGTTGGAACTTCATGTTTGGGGCCCCGGCTTCTCGCTGCCTTCTATCGACCCCCAATGCCTCGCGACCATTGCCTATTTTTCTCTCCTTGTCCCCAGGGACTCTTGGACGCTCGTCGCAAGTAGCGATCCAACCATCTCTCCAACCCGTACGTTGAGCTCCGCCCTACCTACATCACTCGATTAATCTGCAATCTGGCTGAAACGATCCTTGCTCGACCCCGCAGAGGAGCTTCCCGCCCTGAAGAATGGCTCGACATGGGTCAGCCGGTTCCGGAATATCGTGGATTATCTGCGCCAATACTCGAATGGCGCGTGGGATTTGGATCGCGATCTGAGCGCGCTGGAGAAGGCAGATAATGTTGCGTATGCGCGATTTGCTCCCCAGTTCGATAAATGTCACACGACTAACGATCAGACAACAGTTTCTCCTCCTTTGTCGAATCCCGCGCCCAAGCCCTCATCGATCTATCCCTATACGTGACCAGCCAGAATTACTATAGTGCCACATCCCCGGCATATGGTGCGATCCTTCAATGGCCCAACCAATGGATCCTTCCCCCGCAGCTGCACTCCGCAGCCAAATCGCGGACGGAATCGCTGGGCCTGTCGTCGTTGGACCTGGAAGCCGTGCGGGAACAACAGAAACGCGATCATTCAGCCGACATTGCGGCTGGGCGCATCCCTCAGAATCTCATCCGGCATCCCCGGGAGACGGTGTCTAGCCTCCTAGGCAAGACGTCACAACAGCATCAGTTCCGGCTAGAGGCGCTGACAGGGGAGCTGTTTGAGCCGTTGGAGGAGCTACTCGGTGATAAGACACATATGCTTTTGGCAAAGGCGCCGTCAAGCCTCGACTGTCTTGCAATAGGCTATCTGAGCCTAGCGCTAGTTCCGGAACTACCCCATACGTGGCTGCGCGATTTAATGCTGCGCAAGGCCCCACGCTTATCGCAGTATATCGAGCGCATGCGCCGCGAGCTATATGGAATTGTCAGCGTCTCCGATGCCTTCACCAATGACGGGCAATCATCACTCCCATGGCAGGCCCCGGAGCGCGCCCGACTAGCCACTATCGGATCAACGCTCGTCAACATGCTCGCCGACTCGACCCCGATATTGAAGGATATCCGCGTTAACAACCGATTACGTGAGACAGCCGAGTCAGCCGACTCCGGGCTGTCCGAGACGGAGGGCCAGGCGTTGTCAGCTTACACGAAACTTCAGGGAAAAGACACCCTCATCTCCATTGCAACGGTGGTCGGCGGCTTCGCCGCACTCGTCGGGTACATGGTCCATATCGGCATCTTCTCTGCGCCTGAAGAAGAGGCTGAGGAAGAGGAAAACGAGTTTGCGATACCCGAGTCTGTGGACGCTGGTGATTTCCTAGGGAGTCTCAAGGCGCAGAGCTAGATCCCGACTCATCTGGCCTGGTTTTTTGTTGGCTTAATGTCTTCGGCATGGCGCAGACGTGTACTATAGAACTTGGATTTAGCATTGTTGGGGTAACTATGGCATCAATCAATGGGATATATTCATCAGATAGCAGTCGATGGACTTAATCTCGCATCTTCCAGCAATCGAGCACAGCTTGACTGAACGTCACCTTCGAGGTTTCATCGGACGACCATCTACGCCCTACACACAACTCTCGCCTTTCCACATCGCCCAAGAGTGAGGTGATCGGTATACAAGACGGACATGTATCTTACTAGCACCCGATCGTCTACGTTGCTCTGTCCCCTGTATCCAACAAACAGACAAAGCGAGGAAGGCGTGAATATAGCTTCCCAAGGTGGGTACTAGCTTTTCCTTTCAACCTTCTAGAAGAGTCAAGCTGATTCCAGACGGAGGGAGGCGGGACAACAGTGCTCTTTCCTAATCCCATTCCAAGCCCATTTGGAAGGAACGACCCAACAGGCATCCCAACATAGCAGGCACGACCGTGACCTTTACGTGAGTCGTTCCTTCCTTGTATGTCACGTTGTTGATGGAAGGAAAGCACGATCACGGCCCCTCCGGGCAGCTCCTTCCTTCTGGTGCTTTTACGCTTCATGGGGCAGATGAGGAAGGTGCAACCCACCACTGCATGACCGCTCTTTCCGCACTTACCCTAACACGCCCAAGTATATACGGAAGGCACAACTGGCAACCAGGGTTCCGGGCATTGGGTAGCTCTATCCCTATATATCATATTTGACCGTCGCGGACGCTCCTTCTTGTTCAACCCCAGATGTTCTGGGAAGGAGCAACCCTGGTTAAGCCCAAGATGGAAGGTACGACCGGTGACCACTACCTCGTGGGTAGCTCCCCATTCCTTGTTTACAGAGATTGACACGTAGGGAAGGCGCGACCACCTGCTTTCTCCCAAACCATTCCAGTACTATACAAGGAAGGACCGATGCAGGTTGAGCCCAAGATGGAAAGCACTACCGGTGGTCTCGTGGGTAGCTCCTTCCTTCCCTATCCAGTGTAGGATCCGGCGTATAAGGAAGGTGCGACCGTCCGCTCTTTCCCGAATTTATTCTGGGTACCCTACGAGGAAGGAACGACCTGGTGTGGTACTCAACATAGAAGGCAAGACCATGAACTCGAGACCAGGTAGCTCCTTCTTTCCACATATGCAAGGCCCAGAAAAGAAGGAAGGTACAATCAGTCCGGGGCCGGGTAGCTCCTTCCTTTAAAGTCAACTGGAGCTGCTTGCGAAGAACAGAGGCAAGTTGCGACCATGGTGGTGCTCTTTCTTTCTTCGAGTAGGTGTCTTAGGTAGGAGCAACCTAGAATTAATCTTAAAGTCAGGCACGACCGGTACCCTTATGTTTGGGTCGCGATCCTTCCCATTTCATCCCAACACACTGAGTAGACATATTGGGAAGGAACGACCTGGGGTTGGGCTAAGGATGGAAGGAACGACTAGTGACATCTACGGAGTAGCTCTTTCCGTCCCAGTATTTGATGCTGTATCAACAGGGGACGGTGCAACTATCTAGGTAGCCCAGAGCTCCTTCCCTGTCGTAGATTCATGTCTCCCCTTTCTTCTGGAGAAGAAGTAAGAGACTAACTCCCAGCCGAGAGTATCTTAAGATGGCATTAAGCAGGCCCGGAAAGATGGTGGAACTTAGATGTTGCAATATCCGGCGGTATATCTTACGCTCCGAGCAAGATTTAATGTCATCGAAGCTCGGTAATCAAAGAAACAGTGTGGTTGAGATAGACCAGCTCAACCAGCAATCACACCCGTCGGGTCTCAGGCGCTATACCTCTTTCCAGTTCGCAGATCAAACCATTGTTCACAAGCGGTGACTTCTGCAGCACGTGAGGTTTCCTCGCTGTCGGCGACTAACTCAAGGTTGGGATCTATATATAGGTGAGACAACTGCGCGAACATTGCTGCCTTGCGAGTATATAGTAGTTGTTGTACTCCGTATGTCTCGGACTGCTCTGTTACGGAGTCAGGGCGAGGCTGTGCTGTACTAGTCTGTCCGACTATGGGCTAAGCTAGGCGACTCCGATAGGATCCAACCGAGATATGGAGTCGAACTCATGGCTGTTTCTAACTTTCTTCAGGGGTAAACACATAGGTGAGCTGAGATGGTGCGGCCCGGGGGTTGCAACGCGGACCCCGAGATTCCGAGGGTTAGAGGCTGAGTTTGCGTAATCACCTTCACTGACGTAGGCTGTCTACTAGCAACGTACCTAGAGTGGAAGGAGATAGATAGCGTGTATAGGTATTTCTTTGAATGATCTAGTTGAATGTTCAAGGTATGGTTTGGTCTGCTCTGTTCTTCAGCGGTTCGAATGGCCGCGAGACCAAGAAATGATTCGTATTGGCTATAAATAGACGCTGGCTGCCGTGGGCGGCTGGTGAAGCAAGCCATCCCGCCTCTTGGATATATTTAGTATGCGAGACCTCCTTCTTCGGCTTTGGCTAAAAAGGCCAGCAGAAGTTCAGGGCGTTCATGAGGAGGTTGGCCTAGAAGACTGTGGAGAAACAACGGAGATTACAAGTCCTAACCTTCTCTATTTGTACTGTCGTAGTATGGAGTGAGGATGAGCTAGATAATGAGGCTTTTATTGAAGCGGAATGGTCTATGTATCTGGTATTGTATGTCCAGATACAGCAACCAAGTGGAGAAGGCATGTACATGATCTCGTTAAAATAGAACGGAAGGAATTGCAGTGGTATATTCTATGTACAACGAAGAGAAGGATCGCTGTTGAAGGGCATGTCCCTAACAGGATTTAGAGAAGTGCAAATAGACAAAAAGAAGAGGAGCCGCAGATTTATTCAGAGTAGTCGATGTCAACGACGAGACGGACGGGGCCGGCAACGCTGTTACCGCCGATACCGTCAACACCCTCCTCGGCCTTGGAGTAAGCATTGTGCATCTTGGTAGCGAGGTTGGTGATGTAGGAGCAGCCGTCGCCGGTGTGGGAGCAGATCTTCATGCCCTGGACTTCCTGCTTGGCCATCTGAACCTGGATGGCAGAGACATCCCAGCCAGACCAGCCGTCGTTGCCAGAGTTACCGAAGTCAATTTCACCCCAGGTGCAAGAGTATCCACCGTACTCGTCGACAGGGAGGGCAGTTCCCTTGGCAGCACCCCAGGCACCCTGGGTGTCCTCGTCAAAGGCGACGTACTTGGTCTCGCCGGGGTTGATGGTGAGGCTGAGAGCAGAGTTACCGTACCAGCCGGTGAGCTTGCCGTCGGGACCAAACTTGTTCC
The DNA here is from genome assembly GCF_044049435.1 of Aspergillus pseudodeflectus. Classification (NCBI taxonomy): domain Eukaryota; kingdom Fungi; phylum Ascomycota; class Eurotiomycetes; order Eurotiales; family Aspergillaceae; genus Aspergillus; species Aspergillus pseudodeflectus. The sequence continues at coordinate 533,995 of NW_027263780.1, read as the reverse complement.
AGAAGACGATGGTCCAGGCGTCGGACTTGGCACCGTTAAACTGCACGACGTACTTGTACTTGCAGGCCTTGTCCTCGTCGACCTCGATGATGTTGCTGCCCCATGGGTTGCCGACGTTGCCCTTGTACCAGATGTACTCGAGGAGGTTGGCCACGGTGGCCTCGCCGAAGCCGCTGCGAGAGTAGGAGTCGGAGGTATCGTGCCAGTTGGAGCAAGTTCCAGAAGCGGATGAGACGGTCTCGTCGTCGTCAGAAGAGTCCGAGGTGCTGGTGGAGGTGGAAGTAGCAGAAGCGGTGGCAGTGGTGGTGTCGGCAACAGTGAGAGCAGCAGCGACGTTCACATTGACATCGGCGGTGGCAGTAGCGGCAGCACCGCCAGCGTACTCGTTGGTCCAAGAGACAACCTTTCCGTCAATGACGGCAGTGACGATGTCGCCGACAGCGCGCTTCTCCTCGTGGGCCTTATGAGCATGGCGACGCTCATGGCCGTGCATGCGGGCAACGGCCGAACCAGCCGTCAAGGCGGTTGCAAGGATCATGGAGTTCTTGAGCTGCATCTTTGATGTGTTTTTGCTTTTGTTGATCGGGGGATTCAACGTCAAGTCGGACTATATATACAATCTATATCGCGATTGCCAAGTGAAAGAGATTCTTCAGATCTGAAACGCAGGACAAAGAGTGGATGTTTCCTGGACAATGAATGACTGAGAGGCCGCACCAGCGATTCTCTCGAAAGACGGAAACGAAAAGGAGTGTGTTGCGAGTCTCGATGAGATCCAGAAACGATGAGGAAAAGAGAGAAAAAGAACAAGAGGGCGAGGAGGGAGGAGCCAGTGGTTAAAAGCGCTTCTCTGCGCTGTGCAGTCCACACTGTATACCCACTGGTGGTGGAGGCAGTCAGGTGCCGTAACTCTGAAACACACAATGGCTAATTTAAAACGGGGCATATTCAGGGAAAAGCAATAAAGACTACTTTCAATTGGTCAAGTCTGAATAAGTGTCCCTGAATGATGGAAATGTGGGACATTGATTGGATGAGAGCCAAGTCTAAATCCCCACCGGCCTGACGAGTCGCGGACTTCTCGTCAGTCTAGACCTCAACCATCCTTGCTCATCACAGCCAATCTCGCTCAATATGAGGGGTCATCCGTGTATCCCGGTGGTAAGGATACGGAGGTTTCAACGTCCCAAATCGCTGGGGTTGGCTCTGTTGTGCGGTGCCAGTCCCTGACAGCATCACCCTGCAGGACTTCAGGTACGTCTTCTGTTTGGGCCCAGCACATTTCTGACAGGCAAACCAGGGCATCGCTCGGGAAATGAAAGACTGCGACGTGTTGGAACGAACTGGTTCCTCCCATCGTTGCCAATGGGTTGACGTCTCCGCAGAGGGACTGTGCCTAAAATCAGGCAATCGTCTTTTAACCACCCTTCTCGAGCAAAGCCCTCTTCTCCGTCAATTCCGGACCTGATCCCTGTGTGATGTCTGAATAATCGTCCCTTGGACTGATCGAGGTGGCATGAATCAGGATCTACGGTGTGTGCCTTTCGCCACGTCAGACCCACGGGTGCCATCGGATTCAATGAGAGATGAGTGCTTGCACTTTTCCTTCAACAGATGGAGGGGTCGAGACTGCGAAAAGTCTGCTTGTACTCCGTGCCTGAGCCACGAACGTTGTCTCTGACTCGAAGAAAGACCGCCTTTTGTGCGCTTTGTAGCATCGAGTTGCCCACTGCTCGAGGTACCCGTCGTGGCTTCCACGGCCCCAGAGCGGTACAACGCCGGGCCATTCGCCTTGAGACGAACACCAGAGCCCCTGACTCAGCTCCTCGACCCCTAAGTTCTCAGATCAGTGAGATGACTGCTAAAATTATGCCACCTTAACTGACCTCTTTCCGTTTCTATCCAACTTCGGACTTCGTCGTTCGTCCTCTCGTTTGAACGCCTTCTCACCCTCAAGTTTTCGACCCGTCTGGCCCCGAGCAGCGGGTCGAAAAGACGGCCAGCGATGGCTAAGACGCTATTTTAGCCCGTGTTTTGGATCAACTGCCGTCCGCAGCCAACGGACCTTGCCCGAGCGGATCATGAAACTCGCCTCGCTAGCCCTGATCAGTCCAGGCTCGAGAATCGGCTTGGCTGCTTCTTCGAAGCTTCTGGATCCAATTCGTGAGAATTGGTACTTTGTGCTCTCATGCTATTCTTGTTGCTGGGCAGTTTTGGTCCTTGATAAAGGAGTTCTCTCTTTGTCGGGACTCGGTGCGATGCAATTATCTTGTGTGTGGAGTATAAAAATAAACAACGGTTCCTTGGGCTCCTGATCCGTGGTTGGGGAAGAGCATATCCATGGCTGCAATGTAATACCCGTGCAAAAAAGCCCTGAGCAGAAGAAATGATAGGCCAGTAACTCTGGAACAATGACTGATGAAATCGCAAACGCTGGGCTAGAGGCTGAAGGCTCTTGAAATTGGGCAGCTCTCATTAAACTCTTCTGATGGGAACCATGGGTCGGGTGCCCATCGGCATTGATTTTGCGAGTCATTGCCTTGTGTAGCAGGTAAAATTCGGTACACTTCAAAGAGCAACTGTTTCTGGAATTCAAGTTCATTCACGAATCACAATGTACTACTATGTTGTATGTCTCGGGACCAACTTGAAGCCTTTGAAGGCTCGCGCTGGTAACACAGAGCCAGTCTACTTCGGGCTAGTCAATCATGACTTTGACATTTGACCGCCTCACCAAGTGTTCTTGCTGTCACTTCGACTTCAATTCTTACCCTTCCTGTGTCACTCGTTCTCTCTGTTGTGTTGTTGATCTCTTAAGCAGTCGTGCGCAATGTCGCTTTGTCATGCTCACTACATATCTCCTACAGCGAAGCAGACGCACACTTGAGTCGAGTGAATGTAGTGATGATTCTGTGGCACACAATTCAACAAATGGGCATGCAAAATGATCTGAATATTGACTCTATATGATTACTTAAGATCTACACCGCTACTAAAAGCAGCTCCTCCAGCCTCAGCATCCACCTTGACACTCTCATCCAACCCGCAAACTCGGAATAGCATCTGCGGCGTTAGCTCCTTATCGAGACCCGGAATCCCGTCGCGCTTGAGCTTCTCCATTCCCTCCCGAATAGCCACGCAGGCCGGACCGAGTCCAGCGAATGGGAAGATGATGATCCGGAAACCGATCTCACGAGCTTGAGCGGCGGTGATGGATGGCGTCGAGCCATGCTCAACCATGTTGAGGAGCAACGGCCATCCGGCAAGGTCAGCGACGACCTGACGAGCCATCTCGATGGACGAGATACCCTCAAGGAAGCCAACATCTGCGCCGGCGTCCCGCGCAGCTCGGAGTCGTGCAAGACTATCCTTATACCCGTTTACTTGGAGGGCGTCTGTGCGAGCGATGATGACAATGTCGCTGCCAATGCGCTTGCGCGCCTGCACGGCTGCTCGGATCCGAGTGACGTATGTGTCGGTGTCTACGAGGATCTTACCCCCCAGATGGCCGCACCGTTTCGTCTGGACCTGATCTTCGAGGTGGAAGGCTGCGACGCCCGAGCGAGCGTATTGCTCCGTGGTGCGGGCGACCATGATCGGTCCGCCGTAGCCGGTGTCGGCGTCTGCAATCACAGGGGTTGAGGGAGAGAGATTGCTGATCATTTCGGCGTTACTCCGCATGTCGTTGAGCGTGCAGATTCCGAGGTCGGCTTGGCCGTGCACGGAGGCGGCTGTACCGGCGCCGGTCTATCTCGTCCTCGATTTTAGCTGGATACTTTATCTTGTACGTCGGATCAAGGGGGCAGACCATATAGAGAGCGTCGAAGCCGACGTTGAGAGCAATGCGGGCCGAGAGGCCATCGTAGACACCAGGCGCGGTTATGAACGCGTTAGGGTCCTGGAGGGCTTTGCGGAGATTCGAGGCGCCGGTATTCATTTTGAAGACTGTGCAATGCTTTGCTCATCAGATAGAGTCCTCTCCAAGAAAGTGCAGCTGCAATTTAGACGTGTAGAGAAGAATGGCGGAGGACGCCACTTCCAACGGCTATAGAGAGGGAGATCTAGAAAAGAAGCCGAGGGCGAGATCGGAAGCTTAGCTAAGCCGGCGATCGTCGTCTTGTGATTTGGGGAGCGCTTCTTCTGCACAAATCGCCGTCTCCAGTTGTCGAACCTGCTCCATCTCCACCTCTAGTCCAGTCGAACTGTCGAAGGAGAAACAGAAGCGTCAACTCTCATGCCCCGATCCGCCATTGTACAAGAGTACAACCCCACTCCCACGCTCTCGGTCGACAGCAAAACCGCCCAGCACCAGCATGAAGGCATCGTCGCGCGTCCATCGGGCTACCGAGTGTCATGGCACGCCAACCCGGCCGTAGAGCTGCACCACTTTGGCCAGTCACACCCGATGAAGCCATGGCGACTCACCCTCACCAAGCAGCTCGTCCTTGCATATGGCATGCACCATGCAATGGACCTATACCACTCGCGCGCCGCAACACCCGAAGAGCTCAACGACTTTCACACATCCGACTACCTCGAGTTCCTACAAAACGTGATTCCCGGTGATATGGAGAAAGCCGATCTGAGCGAGTCAATAGCTCGCTTCAACTTTGGTGACGACTGCCCGATCTTCGACGGTCTCTTCCAATACTGCTCGCTCTACTCTGGCGCCTCCATCGACGCCGCCCGCAAGCTCTGCAACAACCAGGCCGACATAGCAATCAACTGGTCCGGCGGGCTACATCACGCGAAGAAGGCCGAAGCCAGCGGCTTCTGCTACATCAACGACATTGTCCTCGCCGTACTCCAGCTTCTCCGCGTCCACCCGCGCGTCATGTACATCGACATCGACGTTCACCATGGCGACGGCGTCGAACAAGCCTTCTGGTCCTCCGACCGCGTTCTAACCGTCTCCTTCCACAAATACGACAAGGAAAACTTCTTCCCAGGGACCGGACCCCTCGACAGCACGGGCCCCACGCACCCGCTCAACCCAGGCGCACACCACGCCGTCAACGTGCCCCTCAACGACGGCATCGACGACGATTCGTACGTCCAGCTCTTCCACGACGTCATCGGTGCCTGCGTCGAATCTTTCCGCCCCTCCGCAATCGTCCTCCAATGCGGCGCCGATTCCCTCGGCTGCGACCGCCTCGGCTGCTTCAATCTAAACGTCGCCGCGCACGGCGCCTGCGTCGCCTTTGTGAAAACATTCAACCTCCCCCTCCTCGTCGTCGGCGGCGGCGGCTACACACCCCGCAACGTCTCCCGCGCCTGGGCCCACGAAACCTCCATCCTCATCGACGCCCAGGATAAAATCGACCCGGAGATCCCGGAAAACGTCACCTTCCGCAACCACTTTGGGCCCGACTTCTCGCTCTTCCCGCCGCTCTCCGAGATGCGCAAGCTAGAGAATAAGAACTCCCGAGCGTACCTGCAGAATATCGTGCAGACGATCCGCGAGCAGCTGAGGTATATCCAGGCTGCGCCGAGCGTGCAGATGTCGGTTATCCCCCCAGATCTGCTGGGGCTTCGCGAGGATACAGAGAAGGAGATTGAGGAGGAGATTGCGCGGTTGGAAGAGGAGAGGGAAGACGATGGTGTTGGAAAGAGTTCGAGACGCAGGGATGCAGAGAAAGGGAGTGGACTCAAGGGGGAGTTGTATTCGTGATTTCGTCGCTTCGTCAAGTTATTGAGTTTGGTGTTGGTGGAATGGCGTTATGGGAAAAATGGGTCGGTCGACAGTTGGATGGATACCTCTGATGCATTTTCTGGCGAAAGGAGTCTGGAACTCGAAAAGACAGTGCGTGCATTGCATCCGCAGCTAGATACTCCTGCAGCGTCTGGCCTCCAAGTCATGCAACTTCTATACGATTACTACAAGTGTGAGAAGTGTATAGGTACCGAATGGACATTACTTATTAAGGTACACACTGTACTGTATCTCAGCAGCGAATCGCGAAACTAAGCAGATACCCGTATATATCACCAGTGCCACCCATTAATCAGCCCTTCCTTTTACTCCTATAACGTGTTTTCAGTGTTTTCAAGTTTTATTTATGTAGTACTATTTATGTTGAAGGTTGGCTCACTTTTCTTCGCATAGACAAAATGCAGATCGGGTATCCAATATAAGTCAGGTCAGTTGATGACGATGGCGGTGTGGGGTAGCGGATTGGTAATGAATATCCGAATCCGTCCCAGAGAACTAGTTGATGATGATGATGGTGAGGAGGAAGAGGAGGAGGATAAAAGGCCGTCTAGACTCGATCGAGGCATGTCACGCACATACGGAGTAAGCGGGCGTGTGCCTAGGAGGCAGTGCAGTTACGTCACGGCAAGGCACGGCCATCGCAGCGAGAGTGAGACGCGGGGAAGAAGATATACTTTGGCCCTCCTACTATCTTCCCTTTAACCATGTAGCGCAGTGGAGGCACCCCGCGCAGGGAAAACGTGACTGCGGGCAGGAGCACGGGTACTGCCTCACGGCTTGGTTTCTTCCAGTGCGTCGACGTACTTGTCGACCTCGCTGGTTTTCGAGTCCGTGCGCTCCACGACCTCCTGTTTGATTTCCGGCTTGGCTGCTGCTGGCTTAGTATCCGGGATGAGGGGTTCTGGTTTCTCGTTCTCCGACTGGACGGCTGCTGGCATATCGGCGCCGTTCATGGAGTGAGACTTGTAGGCGGGAATCTCAAAGTTGTCCCATGTTTCTCCTTCAAAGATCGGAGCAATCGCCTTGATTTGCTTTTTGGCAAGTTCAGGGTCATGGGAGTCACTTAAGGTCATCAGTTAGTACGCTGCTGTCTCTTGCCTTGCGCCGAGGTAAACGTACACGTGAGCGTTGATAATCCAATCGAGGCCCTCTTCGCCCTCCTCGGAGCCGCCAGGTTCACTGTGCACTGCGCGGAAAAGGCGGGGGTGCCACTCGACACCCTGTTCAGCTCGCTTGGCCGCTTCTTCACGTTGACGGTCCTCTATTTTGGTCTTTTCGTCCGTGGCAGTCTCATGGTCTCGCGCAATAATGGCCTTGACTGTGCTTTGCCACAACCGTTGCGACTCGCGCTCACCTTGTTGGTCAATAGGACGGGTCGTAGGGAAAGTTGGCTTGGATTTCGCAGCGTTGAAGAGAAGTTCCTTGTCATGCGACTGCGAAAGTTAGCTCAAGGACCGAATTGCAAGGAGAACTCGGGTAGCCGACGTACATGAACGGACTTGATATGCATTTCTCCGTTCCAGAGGCCAGAAAGCTCATAGTAGACTTCTCCGGTTTTCTCATTCTTGATCGTCCCACCGATAGCATTGTAAGTACCGGAGAAGTAACCTTTGGTCTTGAATTCAATGTCCGCGACAAGGTCGTTTTCGGGGCACCGCACGAAACTGTGGTCTCCAAGCTCATACTTCATCTTTCCGAACAGGATGCCTCTGGCGTACATGTTCGGCTGTGTCAGGATGCTGTGCGAACGTTAGCCTAGCTACCATCATATACAGTTCATTCCACATACTATCGCTCGCCCCGTTCCTTATCCTTCCCGCGGTTCAAGAATCGTAGAATGGCGATACCCTCCATCATACTTGCGGCGGAGTTACCGAGGAATCTGCTTCGCGGTTTAAGTGTGCCGTCAATTCGGATATGGTGTTCTGGGGCCATGAAGAAGTAGCTTGACTTGGGCGGGTGATGGGAGGTTTGTTCGGAGATATAGTATCCATGTGTACCGTCAGGATATTTCCAGGAGCAGGTGTAGGTTTCTCCGAGTACGGGATTCAACGGCTTCTTGACACCACTATAATCCATTCATCAGCTGAACGTGTCCGCGACCGGAGTATAGAGAGACAGGGCGTACGGAGGTTTGATGTGCCATCCGCTAAGATAGAACTTGACAACAGAGACGAAGCGTTCGAGAGGGTCATCGTTATCGGGCATAGGAAGTAGGGTTTCGGGATGTGCCATGAAACTAGATCCGGGTTAGCCATGTTGATTTCACAATACGGGATTCACGGGACGCTCTTGACACCAGCGGAGATCGATACATACTTTGTGATCCGCTCCAGCATAGATCGGGGTTCTAGAATAAAGGTGGGCAAAACAACCCGGCTGAGGTCGGCCCCCGGTCGGAGCTGGGAAATAATGTGGGTAAGGACTGTTGCGAAACACAGACTCGTCAGAGAACGCTCGGCACGAATCTATACGATCGGAAGAAGATGAAAAGCACATACCATTTCCCTGATCGGGCTCGACAACCTCATCTTCCCCGCTCCCAGGGTCAGTTTTTGGGTCTTCGGTCGACGAACGGTTGCCTGAAGAACCCCAGAGATAGCTCCAGTCAGCGGACATGATGGCCGAGAAGATAAGAGAAAACCGAGATTATCTCGATGAGCTTAGATGCAGCGCATGGAATTGACAGCAAAAAAAGGATGCCTGTTCTCGGAACGACAGGGGAAGCAAAAGGGAGGCTGTGTCGAGAAAAAAGAGGAGGGGAAAGCGAAAATGACGTTGGGGGATGACGGCAAAGTTCACACTCACTCGCGAGCGATGACCGACGGCGGATATGCGCAACAGGAAGCTTGGGCATGGCTACAGCGTGCTTCGCTTTGGTGTTTGTTCTATGCTGTGTCGCTTGGTGGGCAGGAGTCTTCTAGGGGCTTTATTTGAGTCTATCTGAGTAGTGAGAAAAAAAAGAAAGACGAAGACTGAGGTCATTTGGGCTCCGCTGCTCGGGAGGGTCTGCGCATTTTATATGGGCTGTTTTTGTCCACTTGACGATCACCCCGCCACCTTTCAAGTGACGCCAGACAGGCTAAGCGGTTTGTCAGTCCAGAGTCCAAAGGCATAATAATTTGTTTTGCTGTCCACCGTCTTCTCGTCTATCAGAGGGAGCCACATAGCTTGGCGAGTGGGGTGATTTTGCGGCAGAAACCCTGTGGAAGATTCGAAGAAAGCTATTATTCTTCCTCCTGCAAGCGAGAATATACAGACCGCTATTCCGCCCAGGGGTATAGTACCTAGCGGGGCAAACGACATAATAATGAGAGTCAGAGCGGAAGAGCTCGCAGCTCAGATCCCTTTCAACGTCCAGGGCACATCTCCTCCTGTAATCTCTTGGACAAACTTTGGATTCGGGTTCTGCAGCATGACATGGAAATGCTCGACGGCATGTACTGATTTGAGCGATCTCCAGTTCTTGAACCACACGACCTGGAAGCGCAGAAAGATGAAACGTCAGTTTAGCCACGCAAATGACATAGTGTGTGTAACACCAGCCACGCAGATCCACGTACCTGGCTCGGTGATATCTGCGAACAAAACGTCTTTTTCACATAATCATCGATTTCCTTCCTCGCGAGGGGCGTGAGATCATCTGTCGCCGGGTCGTCTTCTAGCGCGAACTTCGTCCACACGACCAGGTGAACGATGCCATGGGCCAAGCCATAGGGCCAGTCATTGTGTAATATCCGGATATCCTCTGCGCTCGCGATATTTCACTGTCAGCCAAAACCATGCGTATGCGCCGTGTCGCATTCGTGATGGGCGACTTACCAGCATACTCGAACGGCCGTCCCTTGGGCTTCAGGTCCTCTGCAATGCCGTCTCCCCATCGAAGTCTTTCCTTGACCACAAACCGCATTATCGATCCATAGTTCGCGATAATTTGCTCTTTGTACTCGAGGTAACGTCTTAGGTCGCTGGGCAATCGTTGAAACTGATCAATCTGGTTGGTTTCTAACACAGTAAGCCCATCAGCGGGAGCCTGTGAAGACAGGGGTTGAGTTTGAACCGTTCAACGCACCAACTATCTGTCGCACCAGTTCCCACCCTTGTCTCCGATACTGTTCGTCTGGTGTTGAGAGGATGCTGATGTTCTTTTCGGACTGGTTTCGCAGAAAGCTCGGGCAATCAGTCGTCCACTGCGCCGGCGGAATATTGACATTCCAGTAGGGAATGTTGTTCTCCGAGGCTTGGTAGCAGGGTGCGCTCACAGCTTGACGGGGTTCCCATTTCTCATCGACAGCTGTAAGAGTGGCGACTGTGTTAGACATGACACGGTTCAATGGTACTGGTCGTCGGAGAAAGGCCGTGAGATGCTACAGACAGGGGAGGAGGATGAGCCGAACAAGGGTTCAAGGGGGTTGAATCAGTGAGTCGTAGTAAGACATTATCGCTGAACATATTTCACTGTTCATCTGAATTGGTCAATGGGCGGAGGACATAGCCGCACCAGACCCGCCCCCCAGACGTTTCCAGAAGGGATTGACATGCCCTTAAGAAAAGTGGAAGTATAAAAGGAGCCTCGGTGGAGAGCTAGATATGTATTGGATCCTTACGAAGGATCCATCGATTGAGACATGGTTGAATCAACCGGAAGAAAAGGGGGGCAAAACAACCTTATGTAGAGAACTCGTCTGCCTAGGTATCTACCATGTGGCGCCACCTGCATTAGCAGCCGTTGACCCGGCCTTATCTTGTCGTCATCATAGATAGTTGGCGACACTGTTGTTCCCCATGCTGAATCAAGCCTACATAGATGGTAAAGTAAAGTATACTGTGTAATATATCGTCTTGGTAAATTCCGTTAGCAAGTGGCCAAATCAGACAAGACTTGCGATTTCAGGCCCATCAGACCGGACAATTGATACGCCAGCTGCTGTCAACTCCCGGACCGTTTCCTCCCAGCCGGAGCCTGGAACCACACACTCTGTCGCATCTTGTACGACGTGGCTTTGGAACCCTGCGACAGCAGCATCGAGGGCTGTGTATTTGACGCAGAAATCCCCCGCGACCCCAACGACAAAAACGTCCGTGACACCCCTGTCTGTTAAAAAAGTCCGGAGATCGGCATTTACGGACACGATCGCGGGATCCTGATTCCCAAATGCATCTGCGAACGCTGAATACATTTCAACGCGCGGATGCATACCCTTTTGTACGAACAGGTCTATCTTGCTGACATCAATTTCGGGTATAATCTCCGCGCCTGGAGTTCGTTGAACGCAGTGCACGGGCCATAGCGTCTGTTGTTTCGTCTCGGTGTGTTTTCCGGGAGCCGGATTAACCATCTCGATCCTACACTCGAAGGGCCGGTTGTTGGGCGTGGGATGATTCGTCGCGAAAGAAATGTGATCCAGGGGATGGTAGTCTTGAGATGCGACACGGACCGCAAATCCGGGATGTGCAAGCAGCGAGTTTATCGTCGGGGCCAAGTCGCGAGCACCTTGTACCGCGAGCGATCCGTTCTACGCCCAGGAAGAGAGATGATCAGTATGAGTAACGGAGTGAGGGGCACAAAAGAACTGTATTTACCGGCGGACAAAAGTCCTCTTGCATATCAACGACGATCAACGCAGCTTTCATTGTGATAGTTGAGGTTGTAAGTGAGGAAGAACGGGCGCTGGGCGTAAGCCAAGCCCGGTGGTCTTCTCACAGAATCCACGAGTCTGCCCGCCAAAGATAAAGAAGTGGCAGCTGCATTCCGTATGTTGGGGTCTTTATCTGTTTGGCTTCAACATCATGCTTGAAGGAAGTGCTCGAGTCTGCTAGGACGGAAGAGGCTAGTCTGACGATTTATAGAGTCGCTGACTCAGCCGGCGCAACACAAAACTCCCACCACAACAAGCAAACTTCGCACAGCTTTCTCTTTCACTCTCCAGCATCAGGGCTGCGGCCCTTTCTCGTGACCACCATTTCTTACACCGTAGTTTTCTATGAATATCATGATAAACTTGTCAAAGGTATGCGACACCCGAATAGAATCCGCCCAGGCCCAATTTCATGATGAATTTTTATTATTGGAGCTGTCTGAGCTCGCAATGCGGACAACCTCTTAAATACGCTTTTATCTTTCTGACTTGATCTTACTCAATGCACTTGCATCACTCCCTTTGTCTACTGGTGTAGCCTTGCTAATAAATGCAGCCATTCCAGGAACCTTTCAGTGAACATACTTTCCGGCCTCCTTAGTTCGCCGTGTGGGAAAACTTTTCCGCCAATCCATCCTCATACAACATACCATCCTCCTTGAAGCCTCTTGTAGGTAATTGCTTAGCAAGATGGCTTATGATCCACGGCTAGCCGGTGCGGGCACTGCGACTCAGAACGCTCCAACACCTCCCCCTCCTCCTGCGGAGACAGCTCAAGCTCCGAATGCTAGCTCAAGCTCTGGTGGTCAATCAGATTCCTACAAACTCCGGTTCTGCACTGTATGTGCTTCCAACCAGAACCGCTCAATGGAGGCTCATCTCCGTCTATCTACCGCCTCGTCACCCTTCCCTGTAATCTCCTTTGGAACGGGTTCCCTAGTCCGCCTACCAGGCCCCTCTATCACACAACCTAATGTCTATAACTTCAACTCAACCTCGTACTCACAAATGTACGAAGAGCTATTCTCCAAGGATGAGCGTCTGTATCGAAATAACGGTATTCTGAACATGCTCGATCGAAACCGCAATGTGAAATGGGGGCCTGAGCGTTTCCAGGATTGGGTGCCTGGGCTGCCGCGGATAGACCACGTCTCCAAAGGAGACAAGGGAGCTCAGGGGACTGAAGGAGGCGTAGTAGACGTCATCATCACCTGCGAGGAGCGGTGCTGGGATGCTGTTGTGGATGACCTCATGAACAAAGGCTCTCCTCTAAATCGGCCCGTGCATGTGTTCAATGTCGACATCCGCGATAACCACGAGGAAGCTCTTGTAGGCGGCAAGGCCATCCTGGATTTAGCTACACGACTGAACGAGACTGCTACCCAGGAACAAAAGGCACTCGGTGCTGAGGGCTGGGAGAACGGCACTGGCGAGGCTCGAAGGAGTTTCGACGAAAAGGTTCCTGAGATTCTTGCATCATGGCAAGAGAAGTGGCCTAACCTGCCGGCACTTTGGACTCTCGCTTGGTTATAGTCTTGTCGACCCCGTGACCCGTTCAAGATTATCTTTGATTTTGATACCACCCATTATGACTCCAATGTACCCCGTGCCTTCTGATGGAAAGATGACTTCTCACTTCACACCTCCCACTACGCCATAATAGAGTCCTCCGACTTCCTCGAGCTGTCAAGGCTACGACAGGCGCCTCAAATACTGCTAATAGGATGATCTGCTCGATCTGCACTTCAACTGTTCTCAGGATGAACGCATAGAACCATATCTACCCGTTCACTACTACCACATATACCCGAAGCTCTCTTTAAATACCTATTACGTGGGATATGGCTCGCTTTGATCACGTTGTAATAGCTATATCCTAGAACTCAGAAATGCTACATAATCCCATACTAAGCCAACGATGGTCTCGTCGCGATGATATACTCCTTCCTACAGGCCAGCCGCGTCCATGTTTCTAAAAATCACAGTCTGCAGGTCCACTGCTTGACGCTATGAATCGATAGATGGCCAAACTGAGCTAATCTACATTGGGTATAACAAAAAGACGGAAGCTAGCCCCATTTATCCTTAGCTTCTTTCCTGTTGTTTCTGACTGCGGTTGCTAGGTCTTCGAAGTCGCGATGGGGCGAAGGTCGGTAAGGGTAATGCATCAGGTCGCTCAAGTGTCTCTTGACTGAATCCGTTTTCCATTATAATCTCAGTAGCAGAAGTAGTAGGTACTACTACCTAGTATATGATGGTGGTGTCAATACAACCCAATGTGATTGGAATCGCAGTGAGCGGATTGGTGGGACGACGCCGGAACTGGATCTTATTGGCGAATGGCGGCGCGCGTTCCAACTGAGGACGCCAAAACGACACGAGCTCAAGCACTCGCAGCTCGACCGTTGAATGATCAAATGAATCCTTTGTATCGACATCACCACTCGCCTTGAACGTAAACTTTCTTCCTCAAGCGATCCTTGCTCTGGACCATCCCCTTCTCCCTCGTACGCGTACCTCTCGCGTACAGCACCACTTGACGGCAGCCTGCTGATCCTCCGACGCTCACCACTTGCTTCTGCTCGCGAGCTTCACTCGTTCGCCGACTGCAGCTCTCCCCTCTCAGTCGTGCCACATTCTGATTCAGATTCATCTTCTCACCTAACACATATCTTCTGCTACTTGGCTTGCATCTATCTCGCCTGATCAATTCTCTTTCCCCAACCCTCTGTCGGTCGGGGGCTCTGTCCTCAGTATGAAGGCCACTCCGTTACTCATCGCGTGGCACAACGACAATGCCCCCATTTATTCGGTCCATTTCGACCCCAATGGCAAGGGTCGCCTGGCTACGGCTGGAAAGTACGTTTATTGATCACTTGTCGACCTATCCTATCTTGCAGTTTAGCTAATTCTATCTCCGCTTTAGCGACAACAATGTCCGCGTGCGTTCGCCCTCTCCTACCCCCGATGACCGTTTGTCAATTGTTCTGACCTCGGAGGAACTATAGCTTTGGAAGGTGGAGACCGTTGGCAATGAGAGAAAAGTGTCATATTTGAGCACACTGGTGAAGCATACACAAGCTGTCAATGTTGTCCGGTTCAGTCCAAAGGGTAGGTTTTTTTTTTTTTGAGCAGGCGTCTTCCTTCCTCGCTTTTCTAACTTCTTCGAGGCGAGATGCTGGCATCGGCCGGAGACGATGGAAATGTTTTGCTATGGGTTCCCTCAGAACTACAGACCCAGCCTGGATTGGGAGAAGATCGATCCGACGACAAGGAAACATGGCGGGTGAAGCATATGTGTCGGTCCTCCGGTGCTGAGATATATGACTTGGCGTGGTCTCCAGATGGAGTTTTTATCATTACTGGAAGCATGGATAACATCGCTCGAATCTACAATGCACAGACTGGTACGCCTCTCCTTTCCAGATCTCCGATTGACAAGGCTTGGATTTGTTGCTGACCAGTTCCTTACTAGGTCAAATGGTGCGTCAAATCGCGGAACATTCGCATTATGTGCAAGGAGTAGCCTGGGATCCCCTCAACGAATTTGTGGCGACACAGTCCTCCGACCGATCTGTTCATATTTACAGTTTGAAGACGAAAGACGGCCAATTCACTCTCACCTCTCATGGGAAATTCTTCAAGATGGACCTACCTGCAAGGCGGATTTCGCGCACCAGCCCTGCACCCCCGGATCTCTCCATCCGATCACAGCCAGCGACCAGTAACTCTATGGCCATTGCTTCTCCCGTTCCTTCTACGCCGGGGACGCCGATGACCTCACATTTGCCAATGGACCCTCCCCCAATGTCACACAGTCGACGATCATCTTTTAGCTCGTCGCCAAATATCCGCCGCTCCGCGTCTCCAGCACCATCTCTACCTCTACCTGCCGTCAAACCTCTAGAAGTGACATCGCCGGGATTAGGTGGACTGGGCGTTAGAAATGCGAACATCTACGCCAATGAAACATTTACCTCTTTCTTCCGGCGACTGACATTCGCACCCGACGGAAGTTTACTGTTCACACCAGCAGGCCAGTACAAAACGTCACATGCCTCCTCAGCAGATCCCGGAAAGTCGATAGACGAGATCACGAACACTGTCTACATCTATACCCGCGCGGGTTTCAACAAACCTCCTATTTCTCATCTTCCTGGCCACAAAAAGCCCTCAGTGGCAGTCAAGTGCTCTCCGGTCTTTTACACATTACGAAAGGCCCCCGAACCATCTATACATATCACTTTGGATACCTCATCTGGGGAAGAGCCATCTCGCTCAATCGACGCGGTGGTAAATGCCGCAGAGCCTCCAACGCCCAAGCTCAACGCTGGTGACACGAAGAATGGTACAGTAGCCAAACCCTCGGGAGGTGAAACAGCTTCTGCAAACAGTGCGCCGCCTCCTGTGTTCGCCTTGCCATATCGAGTGGTATATGCCGTTGCTACACAAGATGCGGTTTTGGTGTATGATACTCAGCAACAAGCGCCGCTCTGCATTGTTAGCAACTTGCATTTCGCTACGTTTACTGATCTGGCGTGGTAAATCACCTTTGAACTCTAATATATAGGAAAATATTCTAACTTTCAGCAGGTCGAACGATGGCTTGACGTTGATCATGAGTTCCTCAGATGGGTTCTGCTCTGCACTATCCTTTGCTCCAGGCGAGCTGGGACAGCCATATACCGCACAAATAACGGCACCACCAAGTGCTTCGGCAGCACAACCAACATCTGCACTGCCCACCCCAACGCATGCAACTGTAGCTGTTCCCGCTCCAAATACTGTCCCCCCACCACCCGCAAGCCCTGCGCGGTCCAACTCTGTATCGTCAATCGCAACACAGCGCGCGTCACAGCAAGCAGAAGTTATCAACAATCCTACCCCAACCCTCGGGTCGGTGCCGTTAGTAACTGCAACCCACTCAGCGCAGCCTCCAGCTACTCTGCCGCTTACCACGCCACCTGAGACTCCGATGTCCGCCGTTTCCCAGAGCGAGAGCAACGCCGGCAGCACCGTCCTCGGTAAGCGGAGTGAATCTGAAAAAGAAGGGAGCCAGGACGCCTCAGCAGAACCAGCGCAGCCACCAAAGAAGCGACGAGTAGCGCCAACCCTGATATCAGCGGGAACAGGCTCAGCACCGAAAGAGGAGCCCTCCAACACCGACGTCGGGGGTTAGATCATGCATTATGATAGGTAAAATAGCTCAAGCCGACCATATCTTACGTTGCATTGCTTCTCATGATAATCCTTTGATGATTTACGCGGCCTCTTGTCTGTCTGTCGATGCGCGATACCTTGCTTTATACAGGAGTCTAGCCCGGTTCGGTTTCGGTGCGTCGTTTTGGGAAAGTCTATGTGCTTCCTCGTCTTGTCTTGCAGGCGTGTTATAGTTTCATTTTGTCTTGTCATGTGCCCTTTGTAGCCTGGCTTAGCTCTATCTGCCGACGCATACGACTGGAGGGGAAGGATTTCTGTCAATGACCCGCTTTCATGAACCGGTTGCGGGGGCTGCAACACGAGGGGATTGTTCTTAGCAATTAGCTAAATACCATTCCTTCCTATTCATGTACCGTTTCCCTCTTGAAGCATTCAGACTGCACTGCACCCACCCATCCCCACCGTAAGCGTTTATAGGTGGCATATCGATATGCGTCTTCTCCATGGCTGACGATGCTAATGGTTGTTGAATGTCTTGACCGATAAAAACTGGCAGCCCAAGGCACCATGGCGCTGCATGGTTTGTAGGCTTATAGGGCCTAAACCCGCACTGACGCGAGTCTCTTAAGGGCGTGATACCTTGACCAGACCAAGCCGAACCTAAGTAATGAGACCAAACCTAATCTAAGAACAAAGAAAAAGAGAATGAAACCTGTCAAAAAACACAATATAACCCGCACTGCCAACCACCTGACCACCCCAGCTACAAGACGGACTAGTGTTGGAGAGGCGTACTGAAGTTCGGCCCCCAGCCATGGAGGTACGCTATGTTGAATGGCATTTTATATAGGTAGATGTATGACAAAAGTTCGGTCCGCGCTGACTAGGCACCACTGATATTTTATATAGCCTGGGTGAATATATCCGACACGTATACAATCACAAGACGGACGGTTCCGAATCCCCCTTGTTGCCACCGGATTATTCGCAAATCATCACACGCCCCTTGTTTTCCTGCTTTCAGGGCTTCGGTAGTCGACACTCTGCGAGATAATATTTGACGGCACGGACACTTTAAAGCCCACCGTATGTGGCGTGGTTGGGTGATTAGAGCGTTGATCTCTCCGGGACCGCGGTAATCTGGCATTGCTCCATGAACCGGAAACGATATCAATATCAATATAGAGCTGAGTTGCACAAAAGCCGGTATGCTAGTAGCTCAGTGGCTTGCGGCTTCCGCAGTAACATTTGCTGGAGAGTAGACGATGGATTTTGAAGTCGTTCAGTGTGGTCAGCAATGCTGTGGCGTCGTCCTAGACGCTGGCCTAGCTCCATAGCCGGGAGGTAGACGGTGCAAGATTGCTATGGTGGCGTATAGAATCTTCTCTATAAGCGCACAAAATATGCAAGGATCTTTCGTAAATGCGCTAATCCCCATATGAATGGTCCTGCACCAGTCAGCGCAACGTTAGTATACCGCAACGGCCGGTAACTCACTAGAATTCCAACTCTTCTACCTCCATCCCACAGTCCACACACTTCTTCGTCCCGATCCCCGTCTCAGGGTCCATAATCGATCTACCCCATTGATGTACATGTCTTCCAGCCTTCCCAATCTCATCACCGAAGCTTCCCCCAGCGGCTCCCTGTCTACTGCGCCGGTACGCCTCGACGCGCGTCCGCTTCTTCAAGTCTTCCAGCTTGGACTTGAATTTTACTTCTCGCCGGCGTTTCTTTTCGTTTTCTCGCCTTTCGAATTCGGCGTCGAGAGCCTCTGGTGAACCCCATTTCTTGGGGGAAAAGGCGTACTCTTCGACTTGGTATCGGAGATAGAGCATCATGTTGTTCCAGGTTGCTTTGTGAGGGTTTGGTCGTTCGAGATGCGGGAGAAGTTCTTCGTCGCGGAGTTCGGCTAGAACGGTTAGTACAACACCCTGATAACTGATAAGAGTAGAGGACACTCACGATCCGTCAAAAGATAATCCTCCTTGGCCTCCGTCTTCGTCAGAAGGCTATACCTCTCCGGAAACTTATCCTTACACCCATGACAAATGCAACACTTCAACTCGGCCTCCCACTTCCAATCAATCTCCAAACTCCCGCACTCGCGACACCGCTTCTGCTCGCTTTTATCATCCAACACACTGATCCCCGGCTCAAATGGCCCCGCACGGTCCCGCCGCAACGCATCCAACAGCTGCTTCCTCTCCCACTCCTTTTGCGTCATATTCGCGGGTTTCTCCTCTCGCCCGTCCTTTACGTGCAGCGCCTTGTTGAATGGGTCGTCTTCCTCGGTCAAAAATCCACCCTTTGTATCCGTCATCTTGCTAAAGTCATACTCGACGAATTTGGCAAAGTTGCGCGCGGGTTTGATCGAGTTGAGCGGGCCGGTGCCCCCCGATGAGGCATTGTTCGCATCGCGGAGTGTCGCGGGCGTTTCGGAGGCTGTGAGGGTGGAGAATGTCCGCTTGACGCCCTTCGTTGGGCCTGCGGCAGCGGCAGCGGCGGCGCGCTCGGCCTCGCGTTGTTCGCGGAGGGCTTTGGCTTTCATGCGGTTGATTTCCTGGGGATGTGTGAGAGGGAGTGGCGAGGTTCAAGACAACGCGGCAAAGAGCTTACGATTCGTTTCAGTTGCTCTGGGGTTAGTTGGCTCTTCGGAGCTCCGCCCGCTGGAGGCGGAGGTGTTGAAGAACGTGTATTCTCCATGATAGGTGCGAATAACTTGTTTCGTCAAGTGGTGGGAGCAAACGCAGCTGGTCGTGAAGAGCTTCAAAGAATGAAGGCCAGGCAGGCCTTGGGAGATCTTATCGATAAGGTGAGTCATTCTGCGCTAGCCGGTATAGGAGTAGCGCAGTCTTCATGGGCCACATGGTATCCACCAACGGAGGCTCCATAAGGTTGAGTCTACAACTTACTCCGTTCTCTGTACGACTACCTGGGTACGAAAAGGGGGGAGAAAGAGAGAAAGAACAATCTTTCCCGATCAATCTATAATTGATTAACCATGGAATCCGAGTTCGGTCATGCGATCTCCCCACTGATCTACACCCCGTTGGTTAGCAGATTCTCTCGATTTATAGCTGGAAGGCAAGGGGGAAGCACTGATACTTATAACGGCCTGCAGGCACTTCTAAACGACCCTGTAATAGTGGTCACGGCGGCAAGAGGTGCTTTCGGTGGTTAGCTGGACTTTCAACGATTGATGGTTTAGCCCCCCTTTACCTACAACTGCAGACTGCCTGGTAGCACTCGATTAGGGCATTCGCTACTGCCAAAAGATATCAATCGTCTTCTGCCTCGTATATATCCATTCTATATGGAACGAGATGAAGAAATCTGAGACTTGATTGCCAATCACGGCAGCGTGATACGGTCTTACCATACTTGCACCTTGATCGTAGCCACCAGTTCGTATAGTTCGCTCTAAGGCAGCCATTCGTTACGCCACTATCTAGACAATAGTACACTGTACCTCGTATAGAACTCTCGGCATAAGATTTCAAATCTCCCTGTGTAGATTATAAATCACTAGTCTACACAGGTCCTGCTTTCACTAAGGGACCTTCAGAATATATCAGGGCAATGCCCGGCACACCACCCATCACCAACAAACCAAGCCCAACCTCAATCGACAACAATGGCATCGCCCCAGATAATCCTCTACACAAACCATAATTGCCCCTGGGCTCAGCGCGCCCACATCGCCCTCAGAGAGCTCGGCCTCCTGTACGAAGAAGTCTTCATTGACGTTGAGAAACCGCGCGAGGAATGGTATCTGGCTATCAACCCTGTACCTCTTCCTTTCCCTTCCCTTCCTCCTCCAGTCTGTACTTTTGTTATCATATATGAGCATGCAAGCCAGCAACTAACCTCAGGATCTCCGAAAAATATAAAGAAAGGCCAAGTCCCCACCCTCTCGTACAATGGGACAATCATCACCGAGTCCGGGATCGTCGCGCAGTTCCTCGCTGATGCACATCCTGCGCTGGAGACGGAGAAGGGGTCAAAAGCGGGACTACTCCTCCCCTCCAGCTCGCTCGGCGGCGCGATTCAGCGTGCAAGGGTCTCCTTCTTCGTTGATGCGTGGGTATCGAAGGTATACCCAATCCTTGTAGGCATCATCATGAACGGGGAAAGCCACCAGGCGAGCACGAAGAGGCTAGTTGATGTAGTCAAGGAGAAGATCGAGCCGTTGCTTGTATCGACGACCAGTGACGGTGGAGAGAGGTTCTTTGGTGGCAGTGAGACTCTTACACTGGCCGAGGTGCTAGTGGGGCCGTTTCTGCTCTGGATCTTTACGTTGGTGAAGACCGAGTATGGAGTTCTGGGCGGGAATCTGGTCTCTGCTCTGCGGGAGCGGGCACCCAGGTTCGCGAGTTGGGGACCCAGAGTTGTAGCACATGAGAGTGTAAGGCATGTTTTGAATGAGGAATGGGTGGGGAGGAGTCTGAAGGAGAGGTGGGAGAGCGCTGTTGTTAAGAGAAAGAGCGAAGAGGAAACAGAGAACGTTCTTGTAATGGAGTGAACTCATAGCAAAGTTTCGTTAAAAAGGTCTAGGTGTATCGATGGTTCGTCGAGTCTACTCATCCTGTACAACAGGCCCCATCATAAGAGCCTGGACCAAGGTACCCTGTGCAACCGACCCCTTTCCCGGCTGAAGCACCAAGAGTGCATTGGCACTCGCGAGACTGCCGACTCGTGAGCTGCGCTGCCCCACGCCTTCGGCACCTGTACTCGTCGCGTAGAGGCCTCCGTCCTTGCGGGATGCCGTGACAATAGCGCGATGATACTCTGTGCGTTTCGGGTCCACTGGGAAAGGGTGCGACAATGCCACCGAAACAAGTGGTAGACCCAGTGAGGGAGCCAGACCTAGCGCAGCCTGCTTTTGCCCGAGACCCATGAGCTTATGAAGAGATGGAAGAACGAACAGGTTGAGCGTGACGAGCGCCGAGGCCGGGTTCCCAGGAAGTGAGAAGATGAGTCGCGAGTTGCGCTCCTGCTGTCCCTCCGACGACGATGGCTTGAACGGCACCGTGGCGAAGGTAGTCGGCTTTCCGGGCTTCATTGAGACGCGGCCGAAGTGGATTGTCCCACCGAGTGAGCGCTCGAGGGTGGGCTTGAGCAAGTCGAGCTCTCCCATTGAGACACCACCCGTTGTGATGATGACATCGACGCTCGTGCTGGCGTTTCCGACTCCACGGAGGGCGTCCCGGAGACTGCGCTCGAGTTCGCCGGCGGGTGTGTCTCGGGCGATACCTAGGTCGACTGCTGGGATTCCCCAGGACTTGAGACATGATAAGATAGATGGTCGGTTGGAGTCTCGGATTTGTCCTCCTTGGAGTTGCCTTGGGTCGTTGTGCTCGACGAGTTCGTCGCCTGTGCTTAGCACACCCACAGTGGGCTTCTTGAAGACCTTAACAGTCTTTGTTCCCGTGGCTGCTAGGAGACCAATCTCGCCACCGACGGGAGTAATCAGGTCACCCCGCTGGAGAATTTTGGATCCTAGTTTGACGTCGCTGCCAGGTTGACGCACGTTTTCGTTTGGTTTTATATCACCGGTTAGGATTTCTATTGTTGCTTCCTCCTTGCCATCGGGTGTTGAAGATGCTAGCAGGGTATCTTCGACCATGACCACCGCGTTTGCGTTGGGTGGAAGAGGAGCGCCGGTCGTGATCCGAGCAATCGTACCAGGTTCAAGCGGCGCGAGAGTCCCACCCTCGTTCGCGTGGGTAATGGAAGCCACTGGAAAAATGCCCTTGGTGCTCTGGCCTTCTGGAGACTCGGGCGCTATTACAGCATACCCATCGACGATACTGGCCAGGTATGCTGGCACAGCCTCTGCCGCGTAGACATCTTCTGCAATGACGTATCCCACTAAATTGATATCGACCGGAGCTTCCACTGTCTCAGGGTCGGGTGTCTGAGCAGATATAATCTTCAACGCCTCATCCACCGAGAGCATCGGATACGGCGACTCGCGATACCGCCGGTTCGCGCCTGCCGCGGGGTCATTCGACCGTCGTTCAGATGGAGATGTATGCGCTCTTGGGACGACATGACCATGGCCGTGGCCATGAGAGTGGTCGTGGTGATGATGGTGATGATGGCTGTGGCTATGCTGGGAATCGGATCTCACGCCTGCTTCGGCCTCGAGTTTCTTGATGCCGCCGGCATGCTGGGCTCGTGAGTCTGCGCCTGCTGCCTGCGTGCATGCATGGGGTAGCAGCTTGATAACGGCTTCTAGGTTCTCTTTGGCGCCTTTGGGCGAGCCGGGTAGTGTTATGACGAGGGATTTGTTTCTGGTTCCTGCAACAGGGCGGGCCATCATTGCAACTGGGTTGGTTAGCTGATAGTCGAAGTCGAGACCTGAAGGGACGTACATGGTGTGACACTCAGAGAGGCGGCGATCATGCCGTGCCTGTCTACATATTAGCATGTCACATAGCTGAAAGATTGAGACATACACAAGACCAGGCGCATGGCGGTGGAGGAGGGGCGAGACAGCCTCTGGGGTATTATCCTTGACCGCGAAGCCCGTGCCACCGCTGATAAGAATCAAGTTGACTGAATTAGGCCCATCAGCCCAGTCACAGACAGCCCTCTGGATCTGGAGCACATCATCCGGGACTATTTTGGTGATCGGCTGGTCCCAGTTGTTCGGCCCCTCGGTGGTAAACACATTGGTCAGAGTCCCGACCACTCTATCCGTGGACGGATCCTGCGACGCCGTGTCGGAAACCACAAGAATTGCTGCCTTCAACCGTCCTGACATATTTCTCTAGTATTCTGAGGAGAGAAAGAGCAGAGATAAGCCTGAGTAAGGTGTAGGAGGGATCTCTTCGGCGTCTCTATTCTCCGTGTTCCGACCCCTCATTTGCGCATCTCCAAGTTTTGCTTCTTTTGTTGACTTGAGTCAGAAAAGAACCCACCGGCGCGAAACTGACGATGCGAATCACTCCTTTCGACCACAGTATTCTCCAATTCCTCAGAAAAGCTCTGCAGGTGCACCAACGCTTCATCTCCGGCGGCTTATCGCGTGCGGAGTCACCAATTTACGTCATCGGAAATCCCTCCGCGGACCTCGACTCGATCATCTCCGCGCTTGTCTACTCCTATTTTGCGAATAATCGAGTCCCACGGGACTATCCGAGACCTCATGTGCCGATAATCAATCTCGACAACGTTCCTGCTGGCTCCGAGCTACGAAGGTTGCGGCCCGAGTTTGTCAAAGCGTTACAACTTTCGAGGGAAAATACGGGGGAAACTTTGGATGAGAGCTTATTGCTCAAGGATCATTTCCTCACTGTAGCAGATTTATCTGCACAGATACAACAGGCTACGAAGAACCAGACACAGGCGGAGTCGGTTCTGGTGGACTGGAATGCGTTGCCGATAAGGTCTTCTGAGGCTCAGCCGGGGAAGGGCTCGTTGTCAGGCCTGCAAGGAGTTGAGTTTAGGGTTGTGGGCTGCATCGATCATCATGCCGATGAAGCTTTCCTCCCGCCTATCCCTGATACACAACCTCATATTGTGGAACCGGCGGGGTCGTGCACCTCGCTTGTTGTCGCAATGCTAGAGAAGATGGGTCTCTGGCGGAAATCGGATGCAGAGAGTGTGTCTACAAGCGAAGAGGAAATGGCCAAACTGGCTCTGGCGCCGATACTTATCGACACCACAAATCTGACTAATAAAGACAAGGTGACCAAGTTCGATACTGCGGCTTATGATTTCCTACTACCCAAGGCGACCACTAGCGATCCATCGTGGGATTCGAGTCGGTTCTACTCTGAGATCCAGGAAACGAAAGAGAACAGCCTCGACTTGCTTACTGTAGATGAGATTCTGGACCGCGACTATAAACAATGGGCTGAAAAGCCTTCTCGACATACTGATCTGCCCCCGATACAGATTGGTATCTGCTCAATGGTCAAATCAATTCCGTGGGTGGTCCGAAAAGCAGGGAGCTCGTCGGCTTTTCTGGACTCATTGAAACAATTTGCTTCACAGCGCAATCTAGATATCGTCATCGTTATGACTGCATTCAGTTCAGCGGACGGGGACTTCTCCCGAGAACTGCACGCTTACACGCTCAACGACCGAGGTATTGCTGCGTTGAAAGCTTTCGTCTCTGAATCGAGTTCACAGCTGGGCTTGGAAGATTGGTTCTCACTTGATGGAGAAGACCATTCTCAAGACATCAAATCTACGCTGCAAGACTCGAAAGATGGCTCTCTCTGGACGCGTCTGTGGGTGCAGACCAACGTGTCGAAGAGCAGGAAGCAAGTTGCTCCCTTGATTAGGAGTGCAGCTGCTTCTCTCTGAAAACCTAAGAGCATACCCTGTATATTTCTCACCATAATACCTGAATATATGAATCTATCCCAGACGACTGGCAGACTAATTCGGTTTGATGGCCGATGGACCAGCCTAGATCGGTCTCGGTACCACAAACCGTTGCTGGGCTGTTTATGGCGATCTCCTTCCATAGCATTCGTGCTTTTGCTTCCATAGAACGGTCCCGACCACGCCGAGACCCAGCCCCCCGGGTTTGACCCAGTTGTTGAGGAAATGACGTCTTGTCGTTGATACATTTTATAAGCCACAGACGCCATAATTGCAGTACGATTGGGCGAACACTGTGAAAAGTGTCTGCCGGAATTCCCAAAAACGCAAGATTACACGAGTGCCAGCCTGCAAATTTAACCTGAAGAGATTCGGACGCATGACTGACACGATCCCCACATTTTGATCTGCTGGCTCCTCTTATTGTCATCAAGAGGGCGTCGAATCAAGTTCCCCCAGGTACACTGACTCTCACTGTCTTCAAGGAACCGAGTTACCGCAGGGCTTCCGACCCATCAACGACAAGCCTGATGCAACTGACCTATGGGAACTATCGGGATCGTAATTCCAGAGCCGAAGCGGATGGCTTTCGCCTCCAGCTTCGGCGGTACTCTCTACGTCATGAACCAACCTAATCAAAGCGCCTCGGTATATATCAACAGCGAAGCGATCCACAAAACGCGAACAAACAAACTCCCCGCAACAATGTTACCATGAGAAAGGAAAGATTACGCAAGGGAAGGTTTTGCCGGGAAAGCCCCCCAGATCCAGGCGAGGCCTGGATCCTCGGCAGCGGCACTGCCGCCCTCGCATCAGCCCTCTACCTCATCCGACTCGCCAACTTTTCTCCCGGCAACGTACACATCCTCGATTGGCATGAATCCCTTGCCCTAGCTGTACACAACACCGGCAATCAATCTTCCGGATACGACCAATTTCCCGGATGCCTTCCTGTCCCCGTCGGCGAGCCCCTCAAAGATCTCCTTGGACTAGTTCCATCTGTGCGAGACGAGAACCAGACCGTCTTCGATGAGATCAAAAATGCAGAATACTTCGCTTCTTCAGACAATCGGAAGGACTTGAATACGCAGTTCCTCGTGCAGCAGGATGGCGCGCTCATTAAGATCCCGACCAACTTTCTGAACTTGAAGTTTCGACAGCGCATTGCACTAGTCAGACTCATGCTGAAAGGGGAGAAGAGCCTGCAGAGAAAACAGATCCGGGACTATCTCCCGCCGAGCTTCTTCGAGGGCACGTTTTGGGCGATATGGTCCGCACAGTTTGGGTTCCAGCCGTGGCACAGCGCGAGTGAGTTTCGGCGGACAATCCGGCAGTATCTACGGGACTTTCACGGGTTGAAGATTCTCAGCTGTCTTGACATCACGGGGAGGTATCAGTTTGAGTCCACGTTTATACCGATATACCACTTCTTGCGCAGCCTGGAGGTTGATTTCCGGTTCGATGCCAAGGTCAAGGATATTGTCACGAGCGTCCGCAACGGACAACGAGTGGTTAGAAGCATCAACTTGGTAGAGAATGGCTTCGAGCTGTGCCAGGTTATTGGAAAAGATGATATCGTGATTGCCACACTAGGCTCGACAGTTTCCGGCTCAACAACGGGAAACAATGACAATCCACCATTCCGAGCCTCGATGCAACCAAACGAAGCGCTCGATGAAAACTGGTCCCTCTGGCTCGAACTCGGCGCCCACCACAGCTGCTTCGGCGACCCCTACAACTTCTGCACGCGCGTCTCCGAATCCATGCTCGAATCCTTCACCATCACGACCGAAGACCTCGCCCTCTATGAGCACCTCTGCTCAATCTCCCATTGCCCTCCACAATGCGGCGCCTTCATCTCCCTCCAAGAAAGCCCCTGGCGCATGAATCTCTGTCTGCCCACGCAACCCGTCTTCCCCGAACAACCGAACAACACCCGTGTCTTTTGGGGCTTCGCCAACTTCCCCGAGAGCCGCGGCAAATACGTCCAGAAAATGATGATCCACTGCTCGGGCGCGGAAATAATGATCGAGCTCCTCCACCATCTGAACCTCGACGAAAACCATCTCCAGAAACGCACCGTCACCGTCCCGCGCGTGATGCCCCGCATGAGCGCCATCCTCCTCGCGCGCGCCGTCAACGACCGACCAATGATCAACCCGCGGTGTATCGCGAATATCGGACTCGTGGGTCAGTTTGCGGATATGCCGCAGCATAGCTGTGTGGATATGAGCTATAGTGTGCGGACGGCGCAAAAGGCGGTTTCCCATTTGACGGGGTTGAAGCTCGAGCGCGGGGAGTATAAGGATTGGTCGAATCATAGCTTGTGTAGCGTTGCGAAGGTGTTGTTTTGGAAGTAGCTGCACCCAGTGCTCCCGTTTCCTTATTGTAGTCAGCCTTGTATGCTGGCGAACATTGGCACTGTCAATATATGAACCAGGACGATACGACTGCTGCACTATTTTCGGCTCCACCCCTGGGAGGGTAGAGTTGCTCTGCAGCACAACTCGGCCTCGTAGAGCCATAATTCGTCAGGATAAACGAAAGCGAGTTTATTCAAAGCCACAGTGGCCTCCATTCTATTCCAGAGCAATCACTCGACCACGACGCAAATCTTCCCAACATGCTTCCCCGAAGCCAGAGCATCATAAGCAGCAACAATATCCTCCCTCGAGAAGCCAAACTCCCGATCAATCTGGAACCTCAACCCCCTTCTCGACACAAGAGTCACCAAATCCTCCAACATACACCTCGGCCCAATCTGAATCCCACGCAAGACCGCCTCCTTTCCCAGCGCAAGCATCAGGACATTGGGAACCCGTGCCGGATCATACTCGGCCAGATACCCGACGATGCTAATCACGCCTCCTCGCGCAATTGCAGAGATACTCTGCTCGATTGTCCCGACGCCGCCAATTTCGATGATGTGGTCCACGCCTTTGCCTCCTGTCAGCCGGACAGCTTCGGAAGCCCAATCGGGGGTCTTGGTGTAGTTGATGCAGTAGTCTGGGTTGAACTTCTCCTTGACGACACGGAGCTTCTCATCGCTGGAGGAGGTGACAATCGTCGTTGCGCCGGCTGCTTTGGCGAGGACGAGCGCTGTCATTGATGTGCCGCCGGTGCCTGGCTGCGAGTTAACTTGTGCCCATATCTATGCA
Organism: Aspergillus pseudodeflectus; assembly: GCF_044049435.1. Taxonomy (NCBI): domain Eukaryota; kingdom Fungi; phylum Ascomycota; class Eurotiomycetes; order Eurotiales; family Aspergillaceae; genus Aspergillus; species Aspergillus pseudodeflectus. The sequence goes on along the minus strand of NW_027263780.1, from coordinate 505,982 downwards.
ACGCCAGAAACGCACCTTGAATCAAGACCGATTGCCCTGCAATCAACTGATTATTCCCATACAAAGAGTTCCAAGCCGTCACCCCAGTACAAACCAGCGACGCAAGTTCACTGTACGACTGCGGCGCATCCTCCGGGATCTTAACAACAGCGGACGCGGGACGCAAAATATACTGCGCCATGACTCCATCCAGTCCACCACCATTCTGATACGCAACAACATGCTTGGCCGGACCGTATGGCCTGTTCTGGTCAAAGCATACAACGACCCGGTCGCCCTTGGCGAAATCGTGCACCGCGTCGCCTACTTGCACAATGTCGCCGGCGGCATCTGAGCCTGGAATGACGTTGTCTTTGATGGGGAAAGGGTATTTTGAGGTTGCGATCTGGCAGTCTCGCGAGTTGAGGGCGACTGCACGGACTTTGATTAGAACTTCGTGGCTGGATGGGGTCGGGATTGGTTCTTGGTAGGTGGTGAGGTCGCCGAAGGCGGTTCGGGTTGGGAAGCGGAAGACGGTCTGTTGAGGCATGATGGGAATTGTAGTATGTTCTTTCTGGATGAGGAGCTGGATATTGAGATTTCAGACGGAAATCTCCGTGTCTTTATACAAGGCTCTCGTCATGATGATTTGTCACTTGGGATCTATCTCGATCCATTATTCAGCCTCGCTCCTCGCATTCCGATTGGCCAGATGCGGCACCCACAGCAAATCTCCCACTCTCCCACAACCCTTCCGGCGCTCGTTACTCGCTGAATCAATGTCCAAAAAATGCCATTCCCACAGGTAGGCCTCGTTCCAAGACGCCGGAAGGTCGGTCATGCTTGCAACTTTTGCCGCGAGCACCGTGTGCGATGTGAAGCTGTCACCCCATGTCCCCCATGCGAGGCCAACAATGTCCCCTGCGTTCGAACTCGTCTACAGACTCCGCAGACTCCGCGGAGGAACCGGAGTAACGGGACAAAGGGGAGCAGTGAATCATGTCGTCGCCAACAGAAAGGCACCCACTCGGCGGATACATTGTTAGAAGACCTTCAACCTGTGGAGGAGTCTTCACCTCCAACGCCGTCGCCGTCGGCAAATCTGGCGTGGACTTCGCAGAAAACGGATTCGATCTTGGGATTCATTGCTCGGATCAATGCGTTTTGCTCTGGAGGACAGCAGCAGTATGCAAGCACCGCTCCATCTGGTGATACACCTTTCGGACAGGACTTGCCTTTTCTCTCTGGGGTACAGGAGACGCAGGCCTCCGACTGCGACTTGTCTCCAGCCCAGACTGGTCGTATAATGCAGACCTTCTGGTCGCATCTTCGCCCACTAATGCCGATCGTGCAATGGGACGAAGTCAATCCCGAACGAATGAATAGAGCTCTCCAGCCTCTCCAAGATGCAGTTACAGTATACACTTTACAATACATCCATAACTCCAGCCTGCACACGCGCCTCGCCGGCCTCAATTGGCCGCAATTCCAACATTGGAAGTCCAAAATCGGACTCCCTTACTTCCAACGCGCCCTCTCGGCCGTCACGCAGCTCGCCACATTCGCTCGTCCTTCTGTACCGGTCATGCAATGCTACTGCTACTTGACTCTCTATTTGCTTGACGCGGGCCAGTATCAGGCAGCATATATTATGGTGGGACTGGGTCTTCGCATTGCGCAGTCGCTCAACTATATGGACTCTCGGAACGGCTGGTACAAGGAGTGTCGGCCCTTTCGTCACGTTTGGTGGACGCTGATTCATCTGGAGTTTCGTTGCGCGCGACATGTTGGCAAGCCGGTTACTAGTCGTGCGGATGGCTTGGTTGGGTTGGGTCCTAGTAGGGAGGAGCTGGATATGGACTGCTCCAGTGGCTTATCTTATCACATCGAGTCTATTCGTCTTACGGCTGCTGCGCGGGCTATAAATGAGGCCATGGACCTAAATTCCCTGCGCGATGGGATATCTGGGCTCGCGAATATCGAAGCACGCGCGGAGGTCTTGCTGAAGCATCTTGACCTCCTTAAGTTATGGCGCGATGAGTTACCTCGTCAGGAGCCTTTTGCGAATCTCCAGCTCGACGCAGTTGAAACAACCAATACATCGCCTCAACCAGGAGATGCGCTGTCAACCCCTCAAGATACACTAGCAGGCTCGCCAATCCTTGCCCTCCAAAACACTCTCCTCTCCCTCCAATACCACAACACGACAATGACCCTGCACCGCACATTCATCCAATTCCCCAGCCCGAGCTCAAACTCCACCTCCAACTCCAGCAACCCAACCTCCAAATCCACAACCCACGCCCTCACAGCCCTCCACCACGCAATAACTCTAACAACCCTCACACACACCCGCCTATCCACGCATGATATCCACCACGGGCACGCCGAGATCTACCAATACCAGTGGAACGCAGTCATCACCATCATCGGATTCATGCTCGCTTACCCGTTTCGTCGCGAGCTGTGCGCGCGGGCGAGGGGCTGCTTGGATCTTGCGATGGAGGTTTTCACTTCTGCGGGTGGGGATGCGGCTGCGAAGCGCGCGGCGGTGCTTACGGGGTATTTGGGTAGGAAGGTTGATGAGTTGGTGGGGGTTCAAGATGGTCAATATATTACACCGGGCCCTCCTCCCTTCCATCCTCCGACGGCGGTGACAACAACAACAACAGTAAGGGAAGATTCTGAGGAGGAACACCCACTGCAGCCTCGGGCTTCTGAACCGGCTCACCCCGTCTCTCTGGACCAGGAAGTTTCTACTGCCACTACTGCCACTACTACTATCGCTCTCAATACACCTAATAGTCCTCTCCTCAGTCCAGACGGACAGCCACTATGGCTCTGGGATGAACTGGGCAATCTGGACGCGTGGCCGACGTACTGTGACGAGGTCTTTGAGGCGTTTATGGTGGATCCAGAAGATTCTTTTGCATAAATTTATAGAATAGAATGCAGCAAAGCTACGTCTATGGGCGAAACATGATATTACCCTTTCGATAGAGTTGAAGTAGAGTTTGATTAGCGTGTCTGAGCTTTGTGCAATTATTTGGTACATGTATGCAACCAAAACCTCGGCATACCTGCTACGAGGTAATAGGAACTATGTAACTCTGAAATCACTCCTCTCTATTCCCCTAGGCAGAGCCCCACACTGATACCTTCCTGCAATTCCTATTGGAAAAGGAGCAGACCAACTAGCCAATAGGAAGGCTTGGAACCCGACTCAGCTCATACAGTACTAAGTTAACTATGCCTGGGTACACAACGCCTACCTAAATACTCGCAGCCCGGAGGTTGATCTGAAAGCTTCAGATGATCAACCATATACTTGAGAGCTGTCACTTCTCCACCGCAAATGCTGATAAAGTTCAAACTGGGTTGATCTCACTAGCCAAGTGATATATTTATTCCCTGCTGTCTGGACCATGTGCAGATCGCCAGAAGACCACCAAGTTAGCCGGGCATCGCGTTTGAACGTGCAACCTACCATGGGGTAAGGTAGATGACCAGAAGCTTCTACAAATGCTTGATCTGCTGCAATAAGCAGTGGTGGGCTGCCGGGCATGGGTATCATATTCTTCGTCAAGAAACAAGTTACTTTCATACTCTATTCGGGGTACAGCGTAGTCAGCACTATATAACCGCCCTGGGGTTATATATATAAGCACCATGTCTTCCCACCATGCGTGGAAGTTGATGGAACAAACTGTAGATAAATTGCTTGGTGCTAACCGGCCTTGCTCTCGAACACTGCGTTTACCGTCATAAATATATAATAGAATATAAGTTGACCGATTTCTGCGCTCCATGTGCTCAACCTCAACTACCAGGACTAATATTAAGGGCGCCGGCCCTGTTCAAATGCTCTGTAAGTTCGAAAATGTATATAATAATATGTATTGGCTCCGTCGTGTTTCGAGTAGATCATGAAAGTCACTTGTCATTCGATACAGGATACTGATGTCCATTGGTTCACCACTATGCGTACACCCAAGCCTTCGTAGAAGCTTCTGGTCATTGACCCTACGCCGTGGTAGGTAACATTACGAATGCTCCTATTCCAAGTTGGAGGTCTTCTGGAGATTGATAGAATTTATAGGCTCACCTATCCCGGGACCAGCCCGTCAGGAATAGACACGCCTATAGTTGATTGAGCTTCGCGGTTCTGACTCATAACTAGAACATAACAAGATAGTCACGGCGATTCACTCCTGTCACTATCTCGATCTCTCAACCCCTCCAACTCCCTCTGCAACCCAAGTATGTACTCTACCGCCAATTCTACAACCTCTGCCTACAAGACTTAGCAAGCCTTCAGAGCGATTCCCTTTTAAGGAATGACCTACCCTCGTCCCTGTAGCCCCTACTCCCTGAGCCTCAAGTGTGTTCGCCAGCACCTCCAGAGCGGCTTTCATGCGGTCGCGTTGGTGTTTCTGCGTCTGGGCGTGTCGTTTGCGTTTATGGTCTAGGGGGGATGTGTGCGAGTGGAGGAGGATCCCTAGAGATGGATGATCACTGTTAGCACGGAGCGTTTCGACCCGGATGAAGAGGACGAGGACGTAGGAATGATGTAAGTAGCACCTTTTGGACGGATCTCGATGAGCTTTTTCGTGTCGGATGGGGATGGGGAGAGATTTTGTGAGGCGGGCATCTTGAATTGGTCTATGGGATGTAATGTGGTGGCGATTGGCAGAGTAGGTGGCACACTAGGGTATATCTACTCCGTAAGCTGACTTGTATACTGATACGAAGGCGACATTCTCTCTACGCCGATTGCACTTGAACAAAAGATGATACTAGTGATGCTATGGCGCTGAGACAATTAGATTTACCAATGAACGCGCGGCGAGTGCTTCGGAGACGGTTCTCTTCTTGGCCCAATCCCTCGAAACAGGGTCGCACGTGCCCATTTTCCAACCGCAGTGGCCAAGCCAGGTGAAGCCTCGAGTCAAGAAGGACAAGAAAGACAAGAGCAAACAAGCGAGGTTGGCTGATGAGGAGGGAGCCTGGGCGGGCAGCAACCGTGGAATCAGAGGGTGCGGCCCCACCACGTGCGGCCCCAGCTGGTCCAGATTGGCTGCGTGTTACTCCAGTCAGGCCAGACTGCTGGCTATCAAGATTTCTTTAAACCCTGCCCAGAACGCCCGCCAAGCTGCCAAGTCCCTTGGATCCAACTCGAAGCTCTGCTCTGACGCCAGCAACCTTCCGCTCTCGTCGAATCGCGGCCGCCTGTCGTGGAACGTGGGAGCGTGTCCTGCTGTCACCCTGCCTCACCCTGCCCGTTTCGCGACGCTCGAGATCGGAAAGTGTCACATTCGACGTGGGGTGCCCGGAGTCTTTGCGGCCAATGATGCCCTGCATCGCGTGCATGTCGTCGAGAATGATATTCCATGCGTCGTTCGAGAAAGGACCCGCTGGTCGGAGGCCCCGATTGCCCGGCCTGTTTGCTCGCCATCGCCGCCATCCTGCGCCCGCCGACTCCATCTGATGCTGAGACCCTCTGCACGTGGGCGACATGCAACCCCCTCGTGCTGCCCGCCTGTCAGGACATAAAAAGCGTCTCACCCCTGGTCGGACTGTGAATCGATCGTCGCAGCTCCTCTCAGCATCTCAACCTCCTGTTCCCCCTGTTCTCGATCGCCCGCCTTCAAGATGGTGCACGAGCATACCTACATCTTTGCCATTGGCACTTTGTTTGCCATGCTCGATGCATACAACAATGGTGCCAGTACGTCTTGACGACTTTTCCAATCTTTCACTTTCTCCAGTTTGTTTCTCCCGTGCTAACTTGACTCTTCAGACGATGTTGCCAACTCCTGGGCCACCAGTGTGTCCTCTCGCTCCATCTCGTACCGCCAGGCGATGATATTCGGAACCATCTTCGAGTTTCTCGGTGCCGTGACCGTCGGTGCTCGTACCGCTGATACCATCAAAAACAAGATCATCCCCCCCGAGGCGTTCGAGGGCAATGCTGGTGTGCAGATGTTGGCGTTTGCCTGCGCTCTCGCTGCCGCTTCGTCCTGGGTGATGTGGTGCACCCGTCACTCGACCCACGTCTCGTCCACCTATTCGCTCGTCTCGGCCATCGCTGGTGTGGGTGTTGCGACCGCTGGTGCCTCGTCTGTGCAATGGGGCTGGAACAAGGGTAGTGGTCTTGGTGCCATTTTTGCAGGTCTCGGCATGGCTCCTGCTATCTCTGGCTGCTTTGCTGCCATCATCTTCATGCTCATCAAGGTGGTGGTGCACATGCGCAAGAACCCTGTTCCCTGGTCCGTCTGGACTGCTCCGTTCTTCTTCCTCATTGCTGGAACCATTTGCTGTCTCTCGATTGTCTACAAGGGTTCGCCTAACCTGGGTCTGAGCAAGAAGCCCACTGGCTGGATTGTTGGCGTGACCCTTGGAACCGGTGGTGCTGTCTGCCTGCTGTCGGCCCTCTTCTTCGTTCCCTTTGCCTACACCCGTGTCATTCGCAAGGACCCCAACATCAAGTGGTACGAGTTCATCTACGGTCCTCTGCTCTTCACGCGCCCTGTCCCTGCCGCCTCCGAGGTCGCCAAGGTGCCCAACTATGCCGTTATGCAGGAGGACGACCTTCCTGACTCTCCCGACACCCTCGCCGAAGACATTGGGAAGCCCGCTCATCCCATCGAGAAAGGCGACACTGTTGTCGAAGCACAGCAGCTCGACTACAAGGAGCTCATGGCCCGTGGACAGGAGCGCTTCCATGCCAAGCTGCGCCGCGGTCGTGGACCCTTGGCCTGGGCTATGCGCACTCTCCATGACAACCCTATCGGCTCCGGCGAGATTTACGAACTGCACAACATCAAGATTCTCCTGAAGCGCCTCCCGGCTATGGTCGTTGTTGGTGCTCTGTATGGTCTGCACTACGACATCCACGCTGCCCAGTCTGGTGTGCACGGAACCCCCGAAGGTGCCCGTATGGAACGTGTCTATTCCCACGCGAAGAAGTACCCCAACGAAGTGGAGCACACATACTCGTTCGTCCAGATTTTGACCGCCTGCACTGCCTCGTTTGCCCACGGTGCCAACGACATCGGCAACTCCGTCGGCCCATGGGCGGTCCTGTACTCCGCCTGGAGAACCGGCGTGCCTTCCGAGTCCAAGGCCGAGGTTCCTGTCTGGCAGCTCGCGGTTCTGGCCATTATGATCTCGATCGGCTTGATTACTTATGGATACAACATCATGAAGGGTAAGCCTCCTCGTTTTCTTCAGATGAACAAAGCTAACGATCACCAGTCATGGGTAACAAGATTACATACCACTCGCCCAGCCGAGGATGTTCCATGGAGCTCGGCGCTGCCATTACCGTCCTCGTTTTCTCCCAGTACAAGCTCCCCGTGTCGACCTCGATGTGCATCACCGGTGCCACCATTGGTGTCGGTCTCTGCAACGGAACGATCAAGGCCGTCAACTGGCAGCGGGTCGGTCTGCTCGGTCTCGGTTGGATCATGACTATTCCCATTGCTGGAACTCTGGCTGGATGTCTCATGGGACTCTTCTTGAACGCTCCTCACTTTGCGTGAATGGTATTCACCTAGCAATCTACGTACATAGATATAATACCCGAATACTACGCTCTTTAGTCACAATCTCATTGCTGTGTCTAGAAATTAAATCCTTTGTCAACCATGCACAGTCAAACTGCCCCCCTTTTCCAGGTTGACCACCCTGTATCCATCCCCGTCTCTGACCTCGACCTCGGCATCGAAATCCACCGCCAACCTCACTCCCTTCTCCTCTTTCTCCCAAGAGACCCTAACTTCGCCCCCTTTGACCATAACCACGCCCTCAAGCACTCCATCGCTCTCCCTCTCCCCCACGTCCGCTGCCATATTGCCATTCCAAAGTTTGACCCTCGGCTCAAACCTCAGCCGCCCACACCCTGGCTCCACAGGCCTAACCCCCAAAACATTAACAACAGCATCATAAATCGGCACGCAGCTCCACCCATGACAATCGCTGCGCGGCATCGCCGCGGACTCGGCCCACGTGCTCAGATTCAGGCTCAGCATATCCGCCCACGGCTTCACGAGGTCGTTTCGGAATTCCTCGTAGAGACCTATTTGGACCGCGGCTTCGAAGACATAGAAGGACAGTGCGTAGGAGCATTTTGCGTAAGAGGCGTTTGTCGAGGGCGCCAGCGCGCGGCGCAGGATTCGTGCTGCGCGGGGGCCCGTCACGGCGCCGGAGAGGATGGCGAAGACCTGGGTGTGTTGGCTTAGTTCGGTATCTGTATCTGGGCTGTCGGGCGAGTCGGTTAGGAAGAACTCTTCCTCTTCTTCGTCCTCTTCGTCTTTTCCTCCGGATCCCTGCTCGTTATCTGCCCGCCGGACACGCCGTACACAATGCCTCAAAACAGCCTCATTCACCCGTCCCGCCCGACTCCTATACTCCCTCGCCACATCCCCCCTCCCCAAAAACTCACACAGCTCCGCCGCCTTGCCCAGCACATACGCATACACCAGACTCACATAACTAATCGCCCCACACCGGCGATACCCCGGCGGCACCGCCAAATCCGTAAAACTCCCTCCCGGGGGCATGGCAGACCACTCGCGCGTCCAATCAACAAACGCCCACGCGTCCTCGTCAAAGCGACCGACCATCCCATAGCGCGGATCGATTCTCGACTCGAAGTAATCCAGGATCCCATCCACAGCGCCAATGTATCTCCTCACGAGCGATTCCTCGCCAAAGTACAGCATATGGTCATGCAGCATGAGGACCCAGAACAGCGAGAAGGCGGGGATAACAACGCCCGCGCCCGCAAAGGGGCCCGGGAAATGCGTCTCGACCAGCCCGTCGCATCCGCGGCGCGACGCGTGGAACTCCTGGATGGCTTTCCGGGCGAGTCGGTCGTCGCGGGACAGATTGTAGCTGAAGAGCGCTTGCAGCCGGGTATCCAGTGCGAACTGGTTCTGTTCGTAGAACGGGCAGTCGGTGTATGTTTCCTGCATGCAGTTGAGGAGCGTCGTGAGGCTCGTGGACCATTTCTGGCGTTCGGTTTGCGCGAGGGAGGCGAGGGGGAGGGTGGTTGTTATCTCGAGCGGGTAGTGCGTTTTGGAGAAGGTTGCCTTTGTCACGAGGAGGGGGGTCGAGAGCGTGGAGATGGTAAGCCGGAGAAAGCGGAATGTCCGGTGCCAGAAGGGGCTGTATGTGATCTCGTCCTCCTGAGAGGTGGAGGAGGGGAGGGTATAGAAATCATCCGGCCCCATGAGAATTCCCCCGGAATCCGTGCGATCCCCTTTGTTCCGCGCAAAGGGGTTCGGGTTCCCGTCTGCGGGCGGATACTCGAAGCACTCTGCGCAGCGGATCTGGATTTTCGATCCGGCGCCACGCCGGAAGGTGAAGTGGAGGAAGGCTGTGATCAGTGTTTCACTTTCGAGGATCACGCTTGTTGTGGTATTCGCCGGGATTGTCAGGGGGGTATCAGTTTGGATTAGGGCGGTCCATGCCTCTGCCTCATGGCCAAAGTCACGGCTTTCTGCTTTGGAGGAAGAGGAATCAACCCTAACGACACTCTGAAACCTCCCGTCAATCTCCGGGAGAGCCGGTATACTCCTCGGAACAAGTCTCCAGGGTTCATTGACCGGTAGCATTGGTACAGTGATGGACGACCTGACGGCCATATCCCAGTGACTATCGTCGAAATCGGCACGCAGCCACCCGCGCTCTTCCCTCTCGGCGTCGACCTCTTCGTTTATGCACAGGAATGGCGGACCGAGTGCGCGGTTCCATTCCGAGGCCGGCAGGATTCGCACGGATCGGTCCACTTTGCAGAGCCAGGGGGTTGATGTGCTCAGGCCCTGGACATGACATGGTTAGCATATAGCCTCTATCGCCCTGCCACTTAAGAAAATCGAGATAGCAAAAATAAAAGAAACATACAATCCCCGAATCTTCATACAGAAAGAACCCCGGAATCGCCGCCCGAACCATGGACGTATTCCCGACCTGCGTCCCCGAATACCTCAACACGCGCGCCGCAAGCACATTCGTCTCACTCCCGCGCTTGACAAACGGCGCAATATCAACAGTCTCGTAGTTCCATTCGTTCAGGTAGGATTTCGCAGGGCCAAAGGAGATGCTCTGCCCGTTTATGTACAGGCGGTAGCGCGTGTCGGCGGATATGTGGAGGATAATGGGTTGAAGGGTTGAGGAAGGGGAAGACGATGAGGTGTCTGCGGGTGGGAGTGTGAATGTCTTTCTGAAGAGGACGAATTGCGCTGGCGTGGAGGGGTCTGTTTCGGTGTAGGTTGGGTCTGGCGTCCAGAGCCAGGGGGTTGTTTTTGTCCAGGAGGGCGGCATTTTGTTTTTCTCTGTTCTATTGCCAGGGAAGACAAATGGGAGATAGGGAAAGGAGTGAAATCTTTACGGAAATTAAGGTCCAAATGATGCGGGGAGTCATGTTGATATGGTTCGGATATCCCGAGTGTGGTCGTGGATTGCGGGGGTTCATGTGGGTTGGTGTGGGGATGGACTGAGCTTGTACGTGAGCTATATTGTTGCTCGGTACATTATCGGCCGATATAGCCCGACTATTTCAAGGAGTCACTTGGGGATATATACCGCGGATTTCTACGTTGAATAATGCTTGCTAGTATCAAAAGGCAACATCCCTGCACAAGAGATGAGGGCTAGCGAGGTCACGGGACACGCATTGGTTGGTATTGACTAGTGATTGCAGTGATTGAGATTGCAACTAGAGAGTATATAAGACTCGATCAATACTTATGAATCTCTTTTCCTATGTAGAAAGCCACGGCCGACAAGCAATATCCGACAAGCATATTGCTTGTTTTCATATGTCGACCTCCGGGTAAGGGACATGTGCGCCATTGAAGGGAACCATATTCAGAATCTATACCAACGAATTTTACTTGATACGAGTCTCGTCGAAAAATTTGCAGTCGTAGTACCTTTGAAGCTATCAAACAAAACTGTCTGCGGGTGAACACGGCTAGTGCCTTGCCTGTCTGTACACGGAAGTAATGTTTGGTCTAGACACAGAACCGAGGGTACGCGATACAGGAGTGATGGATACAAATGGACCAACGTCATGGACAGTATTAATCTATAAATCTAAATCAAAGCAGTCTCGCAGATCCGAGCCATAGGTCTCCAAAAAATCTAGCCCTAACCGGCAAATCCACTCGCCATTCTCGGGCGCTGTCGCAAGGAGTGGTTGTTTCGCCCATACTTTCGGGCTCAGGTCGAGACGAATTACACCGAGTGGCGATATAGATAACTGCCGTATACCGCTCTTTCCAACCAAATTCCATGGCAGACCACTCTCGGTCCTAGGGCCGGCATTCGGTACCAATGCCCGGGCTCAATCCTCTGGCGTAGATGGAGGGGCAGATGCCCAGCCGGAGATAAAACAGGAAGACTCTCAAGGACGAACTCATCCAGAATACCTGGAGTACAGAATGACTCGTGGGTGTATGGTGACGTGTCGATGGTGTATCGGGGATGATGGCCGCGGGGATGCCCGAAAAGAAACTCCGGAGACCGAAAAAAACAAGCACGATACCCCGCATACCTACAGAATGACGCAACAATACCGAGATATACTACTCGGACAGCGAAATCTCGTACAAAATCGGGCTTGGCCCCGCGGGCGGAGTTTCTCAGCGCCGTACATACGTGGCGGGGAAGAGTTAGGGCTGGCGCTGTGAGGGAACGTGCGAACGGCCCCCGCGCTCCTGTCCATAAGAACCTCATCTCGCCCCGAAACCCTTCGACACCATGAACATCATCCTAAACTTATCGTCACTCAATCCGCTACGGAGATAGTTCAAATTCAAGCATTTCTTCTTGTTGTATCAATCTACTCCTTGGACCACCTCTACAGTACCATATAAGCTTCGCGACCTCCCATACCCCGCGCGTGATACTCGGAAGAGGAACGATTCCGGCCCAGAAACAGGAACTAGATTTCCCTACTCCGCTCCACCAGAGCCCTACATATTTCCGTTCGTTGAAGAAAACGATCGGGATGATTCCGCCCAAGGGACTGCTTCCGGATATCCCGAGCTCGGGAGTCGAGCACCCGAGTTTCTTCGACCTCCTCATCTACTACGCCGTGCACATTGTTCGATTACTCGGGGTATTCCTCGCCGAGATTGGTCTCAAGGGAAAGGAGGAGAAAACTAAGGATCTCCTTCCCCGGACTTTGCCCTTTGACAGGGAGGAGAGGAGCTCTATGGCAGCTCGGGATCGGCAGTAGCATCCCTACACTTGTTTGCGTCTACGAGAATCTGGGAGCCTACGATCGAAGGGAGGCAAGTTTTTGGAACGTTTCTTATACACTTCCTCTACTATTATCCCCTCCCCAAGTCCTCCCAGGGACCGTCGGCCAGTCACCTTGATGCGCCGGCGCATACCTACGCTCGCCCCTCTCCCTCTCATGCACCATCTCAATCCGACTCCCATCCCCCGTCTCCCACCCCACACCCCCACCATGGCCATTCATCGGCGCCCCCAGCAACTCTAACAAACTATTCAGAACAACAAACTCCATCCTCAGCTTTACACTATGCGACACACACGTATACGCCGACCCCAGCCCGCTCCTCCCCCGATACAGCGTGAGCAGGTTGAACAGATCGAGTATGATAACCGCACCGTTCACGAGCATGATGTGCGCCATCACGCGGCGCCCAGCCGTCCCCTTCATCTCAATGATTGGCCGCAGCTGCCGCACCGCCTGGTACAGATATAGTCCGCAGATGAGCACCTCGCGCACGACATGGCCGGTTACCATGTATCGCTCTATGTAGCGGTGCGGCGGTGCAAAGATGGGATTTCCCGCGGAGAGGCCGATGAGGCTTATGGCGAAGGGGGTGAGGAAGAGGATGGAGGTTACGATGATACCCCAGAAAATGAAGCGGAGGAGAGTTCCTGGCGTCGAGATCAGATGCAACCTCGAGTACAAGATGAGGGACTGCGCCACAAGAAGCGAAGGGAAAGTGATTGCGATCACGACGCCCGTGAATGCAAAGGGGGCGAGGTGGAAGTACTGCAGGAAGGCGGCCAGGGCGAAGAGGGCGACGGAGAGGGTGCAGATGAGGATGCTCCAGAAGTACAGGCCGCGGCGGCGCTTGAAGAAGTGGAAGATGCAGATGAGAAGCTCGAGCGTGTTGTAGGCGGCGATCGCAAGGAGGGCGATGTTGAGGAAGGCGAGGCCGGAGGGCGTGTTGTGTTCGCCGCCGGGCGAGGTTCGCGGGCCGTCTTGCTGCTCTGGCATGCCTGGCTTGTTTGTCGGCTTGACGAGGGTCTGGATTTGGGACCCGGGGGGATAAATGGCCAAGGGGCTATTAGGCTTGGAGTTTCACCAAGTATGATGGGAGAGGCCATGATCGACGCATGGATTGATATCTTCATATGCAGCATCCTGGCTGTCGACCCTTGGTCCGCGCGCTCCCCCCTCCTTATCAATATCAAACTCATCCTCAACAATAAGAGAAATTACGCAAGCAGCCATTGAATGTGCAGACTCGAGGACTCGATCTGTCGATTGAGTTGAATGCGTCGACGGCAGCAGGGGTCTCATGCGTAGCGCAGGATTCAGGGACAAAGAAAACAACGCCACCAACCATGGCACTCTACTCAGATTGGCCTAGTCTACGATTTTGGCTGCCCGTTTCGGGGAGACCGCTTAGGGGGCGTTTAATTGTGTCGGTCACCTGTTGGTCTGTGCAGGAGAGCCTCGTGTTGGATGCTCGCGGCCGGGTATTGACATTAGTGAGGGTTCGCCTGTTTGTCTATAGCAAGGTCGTACAGACTTGTCATGGGTCCTCATACAGGTTTGAGGGATGCTGCAGAGTCTCATCTCGTCTAGACAGGAGCCGCAGACGTCAGTCTTTACACAGATGGAACTGATCGAGTGGAACGTGGTGATGAAGTTTATGGTCCAAAACGCAGAGATATCAGCCCTCGATGAATTAAAACTACTTTCTGAGATAAAGTTCGATTGCGGCGCAGACTCGATGAGAAGTTGATTCTGCAATATGCTTGGATGCCCCCTGCTGTCGCCAGGTTGCCTCGGCCTCTGCCAACCCTCACCCGCGGATAAGGTTTTTGCAGTCGAGTCTGTCACACCCCAAGTCTGGGAACCGGCACGGATCGCTGTTGGCCTCCCAGAGTGCATGCCGCTTCCGGGGTTGGTCATCCAGCGGTGTACCAGGTAGTATGGTAGAAGGGATTCTGTTCAATGAATAATGGGATTAAGGTTCTGTCCGATGTCTCGGCTGAGCTGATGATTCGTAAACTCGAGTGTCTAGATCCATACTACAAGCTGGAGCCAAGTCCAAGTGACTCGGTCCCCGCTGGGCAAGCACCCATCCAACAATATACAGTCCATCCAACTACGAGATCATACCAGAATATCAAAAACGGCCATAATTCGAAACAACAACTGTACTGTACATTCACAATGCAACCAACGTCACCTTTCACATCTCTTTACTCCTCAGGCTCATCCTGCTGGCCCTTTGCACTGCCCCTGCCCGAGGCATGGCCGCCAGCGGAACCGCCAACCTTTCCACCCTCGTGACCGGCCTGGTGGGGGTCGACCTTGCCGTAGGCAAACTGGTTCTGCTGGGTGCGCTTGTCGGGCTTGTTGTCTTCGCGGCGACCGCCGTGCTCTGGAACTGTTAGTTTGTTTTTTTGATATAGGTGGGAGGGAAGGGGTGGAAGATGTACCGCTAGGCTTGTACTTCTCGCCGGTGGCTGTTGATCCTTGGACCATTTCGGCGGTTATAGGTGGTGGAATATGTATATAAAGTGGGAGAATTTGGTTTGAGTTTTGCTTTGCAGTGTAGTTTGTGATTTGATTTGAAGAATTCGAGCAAAACCATACAGCCTTATATATTGCGGGAGATGCGAAGAATGAGATCACCGCGCAGTCACAGAGTCCTCTGATATCCTTCTGATGTCAAGTAAATTGCGCACGCAAGCGGAACTGGCCTGACCAACAGCGCCCCTTTCAAGACAAGGATGATATTTCCATGTGGAAACTGCAAAGTCAATCAACATGAGAAGCAAGGTAATTCAAACATCAAGATCTCGAATTCCATGATCGAGCGAATGAAATTAAGGAGGGCGATTAAGCATGGCAAGTCTCGATCTGGGAGTGCAGATCAAGTGGATTGTAGGACGACGACCGAATCCTCGCATCAGACTGACATCGTTGATCCACTTGGACCGGATTTTGGGGTATGTCGAGATCGAGCCCGGTTATCACCATGAACCTCGAGTTGAGTATTTGGTGATATCTACAGAATTGCCTGAATCGCGAGAAGATGTCAAAATCACAATTCAGACACTGAGATGAGCAATCAGGGCTCGGCCCGATTAGGCAGGAGGCCATGCCCCGCCACGCCGAAATGTTTCTCCGCGCCGGTGCCGCATCCCAGATTCCAGAGCAAACACTTTTTGTCGCGACGAGCAATTCAAGATTGCTCCAAATTATACAGCCAACACCATGGTCTACTACTTTACATCAAACGTCGTCAGCCCCTCGGCGTTTATCTACGTGGGCAAGGACAAATTCGAGAGTACGGCGCCGCGACTTTGTGTTTCAGTTCTCGACCCCTCTAACCTTCGCGACAGATGAGGATTTAATAAAGCACGGGCTGGAAAAGGACGTCTGGTACTGTTTTTATATGTTCCTCACCTCTTTTCTGAGCTGACGCTAATCAAGATCTCTGACATGCAGGGTTCGTACGCAATATCTCCACGAAACCCACCACCACCTCCGAACCTAACCCCCCCCACCCTGTAGTTCCACGTCGATAACCTCTCGAGCGCCCACGTCTACCTCCGGCTCCGCGATGGCGAGTCATGGGATAATATCCCGGAAGACCTCCTGGTCGACTGCGCGCAGCTCACCAAGGCAAACTCAATCGAGGGTCCGCCCCCCTCCGTCCCTTGACTACACCCCGCCCAACACCGTGGTTAACTTTGGACCAGGAAACAAAAAGGACAACGTCACGATAATCTACACCCCCTGGTCGAACCTCATGAAGGACGGCTCCATGGCCGCGGGCCAAGTCTCCTTCCACAACCACAAGCTCGTCCGCAAGGTCTTTGTGCCCCAGCGCGAGAACCCGATCGTCAACCGACTGAACAAAACCCGCGTTGAGGAATTCCCGGACCTCCGCGCCGAGAAGGAGGAATACCTGAAGGTGCAGCGGAGTCAGGAGCGCAAGGCCCGTGAGGAGAAGAAGAACCGCGAGAAGCAGGAAAAGAGGGAGCGCGAGCAGCTCAAGTGGCAGAAGGATCATGCGTATGATGATTTGTTCAGTGCGGAGAATATGGAGGCGAGCAATAACCAGGATCGCGATGCGGATTTCTTGGATGATTTTATGTGATGGTCCTATGATGTGATCGGCGGCCAGCGCCATGCTTGTGTTTTCTATACCCTTGCTTCAATATCAGTTGCGTCTTCCTTTCCAAATCTGACGTTGAGCAACGGTATCACCCTAGCTCGATCAACGGCGAACACCCCGACCGCCACAGTAAAGACGACCAAAAGCTCTGCTACGGTGCCCACCCAAGTGCCTGACTTGCAGACTGACTGGCCCCCAACCTGAATCTCAATACTGACTACAGGCTGCTGTAGCTATTCGAGGACATGGACACCATGGAAAGGGGAGTGATATACCACAACTTCAACAAATGGGTTAAAATAACTGCTGTAGGACTTCAAAACCGCACATTTGCCCCGATTCTGGGACAAGGCCAGATACTGCAGACAGGTGGGGTACGTGGGAAGAGACGGTAAGCTTGTTATGCCTGCTCTCGAAAATGCTGGAGTATGCAATAGCGGACTGTACAGTTGCAGAGGACTCGCTCGAATTGGACTAAATCCAGAGACGGGGCACTTCTGCTAGCATCCAAGGGGCTCTCAAGTTGGTCTTGTGTCCATTAGCCACAACCGTGTCGAAGGTGGGTTGAATTCATTAGAGAGGCAAAGCCTCGTACTCGTCCTCGTTGGGAAATAATACCCGGGGAGTCTGTGTGGTTCATGCAGCACCAGCACCGCCCCCGCGGCTGGGCGAGACGAGGCGGCTTTTCTTCACCACCTTAGATTCTGCCTCACCAAGCCTTGTCCGGATCCCAACCTTGGTCCAGCCGAAGGTCGCTGGTGTTTTGTGTGTCTGAACATTCAGGAACTGGACTCTGACACAGAGCAGGCCCTGTACCACATAACGACTGGAGCAGGTTCGGAAACACCACGATGGATGCACTTGCGGCGGTAGGTCTGGCTTCGAATATCATCTCCTTCATCGACTTCTCCTGCGAACTCATCACGGGCGCACGGGACATTTATAAATCCGGAGATGGAAGAACCTCTGAGAACGCAACTCTCGAATCCATACTGGTCGATCTAGAAGACTTCTCGCAAGGCCTGATTACTGATCTGAAAGCGACGACCTCAAATGAAAAGGCTCTACTCCGATTGAGCACAGACTGCCTCCGGCTCTCACAGGAGCTCTCCAGCGTTCTGGCAAAACTAAAGGCCAGTGGCGGGAACCGGAAATGGAAGAGCCTCAGGACAAAGTGGGCTAGCATGCGCAAGGAGCGCGATATCTCTTCTATGGAGTCCAGGCTATCCAGCTATCGCGGACAGATCCTTATTCGGCTGCAATTTATGCTTGGGTAGGCACCTCCCAGGGACGGTTCACTCATCAGCTACTAACAAGAAGCACAGACAGCAGCAGTCATCTTTCAAGGCCAGCCTCGACGAGATTCAGATGCAAGCACAGACATTTCATAATGTGCATGGGAAGCAGCTTGATACTCTGAGAACGGGGCTGCTAGCCGAGATAGGACGGATGCGAGACACGTTCCAGGCTGTCTCCCAGAGAGAGTCCACCGACAACGGCAACAACTTTGGCGGCATATCTGTGACAGGCCTTTGCGCCTTGTTGGCAGAGCTCCGGGAACTGACCGCTCGTGTGCCCGCCGAGAATCAGCTCCTCGCCCGGCTGTATTTCCCTTCGCTGTACTATCGGGAGGACGCCGTGGCGCCATCAGAAGCCAAGACATTCCAATGGCTTGTCGACCATGTTTATGATAGTGAAGGCATGTATAAGACTTCGGCTGAGGTATGGGGAAGCAAGGGCAACACACGAAGGAATTTTTTAAAGTGGCTGAACTCTGGGGATGGAATATTTCATGTCTCCGGCAAGGCAGGGTCTGGCAAGTCAACATTGATGAAACTGCTCTGCGACAGCCCCCGCGTTCATGATGAGCTACAGAGCTGGGCTGGCCCACGGATCTTGGTGTTTGCCAGGTTCTTCTTTTGGATCGGTGGCGATGAACTGCAACGGTCTCTGCAAGGTCTGTACCGTGCTATCCTCTTTGATGTCTTGAGGCAATGTCCCGACCTCATCCTTCGCATCTTTCCCGAAAGTGATAGCTCACCGAGATGTGACCCGAGGATTAGACACTTGCCAGCATTCCGCCAGCAAGAGGTCGAAGCGGCGTTCCTGAGGCTCATCAACTTACCTGATACATCGGATTATCGAATTTGCCTGTTTATAGACGGACTTGACGAATATCAAGGGGACAGTGTTGATTACTGGACCCTTGCCAAAAATCTAAACGAATGGACCAAGTCTGGAAGCGTGAAGATGTGTGTGAGCAGTCGACCCTATACCGAGTTTCTGCAATCATTCGGCATTTGTTCCGAGAAACAGATCCACTTGCACACGCTGACCGAGACCGACATCCGTGGATACTGCCAGGCAATGATGAAGAAGGACCCTCAGTTTGAATCAATCAAAGCAGACTACCAAGAGTTTGCCGAAGAGATTGTCAGAAGGGCGCGGGGCGTTTTCCTATGGGCGCGACTGGCGACTCGCTCCTTCCTCGCTGGAGTTGGCTATCACGATTCGAGTCACACGCTTCGTCAGAAGCTGGAGTCCATCCCCGACGATGTAATGGCGCTATTCGATCAAATGCTAGACAGAGTGGACAGTCTCAATCGTTTGCGAGCCGCAAAACTACTGCTGATTGCCGTCCGACTAGTCTCTCACCAGCTGCCAGCTATAATATTTTCATGGTTGGATGACCTGGACAACCCGCACTTTCCATTTCAGTTTCAGTGTGAACGAACGCTGCAGGACGCAACGAGACGAGTCGAGTCTGTCAAGCGCAAACTGGACTCGTTGACGAAAGGAATGCTCGAGCTGCAAACCAGTTACAACGGGATCGATGATGAGCACCGCGTGCAATTCTTTCATCGCTCCATTTACGAGTACATCTGCGATTCAAAAGCGCACCACCTGCGGCAACAAGTCCCAAACTTCAATGACCAAGAGGCCTGCTGTCGTTTGCTCTTGGGGTATTTGAAATGGTGCCGCGAGCGCGACCCAGATGTGCGCGAGCCTTTGAAATTCTGGTCTTGCCAGTTGAAATACTTCGAGATTCTCGAGGATCTCAAAGGCTCGCCAACCATTCGGCAATACCTGGATGGGTTCTTGCGATTATCGGGAAACCAGCCAGAGTCGCCTTGCCTCACGATCCAGGGTGGCCATCCGTTGCTCATTTCGCAACCCTTTCCTTTTCGACCACTCCATCCCCTATGTCTGATACTACATTACGGACATGTCCAGTATGTTAGGGACGCAATCCTAGCGGATACTCAACTTTTACACAACTCTCACGTTCCCCGCATTCTTCTTCTTATTTCAGCCATTGCCGGCCATTCGGATCTTGTACGCCTGCTTCTCCAGAAAGGTGTCTCGCCCCATTCCAATGCTCCCGTGCTGATGCCTGGAAACAACAGAGAACTCAAGGCATCCCTGTGGATCGTGATACTCAGCGGCTGCGCCCAGGAAATGTTGAATAATGACACATCTACACACGCCAGAACCATCCATGAGTTTCTAACATTGGACCCCTCCCTCGACCATAATGTATATTTCTTAATCGCCCATGGCAGGGATGGTAACATGAGCTTCGAATCGACAAAAAAGATAGTTTCTCTGCAGGGACTATTGGGTCTATGCAATACGCCAGGATCCCAGGAATTGATCCGACTAATATGGTGGCGCGAGAAATTCAACTGGTGGAGCCGACTTGGAGGGATCTTTTCGCCTGCACCCTCCAATGACACTACATGGAGCCAATTGCTGTCCATGAAATACGAACCGCTATCCCTAAAATTCATAGGACAAGGCAGGAAATACAAGTCTAACAGTATATACAGCACGCACACATGGGATGAGGAGTTCAGAGCGTGGCGCAAACTCGAAGTTAGGAAGTGAGCTCTTTGCCTCCCAACTTTCATCTCTCTCATTCAACCGCGACTACTGTGGGTGAGCGTCTTTATGGTGCGGCCGTCCGGGGTTATAAGCATCTTTGCCTAGTGGGCTTACTCCATCTGGAATGATGGACAGATATTAGACCCATTTGGGTCGAGAGGAGACAAAGCCTGATGCTCAGGAGCCAGGCAGGAATGAATCACGCTCCTGTATTAGACGTGTATTATAGTCCTTGGACATTCAGCCTCACCATGCTGCAAGCAGCATCAATGATTGGACCACGTACTCACAAGCCCAGTGATCACAGCCACGCTCTGTGCGACACACTTCTTCCTCACCTGCACAAAAAGAAAGGAAACCGCCCAACTGGCGCAGTCAGCAAAGAGTGGTTTTGGTTGGCGGCAGTCCTTTGTCGTGTTAACTCAGCCACATCACTGTCCATGTGGACCCAATCCAGACCAGCGAGTCCTGCACTGCGCCTACAGCCTGGTGGCCTGCATTTGGGGCTCGCCTTTCCTGTCATATTATCGAACTTATGCGGCCACTGAACCCGACGTGGCTAAATGGACCTCCTCCCAGTGAGCTGGCCAGGCCACAGGCTGCAAGTCGGATTCTTGGCATGCAAGGCTGGATTTCACGAGCGATAAAACAAGCTGCCCGTCATCCTCCATTTTCGTATCCTTCATGATTTCTCTACGACACCACCCCATCTAGCTCCGGTATCATGACCGACCCATTCTCCGTGAGCGCCGGCGTGGTAGGCGTGGTGTCTCTCGGTCTTACCCTTAGCCAAGGCTTCTTACGGTTCTACACACCATGGCGCGATTATGACGATGAAGTTAGAGGGTTCACGACCAAATTGAACGGTCTGTTACACACGTTACGCGCTCTTGACACCTTTCTGTCACCAGAAAATGAGCTACAGGTCCCTGATCAGTACCGGACCTTGGTGCTAAAAAATCTAGCATCCTGCCAGGAAGCATGTCACTGCTTGGAGAAGATCTTAGCTGAATGCAAGTCAAGCAACATCTCAGGCGCGCCTGCGCGGAAACATGACTGGGTGCGGCTGAAAAGGGTGGCATACCCGTTCAAGAAGGAGACGTTGACCACGCTTTCTGATTTGGTGTCTGATTTACGCGAAAATCTGGGTCTCGCTCTTCAGCTTCTCGTTGGGTAAGATGCAGTGCTTTCAGATGGCTTAACAAACTTGGAGCTGGTACTGATCAGAATCCAAGGGCTCTAGTCAGCCAACAGCAGAGGCAGATCCAATCCGTCGACCGAACAACCATGAGAATATTGACGGTTGTGGAGCAGCAAGCGACGCCTGTCGCTAATTCTCAGGCTCTTCTTCAGCACTCATCAACTGCTTCGAGTACAACCGGTTCTTTGTCTCGCAAAATGCTGGAACCGAGTACACTACGGGACCTCTGCGATCAACAGCAGCTTATTAATTCATGGTTACGACGAAAGCCGAGGATACCTAGTTCACAAATAGAGCAGATATTACTATACTGCACTTGCCAGAAAGCACCACGACTAAAACCACGGTACTCATCAAAATCGGCATTTTCTAGTTTTTCGCTGCATGAACAGCCCTGCCCATTGTATGAGGCCGGCAAACAGGTCGTCGGCGTCGCTGGAAGCTATACCATCTGTAACAGATTCCTTGGTCTCTCGGTTCAGGCCATAATGACATTAACGAGGGGTGCGGGCGCTTTTGCTATTAGTCCAATGATTCGGGTGCAGGCTATCGTGGGCCAATTTTCGCCGGCCTTTGGCTTCCTGGAGAATGCTCACCACGAGTTATATTGTTTAAGAATGCACGATAGCCCGATGGAGTTTGTGGCGACAACACTCCTGCAGATGTTCGATGATAGAAGGGCCGCCCCAACCGATCGTCTTGAAGATGGCAGCACAATCTTACATGTGAGTTCACTGGTTGATATTTCCTGGTACTCTAATTAGAGACACTATGGCTTGTACTCACTTAGTACTATAGGCACTGTTCTCCTCTTTTCTCTCTAAATGTTTCCAACGTGAAGCTACAAAAGACCCCCTGTCCGGAAGTTCGTTCAAGGCACTCGTAAGGACATTGATTGATGCTGGTGTGCCTTTCAACGAGCGTACTGTCAGTGGCAGGACGACTTTGGACACGCTTATTCGTCATCTTTGTCATAATCTTGACGATCAGCAAAATGAATTGTCTATATCTGATGAAGCGTTGGGCGTTCTAGAAATGCTGCTAGACTCTGGGGTATACCTAAATTCCCTAGTAGCGGTCGAACATGATTGGATGTGGAGCTATACCTCATCAAAGGTTGCGCGCTATCTACTTTATAATTATGCTCATGGTTCGTATAAACTCAGTGAAGTTTTAGGATTGTGTCTCTGACTTCCTAGGGTTCGAATTTCTTGAGGTCGAGATAGCCATCCTAGCCAGGTCAGCAGTGTCACTGAAGCATTGCTTGATGACACAGGATTATAAAGATCCAAATAACGCCCTAATAACTAGCAGTGGATACTCCAAGCTTCTTGATCTGTCCCTGGGGTGGCCAGAAGGGCTGGCCATTCTGTTAGAATCACCTTTCCGCCGCCTATTCTTCGCATCCAGAGGCCCTATTGGACACTGTTTTGTGAGAGCGTGCAATGAGGGAGAAATTGAATGCGCCTTGATTCTTCTTAAATATAATGGATCCGTTGAGTTCGAACATCTGAGTGCGGCAGCCCAGATGATGGACAGCTCTGTCTTAACTGAACTAATTCCGGCCCTCGTCAAATCCCAGAATGAAATCCAGCAACTGGCTCTTCAACACCTACCTTTCAAAGAGTTGTGCTCACTTTCATTGCCAACAGACGCCCTCCTGGATACCAAAAGCTTTGAAGTGTATGAGAAATTGGAAAGCTACAAGATTGAAGTGCGCCCCCACTTTTATGATGAGTCCTCCGTATATAAGCACGTGGGATACGACATTGCGATTTTCGAGCGTCTTTACGCGGCTGGATTTACTGATTTCAATCAGTGTGATGGGGATAGCATCTTGCGTTTCATGGAACTTCAGTGGAATAATTACGATGATCCACCAGACTCATACACTTTCTTAAAATGCGCTGACTGGTTCATTTGCAGAGGCGCTAGCCTCTATCAACTGTCTCACGAAGGCTACCCTCCAGTCTATTATCTGGCAGACTGTTTCGGTGATAATCTTCGAATGTGGTCTAGGTGGTATGAGAATAGAGGACAGACTCTAACATCACTCATGGAGAAACATTCGTACTGCAGAGAGCTTCTTTGTCTGCTCATGACAGACGACACCCAGGACGACTGTCAATGCGCTTGTACAAACCATGGATGCTGCTCGTTGCAGCAGATACTGCGCGGGTTCAACCGGTTCGAAGATGACGAGGATTATGACAAAACCTTCATTGACGCCTTCGCCGCCATGATTGACGGGCTCCAAACTTTTGCACCAGGATTGCTCTCGGGGGATCAGATACTTGGCATCTGTCAGTAAACTATACGCTACATCACCTTTGAAGGTCTAAAGCTGACTCACACGTGTCATAAATGCGAGAGCGATGAGTACTTCGATTATGGAAAAGTGGTCTTCGAACGAATGGACGCAGAAGAGATGCACGAATTACGCGACGAAGAAGCCGCGCTCATTGAACAGCTGGATGAATTGACTACCGACTTCAACCACCAGTATACCTCGCTCGGGCTTGGACTGCATGAGTTTATTCGAGACTACTGGAAGCCACGTATGAAGGAGGTTCTTTTTGAGACCGAGGACGACTACGACTACGACGACGACGACGACGACGACGACGACGACGAGGAGGAGGAGGAGGAGGAGGAGGGCAAAAAGGTCGATATGGAGTACAAGCAGCGGATACGGGAAATTGGCGTAATTCTAACCTAGGACAGCTGTTGGTGTTGGAGCATCAGGTTATGATGAACTTTTATTTCTCGTTTGGCTGTTAGTACGATGCTCTTGCTTAAGTATTTGCCGATGTCTTATGTTAATACAATACTTTCGGGCCAACTAAAGAGCTTTTTGCATGCACTTATCAATAAGTGGCGATGTATATAGAGCATTTATGTACCTGTTGCAGGCTAGATAGCCGCGTTTGTTCAACAGGACGAATGTTCACGGCATACAGTGAATGCGCTGTAAATGTGATAATGTCTTGAGATAAAGTGAGTTCTAGGTAAGATTGATTGGGGGCCACGGAGTTCCTGGGAATGTAGTGACCAAAACAGTGATAGGTGCCAAGCACTCTTGGCTCTTAGCAGCGTCACATCAATTCTACCAACAATTGCAATTCGAATAGTGAACAGGGGCAAGAGTAAGGAAATACGCGCCCAGTACTATAGAGTGCGCATGGCGAATCACACTTGCTGGCCTATCACATGACCTCTTGCTTTCTGTGTTGGTAATATCAATGTGGACTAAACGAACCGGCGTGGTCGGGTGCTGTCAAGTCTTCCGCGGCAGTTCTGGGTATAAACTATGGAAAAATGGCTCTGGAATAGTAAGTGCCATTAAGGTGTAAAACTATCTACCAAGTAAGCCACCTGGCGAGGAACGTCAGGCCTGGCAAGTAGAATATGACCGATTGACATTTTCTCAATTGTTACTGTGTGTGCAAGTATTAGTATCAAGATATAAGAGCAGAAATCCCCTACAAATTCTGTCTTCGGGGATGTTACCTCCCGCGGTAGGCCATTATGTTGTTTCCGTGGAGTCTGCTCGGCTATATAGAAGTCACCGGGTCAATGCGCAGGCATCCCCGGATCCTGCCCTGTGCCACAAGGATCGGGAGGAGGAGATCATGATCATGCGGTCCCCGCCCGTTACTGCTAACTAAAACTACTACCAAGACACAAGTCTGAGACAGACCCAAACCCCCGGGTCCGATTTCTGCCGATACACAAGTTCAGACTGCTATCACACAGGCCACGTGCACTCGAGTGGTTATTGATTGGTTATTCTGCTTTGGTTACAGGGCCATTAAGCGCCCTGCTCGCGACCTTGCACACCCAACACACCACCCAAATCAAGCATGAAGCCTGGTCTTCCAAGGTTCGCCCAAACCAGGCCCAATCGGATATGCCGTGCTGGTTGGATCGATTCGACCAGGCACGCCATTGTCTGTGAGTATCCAAAGGAGCCGAGAGAATCCAACAACCGGAATCAATGCGTGTTTTTTCTGGCAGGTGGGGCCGTTTCGTGTACATCCATACTACAATATAATCTGGAAGGAACTGAGGTCATCCGACACTCGTCCTCGCAGGCCCAAAGGCGGAGTCGGATGATGGGGCCAGCTTGACCAGGGCCTCCGGCAACAACCTGCCGGGGTTATTCCCCACTAAGCCTAGCAGGAACCAACTATTCAACATATATCATCTTTTCCTCGGTGCACCCTGCTGCCCCGCAAACATTCCTTCCCAGTCCACCCACGATGCCTATCAGGGACTGTCCTCGTGAAGTGCAAACCCCTCTCGCCACAACAATCCATCTGTATTTGCCCTTGGGCCCTATAATCCCATGCTCAAACTTGATAACTGACCCATGAATTGGATTATTTAGCTTAATCACGCTACTCCTTATCGCGTCCTATATTCCTCAACTTCTCGCACTCAGTATAAATGGCGCACAAGACATCTCTGGCTGGTATATGATTCTCCTTACAACCAGTTGCTACTCGAATAAAAAGTGTATTTACTTCCAATGCCTGGTCCTGCTTCCGCCATGGTGATCTAAAAGGGTTTGAGCTTTTTTCTGCTCTTGTGGTCTACCTCCAGCCACTTGTCCACTGGATAGCAGCAGTTAGCCTGCTGGCTGTCTTTGTGTCGGTCCGCGCTCAAGCAAATCAGCGCACTCCTGGTAACAATAGCAAGGAACATTCTGGTCTCAATAAGAGAGGCATAGCTCCTGCTTCAACTACTACTTCTTCACCCTCCAACGCGACGATCCTCGCTATCGTCCTTACGCACGCAGTTGTTACCCTCCCCCTTGCTATTCATTGCCTGGATCTCATCACACGAAATGAAGATGATGACCCCACCCTTATCTTCTTTAACTGCGTCTACGGCATCCTCCTTCGGCTGACCGGCATCCTCACTTCGTTCACGGCCGCAATCCCGCAGATTAAGCTCATGGTCGCCCGGTCCCGCAATGACGCCAACAGCAATAATTCTAACCACGGCAGCGGCGGCCTTAGCCTGCTTACTCTAGTCCTGCAGGTCGTCGCGTTCATCGCCTTGGGTGCCTCGCAGGGATGGAGAGTAAGAGAGATGGGGCTCCCGCCAGACGATCGTCCGAGCTGGTACACAGGGCCACCGACGATGCGGAGCTGGGACTGGTGGATGAGATATTTCATTGTGGGTGGGATGGTGGGGTCGTGGGTGGCGCTGGCGATTGCCCAGCTGGTTGTTCTTTGTGTTGCGCTGGGCCTTCGGCTTGGGGGTGGGGGTGCGGATGAGGGGCGGATCCGCATGTAGGGTGAATTCTTTTTGGTGTGGGGTGTGGTTGAACGTGAGGGACATGTTTGAACACATTCTTCATATATTTTTAATATTCAAAGCTATTTAACAACCATAATAACCGATTATTTATAAGCAGCGAGGTCGGATCGATGTCGGGTGTCAGTCGGTCCTTACTCGCAGCGGTTGCCTAGCAATGACCAAGATGTCAGGCCAGAATAAATATACAGAAGAGGAAGGAGGAGTTATTAGCAAATTGATTTAGAAATGAATTGCTGGAGAACTGGAAGCGAGGCCACGAACATGCAGTTGATGTAGCAGACGGCAGGAATTGCACGCCTCTCATCATTCGACATTGACCTAGGCTCCTCCGGATCAATCCATTGCGGATGCTTTCTCCTCAGCCGCGGCCTTACTCTTGGTCTGTCATGTCCAATATTCGCGATCATGCTGGAAGCCAAGTGTGCAAGGTTGGTGAAGTGCCGAGGCGCAAAATAGAAATAATGATAGAAACCAAAATAATAATACCTTATAGGAGGTCTATGGACTAATTAGCCCCTATAAAGATAGAGCTAGAGATCCAATATAATAGCAACCTACTCTAATTCCACATGGACTAATGATTTTGCAGTAATACTACTATCTGGATTATTTTAGCAGGGAACAGCCAGGATCTTTGTAGTTTACTTGTATTAAGGCTATTAGGGATAATTATAAATGGGAGTTAGGGACTTAGCCGCGTGTAGTAGATTAAGAGGAGAGCTTTATTAGACTCTAGGGTGCCTTCTAGGTCATCCCTCAGCTTACCATCTGATTCCTAGTAGTCAGGTATAGGTGGGCGTGGGAAATGGATGGAACCCTAGTAGCCAAGTAGGGACACTAAAGGCCCTAGTACACTTAGCCCTGACTTGCGCGATAAAAGCATTGATCTCTGGCTCTGCTTCATCGGTGCGCGAGGCGCCATTGGCTGTTGCATTGCTACCTCTGCCTGGGAATGCAGGCGAGGGTGGCCCCTAGCGGCTCTGGGCTGGGTCTGCGGTGCCGTTGATATTATTATGTGGAATCACGAGGTCTGCGATAGTCCTAGCTATAAATTAAATACAGGCATGCTTGAGCTTGGTAGCATAAGAAGCACCCACAAGAGCTTCGCAGCGCCTTTTCTTCCTGGGGCTTGCGGATCTGCTGTGCGCAGGGTATATTGAGACTCTGGCACCTGTACGCTCTGCATATCAGATAAGGCTCTAGTTAACTTTGAGATAAAAGCTTCACCTATTGCACTTAGTCTCAGCTTCTCCCTCCCTCTATAAGTAGATGCACCTTGTCTTTGTCCTGGCGCAGGGGTCGCCTGCAGATCCCCATCCCGCAGAGTATATAGAGGCCGTAAAGTAGCCATATTCTCACAGGGTTCGGCCGGAAAAAATAGATATGTAGCGAATTGTGTACAACAGGCAACCGGATTCTTTGAGGCAGCTGAATATTCTGCACGCAAAATGACGTGGGTACGAATACGCCGAGTCCCCGAGTCGTCGCGGTGTATTTCCTGTTTCGGGCCAAGTCTTGCGACGAGATTGTGGCTGGCCACGAACGAACCACAGAGCTGCACTAACAAACCACTAGGGCTCACAGCATGCTACAAATCAGTCAGCCGCAATTAGGCTGCATCTCAGCCCTGTAGCTTCTCGGGGATCCTCGAAATTTCCGGAATTTCCGCAGAATGTGCCCAACAATTCGCAGACGTTTTGGGGTCCACCCAGATACATCCATACTTTTTTTTTTGATTTCTTTTTTTTTTTTCACATTTTTTGGTCTCTTCTCTGCAACCTTACCTATTCTCGCTTTACAAAGGCGATTAGAGTCCTGGAGAAGCGATGAGGACGGCGACAAGACTACTGTTCTGCGCTGCTGCGGTCGTTCCCGCCATCACGGCTCACGATCATCATGGCGGCGAGAGCAAGATCCTAGAAGGCGAGACTATCTCGCCTGAGCCCCTGGTGAGTCGCATTGTGGTGCTTTCGAATTGCACTGATGAATCCTACTACAAACAGGGCATTGTCATGTGGGTCCACATCTTCATCCAAATGTTCGCATAAGGGGTAGTCTTTCCCATTGGCCTGGTCCTGGGTGTATGCATGCTCTCCTGCCCATCGACTTTCTGAAAGACCATATACTGACCTGTTAGTACAGATTGGCACGTCCCGCTGGCACGTCCCAACCCAAGTCCTCGGCACGGTCCTCGCCATCGCCGGCTTCTTCCTCGGCCACGCGCACAGCGGCCGCGAGTACACGGCCAATAACATCCACGCCTCGTTTTCCTGGATCCTCCAGATCCTGCTTGTCGCCCAGGTTGTTTTCGGACTATATCTCAAGAGACACTGGGAGAAGGGCCAGATAAACAGGCGGGCACGCACACTGCTCAGACCCTGCCACTCCGTCCTGGGCAAACTCATGCCAATCCTCTCATGGGCGCAGATGCTCTTCGGCGGAATCACGGCATTGGGGTTCTGCCAGGGTGACTATCTGGGCCAGTGCGCCGCGCGTTTCATCATGGGCGGCGCGTTCATCGCCTACGGCGTCCTTCTAACCATCATCCTCCTCGTCGGGCAGCTCTGGCTCCGGCGACGCGGCCGATCCCAGGAATTCTACGATAGCGCTGTCATTGCTACATTGCTACATTCGGCTGCATCAACACCTTCACCGAGCATCGCTGGGGCACAGCCTGGGTCCGCAATGACTGGCAGCACACGGCGATCGGGAATATCTGGTGGTGTGCTGGTGTGGTTGGGATGTGGTTGAGCTGGGACCATCACAGCAAGAAGCCAAAGCGCAGCTTTGTCCCAGGTGCTGTCCTGTTCGTCACCGGGTGGACCATGTCTGCGCATCCGCAGGAGCTCATGGTTAGCGCTGCGACGCACGCTGCGTTTGGGTTTGCGTTGATGGCGGCGGGGGTTTCGAGGACTGTTGAGATTGCGTTTATTCTGCGAGATGAGCCTTCTGTTGGGGATGGGGGCCGAGGGTGGAATAGTTTCCAGTTATTCCTATATTTGTAGGTTCTCCCCTACCGCGTATTACACCCTAATGCTGAGCATGGGGTAGAATAGAAAGATCATCTTGCTAACATTTGACTTGCTGTCCATAGTGCCTCTATGCCACCGGCTTCCTCCTTATGGGCTGCCAACGCCGAGCAAATGCCCCTCACCGATGCCTCCTCCAACGATCACGTCTCGTACATCCTCATCCTCCTCTCCGTCGCCTACATTGTATTCCTCTTCGCCAACGTGCTCGTCTGCATCTATGATCGTCTCTCCAACGCCCAGCCGAACAACGTCACAGACTATCCAGACGGCCATGTTGCCGGGGATGATTGCGGTGTGCCTGTTGGGGAAGGAGAATTTGAACTGTGCGGCCTCATGAGCGATGACGACGACGATAACACCTACGACGACGATCCGGATGAGAGCAAGCGGATGCTGGACAGGGGCGGGTCGAGCTTCGAGGGCAACAGGTCGAGTACGTTGGGGAGGGTAGGTAACTAGGCTGGCGAGCGCTGTAGGAAGTTTTTCAATACTAGAGCCAAATCGCTAACCCCACTTCCTATCTTGCTTAGGGCTGCAGGGGATGATAACTAATTCAGATCTTGTCCTAGTTCAAACTCTAGATTCGCAAGTATAGCATTGGTACGGAGTAAAGTGACATACCATCCTTTTTGGACGACCAAATGCTCTCATTATATGTCCCTAAAAAAGATACCTGATTAGTCTTGGATAAATAATTTAACACTTACATCCTCTAAATACAAGAATACCTCTAATGATTTGGGTTAGAACTTGGTCAAAGTCTTTGTCTTCCCAGTCCAAGCTAAACATTAGGAACAGAGGCTAGATTAACAGGCGTTTAAAATCACGGAAGGCCTCTCTGTTCCACGATTCTTACCCCTAGTAAAAGAAATCCCCTACTGCAATCTCCCACAAATGTGTGATTCCAGGACCTCCCCTACTGGGATTGTGATTGTAGCTGTCTCGGCCTATGTAAGAGACTGTCCCCACTGAGCCTTCCATTGGTCCATTGGTTGGCTGGTCCCCGCCAAATACGAGATACCAAGTTCAAGTGGAGCCAGAGGAGAAAACTGGACGCGGGGCTGGTCCTCTCATCTCCAAAAAATCCCCCACATCTCGAGATCTCGAGGTGGCGAGCTCGTATTCCCAAAAGAAGCTGCTCGGCAATGTCTTGTCCTTTAAAGGTGTTATAAAAGGACCTTCATGCCTCGTTCCTACGCGATAACCGGAACGAACTTGTTGCTTGACCCTCGAGATCCGAATTCCTGTTCCGTATAGTAGTACGCACAATGGCAAGTTCCGCTGGAGACTCTTCCACGGCCGGATGGCAAGCCCCCCTCAACGGCTCTCCCTGCTGGATTGAAATTCCAGGACGGGATCTTGAGAAGCAAAAGGTCTGCTCCAGTTCCTTT
The DNA here is from genome assembly GCF_044049435.1 of Aspergillus pseudodeflectus. Classification (NCBI taxonomy): domain Eukaryota; kingdom Fungi; phylum Ascomycota; class Eurotiomycetes; order Eurotiales; family Aspergillaceae; genus Aspergillus; species Aspergillus pseudodeflectus. The sequence continues at coordinate 474,751 of NW_027263780.1, read as the reverse complement.
CGTTGACTACTCTGGCCTCTTCCGAAGTGAACATCCTACGTGCCCAAAGTCAAAGACACAAGACTACAAATATTGATCATCGATCAGGCCTTTTACGCAGCCATCTTCCCACTGTGGGATTGGAGAGCCGCGAACCCCGAGACTGATGGTGACGACACGGTCCGACGATACAGCTTTGCTGACCATAACGGTGAGTCGGCCCCTGGTATACAAGCACTATGGCCTTGTAGTATATTTTTCGAGAAACACAACTAAAGCAATTATATCATTTCGAAATAGGCCTCTCTGGGGGAATTGTCAAAGTCTCTGATAATTCGCCTTGCACAGCCCAACTCCCAGGTAGCGGCATGACCGTCTACTATATGGTTGATTCTCTAGACGAGGTGAGTGAGGGTGTCCACGGCCCACTACCTATCATTGAGCCCCCATAACAGTGAAGAATCTCGAACTAACCAGAAGGGGAAATCACAAAACAGACCAAGCAGCGAGTCCAGGAGAATGGTGGGAAGATAGTTATAGACAGGACCGCGGAGGGTGCATTTGGGTGGTATATGAATTTCCATGATCCGGAAGGGAATCGGTTCGCCTGTTATGAGATGCAACGCGGCTAGAAAGGGCGTGGAGACCCTTGATATGTTTAGCGTGGTGAGTGTGGTTTATTTCCAAATGCCAGCGAAGCGGTAATTGTTGGCCACTCAATGCTATGCTTTGCGGCGATCTTGCCAAAGGCTGCGTAGCTGTACATGACAGCAGTCGCACCTTCTTTGCTCTCTTCCTCCTGTTCTTACGCTAGAGCCGACCACGGCAACAACCCCTAGCTTTTGGTATACGCATTTATTAAGAGGTTTGCTGCGCAGTCCATGGCCTATAGACGCGTCCGCTTCCTAAACCAAGGCGTGATTGGGTCACCGACTACCCTAGACTACTATAACCTACTAATAAAGATATCACTAATGAATTCCAAGTACCCCCGCCTGCCTGTATATCAAGGGTACTCTATGTGCGCGTATAACTCTGCTTGTCTCCTCTGGTTTCGCTTTCACCACCTATGATCAACATCCTTCTTTGAGCCTATGTGGCAGAACGTATGTAGAACCCACAAATATATTATATACCATCATTCATCTAGATGCATCGATGCCTATAGAACTCAACGCACCTCCCCGACAGGCCTCGGCACAGTGCCCCACCCTTTCCCATCCCCCTCCCTTGGAACAATAACCTGTAATAGAAGAAGTTCTAGCTTGATTAATTATTCCTCTTACTTACACTAAATCTCGAATTAGCATAAAATCAAGAGTCTACTTATGGATAATCATATTCCGTGTGATAGCAGGACAAGCAACCTTCACTAATTCCAAGCTCCCTACCTATACACCTGTAATAGGTCCACTAGACCCCCTATGAAAAGGTACTAATGACTTAATGAGCCACACGCGCTTAAATATCCCCATGTTCTTAGATTTAACTACAAGTCCATCCAGTCCCATATAGTCTGCTTCATCTTCGGGCTTGGGAGATACATTGATACAGCTGTGACTTTGAGCTCCAAGTTAGCTCAAGCCGGTTTGTATTTGTTTCCTGGTCATGGTGTCTTCGAGCATAAAGTGGCCTTTGGAAATCATATCAAGCCTTAGCATGCCTTAGAATTTTGCAAGCAGGATTTTGTTAAAACACTAAATATATAATATTAGTATTTAATCTAGCTTACTATAAACTAGGATAGACATAGTCAGTACCTCTCATGAGTCTATTAGATCAACATGTACGGGTATGACCTGACCTAAAACATCTTCAAGTAGTACTAGTACTTAAGACTAAGGATATATATTCTTTAGTATCTTCTTATATATTATATTAACCTTTCTCTATCTATTAAGACTAAGAAAGCTATATAGTATTATTAGCTAAAATAGGTTATATATTATTCTCTCTAGGTGATCTATATAATATTATTCTAAAAGTACTAGTAAGAGTGGTTTTTATAGCCTTTATAGATTTCCTATATCACATCTAGTGCGAGCCTAATACTAATAAAAAGAGTCATACTAACTAAGTATTATTACTTATAGCCACCTAGCCCTAATATAACCTCTTAGTATTATTTATAACCCCTTTAATATGCTTAAGCTAAGTATTAAGCTTATAATATTATCTCTATACCTCCTTTAGATAATACCTAGACTTTTAGTCTTTAAGGATATTTATCTATCTATAGGTTATTAGTTAGAGTAAGAAAAAAAAAGTATTATATACTAGTAATCTAGGGAGCTTATAGGTTTACTATTATAATAACCATACTTATTACCTAAACATGCCTCTATAGCTATCTTTAGAACTCTACTAGAGAATTAGTATACTTTACCCTCTAATAAACCTTTAGATATGGGTCCTTCAAGACTCTTAGACTCTTACTTCCATTTAAGGCCAGGCTCCCGCTAACTAGCCTTTCATACCGCTTCATTATCCCTTGCTATCCCGCCAAGGACGGCATACTTGGGAGTATTCCCGCAGGTCCGTGATAAAGAATGAAATTTAAGTAGGAGTTTATCCAGGTCCATAAGGTCCGCGACTACTTAGATATATTTAGCTACTAAGCCATGGCTTGAGTCAAGAGTACGGATTATATCTTTAATAAGTAGGGAGAGGGTAATAGCTATTCTATATACCCTCTTATATAGTAGCTAACTCTTATCTAATAACTAGAGAAATACTTATATATTATCTAAAGCCTATATATCTATAGTAAAGAGTATCTATTAGGTTAACTTATAGGATATAGAAGAGGATATTAAGAGCTAGTAATAGATATTCCTCTATACTATAATATCTATAAAGCTAATATTATCTAGAATATCTATGTTATTATAGAGTTATAAATATTATATATAGCCTTTAACTACTATTACTCACCCTACTTTTTAGTCACAAGAGAAATCAGCCCCGCGTGATAAAGATAAGGTATAGAATATAAATCTATAGATCCTTTAGTGCCCTTAGCTCTATTTAGATGCTACTTAATATATACTATCTATACTACCTACTCTTCTCCATACTAAGACAGCTTTTTTATAGTATTTCTAGTTCCTGGAATAGCTAGACACACCCTTAGTTAACTTAATATAATTTAATGCCTATATTCGTGAAATCATCATAAATTAAAAGAATTCTATCTATACACACTCGTACACCCTGGAAAAGTTCAAAATCAAGGCACCACCCCAACAGGCCTCAGCACAGTTCACTACCCCTTCCCATCCCCCTCCCTTAGAACAACAACCTATAATAGAAGAAGTTCTAGCTTGATTAATTATTTCTCTTACTCATACCAAATCTCGAATTAGTATAAAATTAAGAGTCTGCTTATAGATAATCACATTCTATGTGATAGTAAGATAAGTAACCTTTACTAATTCCAAGCTCCCTACCTATACACCTGTACCAGGTTTACTAGCCCCCCTATAGAAAAGGTAGTAATGACTTAATGAGCCGCACGTGCCTAAATATCTGTATGTTCTTAGATTCAACTACAAGTCCATCTAGTCCCATATAGTCTGCTTCAACTTCGGGCTTGAGAGATACATTGATACAGTTGTGACTTTAAGCTCCAGGTTAGCGGCGTAAAGCGTGGATTCAAACCGGATGGGGTACTTGTATTTACCACAAAAGCTGCCACTCCTCACTTCTTACTCATACCCCGAAAGTGAGTTTCCCACACCTAGAGCAATCCCCCAGTGACCGTCTAGGCTCTCTCTGGCGGAATACCATGCTCATGGCCACACGGCGTCCCGGGAGAAAGGTGCTCTCCCATTGCAAGCCTGTGTGTATTTGTTTCCCAGTCACGGTGCCTTCGAGCATAAAGTGGCCTTAGGAATCATATCAAGCCCTGGCATGCCTTGGAATTTTATAAGTAGGATTTTGTTAGAGAACTAAATCCATAGTATTAGTATTTAATCTAGCTTATCATGAACTAGGATAAACGTAATTAGTGCCTCCCATGAGTCTATTAGATTAATATATATGGGTATAACCTAATCTAGAATATCTTTAAGTAGTACTAGTACTTAAGACTAAGGATATATGTTCTTTAATATCTTCTCATGTATTATATTAATCTTTCTCTATATATTAAGACTAAGAAAGCTATATAGTATAGTTAGCTTAAACTAGTTATATATTATTCTCTCTAGGTGATCTATATAATATTATTCTAAGAGTACTAATAAGAGTGGTTTTTAGGGCCTCTATAGATTTCCTACTTCATATTTAGTGTGAGACTAATACTAATAAGAAGGAGTTATACTAACTAAGTATTATTACTTATAGCCACCTACCCCTAATATAACCTCTTAGTATTATCTATAACCCCCTTTAATATACTTAAGCTAAGTGTTAACCTTATAATATTATCTCTACGCCTCCTTTAGATAATACTTAGACTTTTAGTCTTTAAGGATATTTATCTATCTATAGGTTATTAGTTAGAGTAAAAAAAAAAAAGTATTATATATAGGTGATCTAGGGAGCTTATAGGTTTACTATTATAATAACCACGCTTATTACCTAAACATGCCTCTATACCTGTCTTTGGAACTCTACTAGAGAATTAGTATACTTCACCCTCTAATAAACCTTTAGATATAGGTCCTTCAAGACTCTCAGACCCTTACTTCCACTCGAGGCCAGGCTCCTGCTATCTAGCCTTTCATACCGCTTCATCGTCTTGGAAAAGTCCTCGAGGCAATCTTGGCACCGTGCCGCTATATTCTTTGCTATCCCGCTGAGGACGGCATACTCAGGAGTATTCTCGCAGGTTCGTGATAAAGAATAAAATTCAAGTAGGAGTTTATCTAGGTCTATGAGGTCCGTGACTACTTAGACATACTTAGCTAGTAAGCCATGGCTTAAGTTAAGAGTATAGATTCTATCTTTAATAAGTAGGGAGAGGGTGATAGCTATTCTATATACCCTCTTATATAGTAGCTAACTCTTATCTAATAACTAAAGAAATACTTATATATTATCTAAAGCCTATATATCCATAGTGAAGAGTATCTATTAGGTTAACTCATAGGATATAGAATAGGACTTTAAGAGCTAGTAATAGATATTCCTCTATACTATAATATCTATAAAGCTAATATTATCTAGAACATCTATATTATTATAGAGTTATAAATATTATATATAGCCCCTAACTACTATTACTTATCCCGCTTTTTATTAATAAGGGAAATCAGCCCCATGTGATGAAGATAAGGTATAGGATATAAATCTATAGATCCTTTAGAGTCTTTAGCCTTATTTAGATACCACTTAATATATATTATCTACACTACCTGCTCTTCTCTATACTAAGATGGCTTTTTTATAGTATTTCCTATCCCTAGAACGGCTAGACGCACCCTTGGTTAACTTAATATGATTTAATGCCTGTATTCGTGAAATCGTCATAAATTAAAAGAATTCTATCTATACACACTCGTACATCCTGGAAAATTCAAGGCACCACCCCAACAGGCCTCGGCACAGTCCACCACCCCTTCCCACCTCCCTCCCCCTCCCCCTCCCGCGGAACAACAACCTGCAACCCAGACCGTCCACAGAACCCATCATGCCGCCCCACGCGCTCCCGGCGTTCAAAGGAGCCCACACCCCCTTCCTCCTTGGCAGGGACAAAGACCGTATCGTGATAGATCTCCCCGGGGACTTCCTCGCGCCGCGCGTTGAACCACGGCATGCCGACGAGGTGGTTGACGATGTTGTGGATGACGGAGTAGAGTTTTTCGACGCGCCGCGTTGTGGCCAGCCAGGAGAGCGTGTAGGGATCGTACGCGACGCGCACGAACGGGTTCATGTAGATTCCCGTTTCCGGTATTGATTCTGCATCCGGTGACGAGGACAGGGATGAGGATTCGGGGTGTGGTGGTGGGCGTTGGATGTCCGCGTGGATGAGGCAGCATTCGGACGCGTCCCAGAAGAGGTCTGTGTCGTTTAGGGCGCGGAAGCGCGCTGGAGTCGTTATGCCAGCTGTATCCTCGCTGCTTTTTCTCTCATTGGTCTCGACATCGGTATTGTTCTCCCGAACATGTTGAAAGAATCTCGCATCAAACGCAACCATCCCACCCCAACAACTCTTCACGGGAACCGCATCCTTGCCCGCAAGGACATCTTGCCTACTCTGCCCGTCGCCGGAATCCGAGAACCACGGGAAAAAGGGCACGCCCATGCTATACCCCTCGAGATCGCGCGTGGCGTACGTATCGTAGAATTTAAACGGGTTGATAAAATCCACCGCGCACGCGGCGCGGTACTCTGCTTTCCCCTTTGCATTGACATTCGTTGAAAACAGCAGCTGCAGCGCGTCGAGCGGGTCAAAGGCGATGTCGTTGAGGTAGAGGAGTTTGTCGAAGCGGGTTCCTCCGGTGATTGATGGGTCGTCGAGTGGTTTCAACGCGCGATTGCGCGTTTCGGCGAGGTATGTAATCCGCTTTACGCGCTCTGCGCCATCGGGGATCGTCAGTTTGGCCAGTTCGTCGAGGTCTAGATGTTCGTAGACAAGAGAGCTGTTGCAGGGTACGCGGGCGTCGAGGTCCGCCAGCGAACGTTCACCCTCTTCTCCGCTGTCGTTTTCATAAATACTTAGGAAGACATTCTCCTCGCCAAGAAGGGTGATTAGCTCGAGGACGCTGGACGCCCAGTGGCCGCGGGCGAGTTCGCCCGTGGGATCGTAGAGACTGGCTGCGATGAAGATCTTTTCATTGTGGATGTTTCCGCGACCCGACTGGTTTGAAGTTGGATCTGTGTTGAGGACGCGGTTTCGTAGGGCAAGGTAGTGTGGTGGGGGGTATGTGTATGAAGGGAAAAAAGTAAATGTGATGGCCGTCAGGGCGATGAGGATTGAGATGAAGATGGAGAGGTAGTAGGGGATTCGGCGCAGGTGTCTGTAGTACCGCCGCGTCGGTATTGATGTTGATGTTGATGTTGAATCCAACGCTGTATAATCATGGCGACGCGAGTATCTGACTGATGGGAATCGCTGGAAAAGTGAAGACACCCCGTGCGATACTCGTGCGGGGAATGACTGCTCGCTTTGGAGTTTTGTCTCGTAGAGCTCGTGCAGCTCCTGCGAGTCTATTGACAGCCGCTCCTCGGGCCCATTATGTGTGGGAAGTAGTGTTGTAGACATGTTGACAGTCCGTTGACAGCCAATTACTCGAAATGCGTAAATCTCAAGAAGACCACATGAGCCATACCCCTCGATATGCCAGATGTCGTTCGTTAAACTGGCTGCAAAAACTGTGTTGCCTCGATGGTTGAGAAACTGGAAAGGCCAATCCTTAATATGGGGGCCTGCGATTTGCACTTTGAGGGGAGTGTGGGACGCAAAATCAGGGTCAACCGTCCATCGCAACTTTTTTGCCCGACTTTGGATTAGGGGGGCGAACCACGCCCCTAGGGTCAAACGCGTTAGCGCCTGCGAGGATACGATCAGTCCAACAGCTTCCTTCCTGGAGAGGCTTAACTCGCCCCTGGCCCATCCGCGTAAAGTTTTCCGGGGGCTTGTCTATTTTGGATGGGCGAATCAGACGACGAGCATTTTGTGGGCTGTGGTCTAAGCCTCCTTTTCGCGTCGGGTGCTTTTTCCCCGCAGGGAGGCGACTTGGTTGCTCCGCCCCAATCACCGCGCGGCAGCCGGAGCCCCAACCGTGGGACTGGAGAGGTTGTGGCGAGGCAGTTTCAGGTGCCAGTCCGTATAATCCAATTACCGTACTTTCTGGACGTTTTGGCATCTGGGGTTTGGAACGTACCAGACATTCGAACAGGGCGACACGTGGAATTCCAGACTTTGGACGCTTGGGCTGTGGTCTCCAACTTGACGCTGACGCCGCGCGTCACGGAAAATCCGAACGCGTGGGGGCCACTTTGAGATTGCTGTTTCAGGTAGGACTTTGCGCGAAGAACATTCTAATCAACGTCATGCCATCACTTATAAGTAATACGGTCTTCCCCCATGTTCTCAAAGGATTATGCCTGATCTGCCAACGCAACCAAACGAAAGACTCAGACGTCATATGCACACCAGGAGCGCTGGGACATGGAGAGCAGAGCAATCAGAGTATGGCATGATCAGTCCTAGCGATAGGGGTCTCGTTCGACGGACTACATATACCCTGCCACACACCCAACACTGGACTTCCTGGAGCAAGATCCCACGTCCCGAATTGAAAGGACCAGAAAGGGGTCGAAAAATGACTGCTCAGGGTGGCTTGAGATATCACACCCAGTATCCTAGGCCTTAATTGACCCTTCATATTGAACAGTGTCGCTCCGAGTTGTACACTCCAATGCCCGAGAGGTTCCTCTGGTTAAGAGCCGCTACTCAGGATTTACTACGCCAATGATGCCCTCCGAGGAAGAGCACGTCGTTACCGAGGAACTAATTGAGGCCAGCTGGCGATGTTCCACAAATTCAAGTTTGGTAGTGGCGGGAGACGCACCTTGAGCTCCACAAGACTCGCATTTCACTGCAAGGGCAGAGACATTATCCCCGGCGTTCAGCCGAGCAACTGACAGGAGGTGTCATGTTTGAGCTGGACGAGCCGTTGCTGGGGTTGAAACATCGAGCATAGGGAGCCAGTTGGCCTGCGGCTGCAGGGTTGACAGATCATCCCCAGGTTGCCAATGCTTTCTCAAGGTCTCAGCCTCGGCCAAAAACACCTAAATTGGTATGATGTGACCAACGGCTGCACCGCACTACGCTACTAGCCAACGAACGCCGACAAAATGACCAGGAATATAATGAATCTTGGACAAATAATTTGGGTTTTGAGACAACGAGGACAAAGACTCGGATGATTTGAACATAGCTCAGCCTTCGACAGTCGCCTTGAAATCAAGTTTTATCTTCTTGGCGCGTTAGCCATGTACAATCCAAGACCCAATAAGCTTCGGGAGATGATATCGGATGCAATTTCGGGTCAGAACCCTGAATGTCAGATTCTTAAACGTTTACGCCGGACCAGTCGCAACATAATTTCCCGCAGAGGATTAAATGATCTGCAATGATCGCCATAATGATCAAAAAGTGATTGCCTAGTCATTAATCGGTTCACTACACTTGGGAAACCCCAGATTTTACGATACGTCACAAGCCTGGAAGAATACGCTCAGTCACAGTTCACGACGTCTTCTGGAACCGTTCGAATGCCTGCTTGAGGAGGGTCCTTGAGGTGGGCTCCAGTCTGACTGGGCAAATGCCAAAGAAACGGGGCCCCGTGTCACGCTCTCTGTTTTGGGTACGGAGCTCCGTCCGCCTTTGCATATGTATATGGTTAGACTCTTCAACTCCAACCATCTAATTTGCAACGTGGGTTTCGTCGTGAGATATGGCATCTGCTCGGGTCTACTTCGCAGTGCTTCGTATGGGCCGATTGACGTATCGGCTTGTAATGAGGCCAATGTTGCATGGCCTGAACTCTTCTATGAGAATTATATGTGCAGCCTGTCTAGCTACCTACTACAGTCTATCAGCTATATACAATCATACTGGCATACACCACTCCGGCTCAACGGGATACTTGACCCCTACTCAGACCCTCACAAATTTGCCCTAGGATCCCACCCCGCATCAACCTCCCCCAACAACTCTTCCCCACCCTCCATCCTCCCAAGCACATCCTCCAAACTCACCAACTTGAACGACGCGAGGTCCGCCGTACCCCCCTCCGCCAACTGATTCGCATCATCATGCACAACGATCAACCCATGCGGGAAGTCTCCGTTCAACGCCGTCCCAACAGCAGTCACTCCATCCGTATTCGTCACCCCATCAATTTCCCCATCAACCGACTCCCCAATCGTAAAGGTCATGACGTACTCGTGCGGCGCCGCCCGGCGGTACACAGAGTACGCGCTCACGCCCTGCGCGGAGACGATGATGAAGCCCTGGTCAGCCGTCTTCCCCGGGACGAGCGTAACCCCCTCAACATCCGCAAAGAGCGTCCCGTCGCCCGTCTTCGCGACCAGAGTCCCCTCGTCCGAGCCCGTGGGCTCGGCGTCATACCGCCACAGGCCGTAGGGCTCCTCGCCGAGGAAGATGTATCCGTTCTCCTCGTCGGGGACGCACCCCTCGGGCTGCCCGCCGGTCCCGCCGGTGAATTCGCGGACGAGCGTTGTGTGCAGAGTTCCGTTGGATGAGGCGGACAGCTCGTATTGCAGGTATTGCCCGGATTTCTCGTTGACGAAGAGGTATTGCTTTCCGCTTCTCGGGGAGCGGTAGGCGCAGGAGCCGTAGACGGTGTAGTCCTCTGGAACGGGCTGGATGCCGCCGGGGAGGTTGGCGAGGAGGCCGTCGGGTGTTACTTCGAAGAGGCTACGGTGGGTTAGTGAGGCTTTCAAGGATAAGTTTAGCATGGGAACGTACCATAGCGTATCATCCTCTCGACACGCAGCATACGCCAAATCAACCGTGCGATCCCCAATCTGGAACCCATAGATAACATCCACATTATTAGGCTCGCCGGCAGCAATCGTCTGAAGAAGGTTCCCCTTGAGATCGAAAACCGCAAGACCCGCGCCCACCTCCGACTTGGTAGTGGTGATAATCGTGGACAGGTTCGGGCTCACAGGGGAGATCCAGATCGCGGGATCATCGCCGTCCCCGCCATTCGCGTCAGTCTCATACTTGGCCTCGACGCCGATCCAGGAACAGTCGGGGCCAGCCCAGGGATCCCGGCACTGGCAGGTGTTTGGACCGATGCAGGATCCGTGGCCTGAGCAGTCGTTCGGGCAGGTGATCTGGGTGCACTTCCGGCCGGTGAAGCCGGCGAAGCAGGAGAGGGTGCCGTTGCGGTTCTTAAAGCCGTTTTGCTTGGCGCCGGAGGGTGAGGGATGCGATGGGCGCGGTGTGTAGCGAGTGTTGGGGTCTAGGCGGAGCTTGGTGAAGACGGGTTCGAGGGAGCTGACGCCGTATCCGGCGCCTGACTCGGACTCGATGGCGTAGCTGATTAGTCCGTGGGGGTATTTGGTTGAACTGCCCTGGTAGATTGATGTTCCTGCGATTTCGATGTCTTCGGCTCCAGTGAGAGTCAGAGATCCCTTGAGCTTTAGATCGGGCGAGTACACCTCGATAACGTCTGTCTGCGCCACGAACAGGTAGTGCGATCTGCGAGACACGTACACAGCCAGACCCGAGACATCATCACCAACCTCTCCCAGAGTCTTGATCTTGGGAGCCTCGGTGGACTCTGCGGCCTGGAACGTATAGATTGTCGTCTCTTCAGCAGCCAGGTAAACACTTCCCTCCGGGCCAACAGCGCAAGAGCTCGGCTCAACCGGTATGGGAAAAGTTTGAATCTTAAGTCGTCAGTTTGAGCACACCCAGTGACACGATTCTGATAATACGTGGACTCACTTCAAGTATCTCGACCTCCTTCTGGTTCTCCCGAACCAAGAATTGGATAGCCTGCTTCTTCCCAAACAGATAAAAGTAATCAGCCCCGCGCGGACTGCGCCACGTCGACAGGCAGGACCAGTCGCCAAGCGCCTTCTTCTGCGCACCGGGGATCTCCTTCAGCCCATCGATATCATATAACCGAATCAGCGACTCGGTCGCCGTAATCGAAACGAGCAGATCGCGCCCCGCAACATCGTACAGCACACCCACGACTTTCGCCCGACCCGGCGTGCGTCGACCTGTCTCGGTCAGGTTCCGATCAAGCAGATCGTAGCTGCGGAATCCACCGGTCCCTGCGCTTCCGTCATTGCCGAGGAGGAGCGAGTCGCGTTGTTTGGCACCGTAGTAGATGGCCGTAATGTCCGACTCCACTTCGGCGGTTAGGGCCGAGATGGAGAGATTGGCCGCGGGCGAGGAGGCGCAAACTCCAACCCCGGAAAGGGCGAAAAGCGAGCTGATCGTAGCTAGCACTCGCATCTTGTCACTGTTCAGCTACTTTTCTCTCGATAATTCCCTTTGAATTGCCCTGAGCAGCCGACTGTTCATATAGCTTGCCCGCCAAGACCGCGGGTGAGCTTAGGGCTCCCCGTGCCAGACGCGAGTCCGCTCATTGGGCTTTGCGACCTTGCAATCTTGCCCGGCAGGCCCCGCCGGACTCGGGATTTAGATTAATTCATGCGTCGACTCGCCGTGGAAAGGTTCGATGCAGAATGGATATCGGGGCTCATTGGATAATCTGGGCAGGGGTTTCGTGGTGTGATGGAGGCACGTTCTCAGTGACAGGACTGAAGAGGTCCTTGGCGGTTTCGGTATGATCTTATCGGAGCTTGTTATTATCTTATAATCAAACACAATCTAAGTTCAAGGGGTATAGATTGGGCCAGGCTTAACTAAATGCCGAGGCTTGTGGATTAGCAATGTGCTTGCTAGACTCGACTCGACTGGGAGGTGTGGTGCAGTCATGGTAATGAGCTCTACCCAAAGGCTGGCGATATCTACATTCGAGTGACCATGCGACGGACTAAATGACAAGTCAATACTGTTAAGGTCCGACGGATGTGACGTGCGATGCCTTCAAGAGAGTATTCTAGTACCACCAGGTCCTCTTAATGAAGTTGGAAGCCCTATTCTCGTTCACTGTCGGTAGGCGCATGGATAAATTTCAACTGTACCTGTCTCCAATGCCTTTCAGAAGGAAAAAACGTACGTTTTAGTTCTCGACTTTCAGTGTCCTCAGGGTAGAGCCACATCACAGCAAGCATACCCATGTCACGATGGAAGTACTTGAGCAGAGCTCCCAGCGGCCAACTGTCCTGATTAATTCGACTGCTATTTGGGATCTCGATCAGATTTAGCTAATGTCCAAAGTCCGGCTGTAACCTAAATAGAGATAGGTGCTGGTTGGTCTAATTGAGTTCAAAATGACCGCGTCAATATGGACAACGTTGGGATATCGCGATTCCGCCCGAAAAGGACGCCAGAGTAGCAGAGTTTAGACAGTATCTCAGTATAGTATGGCACCGACCCGCCTCTAATTGAATAGTGGTTGTAGAGTGATCCTGGCACTCGGTGTTGACCGGATGGGACTGCGGACAGAGACCCCGACTACTAATACATCGAGCAAGGCCATCACTGACCAACCAGGAAGATATGACCACAAAGAAAAGGTGGACATGTTTGACTTTCTATGAACTCGGCGATAAACTTTCTTTCCATCAGCCCACAGGCGGAGACGTTTTCCGAGACCGAGATGATATCATGATCCATACCCGACTATAATACGTTGTCGGCCAGAGCGACCCCTAAGACGCATCCTGTTGTTTGTTCATAGGCGCCCCTGTCATGGCTTTATTTGACCCGCCCCCGGAGACCCAAATACTACATCGCAATGCGCACATCTTTGCAGGGAATGGAGATTACCTAGGAGGTATCAGTGATGTATCTCACACTCATCCCAAACCAGCCCACTGACCCATCCATCAAACCAGGTCTCTCCGTCAACGACCCGCCTCAAGTCTCCAACACAGCCTTGTACAGAATATGCATCCACTTCATCAACTTCCCGCCCTCAGCCCAACCAAACGAATGGAACATCCACCGCATCACCGCTTCAAATGAATTCGACCCAGCCCCAATCCCAAGAGCCTCATCATCCCCGTTCCAACAAGGCCGCTACGCCATCCTCTCGCCATCTGCACACCCGATCCCCCTAAGCATCAGCGCCGAACCAGCCCTGCACCGCCTCCAAACCCCCGAACCCCCCGCACCCCGAGGCCCCGACGACCCATACATCCCAAACGTCAGACCCTCCGACCCAGAATACCCGCGGAACAAGCTGCACTTTGAAGAACGGCTCATCGCCCGCGACAGAGGGTGCGCGATCACCGGGGAATGCGAGCTACCAGGAGAACGGCTGTTCCAGCTCAAGGCCACGCACATCTTCCCGCTCTCGATGCGCGAGGCGTGGGTGCGGAATGGGTATGGCTCGTCGTGGATTCGCGAGGATCCGGACGACTACGATGCGGAGGGAAATAGCCTTGCGGAGCCGGATAAGCTCTTCTCGCCGCAGAATGGGCTCCTGCTTGATGTGGCGGCGAAGCTGGACTGGGATGTGTTTCGTGTGACGGTTGATCCGGATGTATGTATTACATTGCACCTTGACCCTTATTCTCCCTTGGTTCCTTCTGCCCTCTTCCCTGTTCAGCTTGCGTGTATGAAATGAGTTGACAGGTGACATGTCTGTACAGAATGGGTACCGATCCGTGACCTTCTGCAGAGACAAGAGGGGCTATGGAGGCAAACCGCTGAATCCGACAGCAACGGACGAGACGCGACTGGACAGGGTCAGTGACGAGTGCTTGCGGTGGCACTTCCACCAGTCGATCCTCACCGTTGTTCGGGGTCTCAGTGAACTGATGTGGGATCAAGACGTCATGTATGAGAATGCCTACGAGACTGGCGAGTATGACGAGGAGGATCTGAATAATGAGCGGGAGAGTGTGAAGCAGCGTTTGGAGTGGGAGTTTGGTGCTGATTGAGCGGTGTTTCATGTGGGTGTTTACATTGTTGTGAAGATACAATCCAGGGGTAACACCACATTGGAAACCGTTCTGTCCTGTTGTTATTGACTATTGTTCAGATTGTGTTCGTTGTTTCCGCATCCTCAATAAGGGTGGATACCACAACAATAGGACCACTTTATATGCGGTATTATTAATTGATATAGTTCAGGTTGCGAATGAATATATTAATTCCCCTCTAGCCAGGAGGGTGAATACATACAATTTCAGTGACATAGGTGTTAGTAGGTGAATATTTCATATGCAACTTATATTGTGATATAAACACTTGATTGTTTTCCAGTCCCACTGCCAAGGACTTGAACTACCCACTTCTAAATGAGAGCGGCGGTAAATTTCTGCATTACAAAGGCCAGCCTGTCGCCCAGGCTTGAGACGCTGACTCAACTACCGACAAAATAAGGTCTAGTTGTCTGTTGGCGTGGTTATAGGCTATCTGGCCACTTTTATGCGGTGATAGGTTGTCCTGGATTACAGACGAACCCTGCACAGTTTGCACGGCGCGAATTGAGGGGCACTACTATATACAATATCCTGACCCGGAGTGAGCAATTTATCATGATGGGACCTCAAAACAGTCGAATCAATGACATCCCGTCGGG
This sequence comes from Aspergillus pseudodeflectus, assembly GCF_044049435.1. Classification (NCBI taxonomy): domain Eukaryota; kingdom Fungi; phylum Ascomycota; class Eurotiomycetes; order Eurotiales; family Aspergillaceae; genus Aspergillus; species Aspergillus pseudodeflectus. The sequence goes on along the minus strand of NW_027263780.1, from coordinate 459,611 downwards.
GCAATCATTACCGTTCTCCGTCTTCCTTTTGCTAAGCCTCCTCTTCATTATGAGCGCAGAAGCATGCGGAAACTGGCAGGATAATAGCCCAAGGGAGAAACGTACATGTCACTACCATCCCCTGCGACTCATAAATCGCCGCTAACTCGCTGCTACCAATAATCGGTATCCAACTTACACATCGTCCATTCGAGACCCGCGTCGGTGCGATCCAGAACGGCCAAGTCACTATTTTAAAAGACGGGGCTGCCCGGGATTACTACGTGGATCATGTATATCCTACGGAAGATGGTCCAGCGGTGAGAGGTTCTCACGGATTCCTAGGTCCTAACTTGCTCCCGAGCGCACGTTGAGGTACGTTGGCGCGCGTCAATGGAAACAGCCGAGCCAATGCCCGAGGAGCTGGAATCTTCGAGCAGACCGACCTTGATTTACGCAGGAGTCCTCACCAGCTGGGCAAATCCGTAGAAGAGGATATTATTCGTTCCAAATCACCCGACTTGGACTACGCCTATACCCCAGATCAGATTTACGCCGTTGTTCTCAAGGAACTGCATGATCTGGCAGAGACGCGCATTGGGCCCAACATCACGGGTGCAATTGTTACAGTCCCACTGTATTTCCGAGACATCGACCGTGAACACCTGAGACTCGCCGGAGAGCGTATCGGACTACCTGTGATCCGACAAATCCCCGAGCAAAACAGCATCATTCTGTCATTGGGATTGGACAAGCTATCCTACGCGACTGACCGATATGTGCTCCATATGTACGCCGAATCAACCGTAGTGGAATTCTCGGTGCTCGAGATCTACACGGGGATGATTGACCGTTTGGCAACGACCAGCGCGGATATGGGTTACCGGAACAGGGACGAAATCTACTCCCCTGTGGTTGACCAAGTTCTTGCAAGCGCGAACTTGAAACGAGATGATATCACGGATTTTATAATACACGGTACCTCATATTATGACGTTGACCAGAGTTTACGGAGCTATTTTGCCAACGCGAGAGTTGCAAACGTGGAGCGAGTTGGTGATGCAGGAATCTGGGGCTCAACACTTGTTGCGGGGTGGATGTCTGGCGAAGGGGGGAATAATTGGGTCCCGTGTTGCTATGCGACTCGTCGCCCGCCTCTCTGGGTTGCCAATGGCAGTGGTGGATCAGTTCAGATTTTGAACGAGTGCCGGACCCTTCCTACTTACCAGAACACGATAGTTGATTTGTCGTGTCGTGATAATACGGCGACGGTGAACGTTTACATGCGGGGTGTACCGTGTGTAGATTATGATGCGATGTACGAACTAGGCAATGCGTATGTCCCCGAGCCTAGCGGCGGGGATACTCTGTTGGCCGAGTTTGGCATTAACGCTGTCTGCGGCGCTGGCAACCCTGCCAAGGTTGACATTGAGGTATTCACGAGTCGGACTGGGGTTCTGAAGATCAAAGCTGTGGGGGTGGATCGGAGCGCGGGAGAGGGAAAAACGTTGACAATAACAGATCCACATTTTGCCTGCGGTGATGACAAGCGGCACCTGGATAGAGAGTACACAATCACCCAAGGTGCAGGCTTGAAAACAGAGTATGACATGAGCCTAAAGGAGTTGGTTGCGGTAGGCAGGGACCAGAAGGCTGTTGATGCGTTTGAGGAATATGTCCCGGGGCATGCAGTGGACGACGACGATGAGAACGGTTACGAGGACGAGTAGACACTCTTTTCTGATTATACTGGTTCAATAACATACATCTCATCCGAATATGATATACCTACATCTATTACCCCATCCACACTCTCTCAAGATACACCATCCCCAGAGGCATGCTGCAGCCGTTGATGTTTCTGATGCAATCGGTCTATGTAGTACAGAGGCAGAGCTAGATTTGATTTCTAGTTGGGCAAGTCTATTGGTATTTGTAGTTTGTTACTGGACTTGTTGTAGACACTCCCATATTTTGTGTATTTGACAAGCTCTGGCATCAGCGTACTTCACGCATACAATCTTGAGGCGGCAGCACAGGATTTTTCATACTATTAAAGCTGGATTCCTAAAGCGCTATCTAGAACTAGCTAAAAGATCAAGAACATTAAGGTATGTAACTCGCTGAAGGGGTAGCAGAGGCAAATAGTGGATGAGCGGGGGTTACACCCCCGCGCGAATGAATTTTGCTACTTTACAGTGATCTGCGGCGCCTCCTTTGGCGACAGCAAAGGCTGCAAGCAGTCGACAAAATTGCCTAACATTGGAGAGGCCGCCGTGGTGGAAGTACCAGATAAAGGTTGATTTGGTCCGTTGCCAAGCAGCATAGTCAGGGACTGGAGTCCGTTCGGTCGTGATAGAAGCAAGACCATCAGCTGCCATCGTTTCCGTAGGTCCTCTATTTCTGTTGACAGAGCTTCTTTTTCCCTGCGGGTCTCGGATGCTTCTTGCGACTTTCTATTGAATTCCTCCATGAGCTCCTGGTACTTGCTCTGGAGACTAGCTGTCTTTTGCTCGAGTGTCTGTTGGCGCTCTTCCTTGCGTTGGCGGAACCGGCGTTGTGCCTGGCGATTTTGCAGACGCCTTTTCATCTGTTCGATTGCCTGGTTAGCGCTAATGCGGGAAGAAAGATCAGTTAGGTAGTCGCAGAGGCAGCGTACACATGATTGGCCTGTCATATCGGTAGAATATGAGCGGCGACGGTTGCACTCTCCCAGGGATTCTGGAACTGATCCAGTCGGCGTCACAGGGGCCGAGACTGTGGTAGAAAAAGAAGCACTCAGGCCAAGTGCCTGAAGACCTGCGGCCGGCTCCAGTCTGAGCCCGGGATCCGAATGTTTTCGCATCACCGATTGGCTATTGGAATTTTCCGGGCACATTGCGGGAATGAAGTTGAACTCCTGATAGCCTTGCATACGGCTCTGGGTTCAGGTTAGCAATGAAGTTTGGGATTCGCGCAGTCACACGGCACTTACGGACGCTTCATCTAGTTGTAGGAGCATATCAATGCTTTTATTTGAAGGTAGCAGAAGGGGTAAGGGAGAAATCGAACTTGGACTCTGCGAGCTGGAATAGAAGTAGTTCTCCATTTTCTCTGAGGATAGGAAACAAATATTAAAAGTGATAACCGGCGAAAATCTGAGTTGACGAAGCCTCTCTTGAGAGGAACCAGGAGCAGTCTTTAAATACTACTCTAGAGTAATCATGAATACCACTCAATGGCAAACTTAATCGGTATACTTCCTACTCGACGAATGAGAATGAAAGCTGAGGACGCCGAGAAGGGGTTAGTGCGAATCTTCTAAGGGTCCTGACGGAACCTTGAATAGGTCAGTTGATGAATGTTATCATAGGAACTTGAGATTTTGGGCCATGCGGAGGGCAGTGTGAGGTTCCCTAAAGGAGACTAGAGCATACGTGACTTCAAGGCAAATCTTTACTAATCACACTAGCCATGCTCCCTACCACAGAAAGACAGAAAAGGTTTTAGGTCGATGTTGAGCCTGACCAATCACAGGTTAGTGAAAGCAATCCTTATATGGAATAGTGTGGTGTAGGCCCACTGATTGGCTGGGGCCTAACCCCACTGCAATCTTGCCTAAAAGCGGCAAAACTTGTTCATGCCTTTGCCACTTGGGGTTCTTCTAATAGAGTTTAGAGTTCTTCCAATAACAGTGCAGTTTCAGGTCCATAGATAGCTTGCTTGCCAATCGTGCAAATGGGTGCCTGGATTTCCTGGCCTTGGCAATCTGTCCCCTTCGGTTTCATTGTTATTGGCTATAGTAGACAGGTCCAACTGGCAGAGCATGTTACACACAGATAGCCTTGCATTAAATAAGAATAAAGTAAGAGAGCACAAAGTTACACAAAGAGTTATGCATAGTGACAATAGACCAAAGGGGAAAAATCATCCCCAGCAGCACTCCAGCCTTCTTCCAGCGCTCGTTAATTTTCCCTTCACCCCTTTAAAAAAAACAGATGGTAGCAGTGATAGGGACGAAAAGGTATTTCAAATGAGATTCAAAGGATGCGGAGTAGAAGGCAGCAAGTCAGATTCTTTCCGCCCGAAATATGAGCACGGGGGAGAGAGCGTGTCAGAGTTTCTGTTAGTTGGCCCATCTTACTGACTATAATTCCTTCCCTTACATTTACTGTCATTGGAGACCTTTACTCATTTATCTAGTCTTGGAGCGAATCATGGCCACTTTTTATATTAATTTCACCCTCCCTACATAGTATCTTTGTTTTGTTCGATCGCTTGTTAAGAGAATAATAAAAGTATAATTATCCCACTTAGTCCCTATGTTCCACTATTTTACGGCATTGGTATATGGCAGCATGCGTCTTCTAGTGCCCTGAAATAAACGTAGTGAGAGGAAGGGACAAAGTCAACAAGCCCATGTGAGGGGCATACGCAAAATGTTACCGAGTAGCCTGAGGCTTCAGGCCACCAACAAGGCGAGGATCGATGCTAGGACCTCCGCTATTTCCGAAAGTCATCGATGCCAGGACTTCCACTCCTGGCCAAGGGTTCTGTCATTGACTTTATGTTGTAACTTGTAAGGCTGGCATACCACCCTGCTATAATCATACATACGTAATCTGAACCCTCATATTCCGCTTCATATACATATTCCGCAGTTATACAAGCTGCGGTTCTCAGTAAGGAAGATAATATAACCACTTTACTAATTCAGCGCCTCTAAAATGTGCTAAACTAACATGCTCTAAATATTAGATTCAGGGGTATATTGAAACTCAGTGTCCTAATCACCATAAAGCTTAGTTTATTTGAAAATAATAAGAATTGCGTTATTGGGAATAGCTTCAATTTCATCAAGTGATATATATTTTTGAAGGTGGGCGGATCACTCGGGAAGTGTCATGGCGGCAGGACCCAACCACGTCCAAGACCTTTTGAATTCATTGAACCTTCGTAGCATATTCACCTGCGTTGATATTACCCACCGAAACGCTGACGGATCGACTCCGACGCCGCTTACAATTACGTTATCTTTCTCGGACGCCCGTCGCCCGCCACGTATCATGCAGATCGGCGGTCAAGGACTGTTACGTGCAGGGCTACGTAGCATTGCTACCCGGCCTATAGTATATCAATGTGGTTGGCGGAGTCAGTATGGCAGGATTCATCTTCATTTTTTGTTTTATACTCGCTCCTTGCTTCGGCGAGGTAACTCATTGGTTATATACAGTATTAAGCACTCCAATTCAGCCACACACTCCAGGCTCATTAAAAGTTCCCGTATTCAACCATGACCACAGACCCTCAGTCTGATGGGGAGAGATGGCAGCACTCAGTCCCGCTTGACAGAAAGTACTGGGCCGACAACCCTAACTACCTCACCACGATCCCCCCCCGCATTAGTAAATACGCCCAGGTCTCAGACGACGCCTTGATCCAATTACACATTGACATGGTGGGAAAAAGAAACATTGGAGTCGCAGATGGTCTCCTGTGTCGCATAGGTAACTTTGCGTCCGTGGTGTATGCAGAGGCGCCGCCGGAGATGGTGGCCCTCATCGCATATGCAAATGAGATTGCTGTTTTCTATGATGGTGAGAAGGCCTCAACCCGCCAAAGTCCAAAGTGTATCAATTATACAATTTCTGATTGCTGTATAGATTTTGATGTGTATGGTCCGGACAATGTACGTTTCCTCAACGCCACAGCTTCGATTTTAGTCGCTATGGGAGAATAATTAACACCACCGTGGTAGGATTCAATTGGATTGACAAGCTCGTCCGTCCTGCCGACATACTACCAAAACCTGGATATGGAGGTGGAGGGCCCGATCTGGAAAGCAAGAGGCAAGGAGACCCTTTTCAAGATCTTCTCCCTCTTTTCTAGAGCAGACGCCGCCCTAGGCAAAGAATTGTTTGATCAGTTCAACGCGTGGAAAGCCAGCGAGAGAAATGTCCAAAAACGCTTTGACGACTACAAAGATCTGCAACAGTACATCACCGACCGCAGCAATGATTACGGCTGGCCATATGTTCTTGTCTGCATGAAACTTGGAACAAACATCCATCTCACCAAAGACGAAGAGGCTGCCATTGAACACGTCTTCCGTCCGATGAAGCATCAGGCGCTGCTCGTTAATGATCTGCTATCCTACGACAAGGAACTGAGGCAGCATGAAATAAGCGGCGGCAAAATCCCACTGATAAATGCGGTCGCTCTGTTAATGAGGTGGTCTGGACAAAGTGCTGAGGACGCGAAGGCGTCATTGCGGGAAACCTGCCTTAATCTCGACAGTGAGTACTTTACGCTAAAGGGCGAATATTTCAAAAAATGGAAGGGTAACATCTCCCCTTCCTCCGCCCGTTGGTTCGATCTGTTTGAACTTGCGATCTCTGGAAATAACTGGTGGATGATCATGTCATATCGCCACAGCAGCTCGCCTGACGGGTCTGCATACCGTGCCCACTACGAAAGACGATGTAAACAGGGAGCAGTTTGGGCAGATGACTGCACGGAGAGTGAGGATATTCTTGTTGAAAGCATAGCGCCTGGGTTGGAAGAGAAGAGGCGTCCGGGCCAGTCGCAGCCTTTAACCAACAGATCAGCACGACGTTATAAAACGCAGCACCCTCTGTCAGACTGATGACCTCTACCCAAGGATGCTACTTTTCACAGATCCGAGCCTGCCTATAATGCGGGATGACAAGGTCAGTATACGCTTGCAAACAGGGCCTGTATGTTAGATATATGTGTTGGACCAATACCCGACTTGTCTTTGGCAGACTGTGAACCAACCTGGAGATAACTTTCACTTGTTGCCCTCGAAAGGCATCCGAGATCTGATAATGGATGCGTTAAATTCATGGTATCAAGCACCAGATCAGACGTTGCACGTGGTTAAAACAAGTGTTGGATCTCCTTCATAACCCGTCTTTGATGTGGGTAGCAACCCACGCAGTTCTTGCTTCGTTGTACTGGTGGCATGGCGGCGCTAATGATGTAAGGTTCAACAACATCGAATACCATTCCGAGCCTCGCCGAGGGAAGCCGGCAAGGCACACGGTATTGCGGCCCGAGCAGACAATCAACTCGGCAAGTTTCTTGATGGTCCGAGAGCTAGAGATAGTCAATCAACTGTCCCGATCTGCTGTAACAATTTACGCGGGTAATAAGAAAGAGACGCCCCCCCTTGTTGCTCAAGTCGTTTCTTCAAACCGCTAATGGTCTGTTTAGAAGGGCTCCACTCCTTTCACATCGGGCAGGCGTATGACTTGCATTGGACATGTCTGGGCAAAACACCCTCTGAATCCGAGTATCTTAGTATGGCCGATGGAAGTATGTAAAGCATAAACTCACAAAGGCGCGATCGGACGACTACGCATAACCAACACTTTGTCTAAAGAAATTTCGGCCCTCTTTCGCATGGGCAATCGATTGCTGAAACTAGACGCATCAAAGCATACGTTAGTGCGGCATACACAAGGTTTCACTACCAAAGGAGAAAATAGATTTCTAATCTCGGTAGATATCTTGCCCTCGACGGGTTCACCAGTTTGCTTGGTAGATATTTTCAAATCCGTGGCGATTACCTGAATCTTGTTTTGCAAAAGGTTGGAGGCACCATAGAATATACTCAGAGACATTCGCTAACATATATTTCGTTATTCACGCAGGACGCCGACAAAAGGGACGCTTATGAGGACCAAGATCAACCCAAGCTATCTCTACCTCTGATCCATGCATTGAGAAGTTCTTCTGATCCAGATCTGGAAAACGCGCTGCGATGCCGAGGACGGACTAATACGTTGACGGCAAGGCTCAAAGATCTTATCTTCTCAAAGCTCCAGCAGAATGGGAGCCTCAGCTACACAAGAAATGTCCTTCAGGAGCTTGAAGAATCCATCAAGTTCAAGCTTTGCGAGGTGGAAACTTGCACAGGACGGAAAAACTGGATATTTCGGCAGTTGCTGATCCAGCTCAAGGTCTAAGCGCAGGGTGTCTTTACAAAAAGCATCCAAAAATAGGCCTACTCTGATACAGGGACGTACAAGGCTTGTTAGACGTTGATAACATTATGAGAGTAACCAAGGCCAATACAATTATGAAACCAAGGAACGTACCCAGCTTTGGTGGTTCCTATCCCTGCCACCTGGACGTCCTTGGTAGTGTCTACTTGGAATCTGGTCACCACTTCCTTCGGGTACAAGGGGGGACCACTAAATAATAGAAATAATGGTATATTCATGCGGGTGGGTCAGAAATTGATTTGGGATTGTCTTTATTTTTGGGGCAATACCCTGAAAACAATGAATAATATCATGCAGGATCCTGCAAGAGCAGTAGCAGAATTTACTACTCTTGTTGTTGCTTCACTGGTAGCAATTGAGGTATGATTAGCTTAAATAATTAAAGCCTAATTTATGCTTACAACCTATTCGCTTAGTTCCTCGTCGCTAATAAATTTGTCTAGGCTGTTGATGCCAACTTTAAGGCTCTGAAAGCGCACCAGAAAGGCTTGCGCAAATTAATTCACTTGCTAGGCGGATTAGACAGACTAGACCTTATAACACTTTCCAAGATCTACCAGGATAGCCTTAATCCTCTGCCCTCGCTTTAATTTTCATTACGATTGATGCTCTAGAGTTGAATCTAGTAGGCTCTGGATTGAATTGTCTGTAGACCAGACTAGTGTCAGGAAACAGTGCCAGTGTCGAGCGGTCTGTTGTTGTTTGCTGAAATATATTTTTGACATCCACCCAGACATGCCCCACCTCTTTCTTCCTCGCACTACCTACATTACCCCGTCACTTCTCGCAACCCAATGCCACAGGAGGCGACGGACGCGTTTGTTTATCTATAAAATTTGACTATTATCATCCAGTCTATATCTTCGCCTCTTCCAACGCGAAGCTGATGCGTAATGATTGACTTCGGAGATTGTTCAAGCAAGCGACGCGTCGAGATCGAGACGCGTCTCTCTCTTTATTCATTATCGTCATCTGATTGAAAACAAAACAATGAAAATATCACATTGCTGGGCCCTTGCAAACGTCTAGACACCAGTCATCTCCCTCGAACCATGCCTCCACCCTCAGTGCTCCTCTTCGGAAGCCAGAGAATTGGCATACAGCTTACTGAACGCCGAGTCACGCGTCAAGAGCGTGTACGGATCCTCACACTCGATGACCTGACCCGCATCCAACACAACGACCTTGTCATAATCAAGTATCGTGTCCAACTTGTGCGCTACTGCGAGAATCGTGTGGTTGGCAAACTTCTCCCGGATAATCCGCTGCATCGTCTGATCTGTCTTGTTGTCGACGCTACAGCACAAACTTCGTTAGCCTCCGGTCTGGGACCAAACACAACGCGCGGAGGAAAGAAAATGGGATAACATACTTGCTGGTGGCTTCGTCCAATACAAGGATTTTGCTCGGATGGAGGATCGCCCGCACAAGGCAGAAGAGCTGCTTCTGCCCGTGTGACAGATGCAGGTCGTCCACGTCCGCCGAGAGACCACCCTTTTCCTGTACTACGGCCAAGAGCTGGACGCTCTTCAGAGCATCCCAGATGGCCCGATCGGAGCTGGCGCCCGTTGGGTCGGCATTTAGACGAACGCTGCCTTTGATGAAAACCGCGTCCTGCGAAACACCATTCAGGCGCGACCGAATCTCTTGTCGAGGGATTGTTGAGATGTCGAGTCCGTCGATGGAGATAGTACCGGCGTTGAGCTCAATCATGCGAAAAATACTGAGCATGAGCGACGTCTTACCACTGCTTATCGTGTCAGTGTGCGATTGAAGGGAATTAGATCTTAGCCGAGGAGGCTTGCCTTCCTGTTCTTCCACAGATTCCGACTTTCTCCCCAGGTTTGATTGACAGTGACACATTCCGCAGCACGAGGTCCGATGGCCTAGATAAAAGGTTAGCTCCAAGATCGCGAGACTCTCCTCAGTATCCACATACCCGTACGATGCTGAAACGTTGTCAAACTCGATCCCACCCTGACTTGGCCACGAAGATGGAACTGGGTCATTCTCCGACGGCAGATCTTCCTTGGCGACATTCTCAGTAAAGTCCTTTACTCGTACAACCGATCCGATATGTGTTTCCATGTTGGTCCAGAACTGAACCAGAAGCTTCACCGTTTGACTGAAGAGGATCACGTTGAACAGTGCAACTCCAACATACCCGGCATTCAGCGAACCCCTCAACGCCACGACAAGGTTTATCAGGACGATAGCGATACCGGCAACAACGAGATCCAGAGTGAGTGTCAACCATCGCTGAGCCGAGTACATGGAGTAGAACGGACGTTGCGAATAGTCGAGGATTTTCAAGTTCTTCTCTTCCATCGCGTCCTGCCAACCGAAGGCTCGCAGCGTAACCAGTCCGCTCAGACAGTCAGTAAAGTGGGAAAGAAGTGGCGCCTTCGCTTCAATCTCGAGCAACCGAAGCTGCCTGGATGTGCGCAGATACACCTTTTGAATGACGTATAATGACCCCAGAACGACGGGAAATGCAATGGCTGCGTATACGGACGCGACCCCGACGAGGATCATCTGCGCCATGCACAAGAAAAACGCTGTGCACATCATGTCAGTCTCAATACATGGTCCAATACACCCCCGGAATCCGAGGCCGAGGTCTATACTCACTGGCGACGACGTTGATTGCCGCGATGGGAAGCTCCATATCGATGAGCTGCAAATCCTGGCTGAACCGATTGAGGATCGATCCACTATCTGTTGTTGAGAGAAAGCGCATTGGTGCGCTATTATATGTGTCAGTTGTATGAACAGGCTCACATTGCTCACCTAGGAGTGCTCACCTTAGTACCGTCTCCAACAGGGCTAGGTGGAATCTTTCTCCAGATTTTGGTACTGAAGTCACGACAACATCCCAGCAACTGACAATCAAGCATATCATAGCAATTCCGCCCAGCATGAAATAGACTCCAACGTAATGCTGTGTGTGCTCTCCAGGCTCTGCGGCGTCCGCAGCAACCCACCATTTCAGCCAAATACCTTCAGGGTCCCGTTAGTATGTGGCGGTAGTGGAATAGGGTGGTCTTACTTGGGAAGGAGATACAAAACACGAAGCCTGCAATGGTCGTAAGAAAGATCATGGTAGGAACCCAACCGACTGCACGGATGTAGAACAGGTAGGTTGCAAGACTACCGGTATGTTTGTGCACGTTTTCCTCGCTCCAATCCTCCTTCTTGATTGGTAAGACCTCAGTGCGAGACGGCTTCGACTTGGGAACGAACTCCGTCTCGCTTGTCGAGTCCCAATTGGGGGCCGGGAGAGAGAAACTCGACACATACCCGGATTGCTCGGCTAGGTCATTGAATGATCCAGTCTCGGTCACTCTTCCTCGTTCGTCCAAGGCGACGATGTGATCCGCGTATGGGACTCGCTTGACCGAGGAAGAAGCCAGAACCACAGTCGTGCCAGCCTCTCGCAGCAGCCCGGTCACTCCGAGTAAGCTGCAAAAGATATGGTTCTCCGTCGCAGCATCCAGACCACTAAACACATCGTCAAGGATGAGAATGCGTTTTCGAGCATAGATTGCCCTGGCAAGTGCCTGCACCAGCGTTAGCATAGTCTCCTCAAAACGCGCGGCCACAATGGCCCACATACAATCCTCTGACTCTGTCCGCCACTGAGCGCGACGCCTCGGCTACCAATTACCGCCTGATCGCCTTGTGGCCACTGTGCCAGATCCTGTTCCAGCGCGCAAGCCCTGATGACGGTCGTGTACCAAAGGAGATCGAATTCTGACATGGCAGTGATGCTGTCTCGAATGGTGCCATTCATGTGCCAGGGGGTTTGATCGCAATACGCGATGCTATCCGAGGAAAGTTTCACCCTCCCCTCAAGACATGGAATCTCCCCAAGCAGACCCTTGAGCAACATGGACTTACCTGACCCTGAGGGGCCTACAATGACCGAAAAACTCCGACCAGGAAAAGTGAGGTTGATACCCTCCAGAATCGGGTCCGCCTTTGGGTCCCATCCAAAGCTTGCTCCCTGAACCAGGAGGATGTCGAAGAACGGGATGGCGAATTTCAACTCTTCCGCCATGTTGTTTTCGGTGAGTGTGGACGTGCTCGATGTGTTCGATAGATGGCGCTCCTTGCCCTCGCTCAGACTCGTCAGAGTGCTCAGGCGGGACGCATCGGAGCTTCCGTGATGCGTTTCCTTGTTCAAGAACTCTTGGATGCGCGCGAAGGAGCCGATAGACCCGAGGAAACCCATCAAGGCCATGACTAGCGACAGAAACGGATCCGCCAAGAGGGCGAATAGGGATAGTGAGGTGTAGACCATATTGATGTCGAGGGAAGTTCCGCGCCCTGCGTTCTCGGATATGGCGACATACGCGGCGAAAGAGACAATTGGCGCGAAGATACGCGTCATCCAGGCTGGCCACTGCGGGTTAGAGGGCTCATTTCGAGGATAGATGATTTTTATCGTTTTACTTACCAAACGCCATGTTCCACACCAAGAGCTTCCGGAAGCCCTTGGAGATACTTAGTTCCTCCAAGCGTAAATTCTGGATTGAACTCATGAGAGATGGCTTCAGTCCTAGCAGCTTCACCCCCTTGATAGATGCAAGCATCGCTGCTGTGGATGAGATTCGCCTCTCAATTGCCTCTAACCATTTCGCTTGCCGTGCCATTACACCAGACATGGCAACTAAGGAACACACGAGGGCAACTAGGGTGTCACAGTGGGATCAGTATATATGAATTGTCAGAATCGTCATTGGGTCAAAAGGACGACTTACAGATGGAGACGCCAACAGGTACGGCGCACGCGATCCCGAGTTGTTTCTCCAAGAGGACAATGGCCAGCGCAATCTCGGCAGTGTTGGCCCAGATTTCATGCATTGTTTGCCATCCTTGGACGATTCGCTCGATGTCTGCACTCATCAGAGTCAAGGACGCTGCGGGATCAGCATCCTTGATCGACAGCATGCTGGCTTTCCTATAGATCAGCGATACTACTGCGCCCCGTACCATGCTGATTGCACGGTAGGTCAGGTGTTGCTGCTGGCTCATCATGATCTGCATTCGCAAGTATCAGCCTCCAAAAGCCTTGTCTGAAAGCTCGGATTTCTTGACATACCGCCATGCCAACATACACCAAGACGTAGGCACCAATTAGTCCGTACCCAACATGAGTTGACTCGACCGTCACCTTCTCCGCAGAGAGCTCCATCGCCTTGTGGAGAAGAAGCGGCTGGCAGAATGTCAAGCCTATCAGGCACAGCCTGGGAGGCACCACGGCCAATATCGACCATTTGAATGTTTTGAAGACGACGCCCACAAGGGACGCATTCCCGGTTTGATTCTCTGCATACATGGTTAGCCTCATTTCAAGATCCAGGTAGTTCGCAGCCAACCACCTTTCGTCCATCGACCATCCAACAAGTCGCGCAATCGTGCTGACTCTAATCTTTTGTCTAGGGTGTACAGATCTTCCACCCGTAATATTGTAAAAAACCCCTTGAAGAACAACGGGTTGAGCCACCAGAACAACGCCCGGTTGACAAGCCCGGCACGCGCTTCGGGAGGATAGTTCTTGTACTTGTCTTTGAGGATTGCCTTCTTCTCCCAGCCTTCGAGCAGGATCAAAATGGCCTTGACCCCGACAGCAAAACTGGCGATGATGGCTATGAATTTTCCAGAGTCGCCGGCGTCCCGTAACCAAAGGGTCCTGGTGCGCGTGATGTCAAAGAGCAGCGTGACGAGCAGGTACAACTCTAGCAGAAATGCCGGACGCACGCTGCGGGAATGCTCCATGTACGACAAGACGCAGAGAATCAGCGCTCCACAACCCATCAACAAGCTTGCAGCAATCGATGCTCGGGTCTTTTCAGAGTGTGGCAATGCCCACAGAATCGCCTGCAGGAATTGCAGGGCACTCCAAAGAAGCCATCCGGCCTGGAAATGCGAGATGTCTTAGCTCTACCATCATATGATCGGATCTTGGAGTCAGGCACAAACCGCTTTGAAGATTGGCCGCTTCGATGGTTCAACTTTACTTCCTGTGTGAAGCAGAGTGTATATCCGAACTGGAGCTATGAGGATAACAAGGGCAATGGGCAAGATGGAGAGAACGATTTCTTCAAAGGTCATGGTGAAGTCGAATCCTCCTCGGCAGGACAGTGCATGGACTCTCCAAGAGTCGTCGATGCTGGTACAGAAGCCTGATGTTGTCGACATGCTGACTTCGTCCGAGGCTTATACTGGTAGGGTGTCACGAACTGATGGGGGAAAAGGTATGCAGATCCTCACATGCATCTGGGGGATGTATGAAGATATAAGAAACGAGAGCTCGATAAACGGATGAACCTAACTTTGACTCGGCAAATGAAGGTCCCATGCTCGGAGGAGATCTATTTTGGTCTTCATCCTTGCCAGAATGGTTCTCCAACACGAGGAGGCAAGCCTGGAGCACATTGCTGAAGTCGACGATAGGCTCTCATCGTTGAGTAATGTATATCATCCGGCAGGGGATCGGCCGGCTGGACTGCAGTACGGATACGAAACTGGCGATGCAGTGGTTGGTCAGTGCTGGCTCGCTCTTGGCTTCTGGCATCAAGGCCCTTTGAAGCTATTCGACACATAAGTGCAATAGTCTGTTTGGCCCCCAAAGATCGTGTTTCAGCGAACTCTAACCATGGCCAGCTGTCGAAGATCCTTCTATGTATAGATCTGCTGAAGGTAGATACGGGCTGGATTGGCGGAACCGAGTATATATCCCGTGTAGGCGCGAGCCTAGTGGATGGCACCTCGTATGAGATGCATGAGAACTCAACAGCTCTATACACGCGCTTGTATTGCCAACCTTGGAATGGGCGTCGGCACATGGAGCTAAGGTGCCAATTCTGCGCGGACTACTGGTTAAGCAGATAAGGTAGCCCCTAGATCTCGTGGCGGAACTTTTTATAGAAGCCCGCGATGATTATTTTTACGGCACAAAATCTTCAGATGCGTAACGGAATTTTTTTCTGATTTTCTGCTGACTTCATCCAATGAGCGTGTGTCGTGATACTTCAACTTTTGTGATACCACACAACCAACAGCCGCAAGGGAGAATAGAAACCTCGACGAGCAGCCGGCAATACCACAGCAAAACTACCGTGTTAGGCTAGGGCAAGATGCGCAGGTCCCGATTTGCTACCGCAGGGCACGTTCCCGTGGGGCTGTGCCAGAGTTTATCAGGTATGATTGATCGTGGAAGGTGTCAACCGCTGTTAGCTCCGTGTCAGATGGCGCAGAGATCACGCCAATCTGGCTTGGCTCTTAACGAGGCGGAGATTAAGCAGGGATTTGCCTCGTATCCTCGGATCTTCTGCTTGGGGAGGTGTAACGTAACCCACCCCGCAGCTTCCTTGGAAATCGTCACCGACCGTCATCTCTTCATTCTCGGAGGGGTTCTCTTGATGTGTCATTGCCGTCTGATAATCTTGCATACCGATCTGGCTCAATCTTCATCAATGACTGAATGGTGTCAAGGATAAGCGAAGCGACGCTGTGTCCGAGCAATATTACACCTCTTCCGCGGGCGACATGGATTTTATCGAGCATTCTACGCGACAGAGTCTCCGAAGAAGTCCTGGTCAGGTAACTCATGCAACAGTTTGTGATTCAGACTTTTCGTGGCATGGAGTTATTTTTGGAGCGACGGGGTGGCTGATGAGCGCCGATCTCGAATACGAGGCCTCCCTCGATACGGAGTATCTTGCTGTGACTGCTCAAGAATGTGGGGAACACGAGAATACGGACTATGCAGAAACGTTTGACCTATGGAAGCTCTCATCTCGTACCCGCTGGACAAGTGCCGTGACAGAACAGGACACACTGAGTTTGGTAGCTTGACGTTGTCTGTGACCAAACCACTTGGACGTCGTATCGCGATGGAGCTAAATTGCAACTCGACGGGGGCTGCTTTGGGGTCGACAACTTGAGCTGTTTTTAGGAGCATTCGAGATGGGAATGAATGGAAGCCGGCTGTTGCGAAGTCTGGACAATCAACCTTGGTTGATAGATAATGCCGCCCATCGACGATCTGCGAGATGAACCCAGATCTACACTCCAGCTCACTTTCTCTGACTTGATTCTACTACAACCTAATATTTGCCGAACAACACTCGATACCTCTTGTTGTTCTCCTTTGAGATACCCTGACGCAGACATCGCACCTTCCTACGCACCTGATCGCTCTTGTCCATTCTGTCCTCAACTGGCCTCAAACCACCAGCTCCCTTCTAACCCAACCCTTGACATTTTAACATATCCCCGTAACAAGCTTTTCTATACCTACAAGATGGCCCAGAGGACGTCCTGCCGCCTTTCTGAATTCACCTCTGGCACCCCAGAGTTGGAGAGACCCATGTCTCGACGTATCAACCCCAACACTGGTGACGACGCTCGCCTCGTATCTGCTTGGCGTGATTCGAAGCTGGCTGCGGTGATTCAGGCTACCTGGAGTCTGGTGCTTAGGTGCTACACGGACTCTGACGAGGTGTGCTTCGGTTATCGGTACATCGACGCGAACGAAGTGGTCGCCTCAAGGGAAGTAGCATCCGATCTGTTGAACCTAACCACTGTGCGGTTAGTTATTGGCGATGGAGACACCGCCACTACCCTTGTTGAGAAAGCCAAGGGAATGATGGCTGCGGGAGCTCCTGCTGTTGACGACGGCCGAAATGCCGCCGGTGACAGCGACTTGCCATACAACACTAGCGTGCTCATCCGATCAAATATGGGCAACCTTCAAAGAGCTGCTGCTTCAACAATCCCCTCTACGCTGTCTCTTACTCTTCCGAAGGAGGTAGATACAACACAACTTCTATACGAAACACTGACAGGACTGACTCGCTGCATGTAGTGCCTGCTTCGGCTCCACGTCAAGGTGCTTCAGGAAAACGTCCGCATGTTTCTTGAGTGGAGGACCGACGGAATGTCGACGGAACACGTCAAAGGTATTGCTACTCTTTTCCAGAATATACTAACTCGTGTCCTTTCGCCGGAACTCGTACCGGTGCGGGACTTCAATTTCTTCACAGACATCGATTGGCAGCGCATAAGTGGCTGGAACGGCCCTCCGCCCCAGGTACATGACCGCTGTATTCATGATATCATTAGAGACCAGGTGGTCCGTCAGCCTCATGATGAGGCCATCTGTGCCTGGGACGGAAGCCTCTCCTTCCAGCAATTTGACCATCAGGCTTCAAGACTAGCCTATCATTTGCAACAGCAAGGGGTCGGACCCGAGGTTTTGGTTCCACTTTGCTTCGACAAATCGGTGAGTAATATGTTGAAATGGCTCGTCACGATATGGTCTAATGGGTCGACCGGTAGATGTGGTATTTTGTTGCGGTACTTGCTGTATTGAAAGCAGGAGGCGCCTTCGTTCCGCTTGACCCCAGCCATCCTCCAGCTCGCCTTCAGTCCCTCATCAAAAAAGTGAACGCGAAGCTTGTTTTATGCTCCGAATGGCATGCGGATCGCCTCCTCGGCCTCTCAGAGATTGTCATCCCTTTGTCGCAGACTACGTTTGATAGGATCCGCCCTGCACCAGTTGGCTTCATTTCAACGGACGAGGTGAATTGCACCAACGCAGCATATGTTATATTTACTTCAGGGTCGACGGGGGAGCCTAAGGTCAGTTGTGTCCCATACGCGGACTAGACCGTCGAGGTATTGATTGTGAAACTAGGGGACCCTCGTTGAGCATCGCGCTTACTGCTCAAGCGCCATGGTCCATGGCCCGAGACTTCTTATTCGCCCAGAGTCTAGAGTTCTCCAATTCGCCGCCCATACATTCGATGCTAGCTTGGCTGAATCAATCTCGCCATTTATGCACGGAGCGTGCGTCTGTGTCCCAAGTGAAGAGGACCGACTAAACGACATAGTCGGAGCTATCAAACGCCTACGTGCAAATTACGCATCTCTGACGCCTTCATTCATTGAGTTCATAGAGCCCTCAATGGTGCCAGAAATCCAAACCCTGGTCTTGGCCGGCGAAGCGATGAGTGAGACCCACAGGGCCAAGTGGTCAACCATTAACTTGGTCAATGGATTTGGCCCTACTGAAGCCTCGGTTACTGCGGCTATCAACTCAAACGTGACTGCGACAACCGACTGTAAAGACATAGGCCTCCCCCTCAATACCCGCTGTTGGATTGTTGGCCCCGACGATCATAACAAACTCGTTCCGGTCGGCGCTGTTGGTGAAATGCTGCTCGAGGGGCCGACCCTCGCGCGTGGTTATCTCGATAATCCTGAAAAGACTGCTGAGGCCTTTATCTACAATCCAAAGTTCGTGTCCGGGGATTCCACTATGGAGCAGAGCAGCCGTCGATTCTACAAGACAGGCGACCTTGTGCGGTACAACAGTGACTCCGGATCCTTGACCTATATTGGAAGAAAGGACACCCAGGTTAAGCTTCACGGTCAACGAGTTGAATTAGGAGAGGTTGAAGGTAGCTTGAGCGCGAGCCCCGCGGTCAAACACTGCGTTATTTTACTACCAAAGGAAGGATATGCGAAGGGAAAGCTTACAGCCGTCTTGTCTCTCAGCAGTGGGGATGAGAAGCCCACTATACGCTCACCAATGGGCCTGATTCCGGCGGACGTCCACAGCCAGACAGTGGCGAGACTCAGGGAGCAACTAACAGGCAGATTACCTTCATACATGGTCCCTGCAGTTTGGGTCTGCGTTGAGGATATGCCTTTCCTGCCCTCGAGGAAGCTGGACCGGAAGACAATTCTCAGCTGGGTCACTGGCCTACATAGAGATCCTTACCGGACGGAAATGACGGACAAAGGGCCTGCTTCGCAAGCACAGCCTACGACTGAGGTGGAACGCCACCTGATCCAGATCTGGAGCCGACTGCTCAACATTCCCAGCGACGAGGTTCCGCTGAATGACAGTTTCCTCAAGCTCGGCGGAGATTCTATCGCAGCAATGACTTGCATGAACGAGTGCAAGAAGCATGGAATTGCTGTCACCGTGCAGGATATTCTCAAAAGCAGCTCGGTTCTGGACCTCGCTTCTCGTACGAAAGAAATGCCGAATTATGTTTCCGCCACTTATCATGAAAAGGTCGAGGAGCCTTTCGACCTCTCGCCCATCCAGACCCTCCACTTCAAGGTCCGCCAGGAGGGCCAAGGGTACTTCAATCAAAGTATTGTCACGCGCCTTAACCAACACATCGAGCCCACAACTCTTCGACAGGCGATTGAGACACTCGTCCTCAGTCACTCTATGCTGCGAGCCCGTTTCGAGAAGTCTAGCGTGGACGGTTCTATCCGCCAGCGTATTACGAATGAAGTCCAAACCTCCTACCGCTGGCGCCATCATAAAGTTGTTTCTGAGCGCGCCATCGATGAAGCTATCGCTACTAGCCAGTCGTCTCTTTCCTGCTTCTCCGGGCCACTTCTCGCGGTTGACCTCTTCGATATTAGCGGAGACAAACAAACGTTATCCATGGTTGCGCACCATCTGGTGGTTGATATCGTCTCTTGGCGAGTTATCCTAGAAGATCTCAAGGAAATCCTTGTGAGCCCATCAGTCCCGCCTCAGCTCAACTCGTCTCTACCTTTCCAGACCTGGCTTGAGCTCCAGGCTGAACACACCAAGCTGTGCGAACAGGAACAGGCTGAGTTGGAAACTCTCCCTGCCCCAGACTTCGCCTATTGGGGCTTGGAAAGGAGCCAAATTATATACGGCGATGTTCGCTGTGCTTCGTTTAATCTTGATCACCGCGAAACGTCGATACTCATGTCTGACTGCCACAACAGTCTTCGGACTGAGCCGGTGGACCTTCTCCTCGCAGCGATGCATTTCAGCTTCAGCCAAACTTTCACTGATCACCCACTGCCAGTTATCTACAATGAGGGGCATGGTCGTGAGCCATGGGATGCCTCTATCGACATCTCTCGGACGGTAGGATGGTTCACGACGCTCTACCCGGTCATTATTGATAGACCAAGTCATCCGATCGATGCGATTATTAGGGTAAAGGATCGTCGTCGCGAAGTGTCTGACAGTGGTCGCTCGGCCTTTGCACGCCGCGCTCCTTCCCACGACTGCCCTATGGAGGTAAACCTCAATTACCTGGGGCAACACAAAGATCTTCAACGCATGGACGGACTCTTCCAACTCGCCAATCAGATGGCTGGAGAGACTCGTCAGGGCGGTGGGTCTGCTGACTTTGGTCGAGACACACCTCGATTTTCCCTCTTTGAAGTCTCGGCAGTCGTTGTAGGAGGCTGCTTGCGCTTCGTATTCTCGTTTAGCGCGTCCATGAAGCATCAGGAGCGTGTTCACGACTGGGTACAATCGTGCAAGCAGACCCTTCAATCTTTCACGATCCAATTGCCTACCCTGAAACCCCGGCTGACCATAGGGGATGTTTCCCTCATGGCAATGACCTACAAAGAGCTATCCGTGCTGGAGATGCAGAAGCTGCCCCGGTACGGAGTTCGCTCCATCGAAGACGTGGAAGATATCTATCCGTGCTCTAAAATGCAGCAGGGTGTCCTTCTCAGCCAAGCGCGAGATCCCCTGCTCTACGCTGTATCTGGGACTTGGGAGGTTCAGGCAGCACCGGGGTCACCCAAGCCAGATCTACAGCGATTAGTCAATGCATGGCACGCGGTCGTGAATCACCACGCGATGCTTCGGACTGTATTCGCGACTGGACTGAGCCGACGGCATGCATTTAGTCACATAGTGCTGAAGAAGTACGCCTCTGCTCCAGTCCTCTTGCAGTGCACTCGTGATGAGGATATCATGGCGACACTCGACGCTCAACCACGGCCAGATTATCGCGCAACTTCTCCCCCTCATCGTTTCACACTGTGCCAAGCTTCGTCCGGAAAAGTTGTTTGCAAGCTAGAGCTCAGTCACGCCGCTATGGATGGTTCCTCCATCTCATTGCTCCTTCGCGATCTCCAGAAGGCCTATGCAGGGACTCTCAATGCAACGAGAAAGCCTCTGTTTAAGGATTATATTGCACACCTCCAATCGCAGTCTCCTAGCAAAGGCATCGGCCATTGGTGTATGTATCTGCGAGATCTCCAGGCGTGTCACCTCCCGTCCGACGTAAGCACCAAACAGGGCCGCAAGCGCCTCAGCTCAATGCGCCTCAGCTTTGGACGATTTCCAGCGCTGCAGTCATTCTGCTCGAGCAACAATATCACAGTGGCCAATGCGTTCAATGCAGCCTGGGCGTTGACACTTGCTCGTTTCTGCGACACTGAGGAAGTCTGTTTCAGCTATACGACTTCACTGAGAGATACGTCGGTTTCCGAGATCGAATCTGTCATTGGCCCGGTTATGAACCTTCTTGTGTGCCGTCTCAAGGTTGGTTCACGGCACGTTCTGGATATTATACGACAGGTCCAGGATGACTATATGGAGAACTACGCCCATCGGGACGTTTCTCTTATCGACATTCAACACGCGATGAAGACATCTCGGATCTCCCTGTTCAATACCGGCGTTTCGTACCGCAAGCTTCCGCCGGCTGGCGAAGCTTCATATCCCATTGAATTCAAGGGGGTGGGGCTTATTCACGACCCAGCTGAGGTATCCGTCTACATCAACGTCGAAGCCACTGATTCCGATGCGCAAGTCGAACTGAACTATTGGAATAATTGGCTCTCAGATACACAAGCGCAGAAGGTGGCGGATGTTTTCCTGCAATCTCTCGCAGATATCCGCGCCGCACCCGTACCAGTCCTCGGCAAAAGTGCAAGTCCGCAGGATATCAACCAGATCTGTCAATGGAACGACGAGTCGGAGATTCCCCAACCGACCCTGTCAATCCAAGCTGCGATCGAGGATCAGACAGCACGAATGCCCCACAGTATCGCCATTGTGACTGAAGAACGGGAGCTGAGCTACGCCGAACTCGACGGGCTTTCCTCGGCCTTGGCCAGTTATCTCGTCAATCTAGGCGTCCTGCCTGGAACAACTGTGCCGATCGCTTTCGAACAATCCCAGTCTATGTGGGCTATCACATCGATACTCGCAATATGGAAGGTGGGTGGCAGGTGTCTTCCTCTTCCGTCAAGTCCATTGCACGAAGAGCTCGAAACTTGGCTGCTAGCAGCCGATCTGCAGGTGGCTTTGTCGTGTCCGAACGGATCGGCTGTGCTTGAGGAGGTGGCTCCCTATGTAATTCCAGTAAGGGAAGACTTGCTGGCAAGTCTAGAGACGGAAACTGGGACCGCGCACGAAGCTCAAATGACCGACGGTGCATTCATTGTCTTTGAAGATGCGGCTACGGGTCTCGTGCTCGATCACGCGGCTATCGCCTCAAGCTGCCAGTCATTTGCTGACGGCCTGGAGCTTAATGGGAGTACTCGTATGCTCCAATCGGCACATTCCTCCAGCTATGAGTTCCTACTCGAGGCTTTTGGTACGTTGGCTCGCGGCGGCTGTGTCTGCACCCCACGCAAAGACAATCTTGATGATATTTCCAAGACTGTATTGAGCCTGGGAGTTACTACTGTTGTAATGAACTCCACTGTCGCTAAGCACGCTATTCCCATGGATGTCCCTTGCTTGCGACAGGTCATCATTACCGGCGATTCCATGCCCCTCATGACTGAACGAAAACGGGTTCCGCTTGTTGAGACGCACACTTTCTATGGCACTACCGAGTGCTCGCCGGCATGCCTTCGCTTGTCTACCTCCGATCGCACGTCGATGGAACCGATGCCTGGTACT
The DNA here is from genome assembly GCF_044049435.1 of Aspergillus pseudodeflectus. Classification (NCBI taxonomy): domain Eukaryota; kingdom Fungi; phylum Ascomycota; class Eurotiomycetes; order Eurotiales; family Aspergillaceae; genus Aspergillus; species Aspergillus pseudodeflectus. The sequence goes on along the minus strand of NW_027263780.1, from coordinate 436,892 downwards.
AAGGCCTGGGTGGTGGACCCATCTGATTACAACAACCTCGTACCGGTCGGTGCGACAGGCGAGCTTCTTATTGAGAGTCCAGGAATGACTCAAGGCCAACTCGGCGACGTTGAGGGAAGCGATAGTTTTATTCATGATGCTGCATGGTTCAGCCTCACGAGCCCTAAGGGAACTTTCACTGCCCGCCGTGTGTTCAGGACCGGTATTCTTGCCCGGTACGGCGAAGGGGGTTTGCTCATCTATCAGGGTATAACTGGTAAACCGTTCCCCTCAGAGCCATTGCCAGGAGACACTGCACCACAATCCAGCACGATCTTGTCCAATACGGATTATTGGAAGACTCACCTGTCTGAGGTTGAACCATGCCTTTTCCCATCCCTTTCTGACGACTCTGATCATCTTGACAAGACCAGCCTCGCTCGCTTAGTTATTGAGGATGTGGAGGACCTGCGAGAGACCTGCCAGATACACAATATCACCCCGTCCGCTGTCTTCCAACTCACATGGGGACTTGTGCTCCGCTGCTTTACAGGTCTCGTTGATATTTGCTATGGCTTCTCCGAGTCCGACCAGAACGGGACTCTCCCAATCCGTCTCTCCCTGAAGGACGATCGCCAGGTCATCGAAGCTGTCAAAACGATTCAAGCAGCGTTGGAGGAGGGGGAGAACCATCGGATGCCCCTCAGCGAAGTTCTCCACATATGCACCAATCCCGAATCGGAGCTGTTCAACACCGTGCTTTATATCAAAGATCGCAAGGCGTCGTCGTCTACGCGTAGCTCCCACATGAGAGGAATTGGGAAAGATAATTACGCCGTTACCGTACGAGCCGAATTGTCGAAGCGCACCTGTGTTGTCGAATTCCTTTTCCTTCGCGAAGCCCTTCCTGAGACCTACTCTGAGGGCCTCACTGCCTGCTTCGAACATGTATTCGGACAAATCAGGGACATGATGAGTAGCCACAGTACCATTGGGAATGTTGACTTCTTTGACGATTTTACTGGTGCTTTGGTAAGAGACTGGAATCACGACCTCCCTGCACCCTCCGAACGATGTGTTCATGAGCTTATCGCGGAGCAAACTCGACGTCTTCCTGCTTCTGCTCAGGCAATTTGTGCGTGGGACGGCAACTTCACCTATACCGAACTCGAAGCTCTTGCCACTGGCCTGTCGCAGCACCTCCAACAACTCGGCGTTGGACCGGAAGTTTTTGTCGCCCTTTGCTTCAGCAAGTCTGCGTGGGCGATTGTGGCTCAGCTTGCAGTGCTTAAAGCTGGTGGAGCCTTTGCATCACTCGATCCTGCTCATCCGGAGGGCCGGCTGCAAGGCCTTGTGGCTGACTTGGGAGCCAACATTATTCTTACTTCCAGCACATGCTTGGACAAGGTCTCCAGCCTAGGAGCACAGCCCTTGGTGGTTAGTCAACAGACCATCGAACAACTACCCACACCTTCACGGTCTATCGCAACTCGACAGGTGTCTCCATCAAACGCCGCTTATGCCATCTTCACCTCGGGAACGACGGGCATGCCCAAAGCCACAGTTATACAGCATACGGCTCTGAGCACCACTTCCATTTATCTAGCCAATGTTCTTGGACTAGACTCCACCACACGAGCTCTCCAATTCTCCAGCTACACCTTCGATGTAAGCGTTCTCGATATTCATGGAACGTTGATCAACGGAGGCTGCGTTTGTGTCCCTAGCGAACATGAGCGACTCAATGATCTGGCTGGTGCGATTCGTCGTATGCACGTCACCCACCTAAATGGCACCCCGGGGATAGCGAACATGCTTGATCCAAAGTCTATTCCATCTCTAGTCACCATGTCTACTGGCGGTGAGAAGATGTCTCCTGGACACATTGAGCGTTGGCGCGATCGACGCGTCATCAACGCCTACGGCCCATCGGAAGCAACGATAATTGCTACCGCCAGTCTGAAGGTGGATAGAGAAGGGAACTTCTCCCAAGAGAGCCGCGCATCTATTGGCAAGCCGGTCTGTTGCCGCGCCTGGGTTGTCGATCCCTTCAATCCGCAACGTCTCCTTCCACTTGGGGCTACTGGGGAACTTGTCCTCGAAGGTTGCAACGTTGCCAGAGGGTATCTTAACAACAAGGAGAAGACCGAGCGTGCCTTTATGGAGAATCCAAGCTGGTCGACCCACGTCTCGATCAAGGATATTATGACTGTCCAAGAGCGTATGTACCGCACTGGAGACTTGGTCCGATATAATCCAGATGGGACACTCACATTCATCTCCCGGATGGATACCCAGGTCAAACTGAACGGGCAACGTATCGAGTTAGAAGAAATCGAGAAGCAGTGCATTCAAGCACTGCCTCGGGATAGCCAACTGGTTGTGGAAGTGGTCGCACCAAAGGGAAAGACTGTTAGGAGCCTCGCTGTCTTCTTCTGTCTCCCCGAGTACGGCGCGGAGCTTGCAAGTCACGAGTTGCTCTTGGATTCAACTCCATCTCGAAGCATCACGGCTGCACGAATCTGGAATGCTGCTCGCGATAGTCTGCCGCCGTACATGGTTCCTAACCTCTTCTTCCCGGTCCAGCAGCTTCCGTGCAATAGCTCTGCAAAGATCGACCGTCGGCGACTGCGTGCAACTGTTGAGGAACTCCCCAACGACCGACTCCAATTGTACACCTCGACAACCCTTAGTCCGGTGCCTGCGGAGGAAGATGTGGCGGAGACCACCAGTCGCAGTGAAAGCCCGGTCTCGACGGCGGATCGCCATTCATTATCCAGCGTGACTTCGGTTGCTACTATCGAAGATACGCAACCTTGCTTCGATGAGCCTACCCTAGACTCTAAACTTCGTCACCTCTGGGGTGATGTCTTAGGAGTTGAACCCACCTCACTTCGCGCGGACGACAGTTTCTTTGCATTGGGTGGAGATTCGTTCACGGCCATGAGCTTAGTGAGCGCCGCCCAAGCCGACGGACTCACACTTTCCGTGGCGGAGATTTTCCAGAGCCCTGCCTTGAAGGATATGGTGGCGTGCTGCCAAACATCGGAGCCTCCAGCCGAAGCCCCCCAAGCCCTTCCACCGTTCAGTCTTTTGCCTGGCGGCACCAACATGGATGAGCTCCTCGAAGAAGTTGCCAGTACATGCCAGGTCACGAAGGCCTCCATCTCCGATATTCATCCGTGTAGCGCACTTCAAGAAGGACTCATTACCGCGTCGATTCAGCAGCCGGGCGCCTATGTCGCCAACCCTGTCTTCGCCCTGTCGAATGAGGTCGACATACCAACCTTCAAGGCAACCTGGCAAACGACAGTTAATGAGATTGAGACTCTGCGAAGCCGGATTCTGCACACAGTCGCTGCAAACTTTGTGCAGGTTATCCTCCAGCCATCGCCAATCTGCTGGGGATCGAGTGCTGAAGATATTGCAGCCCAAAACGGAGGTAGACTTACTGGCTATACCATCACTGATACTGGCTCCTCTCGGTTGTTTACCTGGTACATCCATCACGCTCTTTATGATGGCTGGAGCATCCCCCTGGTCCTGCAACGAGTGCAGGAAAATTACGAACTTTGCTGCAATAGTTCGACAGCGCAGCTCTCGGATCCAATGATCCCCTACAGCCTTTTCATTAATCATCTTCAAAAGCGGGATCTCGCAGCTTCCGATGACTTCTGGCGAACCTACCTCAGCAGCGTGTCCTCGCCTGCCTTCCCAGCCAGCAAAAGCGCGCTACCATCAAATATCAATGCAGCAAGCCGTCAGTACTGCTCGGCCAAGATCACTCCAGTGAGAAAGGATATTACTTTGCCGGCCTTTATACGAGCAGCATGGGCAATGGTGCTATCGCTACACACGGAATCTGGCGATGTCTGTTTTGGTGAAACCCTCATGGGACGCAACATTGATCTTTCCGGTGCGACCAGGATTGCAGGCCCCTTACTGACCACGGTCCCATGCCGAATTGCCGTGGACACAAGGATGCAAATCAACGAATATCTGGACCACATTCACCAAGCCGCTGCCAGCATTATTCCCCATCAGCACACTGGGCTACAACAGATAAGGAAGCTCAGCGAGGATGCCAATGCCGCTTGTGATTTCCAGAACCTTTTGGTAATCCAGAGTGGCGAGCAGGAGCTGAACCCGCGCATTTGGGCATCTGAGAGCACTGAGACCAAGCATGAGTTCTTCACGTACCCACTCACCGTCGAGTGCTGCCTGGCCGACGCAATCGAGATTACGGCTTACTTCGACGAACAAGTGATTCCAGCTTGGCGTGTTGCGCGACTCCTTGGTCAACTGAAAGTGATCCTGAGTCAGCTGGCGGAGACTAGCGCATCTGAGGATGCTCTTCTGTCGGACCTTCGGGTGATCTCTGCTGAGGATGAGCAGGACCTTTCCAAGTGGAATGAGCACACCCTGCCCTGCGTGGAACGAACTATCCATGACCTTGTCAATGATCAACGCCTACTCCGTCCAGATGCACCGGCCATCGCCTCCTGGGATGGGAACCTCTCTTATCAAGAACTTCTCGACACGGCGTCTACATTCGCTTGCCATCTGTCGATGCTGGGCGTCGGCCCCGAAGTATTAGTTCCCATGTGCATGGATAAGTCCGTCTGGATGATTGTCACCATCATGAGTATTCTCATGGCCGGCGGCGCCTTCGTCCCCCTGGACCCAGCACATCCCACCTCCCGACACGAAGAGATTTTGGAGGAGACTGGGGCCAAAATTGTTCTTTGTACCCCCAAGTACTCGGGCAGGTATATTGGCAAAGTTCCAACAGTCCTCGGCGTCGACCAGAAAGCAGTACAACAACACCGAGACAGATCTGGTGCTATCCGGAAGCCAGCGAACAGCGCCAACGTTGCATACTCCATCTTCACATCTGGGAGCACCGGACGGCCAAAAGGGATCATCATCGAACACCGTGCGTTCGCAAGCAGTACCATGGCATACGGCCCCATTATTCATCTCAAGCCCGGAATTCGTGTCTTCCAATTTGCATCCCTCACCTTTGATGCCGCTGTCATGGAGATTCTGGGGACCTTGATTTACGGTGGATGTGTTTGTATTCCTAGCGACGAGGAACGGCTCAACGACATTGCTGGTGCAATCAGGCGCTTTGATGCTTCCTGGCTCTTCTGCACACCATCACTGGCTAGCATCATGGAGCCCGCATCCGTTCCTTCTTTGAAGGTTATTGTTTGCGGTGGTGAGATGATGTCCCATGAAGCCATGACAAAATGGTCAGATAAAGTCCACTTCATCAACGCCTATGGCCCAACTGAAACATCGGTTTATGCATCGTTCAATCCGGACATAGGCAAGAACCGCAACCCTGCGAACATTGGACACACCATTCCTTCCACAAAGGCCTGGATTGTGGATCCCGAAAATCATGATCGGCTCTACCCCATTGGCATTGTCGGTGAGCTAGCGCTAGAGGGTCCGGTTCTTGCAAGGGAATACCTGAAGAACCCCGAGAAGACAGTGAAAGCGTTCATCACGGACCCCAAGTGGGCGCAGACTCGTCCAGGTCAGCCGGCTCGACGGATCTATCTGACAGGGGACCTAGCTCGGCTCGCCGCCGACGGGTCTCTCGAATATGTCGGCCGCAAAGATCACCAGGTGAAGATTCACGGGCAGCGCATGGAGCTTGGTGAAATCGAGTACCGACTCCATGAGCACCCACATGTTCGGCACGTTGTTGTCATCCTTCCAAAATCCGGGCGGCTACAGAAGCGCCTTGTATCTGTTCTCTCACTGAACAGCCTTTCAGGGGAGACAAGCCTCATTTCCTCTTCCAACTGCTGTCTCGTCGATGAGGAGTCGATGCTGCGACAAGGTATGCCTGAGCTTCTGGAGGTCCAATCTAGTCTTGAAGGGCAGCTGCCGCCCTACATGGTACCACAGACATGGGCCGTTGTCAAGACACTTCCCATGCTTGTCTCGGGCAAGATTGATAGGAAGAAGATTACCGCTTGGGTTGAATCAGTTGACGAAGCTACCTTTGACCGTATCATGGGTGATTATGACAAGATAAAGCGCGGCGAGGTTGCTGTACCCAAGCCGCTGCCTGACCCAAAGAAAAACGACACCGCAACAGTTCTTCGAGATATTTTCTCACGCGTTCTGAACGTGCCAACCGACAAGGTTGACATGGGCCGGTCTTTTACTAGTTTAGGTGAGCGCCCCAGAGATTTTATTATTCACTACGAAGGAGTCTAACAACCACCTAGGAGGAGACAGTATTACTGGCATGGCAATCGTGTCCCATGCTCGAAAGGAGGGGATCACCCTGTCGTTGCATAAAGTACTCCAAGCCTCCTCTGTCCAACTCCTCGTCGAGGAGGCTGAAGCGGGAGTAAAGAAGATCAACCAGATCGAACAGCCCAATACCTGGTTTGATCTTTCCGCCATACAAAAGTTTTACTTCGAGTACGCTCCCAAGTTTAAAGGGTCAGCCCGCTTCAACCAGAGTGTCACCCTGCGATTACCTCGTCGTGTGGAACCGGCCGCCATTGAGAACGGTCTGACAGCCATTGTGAACAAGCACGCAATGCTCAGAGCTCGATTCCGACAATCCAATGGAAAATGGCAGCAGATGATAATGACAGTAAGTCCCTGAATAAAGTATCATCCCTCATTGGGCTAACGAAAGTACCCAATCACAGGCTGCGGAGAATTTATACAAGTTCCAGGTGACCACCTTGCAAGAAGAGAATGATTTGAAGCGAATGATCGCGGTAACGCAAAATTCAATTGACATTCAGAATGGCCCGACATTTGCGGCCAACCTCTTCGAGGTACCCGGAGTGGATCAAATCTTTTTCCTGGTCGCAAGCCATCTCTCCATTGACATGGTCTCCTGGCGGCTCATTCTGCAAGATCTGGAAGAGTTCCTGGAATCGGGATCGACATCATCTGAACCGCAATTGTCATTCCAGACCTGGTGCAGCATGCAAGCTGAGCATTGTCAAGCCGATGATTACCGGTCTCACCTTCCGTTTCCAATCACTCCTGCCAATCCCGCGTACTGGGGTATGAACGGCGCCTCGAATCTGTATGGTGACGTTCGGATCAAAAAGTTCTCTCTGGGCGCAAAGGAAACGAGTCTGGCTCTGGAGAAATGCCACGCTCGTTTGCGAACGGAGCCCCTTGATCTGTTCCTGGCTGTGGTAATCCATTCTTTCCGGCGAACCTTTACTGATAGGCAACTGCCCACGGTTTATAATGAGACTCATGGTCGGCAAGCGTGGGATTCCAACATCGACTTGTCCGGCACTGTCGGGTGGTTCACTTCTCTCTGTCCGCTCCACCTCCAATTGGGCTCTGGTATGTATCTTTTAGTATGTTTGACAGACTCCCATAACTTATACACTCTGCAGATGATATCATCGAGACTCTACGGATGGTCAAAGAGGCACGCCGCAAGACTGTCAACAACGGCTCCTCGTCCTTTGCACAAAAGGTCCTTGCTCCAGAAAAGCAGCAGTCGTCGTCGCCTATTGCCCTCCCAGTCGAGGTTGTCTTCAATTATCTCGGCAAGCTACAGCAGCTCGAAAGGGAAGACTCTCTATTCCAGCACTATGGCAACGTTTACGATGAAAACGACTTTATTGTTGCAGGAGATATGGGCCCTGAAACCCCTCGCTTTGCGCTATTCGAGATCTCTGCAATTGTTATCGAGAACCAGCTCCAGTTCTCCTTTACCTTCAACAGAAAGATCCGGCAACAAGCACAGATCACCAGCTGGATTTCGGAATGCGAGATGACGCTATATGAAGCTCTTGACATCTTACAGCAGGAATCTCGTCTTGAGGTTATGCCATCCGATTACCCACTTCTATCAATCTCCCAAAACAGCTTGCAGACACTCTTTAGTGAGACCCTTCCCAAACTTGGTGTTCACAGCCGCGATGAGGTCGAGGATGTCTACCCTTGTTCTTCCATGCAAGAAGGAATTCTGTTTAGTCAACTTCGTGATCCCTCCGCTTACATGCTCCACACTATCTTCAACATCAGGGACACCAGGGATAATCAACCAATCAATATCCCCCGTCTGCGAAAGGCCTGGCAGCTGGTTGTCAATCGGCACTCGATTTTGCGAACCATCTTCGTCGACAGCAACTCGAAGAACGGGTCTTTCGACCAGGTGGTGCTAAAGCATTTACACGCCAACTTGGTGGAGCTAGAATGTGAGGATTCCAACATTCTTCAGCAACTGAACAAAGCGTCCCTCGAAGAGACCAACAGAAAACGTGCTCCGAAGGAAGTGCACCAGTTGACAGTTTGCAAAACATCCACCGGAGCAGTCATGATGAAACTTGAAATGAATCACGCCATCATTGACGGAGCATCAATTGGCAATCTGCTGAGAGACTTGTCCAAGGCATACGAACGCCAGCTCTCGACGCAGCCTGGTCCAAGTTACCGCGATTACATCGCACACATGCTCGCGCACCCCAGGAAAGAGGGCAATGCGTTTTGGGCCCAATATCTCCGGGGTATTCGGCCTTGTCATCTTCCAGTATCTGCACACGGCCCGCGCCAGCTCAAGTCCGTCAAAATGGACTTCCACCGATTCTCCGAGTTGCGGCAGTTGAGCCAACGAGAATCAGTGACTATTGCCAATCTGGTGCTCGCCGCTTGGTCGCTTGTGCTTCGTGAATTTACCGGTTGTCAGGACGTCTGCTTCGGCTATCTCTCCGCAGGACGTGACGTTCCTGTCCCTGGAATCCAGGATGCTGTTGGAATATTCATCAACATGCTCTGCTGCCGCGTCCAGTTGTCTGAAGGCCAGTCATTTGCCGATCTGTATAAATCTGTGCAGGAAGACTTCTTCCGCAGCATTCCCTACCAGACCTGCTCTCTAGCGACGGTGCAAAGCGAGCTAGGTCTTGGAAGCCAGATGCTGTTCAATACGGCCCTTTCCATCCAGAACCAAATGCCTTCAGCCGGCTCGCAGGGCGATGCACTGTCGTTCGATATCCAGGAGGCTCACGATCCAAGCGAGGTAGGTCTCTTTTGAACCATTGTCTACTTCGAAGTACTGACTTGTCCGCAATAGTTTCCTGTTACGGTGAACGTTGTAACCGCCCAAGGGGGCGAGGGTGTCCTTCTTCGGTATTGGACAGACGCAATCTCGACCGATCAAGCAAACCGCCTGGTAGCAGGCATTGCCAAGGTACTGACAACGTTTATTGACGGTTCCTCCCGCCTCATATCCACACTAAACCAATCGATCCCTGAGGGCGTGTCTAAGCAAGAAGATGAAAAATTGAAGTCCCACACCAGTCTTCGGCGACGCAGCAGTGTGCGATCACGAAGCCCCAGGCTGTCAATCAGTGATCCGCAAGTTCAACAACATATCGATCAACGGGTCAACGAGATCCTCAGTCAGCTACTCAACCCGGATCAGTTGGCAGCCGTTCTGAACACGGATACCGCACAGCCAGACGAAGCCCAGACCAAATCCGACGGTCGCGACTCCCTAGAGCCGCCCATTTCTCCAGTATCCCGAATGGCGTCTATCCGTCGCCGCTTGTCAACCATTTCCCGCGTTAGCCGCCGTCGCATGTCCATGGACTTGGAAAGGAAGCTTCTCTTGCTGTGGTCCATCGCTTTAGATGTGCCTACAGACATGGTTGACAGACAAGACAGCTTCTTCCGGGTTGGTGGTGACAGCATCAAGGCAATGAAGATGGCCAGTGCCGCCCGTGAAGAAGGCCTTGTTTTGACTGTCGCTGATGTGTTCCGCAATCCTATCTTCGAAGACATGTTGAGTGTCATCTGCTCCACAAATATTGTCCATGCCGCTCCGAGTGTCTCGAGTGTGTGCATCGATGAAGAAGACGCGCCAATTCAACAGGTAGGCGAGATTGTTGACGAGGTCGTTTCGTCTGGCACGCTTTCTCGCCAATCGCTTGAGCTCGCCAAACAGTCCAATGTCGCAACCGATTTCGTGCAAGCCAATATCTGTCCCAAGATCGGATTCTTCAAGGGCGGCATTTCGGATGTCCTTCCTGTTACCGATTTCCAAGCCTTGTCCTTGACCGCTCAACTCTTCGAATCCAGGTGGATGCTGAACTATTTCTACCTTGATGGTGAATGGCAGCTGGATATGAAGCGTTTGCGAGAAAGCTGTGCTCGTGTTGTCGACGCCTTTGACATCCTGCGAACTGTCTTTGTGTGTTCAGGGGAGAACTTCTACCAGGTGATCCTCAAGAAAGTCCGGCCGACGCTTGTCATCTATGAGACCCAGACCGATTTGGACACATTCACCGCCAGCTTGCAGCAGCGGGACCGTGACCAAGGCCTCCACCAAGGGGAACAATTTGTTCAGTTTATTGTCGCGAAACGCAGAGGCACCAATCAGCACCGTATCCTCATCCGACTATCGCACGCCCAGTATGATGGAATGTGTATTTCCAAGATTTTCGACGCGCTCAAGCAGGGCTATGAAGGTGGCACCTTGGCGCCTGCCATGTCATATGCCAATTACATGCGACTGCTCCCTAGTTCCATCACTCCAGAGCACTATGAGTACTGGACGAAGCTGCTGAAAGGATCTCGAATGACAGATGTCATCTCCCGAGAGTATCCCAACACGTACCAGACCATGGGCTCTTACGCAGAAGTCAAGACGACCATCAGCATCGCTCAGAATTCTACGATCGGAAACATTACCGTTGGCACCCTCGTGCAGGCAGCATGGGCCCTCGCTCTCTCGAGACTCTCTGCTGACTCTGATGTTGTCTTTGGTCTGACCATCAACGGACGGAACGCATCCATTCCCGGTGTGCAGGATACTGTTGGGCCATGTCTGAACATGATCCCCGTGCGAGTGGCCTTTGGCAACAAGTGGAGTGGCCTCGATCTTATCCGCTATCTGCAAGACCAGCTCGTTGCGACGATGCCGTACGAAGCACTCGGATTCCGGGAGATCATCCAGCGTTGCACCGACTGGCCGTGCGGTACATATTTCTCTACCGCCGTTCTTCACCAAAACATCGACTACGAAGGCCACATGAACCTTGATAATCAGGAGTATCGCGTCGGTGGAGCCGGCGTCATTGACAACCTCGCCGACTTCACCCTGGTCTCTAAGTCTGTGGCTGCAAACCAAGTCAACCTTTCACTGGGCTACTCCTCCAAGGGTCCAATCACCGAAGCATTCGCGTCGAGGGTTCTCCAACTAGTCTGCGACGCCATGATTACTCTGACATCGAGCCCGACAGCTCAACTCCCATCACCCAGCACACTCCGATCCCTCCCACCACAGACAATTCCTGATCTGCCTCGCGTCACCGACCAGCAAGTCTTAGCCTCCCAGCTCAAGAGCCAAAACATCTCCGACATCCTCGTGCACTCGGCGATCCTCAGCCGGACCTGGCAACAAGTCCTCCCGAGCATGTACGCGAGCCAGAAAACCTTCCAGCTCGACACGTCGTTCTATGATCTAGGCGGCGACCTCTTTGCCCTCGGCCAGGCTACATGGCTTCTACAGCAGGAGGGCTACCAGGTTCGAATTGAGGATATGCTGGATCGGCCCACTTTCTTGGGACATATGGCCGTTATGGCTCAGGATGTTCTCGGTCAGAGCTTGCAGGATGACGCTGCTGATGCGAATCAGGAGGACGTCTCGAATACTCACGCTGTCGAGAAGACGGAGAAGAAGGTGCGGTGGAAGAAGGCATTTGGGCTGATGGGCAAGTTCTCGAAGAGGGAGTCGGGTTCTGCTTGATTATCAGAAGTTGCTTTCTTGATTTGTGTTACAAAGTACATTGCTTTTGGATTTGTTTTTAGCTTTGGTTTTTTGGTTTTTATTTGTTATTCCTGTGTTCTGGTCCTGTTCATCTCAAAGGTGGTCTAGTTATGACGCGTTGATGCCCCAAATATCTATCTTGCATCTTCTCGACAATAAAGTATCTTCATATTTCTTTTGACCCACTGCTGAAAGTCATCTACCATTAGTAGCGGCGGTCTGACTATGGGTATAATTTGCCAAAATTCCATCATCCAGTGTGTACGGCGACAGACCTCGTAAGGGGGAGGACAGTTGCAGGCATTAAACTGCTTAAGTATATAAGCGCGATTGCGGGGCTGGCATTTCATCTCTGGAACCGTTAACGACTAGCATCACCACCTCATGATACGCGCGACTTTGCAGTAAGCGTATCAAAGAAAGTTCAAAGCCACGCTCTCTACAGTGTAACTAACTATTCTGTCAAGGACTTGATGATTCGGAGCCTTTGGTAGCAGTCATGCCACTGGCGCCAAGTGACGTGTTCAACTCCATCAGGATGAGAAATCATTGAATTGTCCCCAGACTCTGCCAATTAAAACCAATGTTTATACCATATATCCGCTCCAATGGGGACACCAAGGTATCCCGTCGAGCAATTCGCACATTCGTTGCTGTGCAGGCGGCCCGAAAACGGAAGCGTGTCCAGACTTCAATGTTCAATGTGGAATTCCTTGCGGATTGGACGATAACCAGCCAGAAGGATCCGTCAAGCCCTCCGGATGCAAGAGTTCATGGCCTGGGCTTGCAGCCCACTATGGCAAGGCCAGTCGCTGCCTGGAAGTTTTACCCAATGCAGTCCGTACACCTGCAGTCTCAAGGGCATTTTAAATCGAGGGGACTCTCCTACTGTGAGCTCATTAACACACCCCTTTGGATAGATATGGTGTATACTCATCAAAGTAGACTTTGACGAGATGTCCCCGCGGAATTCAGGCGCTCTTGGGCACGGCCCTTCCCAGGGACAATATTATGGATCAGTGATTCTATACTGGTCCTCTAGTCAAGAGAGCATCTTACACAGGCTTGTTGCATGGGGTCTGTGTGCTCTGGAGTCGCAGCAAAGGACCAACGACAGCGCACATGGTGCAATCCTGTACCATTGCAGAAAGCTACTTGGTGAAGTCCAGCGGATGCTCTCCGGGTATGGTGTCGACGACGTTCTCATCTCCGCGCTGTCTCTCTTAATCGCAGTCGACGACTACCTTGGCCATGTCGAGTATAGCCGGGCGCATCTCGTAGGCCTTGATGCCGCCATCGAGGCGCGAGGCGGCTATGACCAGCTGGGCTCGTCGATTCCGGCCATGACGAATGATGTGCAAGTGTCGACTCTAATTATCAGAAGCCTATTACTGGTCCATGCTATCAATACCGAGCCTCCTCTACACATGCAGCCTACGGATCCGCCCCTTTCACTTCATATCCCGCCAGACCTCCCGCGGGGGTTTAGAGACCTCATCCAGCGAGGCCGTCTCTCGCGCAGCTCAATCGAGATGCTACACAGCTTCTCCGTATGGCAGAATAAGCACGGGGGCCAAGACCCAAGCATCGTCCCCGTCTGGCGCTACCCCGCGCCTCTCGAGAAACTAACCCCCATTGAAAAATGCATATTTCTTGCCTTGTTATGCTTAGCCGACGACACTAGCCATATCGCCTTACACCCGGCGGCTACCATCTACAGGCAGGCAACGAAGCGAGCAGACATGATTCAGAATATGCAGCGTGTGTGGGATGATCCGTCTTTGGGTGACTGCCTGGTCTGGCTCTGGATGGTGACTCTCACGCCAAGGAATGCGGAACATACACTTTCCGGCGCGCAGCGTGAGCTTTTTAGACGGCTCTGCTTCATGCGAGGGGATGTATTGACATGGGAGGCTATTCTATCAATACTTCAGACCTTTTTCTATGACCAAGGCCGTGTCCTGGCGTGGCAGACTACATGGAATGTGGTGCGGGAGGGCATGCAAAACAAGTTCACTCAGCATGATATAGTAGCATGTTCCGAAATTGAATTATAATTACTGAGGAGTTGACCTGGCTAGCAAGCCTGAGGGTGTTGCTAGGTTCGCAACACTCCCAACTAAGAACACACCCCTTCAAAGCTAATTAGAAATTCCCGCGCCGTATCATCTAACAGGGCCTTTTAACTTATGCCTAGATAGTTGGGATGTTTAGGGTAAGTTTCGGGCTCTAGTTACGGTTCTTCTTTTCTTTTTTTTTTTTTTTCTAGTGTTAATTTACGCAGCTAGGGGTGGAATTAGGATATAGGCTGGAACCTCTAGAGTGAGCAAGGGGATTTTGGAGACAGGATATTTCATAGCCTGATTACATTGGCGGGATGTGTGTGTAGTCAAGGTGGGTGTCAACCTAACAATACCCAAGACCAAGGTATGAAGTCTCGCGGCATATACTCCAAGCTGGACAGGATTTTGCGGGCATATGGAGATGCAGTGCATTTATGACCATACTGGATCAGCTGCTTTGCATGCGCTATTTTCCCCTACAAACTGACAGTCATTGCTCCACCGTTCCGCCTCCAACTCCACACGGCGATCTGTTTGGCATGATAAATCGCTCAGCCGCAAAGCCACAGCCAAACGAGACAAGGAGCGTTGGAGCGGTTTTTCGTGTCCAATCATCTTCATTATCCAATAGTCATAGAAATCCAACTTCATATGTCGACTGGACTCGGGATAGATGGAAAAATGGCTCTTGGAATATGACTACTCAGATAAGCGAGGTCTTGTCTATGGGTGCACATAAACAGCGCACAGGAAGCGATAGCGGTATAGAAAAGGGTGGTCTGACAGCCGCTATCAAGCTGGTAAACCTACCTTTGATTCCAAACTGGTCTATTCAGCATTTCCGCCTTTCTTTTACTCCTGCTAGTTCTAGCCTGTACCAGTAGCCATGGCGCACGTATACAATGAGCAACAGGGCACTACGGGGACAATTGAACTGCGTGAACCAGCTGGTACAATAAAGCATAATCATCTTGTCTTGCCGTCTAGGTGGTCACTTGTACCCCAAGATCAGTCACGGATCAAGGCTGTGAGCGACTCATGTCTAAGCGCAGCCAAGGGCAATTGGTTTGTCTTTTGGAACAGACACCGCGACACGCTCGCCTCCGTGTCAACGATCATGGAGGAGCCTCTCATAAGATCCAGTTCTTCTGGACACGGTATAAGGAACGAGGCTTCGTCTCCAAGGCGCCATCTATCGTTCGCGGATCAGTATGGCCGGTGTCAAGAGATACTGCACTACGGCTTCAACACCACAGTGCGTCTTCACCAGCAAAGGGACTATAGAGGCAGTTCGCATAATGACCAGCTTGTTGCTGTCAAGGTCTTTAGAAAGAATATCTGGTGCATGAGAAGCTTCGCAGGCAAAACTAGTCCTAGTTTCTCAGCTGGTGCGATTGCGGCTCTCCACCCACACCACCCGAACATTATCCGGATAACGGATCTACTGTTCAACAAACAGTCCCAGCTTTGTCTCGTCACTCCCTACTGCGGAGGCGGGAACCTCCACGAGCTCCTCATGAGCAAAAGGCCCGCCCTCCTCCCCGCCGCCGAAGTTGACTGTCTGATGGTCCAGATTATCCGGGCCCTCGCTTTCATCCACGAGCGGAACATGGCTCATGGCGATATGCGGCTCGAGGCTGTTCTATTGACGGAGAATGGCGCCGTGAAACTAGCTGGGTTTGGCGATGAATATGTACATCGGATATGGGCTGGATGTATCGCCGCGTCAACCGTGTCCGAGTCGGAGTCCGAGTCTGACGCCGAGTCGCAGGGTGATTATGAAGAGCAAGAAGAACAAGACAACTATCACCACTCTTCCTCACTCCCTCTAGCATCAGCATGGACTTTCTCCTCCATTCTCCCAACCTTCAATCGGCCTCGGCCCTCTCCACTCCGCGCCACCCACCGTAAAATCATCACACCCACAGCCTCATTCCCCGGCATCCGGCTACCGTACATGGCGCCGGAGGAATTCCGCTGCGCCCTCCACCGCTGGTACCACGACGCCGTGGCCACACAGCCGGAGGCGGCCGCGACGGTGAGGAGGAAAGCAGATACAGGTTGAGCTGAAGACACACGCCCAGCAGATCTCTGGGCTACGGGTGTGATCTATTTTACTCTTCTCACGGGCCGTCTGCCCTGGGTCAGCGCGCGCCGCGCACCTCAAGATCCGAAATACGCGGCCTACCTGCGCTGTCGTGCGGGTGGAGATGCAGGTGGTAATAATGCTCGTGGCGATGACGATGGGTATGCGCCAATCGAGGCGCTTGGAGAGGTAAGCCCCATTAGTTTCCCCAGCCCACTTGGCGTTGCCGTCGTTTTTCGATGTTCTTTGCTCTAGAGATTTGATCATTCTGACGGGGCTTTGATTATAGAGACGACGCAAAGCCGTCTATGCGTTGTTAGAGCCTGTCCCAGAGAAACGAATCACGGCAGTGGGTATGCTACAGTCGCAATGGCGAGAGAATGTCGTTCTCTGTGAGGCTGGTGAGAGGGGGTTATGATTTATTCCTAATGGGACCTTGACCCGTAGGCTTTGAGAACTCGACGTGTGTCAGAGTACCTAGTACACAGCTTCCAATGTACAAACACCACTGACCTCTCACATGCCAGCACAGGAATATGGACCAGCAATGAATCAGGCGATACATAAGATATACTTGTAACCTCAAAATATGAGCTGGGTCAGTCACGACTTGATATATGCCCTTTGATCTAGCATGAATGTTGTTTTTTTGGTCCTTCGTATGTGTAGGCGTCGTTACGAATATATCTCCTCGAGCCAGGCCCTGCCAGGTGAGAGCTGGGAATTCGATATGCACGTGGGCACCTTCATCTGTGAGGGGTACTCGGGAGATCCTTGATCGCAGATAGGAGAGATTGATCTGAACTCGTAGCCTTGTTCTGGCCAAAGTCCAGATAGTCTTTGGATTCAACTAGCCCAAGAACAAGGGCATCCCACGCGCGCTTTTAGGGCTCAAGGGGCTAGTAGGGTGTGGTAACGTATCCGATTCATCAAGAATTCTCAACTTAGGGTTCTATATTGACTAATCTCAACAACAACCGCAAAATCTACCTCCTGATCATCTTTAAGTTCGGCACGCCTACTCATCGTCCTCGAAGCACCTCACCGTCTTAGCTGCCCCGTTGATTAAATAAACATACGGCTCCTCGTCATCAAGAATATACAGCCCGTTGTGGCATTGTTCGCTGCCATTTATTCGCATCAGTGGCAGGGCCAACCTCGCGACTACGATACACGTACGTCATAATAAAACACTTGGTCGGTACAGTGAGGGTCTCGGTCATGAGTCGTATCTCGCGGGTGCTGTTACCTGATTAGCTATAGATCGACGAGGGGTGAGAATGTGTCCGCACAAGAACGGCAGGGCAGGGCAAGGCTGGTCCTTGGGGAGGATAGAGTCGTCGATGTACGGGAGGTCAACGATTGCGTTGCGTTGGGGTCTTCCGTCTGTGTATTTGACTTCGGTGATATTCTGAATTCATTAGTGCGAAACCGCATGGAGGGGGTCACTCGGGCGGAGTACCAGCTTCACGGCTAGAGTGGTTTGGAGGTATCCAAGCAGCCCCACTGATAGAATAGTGCTCGTCTTCATTGTGCTGATAGATGATACATGAAGGGAAGGATGGGAGCACAATGCAAGGAAATCACCCAATATATGTATGGACAGCGAATTTCCAGAGGGTTATGCTTCTCAAGCTACAAATCAGCCAACCCATCCCCGAGCGCAGAATCCCACCACTTTCGACTCAATCCCGATCTAATTATAGTTTTGTAACTAACTCGCTCAGCCACGGAAACCCAATCAATCCGACACCATGTCAGCCGCTTGAGCAATGCCACTTCATCGGGTGGATACGTCCTATCTCGTATTCTAACGTCGTTGGCGGGATCTCGATGGTCGCAAGCCTCAAAAGCAGCTTGTAAGATATGCAGTGGCCAAGACAAATACTCTGACCATATTGGTCTTTTTACTAGCCCAGGTGTCTTGGAAGAGGCTAGACCGCGTCAGCTTTAATATAAAGATTACTCGGCCATTGTTGGCGCCAGACTACAGTGTTCGTCGCTAAGGAAGTAAACAGTGGAATATCAAGCCTTGGTAAGATATCAACGATAAAAGAAATATCAAATAAATGGACCATGGTTATTGATCCGACATATACTAGTCATCCCAACCGCCCATACTTGCAGCGATCAATTCCCTCGGCGAGGGTTGTCGAGCCTTCTGATATGCCTCCTTTTGCCTCATTGAGCTCTCGCGGCCTCTGTAGATCATTGAAAACCGGACGATATCAGACGAGTCCCACGATTATCCCTTTGCAAGGCGATACACATCAACCCGCAACTTCAGGGAACCTTTCCCCAAGGACACAATCTCAGCCGTGCTTTTGTCCTGCATCGTGACTTTGACAGGCTTCCTCGACGCACGTTTCGGGATATCAAAGGGCATGATCATCATATGCCCTTGGGGATATATGTTGATCGCCCCACGCACTTGACCGGGCCCAGGGACTCCCAGAGACTCTTCACCATAGTTGTCATTGGTGGAAGTAATCGTCTTTCTGCTGTGCGCTTCTTCGAAATAGTGATCCAGATAGTCGGCGCAGTAGAGATCGAAGACGCCGTCCTGGATCAGTCCAAGCGGGACAGCTTTGCCCTTCTTGGATCTTGACTTTATACAGGGCATAAGCCCGCGCAACCTCGTCTTCGTAGCCCTTCTCGTATTTTTGGAAAGCGTTCTTTTGTTTCTCGTGTATTCATGGTCGGATTCTTAGAATCCTACGTCGTCGGACACGTCCTCTGGTATTCCATCTTCTGCCTCCTTGGAGTCTTCTTCTTCTTCCTCTTCCTCTTCAAAATCCTCATCATCCTCCTCGTCCTCCTCCCCTTCATCACTGGGCTCCGGGTCCTTGAAAACAGTAGTGCCTCTTTCGCCACTGGGACGTGCAGTAACCCCCCTGTTGGCCTTCACTGCACTTCCGCGATCTAACACGGTGTCAGTTCCGTGAAGACATCCCTCAGAGCAAGAACGCTAACCTTGCCGTTTCACTGCAAGCACCTCTGCATTCCCCACCGACTGAGTTCTCTTCTCCAAATAAGCTATGATGCCTAGATAAGCTCGGTCCAAAGTAACTTCGTCAAAGGCCCGGCTCCGGCTTCCATAGATATTGAAGCCATATCTACAGTTGCAACTACCGGCACACTGCACCCGCGACGATGATTTCATCTAATCTATATCCCACTCAAAATATATACTCCCCACCACAAAAACACCGCACAAACCTGTTGGGGAGGTTCTCCTCAATCTCGAGCTGGAATCGCAGCCCCGTGCAGTTCCCAGCAAGTATATAATCGGCATTAATTTGCTTCAGGTCTCGCACGGCTGCTTTCAATTCCTCCTGCTCGGCCTCTTCCATGTGGAAGCCTCCTACGAGGGCGTGCACGCGGGTCTCGCTATCGCTCTTGACTTCCGGATCGTGGACTAGGTCGAGGGCGTGTGAGGATAGTTCTTTTAGCCTCGCCGCGTGACTGCACCCAGTGATAATCACAAGGCCTTTGTCTGGTGTTACATGCAACAAAGTGGGTTAGGATATGTATACCATGCTGGCGTTTAAAGCCGAAAGGAATGTAGGAACGGGATACAGAGTAGAATGAATCATATGGCGGAACGAACCTTTTAACTTGCAAACAAGGAGTCGGGCACTCTGAGGCTGCTGGTCATGAGTATGCCCGTCGACGTGTGGGAAAAGCCGACTGGGACTTCTTGCGTGCTGGTGTCTCTGTGCGGGTGGTAGCGGGTCGGTGACGAGAAACATGTCGTCTAGGATTGTGTGTGGTTCATTGGTTTCGAGTAGCTGTCCACCAGCGCCTGCAATTCCATCGTGGTCTACGCTGTGGGTGCGAGGGGAGAGGAAGTGGTGCCCAGCAGAGGCAGGTTGCATCGGTGGGGCGTCGACGGGTAATAGCGGTGGCCGTGCTGCTTTGCCCTTGTCAGGATGGGATAGGGACTCGTTGACGGTCTTGAGTGCGTCAATGAGCACTCCTGTTTCCCCTCACTTCTCGTCAGAATATACCGTGGTAACGATGGGGCTACTATCATATGAAGTATCTACCTGAACTGTTGGGATGCCAATGCGATATCACGATAGCCTCCACCGGCGGGATTTCAGTCCTCAGCCGAGTATAATTATGGGCCCACGCTCTTGGATCCGGGCCCGTGTCGAGTAGAATTGTGTGGCTTAGCGGTCCCTTGGTGGCAGTCTACAAGGGAGGTCATTAGTAGTCTGGAAACCTGACAGGCTTTTCAGTCTCTATCGCGTGCTCTCGTGTATGTGGGGTCTGGACGTACAATAACAAGAGAAAGCCCCTTTGCTGTTTTGAAAATGGAGTTTGTCTGTTGGTCCATTTATCAGTTACCAATAGGCACTCAAGAGAATAACATATCAGGGCGTGGCAATAAGTATACCTTGTCTGCCGAGGGGGCCGTAAAGGGATCGACCTTGTTATCAACAATGCTCTGAATGACCAGAGTATCTAGCTCGAGAAGCACATGTTTAGCCATGATTGAGCTGAAAGTACCTTAAAAACTGCAAGACAACGGGAACGAGGCGAAAAATCAATTAGGCGAACAGAAAGAGGCGTACAACGCTATTATACACGAAGCTATTCACATGGGAATGATGTCATAGCCGCTATTGGCCATCATGCAACACAAGGCATTATCGTTCAACAGCAGGTTTTATCCTTGCTGTTTTGTCTGAAGAAAAGGGTTGACTAGTATATTAGAGGTAATACTACGATGCGACCTGTGGTACGGTACTAACTACTTGGGTACCACGCAGACTTTCGAATGAACCGTTGTTTTTCTCCGCAGTTGAGAGTCTATTAGTTATCAGGCTCCAACGGCGAGATATCGCTGCAGGCCTACCTAGACTATCAGAAACTCCTGCATATAAATTATTTGCCTCGATATCTGGCAGCTACATACACTCTTAGAGGAAGAAAAATATTTAGCACTTCAACTCCACCTCGAATCCATCAAATGAAGAAACAACAACACGGTACTCACCTCAACCTACTCAATAACAGCCATCGCCTTCTTCCACCACGTATCCCTCACCCTCTCCGGCCTCTCCGCAGCAACAATCTCCTCCAGCCCCGTATACATATCAACGGCATGCGAATCCCACGCCCAGGGATCCTTCCTAAAGACCAGCCGGTGTCCAAAATAGAATGCGAAAAACGCGGGGATCCCAAAGTATGCGGAGAAGAAGTTCGCGACGCTCCATACAGACGGGAAGAACACGTCGAAGCCGTTGAACAGGAGGAGGAAGGTCGCGCCGCAAAAGGCAAAGTAGGAGCCGTAGGGCTGGATGCGTGAGATGTAGGGGATCGAGATGTTTTGGGCGCGGACGGCTTTGCGGAAGCGCCAGTAGACGATCATGCCGCATATCCCTGGAACGTGTTGTTAGTTGTTGGTTGTGTTCTCAGAAATGGGTGCGGTGCGATGGGACTATGGGGAGGGGAGATATCCCGTGGAGGAAATGAGGAATTGTGAAGGGAATGCCTTACAGGATCCAAACCCACTGCAGTTTGTAAAGTCCACCAGCCAGTTGAAAACAATGGAGCTATCGGTCCCGACGCTGAGGTAGGCGAGCAGGGAGAATAGCGCCGACACCCCGACGGCCAGGTAGGGCACGCCCCAGCGGTTAGTAACCTTGAAAACGCGCGGCGCGTTACCGGCCATGGCCAGCGAGTAGAGGTTGCGGGACGACATGTAGAGATATGAATTGCCCGAGGACCATGCAGAGGTCAGGATGGCGCCGTTGATGATGTGGTTGAGAACGGGGATGCCGGCATTCTGAATGCCAATGACAAATGGAGAGGATCCGGCACCGGCGCCGCCGTTGGTCAGCCGAGCGTGGTCTGAAGGGCAAATGACGGTGATGGCGAGGGAACCCAGGATGTAGAAGAATATCAAGCGGTACATGTAGCGCTTGGCGGCGATGGGGAGGTTGCGGCGAGGCGACTCCATCTCACCCCCCGTGGTGATGACAAGCTCTGGCGAGAAGATGAATCCAAAGGCAGATCGCATCAGGCATTTGACCAGGCCTGCGAGTCGTCCTGCACCCCCGGTATAAGGAGCGTACACTGCAAACGCTGCCGGGGTCTTCCAGTAGTGAAACCCTAGCAGCTCGCGCTTTGGGCCTCCGCCCCAGAAGAGAATAAACGACACCATCAACAGCCCAAGGAGAGTAATCACTTTAATTCCAGCGAACCAGAACTCGGTCTCTCCATAGAACTTGACGGGCAGAAAGTTGAGACCAACAATAACAACAAGGAGGATTGTAATCCATACGCCAACATGGACATCTGTTTGCCAGTAGTCGATGACAACGGACCCTGCAACAATCTCATATGGCACGAGGATTCCCATGGAATACCAGTAGAGATAGCCCATGGCGAACCCCAAGCTGCTCGAGACATATCGATGGCCGTGAAGACCCATGGTACCGCCATGGGTAGGGAGATAGGCGCCCAGCTCGGCATAGGCTGTGACCACTCCATACACAATGGCGGAAACAAAAATGTATGAGATGAAGAGGGAAGCAGGGCCTCCGACAGCGAGCGCCTGGCCTGACCCAACGAAAAGGCCGGTCCCGATGGAACCGCCAAGCGCAATCATTTGCGCATGGCGACTCTTCAGACCCCGCTTTGTTGGTTCGTAGCGTTCGTCGTTCAGGCCATTGTGAAGGTTGCCGACCGGAGGTACCTTGCTGTATGGTTCGGAAGGGAGCTTCTCGCTGGCTGTCGCCTCGATGTCCGGGCCTTCAGGTGCAATCGCTGAGGCTGTCATATTGACTATCACTGAAAAGTGGAAGGGGGAGTAGGTAAAGTCGTTTGAATAAAAGTGACACTCGAGAAGGCAATAGTTAGGACAGCCCCTCAAAATAGCGGTAGAAGGCAGCCGAGTACAGAAGCTGGTCCGAGTCTTGCTAGTTATACGCGAGACTCACACATCTCCATGGCGCTTGTACACCGCGAAACAGCTCACGAGATAAGAGCAAAATTAGCCAAGCCTTCCTCTGGCCGGTGGGGTATCCCTGACACCCCGGCTCGCTTCCCCATCATGCGGTCAGTTATCCTTGGTACCCATAGGAAGCTAGACCTTTGCCGGTTGCGATGCGGTGATTGTTGTCAAGTATACAGATCAAGCTTGGCCCCTGCACAGAGCTACGAGTAGGGCCACAGTCCAACCAGTAAGGTCCATCGCCACCAGAAGCCAGACATGGCGAGGTAGATAGCGATACGCTCAGCCCTTCAGCCGTGGCTTCAATCTGGGCCGGCTCGGGTGCCGGTTATACCATGGCAGCTTCCCGTTTCAGCCTCTCTGAAGTGCTCGCTAAATGAGACAATGTCATTTTTATGGTAATGCTTCCACCGTGGGAAGGTCCGCAGGCCCACCCTGCGCAGCCCGGAGTCTGTGGGTCGCTGCTTGTCACAGTGTATGGGGCCAGAGCAACAACCACCTGTCGTTATTCTCCAACGAGAATCCACAGCCCTCTTACTACAACGCTTATATTCGACAACGAGAAGATTTACTAAGAAGACCCTGAGTCTACGCGATTAGGAACAAATCAGACCACGGCCCTAACAGCCCACGGTAGAGAATGACAGCCGGTCCGGTAGCCGGTCCGGAGTCGGAGCCAAGTCACAAGGCCTGTGTATCAATTCCTATCATCGTGAACACAGGCAAGAGAGTCCCTGCAAGCACGCAAGCAAAGAATGCGCTGGGACGGCAGCCAAATTGCATGGCGCTGGTCCAAGAAATGCCGAGTCCCAGCTATGCCTAAACCAGCTGTTCAGGCCGGCAAGCAACGAATCCAGCGGGCGGACAAGACCTCTAAGCCCCCAGCGTCGACTATTCATCCAATAAGGACGGAGACGGTATCTAAGCGAGGCAGGGGTCCTTGCGGGGGAAGTCATTATTCCTGACACCTGGTGGAATGAGCATTTGTTCCGTTTTCATTGGTTGTTTCCAGAGCCCTTTCTGGATATGCCCTTTTAGCAGTGTATGATAGCCATGGGTCTACGGCCTTGCGCAGCAGAGTATCTGAAATATGACTAGGTTAATGGTAGGCGACGTCCGATCCTGCAGGCCCTGATCGAGCCAGTAGTATGCTTGGTGACAATTAGCAATAAGTCATGTACCGAAACATCATTGATGAAAGCCCTGGTGTTGAAACATGTTGCCTCTGTCTACACATCCAACACCAAGTTCGGTGAATCCTAGGAATCCTGTTTCTGTCGTTGTTGCTGTGGCCTACACTTTCCCAGGTTCGAGCCCGTATGAGAACGAAAGGGAGTTATATGTGGATAGACTGCTTGGACGAATGATACCTGCATATAGATCTAAGTAATATAATCTTATTTAGTATTCAAGCATCCTTCTTACCATTATAACTATTCCGGCCCCTATCGCCGAGACTGAGCCATAATCCTGATTAGTTTATTCTTGTGAGCATAATGAACAGCAAAGTACAGCGGTGTATATATGGCGTACAGTAGATAGACTTTACGCAATTATTAACTGATTCATGCCTCTTAATTCATACCTCAGTTACTCTGTGGTAACTAGGCATGTCTATATATGATTGAGAGATGCCGTGCTCCGAACCGAGCAATGCAGATACCAGCTGGGCATCATTACCATGCCCAAGTGATGATAGATCCCATCGTTTAGGGTTTTAGAAAGCTAGGAACCAAGTCATTTGGCAGACTATGATGAGCACATCAACTGGGCACGCCTATCTAGATAACCAAGACGCTGTACAGTCACAGCTATGGAAAATTATATGGTAGTGTATTGTCCGTTACTTTACTCCTCTAACTAGGTCGGAGACTGCTAGTGTAGCAGCTTACTAGCGAGAATGTGACTTTTAAGAAGTGTACAACACACGCATACCAGTGCCGACGAGCGCAAGGTAGCCTTACGATGTGGCAGGCCCAGCGATTTTTGCCCTGAATCTGCGGTCAGAACATCTAACCCCTCCACCCAAGACAGTATTGCTCCCGCCACCTGTCTCTAATGCCGGCAATAAAGGATGAAGCATGGATTATGTACGTATGCTGCTTCTGACATGAGTATAATCGCCAACGTCAGTGTCCAGGTTCGGTATCAGACAGGAAGGTTGGTTTTCATGCTACGGAATGGAGCATGAGCAAGCGGAAGACGAACCCAAGTCCCAGGTGTTGTTACACTCTGAGTAGAAACAAACACTTGACAGTATCAGGGTAGTCGTATGCCCTTATGGCTAGAGAGGAAAGGCGTTGATCGTTTGTATGGTCGATTTGGACGTGCAGGGTGCGCTCGCAAGGAGCTTG
This sequence comes from Aspergillus pseudodeflectus, assembly GCF_044049435.1. NCBI lineage: Eukaryota > Fungi > Ascomycota > Eurotiomycetes > Eurotiales > Aspergillaceae > Aspergillus > Aspergillus pseudodeflectus. The sequence goes on along the minus strand of NW_027263780.1, from coordinate 411,667 downwards.
GTGAAACTATATTCAGCAGACATATAGAAGGAGCAAATCAGCGTAATAGTACCTAGGCGATCCTAGTTGCCCTGCGGGTACAATTCTGCAATTCCACTCGATCCCCCCTCTGAGAACCCTACGACTCCGGATGTAAAGACATCTATCTAGCTGAACCCATTGGGTTGCACACGGCAAATAGCCACGTATTCTAAGAGCGGCCCCACCAAACCCGACGACCAAGAGGAGTGCACTGCATGCAGACTTTTGAAGTACCAGATGATGACATGCATGGACTTTATGAGACAGAAGTCCTCGATCATGGGGGTCCTGCTGTCAGGGGTGGGAGGGGCGTGCGGGGTTGATAGAGATATAGAGGATCTCAAATCCAGTCAACTAATCGGGGCTACAACTGGGCAACCTTGGGTGGCTACTTAGGTCTACAAGGCTGTTTTCCTGTTCATTTCCAGGCTCGTCGGTGGTTCATGTGATTGGCTGCGAATGCTTCTTGGCGAGCTTGTCACAAGGCGCATCTCGCCAACGCTCAGATATACTCCATCGGTGACACACGGGCTGGCCAATCATGAGCTGGCTATGATGCTACTTCGTAGTACTACATGGTAGCTACGGAGGATTTGCTGCCCAGGTATAAATGTCTCTAGGGCCCCTCGAATTGCTCATGCTAGTAGAGCAAGAACACATGTAGTCACGGCCCTTTTTATCAGATACCACAATGCCAAACAGTGACGTTCCCTATTCCCAGCGTTATCCCGACGCCGATGGCTACTACGGCCCTTTCGGCGGCAGCCACTACCCGGCCAAAGTCCAGCCCGCCCTTGATGAATTAGCCCAGGCGTATGAATCGCTACGCGACTCCCCCGATTTCCAGAGCGAGATCACCAGTGTCCGCGCCACCTTCCAAGGCCGCCCAACACCCATCCACCACCTCAAACGCATCTCGCAGCAGCTCGGCGGCGCTCAGATCTTCGTGAAACGCGAAGACTTAAACCACACAGGCGCACACAAAATCAACCACTGCGTCGGCTTCGCGCTCCTCGCGAAGAGACTGGGAAAGACAAAGCTCATCGCCGAGACTGGCGCCGGGCAGCATGGCGTCGCCCTCGCGACGGCTGCTGCCTACTTTGGGCTCGACTGCGAGGTGCACATGGGCGAGGTGGATATCGGCAAGCAGGCCTCTAATGTCGGCCGCATGCGGCTGCTCGGCGCGCGCGTCGTGGCGGCGTCGACGGGACAGTCGGCGCTCAAGGAGGCGAGCGACTCGGCCTTTGCCGCGTACGCGGAGCAGCACGCGCACGCATTGTATGCAATCGGGTCTGCGATTGGGCCCCATCCGTTCCCGATGATCGTGCGAGACTTCCAGGCTGTTGTTGGCTGCGAGGCGCGCGAGCAGTTTCTTGCGCTCACAGAGGGTAGCTTACCCGAGCATGTGGTTGCGTGTGTCGCCGGCGGGTCGAATGCCCTTGGAATGTTTTCTGCTTTCCTGGGTGACTCCGAGGTCACCTTGCATGCTGTGGAACCCCTTGGCCAGTCGAGTCAGCCCGGCCAGCACGCCGCGACTTTGTCCTATGGGACGCCTGGAACACTGCACGGGGCGCGGTCGATCGTGTTGCAGGAGGAGGACGGCACGCCAGCGAGTGTATCGTCCGTAGCGTCGGGGCTCGTCTACCCCGGCGTCGGGCCGGAGATGGCCATGCTACATGAGTCTGGGAGGATTTCTGTCGCGGCGGTTTCGAATGAGGACGTTATCAGGGCGTTCTTCCAGATGGCCAAGCTCGAGGGTATCATCCCGGCTTTGGAAAGTGCGCATGCACTGGCATTTGCGTTCAAGTTGGCGGCGCAGCGGCCTTTGTCGGAGCGGATTCTGGTTAATCTTTCAGGGCGCGGTGACAAAGATGTGGACTATGTTCTTGAGAATTATGGGACTGGTTAATAGTACGCGTGCAATAAGCCTCGGCGCTTCGGACTTGCTAGGCTGGGCTGGTTATCATTCGACCATCATAGTTCAATAATCATACATGTATGGCCCTCACAGACTGAGCTATCGTTGTTCACCAGTAATGTAGCAGTAGAGTGCTTATATGATAATGAGGGCATATATAGCCCAGCCCGGACTACAATGCATCGAATCCGGCTAATATCTGTATTGATCCCCTTAGTAAGGCCAGCAGTCGAGACAGGTCTATACTATAATAAAACCAAGATTCACCTTCCAGCCCGTCTACTCTGCCTGCCAACTAACTCACCCCTAACTCACCCAACCTTTGGCTGGCTATCTAGCAGATAGGAAGATCAGGCCAGTACCAGTTACTGAAAATCGGCCCGGCGTTTCCGCAATCAGTCCCACTGTAGTTGCAAGTAGTCTCGCCCTCAATGTTCTGCGCCGCCTGATACCACGAAGTCCCGCCCTCGACATCAACATAATCCAAGACCGGCGCGCCATCAGCCCAGGAGAGTGCAACCGTGTGGCCGCAGATATCGTTCAAAATTCGCGGTCCGACCGCGGTGAGGTAATCTTCGAGATCGTCGTGCTCGCCGGTCCTGGATGTTGGGTACATGTTAGTCCGTACTGCCTTGAGGGAATTCTGTTTCGATCCATGAGGGCGTGAACTAGGGCTGCTGGAGCTTACCGAATTTCTTGTGTTCCAGGGCCACAGACTTCGACACCTGGTGACCACATCTAGTACCAGCCGCATGCAGGTCCCTGGTCTAGGACTGAGAGGGTACAGGCAGACGACAGGCAGAGGTCTCCTGCGAGGGCAGGGACCGCACTCCCCAGAAGGGCGGTTGCGAGGAAGGTAGCGGTAGTATTCATTTTGGGCCTGATCTTCAATAGACAATTAAGAGAAGATCGGTTGGTAATTGAGAGGAATGGATCGTTGAGCTGGTTGAAGAATCAGTCAATACCTCGGGGGCTGTCCCTGCCTTTATATTTCTCTGTTTGCTCGGGGACATTGCGCTTCGTTCTGCTGTACACCGTGCCTTCATAATAGCTAACTACTGCTGGTAGTCCTTTTGTAGATCTGTATGTCTGCAGAATCACATACCTGCAGTTATTGCGAAAGTGCAACGATCGACGTCAGCCAAGGGTGCAGCAGTTTCGACACAATTCTTGGTATTATGGATCAGAACTAATCAGGTCAACTTCCTTATCCACTGGAGGCCACGCGGGTTTCCGCCGCGCGGCGCTGTCCGCCCTCCAAGGCTCTAGCCCCTACTTTCGGCCCCGGAGACATACTTCTTGGCTACTTGGCTTCATCTAGGAACATGGCAAAAACATGGCAGCGGAGTTGGATCATGGGAATGGGGGCCAAAAGTTTGCCACACGGCCCCATGTGGCCTTACAATATAGAACCGTAGGAATTTGTATGTCTTTACCTATAATACTACTAACCTACCAGTGCATGGCTTAAACATAACTATTTGGGTTAGCTCTCCCCTGGTTAAGCCTCCTTTCTCAACGTTTTGTGGTTCTGTATCTTTGGCAATATCAAGGCAAAGAGGCTGCAGGGGAATGTCTTTGCTATTAGCTTTTTTACCATATTGCTCAACATACCTATAACTATATTATCTTCCTGTTATCTTCCGTAGCCTAGTGGAGGTTTACGTTTTGAACGTATCTAGGCAGTAGTATAGATGAGGGAGACCTACACCTATCTTTATGGCAGGAGTAGCAATGACAAAGGAGGATTGGTACATGAATCCCAACACCATCCTAGACAAAGCAACTAGTGAATATTCAAAGGATGAGACGACAATGCATTGTGACCTTACACACAACAACAAGTCCCTTTTTCTGGTGCTCTTTGATCGCCCGTTGAAAGCCCTCATTGATCGGTCTCCCTGCTATATAAAACTCTCACTACGACCACCAGTACTGCAATCTAACCACGACAATATCAGTCAAAATGTCTCTCGTCCATGGTGCTACCGCGGATTACGCAAAGACCCAATATGGAACACTCACTACATCCTCGGAATCCTTTGACCAGTTACCCCTGGAGCTCGTGGAAGCAATTGCCCTTTTACTCGATATGGCCACGCTCTGCGCTTTGCGAGCCACATGCAGGTTTCTTGCCCGATACACACACTACTACTTTGTGAACAACTATCTGCACACAGCATCGATAGACTTCTCCAAAGCTGCGCTCGACCGAGTGCGGCGACTAGCACGGCACCCCGAGTCTGCTTCCATGATCACCACCCTGGTCGTCAAGCCTGTGGATCGCAAGTACGAAAGGTCTGGTTTTGGAGCTGGGATTGACTGGAAGCGCCGCCAGGATGGAGCCCTAGATCTCACCCAGGACGCTGTCCGCGACTGGGTCGATGCACTCCGGTGCCTGGGAAAGTGTAGGACCGTTCGCACCGGCCGACACCGTGTACGCCGTCTAAGCATCCGATGGGGCTGTGAACGACCCAACTTGAGAGATTACGAAGCTTTTGCAATTGGTATGCTCTTTCTCAAGGTGGCGGGGATCCCCGTAGAGTCTCTGGACTTGCACACAGTGGACTTTTGGGAACTAGAATCCGCTTGCGAGACGTTCCCCAAACAGAACCGCGTTGACCGCGTCTTCCCCTCCCCCAGTCGAAATAAAAGGACCCGCCCGGCTCCCTGGGCTCACCTCCAGTCTCTAGCCCTCACAAACATACTACACATCGACCATGGAGCCCGCTTCGCCAACCTCCTCGCCTCCGCACGAGCCCTGAAAAGCCTGAAACTGGCAGGCGTCCCCGATGGCTTCTCCTTCAAGGTTCTGTCTTCGCGCGCTAACCGGTTTCAATTAGAGCGGCTTGAAATTAGCGGCATGCACCGCACCCCCATCCAGATGCCAGCCTTCCTAAACGCCCTCCGCAAGCACCGCCGCACGCTCAGGAAGCTCGCCCTGTCCGACTCGACCCTGCACGACGCCGCCCGCTGGAGTGAAGTCTTCCGCACCCTGCGCCAGGGCGGATTTTCTGCGCTGCAGGAATTCTCCATGGAGCGTTTGTTCGAAGGACCTGACCACCTCGGGGTCTCGTATATCCCAGGAACCTTGGTTGTAGACGGGCCCAAAGGCGCAGTCCTCTCATGGATGCTGCACCAGCACCGGCATCATCACCCCAACAACACCAACAACAACGGCAACAACAACGGCAACAACAACGGCGCCCCTCCCGATCACAGGGGATACTACGGAGCAATTGGGTATATTGGTCCGGGTGTGTGGAGGCTGTTCCGGCGACTCGAGGAGCGGGCAGTCCGAAGGGATCCCCGCGATTATTCCCCCTCTGTTCCGGTTATTCACAGGTTCTAGTTTTCTCTATGTGTTCAGTTTTAGTGTGCTTACTCTAAATGCGCTTACAGTTCAATATTCTAGGTGAATAATGGCCTTACTAGCAATTGTGCAAGCCTGCTGAGAATAGTTTCTATTTCAGTCGTCAATGGTATGTAATGAGTTTATTGGCAGGCATTGAATCAATAAGAATATAAACCATTTGGCCGTATTTATAATCAGGAGAGGTACCTTCTAAATGCCCGCCACCCCTATCTTCTCGTGGGAGAACATGTAGAGCTACTTCGTGTTTAGATCTTGTAACAAAAGCGTAGCCTTGTGATCCTTTTAAAACATGGTTCACAGGCTGGGAATTTCCGGACGTATTCACTCTCAGGGCTCTATCTCCACAATGCCTTTCCGGGAGACGATTAATTATCCATACCCACAGGATGTGGAGAACAGGCCTCCCTCTTTACTCAGCTGCTCCTGCATTCCAGCACCCCCGAACGTACGAGTACCGGATGAAACTTCTAAAGGGATCTATGATGGGAGCCCAAAGGGGTGGAGTTACATCCGGTCCCATTAATCCAACAGCCGCCTCGTAATAACATGAATCATAATCGGATTCACTCTGCAGTAAAGTCTCGCCGTCAGCTAATGATGCTGGCAGGCGGACATTGAGAAGCATAAGCAAAGGGAGGAGTGTGTATCGACCACAAACCTATCAGCCGAGTTTTGGCTTAGCTGTGGGGATGTTGTACTACACGCTTGAAAGCCAGGGAGATAGTACTGATATAGTCAGATCGCAAGGCTTCAGAAATCAGATTGAGAAAGGAGAATCGCGAGGGATGTAAGTTTATGGGCACTATTATGCGTATATATCGGGTTGCTGCGTATCCATTGTTATTTTAAATGATCACGAGACCCTATGATGGATAACCAACATTGAATTTAACTCCTATCACTGGAAGAGGCAGACGTAGTCTCTCCATTTTTTTTTGGAGACCCGCAATCGGAATCCAACTCCATCGGTGATTGTTGCTTGTCTGGCACTCCATAGTCCATTGTTCATATGCTTGATTCTTGACCTACCCTCCTTACTAAAATCCTCTAGGGCCTGCGCCTGCCCCTTCTCTTTTAATCTACGTGCGTAGACCTCTATACCTATAGACTAATAACTAGCCCACTCGCAACAACCACTAGCAGAGCCCTAGATTAACCATCTAATTTCCTCTCCTCCCTGCAGAGGAAGAGGGTTGTCCAGAAGCTAGGATTATCTATTTATGATTATCTATTTATCATACACATGTGCATGCGCTTGATTCAGCCTTGAAACATGATACTAAAATCACTAAGCCAGGTACGTTATTCCACAAAAGGGAAACATTAGATGCATACTATTATAACTCGCATGTAAACACTTAGCTGCATGCCATGTTCCATCCCTACATGCACCGTGGTACGTGATGTTTACATTGCACTTAGCGGATTTTGTTGCTGAGGCAGGAGTTGCCCTGCGCGCAACACACTTGCGTGCCTAGGGCTAATAACGACATACTCCAGCAATATAAGCCCCCGTCCCTACCTCCCAAGCAACGCCGCCATGATCAGTGAAAGCCCCCTCCAGATGGTGTGTTCGGGGCTAACAAGGGCGGAATCGGCACTCTGTAGAGACGGTGCAGGTGGTGACGCCAAAGTAGGCATCCCTAATGCTGGTCCATGAGCGCAATCCTCCAACCACCAAAGCTTTATCTGTCCGGCGCGAGCCCTGCGGGATCCAACCATCCGTATTCTCAATGTAAATACATCTTGGGTCGTAGCTAGTGCAGTTTTGTGTATACCTAGGACCAGATAGCCGGTGCCTTAGATGCTGATAGAACACGACAATAATCGTAAATACTTTGAGCCGTCCAGCTCTCAGGCGGGACTGGCTGGGTATAACGCTGGGCAAATGCACCATAAGATCCGACGAGTTCCCGGTCGGTGTGACAGAAGAAGGTGGTGAGATTGGTGCTACATATACACGGCCGGGGAATCCTCCAATGGCGAACTGTGCGTTGAGATGGGAGCCTGATATTCAGGGTGGACTCCTGGAGGCTCTGTTAATAGCCAAATCCCCCGTCATTGGCCGTCCAACTTGTTGTTACGCGGCATGCCCCAGTCATGCCTCTTCCTAACAATATATATCAAATTCCAAGTAGCTTGATTCCGCCATCTACCTAGCGTATAATGAATAGGTAAACCAAAATCAATACAAAAACGAAAGTAACTTGATACATACGAATAACATTGGACTCTAACTTTCAAGTTTATTCTTGGATATTTATACTTCCTCGCTTCAACTACAGTCGTCGAAATCAGTCCAGATGGAGAAGCCTAGTCACCTTGGCCAGGATCCTACTCTTACCCCAATGCTACTCTGTCCACTGTGCTACTTTGATAACCAAGCTAGTGTAACCACTAGACGGCTCTGACTACTATACTCTGGACACTGTGCTACTTCAAGAGAGCAGGCTAATGGAATACCTTTATGATTCCCAGTTGCCGCCTAAGGTAGAGTACTTTCGTCTATAAATTCACCAGACTCGCCACTCGAAAATGAAGCTTCGACACACAAACCCAAGAAGTGAAACTCATCAGCACCCGACACATTAACATCACTGCCGCCCCAATGCAATTCTCTGTCTTCATCATTTCAGGCATCCTCATGGCTGTCCCGGTATTCACCGCCTGGCCCAAGGCTAATGAAATAAAATCCCCAGACTGGTAAGTCTCTGGACTTGATTTCAGTCACTTGGCGATGAGGGATGCTAACCATGTCACTCCTATTACCTCAGTTCCGGTCCAGCAAACTTTGAGCATCATTCACCCTTTCTCAGGGATGTCACCATGGCCGACAACAGTCATTCCGTCTATCTTGCCGGCACCAACTGGGTTGGATTTTCGGAAAAAAGCAGCGGGTGCGAGGGAATTGCTTTGGGGGTCATGCCGCATGAGTGTGTTAACCTCGACACGATTTTCCATGGGAGGCGGGTCAAATGCGTGAGAAATACTGGCTGAGGCTCGAAAAGTGCATGTGGTGATGATGGGCTCATTCTAAAGTTCTGTTGATGAATACAGTGATGGCTTAGGAGGACGTTGGGCTCTGTTGATCGGACATAAGTGGTGAGATTGTTGTTGGCTCCACATAACACGCTGTTGTCAAGTATTTGGGTCTTTTATCTCCTTTGGATTGTTCTACTACTTCTCATCTTATGTCGTAGTCAGTAGATCTAGTCATATGCGATGCAATAGATGTCGCAGACTTCAGTGGGTAAGCCCTGCTGCCCTTGATAGGCCGCCCTTGGGGAGCCCGGACGTGTTGTGATATTAGGAGGTACCCATACAGCTATATCTCCTGCACTATACGAGATTTAGTCAACCAAGCTTCTGCTGGACGGATCTTTAGTCACATATAACGATCGGGGGTAGGTAGTATTTAGGGGGTAGAGTATCATATCGTATACAAGAGGTATGAAGATAAAGAGGAAATAGTCTTGTATGTATCGCAGTTGTTAACTATACCATTTCCTCATACTAGGGTTAAATTCAACCAACTCTTACCTGTGGACGGTAGACTGCAACGCAATCAGTTATGGAAGTCGACACAGATATGCACGATACAAAGTCAAATTTGTAAGGAGTCTCATTCATGACCACCTAATACCGAGTGATTGGACAAAACGAAGTGATAGTCGTTTGACTGGATGATTAGAGGAAGAATGGTAGGAAATAAAGGGCGTATGCGTCGGTGGTCGTGGAGCTCATCTGTGGCCGTCTAGATTGGCTGTGTCCCAATGTTTCTTGGGAATATTATATAAGTAGTTCGTATTCATTCAACCTGAATCTGATATGCTAAACATGTGAGACAAACCTGCACATACAAAAAGATAGCCCCGAGATATACCAGTGCTTGTACAGCAAGAGGCCATAGACATTGGCAACTACTCACGTCAGTTCCAATTCGTCAAAAGCCGTACACCTGCATCAGACAGCAGATTCAAAAGATTGGCTCGTATCACCAGTGTCACGTGGTGTACAGATGATTGGCCCTCAATGGCAGGGGGTCAGGCTCAGCTGAGCTCAGGCGCGCAAACACAGCACGACCCCGCCGTCAGCAGTCGCACTTTCCTCCTCTGAGCTCAAGTCACAGCTGGTTGCCCCCCAACCCCAGCAATGGAGCCGTTCACTGCCATCGGCCTTATCGGCAACATCATCACCTTTATCGACGCGGGTTGCAAGTTGGTCTCGAAAGCCAATGAGACCTACAGGTCGGCCACTGGCGCCACTGCTGAGAATGAGGCTCTGGGCGAGACGGGTGCCCGATTCCTCGCGGCGGCTTCCTCCATTGAAAAGAACCTGGCAGCCGCAAATCTGAGACCAGATGAAGTGGCTCTGAAGGATCTGGCAGTGAAATGCTGTGGCGTCTCAAATGAATTGGAGCAGTTGCTGCTGAAGTTAAAAGCGAGAAACGCCAAGTCAAAGCGAAGCGCCTTGTCTGCGACGTTTAGGAACCTGTGGAAGGACAAGGAGAAGGCCGAACTAGAAGAGAAGCTGATCTCGTATCGCAGCGAGCTAATGCTGTTATTAGCCACCACTGACAGGTAAGGAGACCGTAACGGGTGTTTGAGGAAGTCTGCTAACCAATGTCCCTTAGGTTTGACTTTCAGGAGCGTCTTGACGAGTTAGTTCAGTATGGCCAGTCGACCCAGGCAGAAATGGTCTCGCTGCAAGACAACATCAAGGCTCTTCAGAATGCTGTGCAGGCTGGGGTCATTGGTCCGGACGCTCGACAACAGCTCGAGAATTTTATTACGGCAGCAGGTAATGCATCGAAGAAGGTGCGCGAGACAACCGTTCTCCAGGCGTTGCGATTCGACATGGTCAACGAGCGGTTTGATGACGTGGCCACTGCCCACAAAGAAACGTTTAGATGGGTGTTTGATATCGAGATTGGCGACATCAAGGACAAACACAAACGAAGCGCGAAAGAAAATTTCATTTCATGGCTCCGTGGTGGAAATGGCATCTTCCATATATCAGGCAAGCCTGGTTCGGGCAAATCGACTTTGATGAAGTATGTGTGCTGCAATGAGACCACCAAAACCCACTTGAAAGCATGGGCTGGACCCGGAAGGTCTTTAGTTGTCGGCAAATTCTTCTTTTGGAAACCCGGAACAACGCTTCAGAAGACTATCCGCGGATTGATTCGAAGTCTACTATATTCGGTCCTGTCAAATTCTCCAGATTTGATCCCGCTCGCTTGCCCAAAACAGTGGGATGCAGCTCAAAATCACACGAGTATCATATTTGACACCGACAGTGAGATCAAGGGTGTCTTCAACGAGATGATCTGTCAAGATGCCGTCTACACAAATCACAAGTTCATGTTCTTCATCGACGGGCTCGACGAGTTTGATGGGAATCACGGAGAGCTGATCGCACAACTGAAAGATTGGACGTCGCGGAGACCTAATGATGTCAAAATCTGCGTCTCGAGCCGAGAGGAGATGGTATTTCAAGAGTCTTTCAGAGGCTGTCCTAGTTTTCGACTGCATGAAGTCAACTGGGAAGACATAGTTGGTCTTATTCATCACGGTCTCGCTTCAATTGAGCTTTATGCACACATCTGGGAACACACAATGGACAGATTTCGGTTCGAACAAGAGATTGCTGACAAGTCTGATGGCGTGTTCCTATGGGTCTCTCTCATTCTCAAAGTGATCGAAGACGGCCTCTTCAGTGGAGACCAACTCCGACAACTTGAAGTGAAGATCAACTCACTGCCTACTGAGCTCGAGGACTTGTTTTCGCACCTTTTCAACTCCATTCACAGATCCGATCGCAAGGAAGCATATGCTATGTTCAAGTTAGCAACAGAAACATCAGAGCCCTGGCCATTAATACGCTACTCTTTCATTGAGGACTATCTTGAGAATCCGGAGTTTGCGTATGGCTATATCCAGCAGCTGAGTGGTGCTCTCCTTACAGACCGTCTGCAAAGAGCAAGACGAAAGGTCTATGGGAAGTGCAGAGGACTTCTGCAAATACACTCTGTTGAACTGAACCTCGACAATACCGGCTCTACTGAATATGACTCTGACCAAGAGGTCTCTGATCAAGTTATCTCTGATCATGATTACTCTGATCATGATGACTCTGACCAAGAGGTCTCTGATCAAGTTATCTCTGATCATGATGACTCTGATCATGATGACTCTGATCATGATGACTCTGATCATGATGACTCTGATCATGATGACTCTGATCATGATGACTCTAGATCATATGGCTTTGATGAAGAATCATTCAACAAGATAGACGCTGAAACAGAAAGCCTAAGCTCATTCCAAAGTTGCGTGAAGTTCACACACCGTTCCGTTCTCGAATTTTTGACAAGCAAAACCATCAAAGCAGAGATTGAGACCTGCCTGTATAAATTCGACCTTTTGGATTTACTATGCCAGACTCTCCTTGCCCATGTCAAGGCTGTACAGTTACCAGATATCTACTACGGCAGACGGGTGATGTCTAAATACTTAGCCTACGTTCACTGCAATTATATCCTGACTAGCCGCTTGCCTAATCTGGAATACGATTTATGTACTGTCTTCGAGACATCTGTCTCGCATCCTGTCGGCCACGACTCTCTCCGGCTCTGCGCGTTCATAGACAATTTACTTGTCTGTGTTCCGTCGATTGAGGGGAAGTTCGGCATCCGCAAATTGGTAGGCGGTTATGTACATGGAGGACTGGAGATAATCACTGGTAGCACCACAGTCCGCGTTGTACTCTTGGCTGCATTCTACGGGGTCCATGAATATGTGCTACGCGATGAGCCCAGAATACGATCAATTATGAAGGGAAACTTCAAGCCGCAGCTTCTGGCTCCTTTAATAGCCGAGACAGCAACGTCATCGAAACATATTACTGTGCAGGGATTAATGAGGATTCTTGAATTCCACGAGATCTCACCAAATCTCCCAGCCTTTTCAGTCGACATTTCATCGTGGCACCATGCTATATTTACCGTGCTGATGCGTGGACAATTCGACTATCTTCATCTGGTACTTCCTCTCTTTGCAACCTGTCTCTTGCGAGGTGCGGATCCACGATTTTACCTCCGCGTCGGACCGCAGCTGAAGGATAGCAAATGGCTTTTTGTTAACCTGTTTTGCAGCAAGGAGAGAAGACCCATTGAGATCACCGGTTTTGACCTGTTCATATTGTTGACACCAGCATTGAAAGATTTATTCGCCCAACAAGGTCCTGAGATATCTCTGCGGTGTCTGTTCGGCATTTGGTTTCCACGACACGCAAAGCTTCTCCAGGAGATGATAGGCTGGATTGAGGAGAGAGGTCCGGATTTGAGCTCGGAGCAGCTGCAAGAGCTTCACGACACTTTTGAGCTCGCTACTCGGCCTCTACGCTTGGCTGATCCACAGCAAATTGACCTCAACATTCATCGGGTTAAACCAGCCATTATGAACATAATCTTCTCGAGGAAGCTGAATATGGGAGAGGGAGTCCAAGGACGATCATCATAATTTACTAGGTAGCAAACAGATGACTTTTTATTTTGAAGGATAAGATGCACTTGAGACTACAACGGTATCCATATAACTCTTGAGGATATTCGTGTCTGAATCAACAGGGTACCGCTCCAATCCTAGGATAACCACCATTGGGGGAGCAACTGCAGATCAAACCCCCACAATCCTCTTACTGTGTCCTGCAAAGAACATGGTGAGTTTCGCACAGTATAAATAAATCAAATCACCGCAGCTCTACATTCCTCCTTTTCCAGCACCCACATTATACCCTGGATCCCATACCAAATGCTATCAGGACCCATGGTACCCCATAGAATACCCTCCGCCCAGGCCGCAACAATATCTCGCAATACAACCTCGGCGGAGGAAACAGAAAACGAAATCAAAGTTTTTAGAGTCATATACCCCTTGGCGCCTGCTTTAGGTGTTTGTAGACCTTGATTGAATGCCTAAACACACAGCAAACCTTTCGCGCAAGGGCCCACTTTGCCTCACTCTGCGTCATGACGCTCTCAGCCTTCCGTCGCCACTGCTACCTTTCTTGTAGAGCGGACTTACTGGGTCAAAGTTCTGAAAGAGCGTTAGAAATGGCGTCACCGCTATGGACGAAATATGAAGTCATATATTGGTTAGGAAGAGTCAGGACAGAGACCATCTTGTCTTAGGGTTAATGCCATAGGCGGGAAAAACTTCCCAGGAGAGGTACGACAGATCATGCATATCATCCATGCATCAAGAACCTACCGAGTAGAAGAGACCAAGCAACTGTCAAATCAGTTGGATTCCCTTCCGCGCAGCCATCGTCAAACGCTTGAGATAGCCAAGATTCATCCCATCTCCCCGTCCAACGCGTCTATCACAAGTGCGGAGAGTTTGATCCTTGCTGACCAGTATGCCACTCCACATACCATTGTCCGCATGGCCAACAGGGAAAAACCAATACGGGCTACCGGGGGCAATCTCGTCTTCTGTACCGTGCACATCCAGGAACACAGCGCCGTCTAGCTGCTTCTCATTGAAATTTGTCCTGATGGTGACTGGGTGTATCAAGTACGTCCCCGACGCCTTTTCATCGGATAAAGATACTAGTCGGCACCTCGCCCTTTCCGTCACCAGGGTAGTCAATGCCCTTGACGTTCACTATCCGTCTCGAGTTTCGCAGGAATCCCTGCGTGCTATCCGCTGCACCGTCGGTCGCTATTGTAACCCAGGAATTACTATAGTACTCGTATATCTTGGCGGACTGTGTAAGCCAGTTATCCCGTAAGTCTTGTATGATACACAGAGAGTCAATCCAGAGGAACTCCATCCCCAAGCTTTGGCACGCCTCGACCGCACGTTAGAATGTGAGAGGCAAGGCGGCATCAGGGATGTGTTGAACAAATTCTTCAAGTGGACCGGATTGCAGGCATTGTGAGACCTTTCCGCCCTAGTAGTGGCTTAATATTTCGTATTTCCTGCGGGCAGCGGAGTCGTTCACGTAGAGGTATGGTGCGTCGGAATCCTCTCTAACGTATACCACTCGGTCTAGAATTACGGGTCTCTTGGGCGCTGGCATTCTGCGCGGTTTTTGACGCAACTGGTCATCCAAGACTTTGCTAGGGCGACACAGCAGCCTTCGGAAGCATCGCGATACACGTCGCGGGCTGGACCTATCAAGGGCCATTTGGCGGCGGGTTTATCTATAAGAGTTAAGCGCTACGTCCGCGGGATGTCTAGCGGTATAGATGGTTAGGCCCACCTTCTAAGCAAATCACCTCGAGCTCAGCAGCATCAAGTACTATGTCCTGAGCAATAACAACACCATCAGCAGCTGTCTAATCGATAGCCCTTTGCGAACAAACGCCTCACACCGAATGTAGCAGCAAATGATTCCATCTCCGGGAAAATGCGAGGGGACGATGAAACCTTGCATTAGTTCTGCGGCTGCCTCGAGTAGGATCCGGCAGATGGAATAGCCCTTTGCTGCGGGTCCGTCCATCTTCCATAGCGGCATCCCGAAGGAGCCAAATCTTCTTCTTCACTTCTTACGTGGAGATCTTGATATAGCTAGCATGAGGCGGCGCTGGGTGGAAGAGGGTAATATGTTTGATCCACAACATTTTGATACCATTACTTATTGTTTACCTTGATCTACCGGAAGAGGGGCCCCTAAGGTGACGACCGAAGAAGGATAAGTTATCAGCCCAGGCTGGGATTGAGTCGTATTTACTTTGAAGCGAGGTAAGCGGGGGATATATTCCGGGGTAAATGCTCCAGCCTTCATCAGCCTTAAAATTCGGTCAGAGATTGTTCAGTCGCCCTAGGTGCTTGATGCTCTGAATCCTCGACTCGGAGGCAGGGGCTTGCCCTAACTGCGGCGGAACACAGCTTACGGCCCGGGGAGGTTGGGGAATCTAGACCCGCTGTACTACGGAAAACTTGTTATGTACTCCTTGGCAAAAAAGCTACTTTTCTCGAATCTTGGAGCCTGGCGCCTGCCAAGAGCGATATGACCCGACATAAGATCAGCCCTGGGCGGAATTGTGGGTAACTGCCGTCGACCGCTGCTTCTACAATACAAAAGTGATGACGTCCAATGTCGTCGCTGGTGGGGTGGCTCGCGCGAACGGTCTCCACTATCCAGGTACTGAGCTCTCGGCGTTGAGCCCAAGTGGACTGACGTCAGGCCGCCCTCGCTATCATCCTTAAGGCTTCAGGTTCAGCCTGCCCGCCTGTTCCCATTTCACCGTAAAAACCCCGCCGAAACCTTTACACAGCCTCGATCTACAGCCATGGCAGGCAACAAGAAGAACACCATGGACCAGACCTACAAACCCACCCCCACGGCGCCCATGGTGCGCATCATGGTCCTGGAAACCGACGTCCCCCACCCCGACACATACTCGGAGCGCGGCTCCTTTGGCCAAATCGTGCACGAGCACTTTGCCAAAGCCGGGCGCGAACACCACCCACCCCTCGGCGTCGAAATCGACCAGGTCTTCGTCGTAACCGAGCAGGGGGGGGAGATCCCCCCGGTCGACGCCTTTGAGGGGTTCGACGGGCTCCTGATCACAGGGAGCGTCTACGACGCGCACGCAGACAACGAGTGGATTCTGTCGCTGCTGGGATTGCTGCGGAAGCTCTGGATCACCCGCCCGGATTTCCGGTTTCTGGGCGTCTGCTTCGGCCACCAGCTCCTTGCGCGCCTTCTCGGCGGGGATGTCGGGCCTGCGCCGACGCAGGACTGGGAACTCGGGCACTGCAGGATCACGCTCACCCCCGTCGGCCAGCGCCTGTTCCGCACGGATAACGATTATATCCACCTGCACCAAATGCACCAGGACCAGGTCCTCTCGCCGCCGACAGCCGCATCTGCGGGTCTTGAGCTGCTCCCCGCCGACACGGAAATCGCCGTCTGGGGCCGCAGTGAGCATACGCCCGTGCAGGGGTTGTATATCCCGAATAGATTGTTCACGACGCAGGCGCATTTGGCGTTTGATGAGGATATGGTTAAGAGGCAGATTCAGATCCGTGTGGAGAGTGGAGGTATTAAGGATTTGGAGCATGCGGATCGGGCGGCGGAGACGGCGGATCTGGAGCATGACGGGGTGGAGGTTGCCAAGGCGGTCTTACGGACTTTTGTGTTTGATGATGATGGGCATGCGTGAGTGGATGGGATAGATGGAATATATGGCTTCTGGGTATAATTGTGTAGATAAATGGAAGGCTAGACTAGGGGGGTTTCGCTGTGCTTGAGAAAGATCAAAGCGAAGTAGCTCTAAGAACAGTCAAGTTGTCCTTCCTTGATCTTTTTAACTAAGATCTAAAAGTGCCAAATAGCCCATCCAAAAACCCGGCTCGGTTCATCAGCCCGTCCCAGGAGAACGGCATGAATGCTCAAGGCCTAGGATGTCAATGATGGTAACGGCAACTTGGTCCATCGAGCAGGCTCCCAGCATACCTGCGATGGGTGTGACGAAGCACCATCGTGGCAAGATGATGAGGGAGGGCCAAGTCAACAGTGGACTCTTAAGACTGTGCAAGAATCCTAGCAACGTAATTAGGGATGGCCCCGCATAGGGGCGATGGGTTTGATGCAAGTAGTGCATGTTGGGATTGTCCTGGACTGTGCAGTGTCCAACTTCGAGTAATTTTTGATCCGCAAGCCGCCATTCCCGACATAGTAGAAGCCGGTTCCTTTCTAGGGAGAGACTGGAGCAAACGGATGGCCGAGCCGCGGAGCTTAATGCTGAGTAAGTATTGGTAAGATGTGGTGGGAAGAGGGGGGATGGTGAGGCAGGAGTAGTGCAACAGGAGAGCCGCGCAATTTCTGCAAACTCCCCAACGGTCACCATGCCCCCCCACGCGTATTTCCAATCATAGCCACTTTATCGACGCTCACCGTGAAACTGAACTCGATAAACTAATAACTGTCTGCGTCATTCTTGCTGTGCCCAATTCAATCCGTAACCTATCGCTAGAGTCACGTTCGAGTCTAGACAGCTCCACCTTGTGCAAGGGGCCAAGGCGGGAACCCTGATTCCCTCCAATGTTGTCCTGATAGGATGCGGCGCAGCGGTGGCGTAGACGGATCGACGGGATGAACAAAGGGCGGCGGGGCGGATCTCCAACAGCCGATGAGACAATCTTGCCATCAACCAATAGGAAAGCGGTTTCCCAATCGGGAAGCCCATATCTCCGACTTGTAAACCCCGACGCCAGCATATATAAGACTCGACAAAACACCTCCCAACTCTCTGCACAGAACAAGGAGTACTACTGTGCAATATTCATCACCATCATGTCCTCCAAGCCCATCATTCTCGTCACCGGCAGCAACCAAGGCCTCGGCCACGAAGCCCTCAAAGCCCTCGCCCGCAAACACGCATACCACCTCGTCGTTGCAGCACGCTCCCAAGCCAAAGCCGACGAAGCCGTCAAGGCCATTGCCGCAGACACCAACTCAGACGTTGCAGACTTCACCCCCGTCGTAATCGAGCTAGACAAGGACGAAACCATCCTCGCCGCCGCCGAGATCGTCAAGCAGAAATTCGGCCACCTCGACGTCCTAGTCAACAACGCCGGCATCGCGCAGTCCCCACAGCCCAACCCGACGCTGCGCGAGAACCTCCGCGCCGTCTTCGAAACAAACGTCTTTGGCGTCGCGGTCATGAACGAAAGCTTCCTGCCCCTCCTCCGCGCCTCCACCTTCCCGCAGCGCCGTATCGTCACGGTAACCAGCGGCCTGGGAATGTTTGGCGTGGCGCTAACAGAGAGTTCGCCGTACAATGCGTGGAACTACAAGTTCCCTGTATACCGCAGTTCGAAAGCGGCGGTGAATATGATCTCCGCGGTGGACATGATTGCGTTGCGGGAGGAGGGGATCTCGACGGTGCTTGTTGAGCCGGGGTATTGTCGGACAGCGTTTGGAAACTACCATGGGCACAAGGATGCTGACGAGGGGGGCAGGGTTATTGCGAGGGCTGCCGTGGAGGGAGACAATAAGGACTTGTTTTTAAAGATTGTGGACGATGAGGGGAAGCATGAGGAGTTTGGGTGGTAATTGTGGGAAGTCATGTATGGCGAACCTAGAGTCAAGATAACTATAGGATTGCTGGACAGTTAATCTGGAATGTTTCATTGTCAATGAAACTTTGGTGTCGCTATTCAAAAGGTAGAAGCATGAGTAGGACCGTAGAGACTCGTAGTTATTGAGTATAGATCTAAACGCCGTCAAGGTCAACAAGGGGAGCCTTATCCAACCCACCAGGGTAAATCTGCATAGAGTTTCAAAACGTGCCCTGAGCATGTTTTCGCAGCTGCCAATTGGAGGCAAGCCAATCAGACCTTTATCACTTAGAGCCCGGCACCTAATTCTACGCTCCGCGAGAGAATTATCCGCCATTGATGCACAAACACTGTAGGCTTGGGTTATGTTGTCGGCGAGAAGAGGAGAGGATCTAGACGGCCCATCCTCCTCTGATCCTCTCATCTGTTCGTGGAAAACTCGTAAAGGGGGTTCGGCATGAGTATGCACCGAGGAGTACTCACGTTACCTACTGCAGGTATATAACACGGGGCCTTTATTTCAGGATATACAGAAGAGCGCTTGCTCCGTGTGTCCTCTTCCCATATCCTCCACCACCAATCATGGCTAACCCTCAAATCACCCGCTAGCAGGGATAGACCTTTCCCAGTGCCCATAATCAAAGCCAGTAGCACGTCGCCCGATAAGTACTAATCTTATCCTGCTGCCCCGTCCCCGCCAGCCATCATACTCTTTGCTATGCATGCACGACGTCGGGTGGTTCAGCTTGGCTGATGGATTGTAGTTGTGGCCATTATACAGCCCCAAAAAGCACCGAGTATCAACCGCGGTGTTCCTCGGATCGAACTTGGAGCTCGTCATCACCATTTGCAATCTCAATGGCATCCCTTAGGAAAATGGTGGGCCTTAATAGCTTGAGAGGTGCGCTGGATAATCCCTTTAGAAGTCTAGCGTATGCGTCTGAGATGACCAAGGACTATAGCAGTGTCGATACGGCTGTGGATCTGGGCAATTTCCACTCAACTGGCGGAGCAATTTTACCGCATTGTACGTTAGATATGTACGCCTCTAGTATAGCAGAATAGCTAGTTGATATTTTTATTGAGATCTGGCGCTGCTACAAGGTGGCAAGCTGCGCGTTCCACATTTCTAGGCAGTGGTCTTCCATGTCTCCAGCTTTCCGTCTTTAAAGTAGTTAGCGAGGTTGGGCTCCAACTCGGGCATTCACAGTTATGCAGGCTTCCAGGGAGCCCATACAGAACCCTCTTGATGCTGGACGGGCATTTGGAAGCAGACAACTAAGGCTGTTATTATTAAGCTATAGTCTCCTTTACCGTCTACCCAGAGATGCCTCAATAAGTTCAGCACAAAACAAGTCATCAAAAGAGGATACATAACGACTTTCTACCACATTAGCGCTGCCAATTGGAGGACGCATATCACAACATGTTATTGCAATAGAAGTAGGCTCTTTGCATGTCTCTTAGTCAGTATACTACTGTCTTCAACTATACTCCTCCTACTTGTATCTACCCTCTCCCCGCCAATACCTCGAGTTGAACCCACTAAATCACTGTACCCGCGTAGATCATCCATACCAACTGCATCACCTACTGAAAAAGCCTCGGTACACCTGCACTGATGCTTGATTGGTCAAGAGCACAGTATAATCCATAGAGCCTCATGGTCAGCCCTATGCTGCGCATATTCCTCTTGGGCTCAAGCGACGGGCTAAAAAGATAACGCCCCTTCCGACATCTAATTATGGTCGAGTACTTCGTTGAAGGGAAGAAGGGAAACGAAATACTTGTTTAGGTAGGTTGGCGATGCAATTCTCATCGCCAAGGATCGATGCCAAGTATTCCTGGCAGTTGGTATTCGCATTGACATTCACTTTTGGAATTGTGGCCGTTGCCGTGTCGACAATTCTCCTGGCAATATAGCCAAATGAGCGAGGACACAGGGGTGGGGTTGTTAGCATGTCCCGTACTAGACAGGGTGGGGATCGGTCCATTTACCAAGATCCAACCTACCTCGTTGGAAAATTAAGATTCAGACTTAACCCCATTGGAGCATAGTACGAGACCTCAAGAGGGACACCAGGTATCTCCAGCCTCCTTGAGCCGGAGGAGCAACTCGGCGGACTCGGCCTCGGCGCGGCTTTGGGGCATGTTTACATCGGCCTGCTTGGTGCTAGAGCCGCTGGGTGCCACAAGATGGTACTGTGATTGATGGATCCAGACTGGGCCGGTTTCCCGAGACGTGGTCGCCCAGCAGTCTGGCCAGTCTGGTTGACGGATTCAAAAGGGTGGTCGATTGAAGTGTTGATGTCAGCGGATGCAACTGTGCTTCCCATACGGGCGAGATCGATAGACAGCCCCGAGGTCGCGCCTATAGGCTCCGAGTCGGATCGGGATCTCAAGGGCGAGGGTGACGCCCAAGTGGTAGAGACCACCCAGAGTGGGACGAAAAGCTGATAGAATCTAAACGTGATGGTCTTGGTGGGTTGGTCAAAGAAATTGGATTCTGTTTAGTCCAGAGAAGGGGTCCTATGCTACGTGTTTATGTGCGAGTTGAGTGTAGCGAGAACTGCTAGATGATTAGAGTAGTATATGCAGTAAGGCTAGTAACTTATTAGCTGTGCTCAAGTAATATTCGCCAAAGTAATCGAGTGGTCTAATCAGGCTTGACTATCTCCGAATTGGTTAGCCTGTATCTAGAGATGCGACATCTGTCCCGAAATAACAACCAACCACTTCCCACAATGGCTCAAACAACTGAAGGCCTCCCTCTAGCAGATAAGTGCACTTATCCACATCACATGCACACATTATGCCTCGAACCAATCCCCCGTGAGTGGCGGAGCCGTACTGAAGCTACCTTGGCGCTGCTTTGGGAAGGCCCTGGCGACGACCAAATAGTTTCACTGATAGTCTCTCGAGCTTGTACAAATGAAGGAAAAGAAGCCCAGTCAATCTATGTAGAAGGGATTGCTTAAAGCTGAGCAATCTAGGTGGCATGGTTACATGCGTTGAACTGCCCATGACCGAGTAGCCTTGTTGGAAGCCCCCCATATTGCTCCTTTGTCTTCCATGGAAGATTCTAGCACACATATCTTCTTTCATGTTGCTTAGCTATATTTAGCGACTCCCTAGCTAGAAAGCTCCATCATTCCTACAGATCTCTAGAGACATCTGAATGCATCATCGTTGATCATGGCTGAGTTCTCTCCTGGAGCCGTAGCGACCTCTGTCAAGCCTTTCCCCAGAAATGATATTCGGGCCAGTCGGTTCTCGGCTGAATAGAAACATTGCCCAGCTGACTTGCAGAGAAACCCAGACATACATGGCAGCAGGCGCAATTCACCTGTCAAATGCTGGAGGTACTGCGCAGATGGTCGCGACTGCGACGGCTCATTCAGAGGTGATTTTGAGAGCAGAGCCCATTGCCCGAATAATAGAACTATCAAAGATGGGCATCTTGTCAGGAACCTTTACCGTGGGGCTTAGCAGTGCAGCTGGTATTCACAGAGATCAAGCCAGCCTGGGGAACAATGTTTGTGTACTATTAAGGAAGGCGCGCTAGGCCTCTCAAAGCCTCCATAAGGGCCTCATCGCATTCCAAACCTCTACATCGACAAGTATCCTGTTCAATGAAATGACTATCACTACGGAAGCAGTTCAGTTGATTATGTTGTTTTTACCCCTCTTTCTCAGTCTTTCTACAGTACGTGTTGGCCACGGGCACTGATGATCAGCACTGTGGATCTGCGGCCCGCTGGCCCGAACCTTTTCAAGACCCTAGGGAGTAGCTTGTGTACATTGAGGCAACATTTCGTGCGAGCTTATTAACTATCTATAACTATTCAGGGTGTTGGGAAGGCTATACACGACTATCTTTGATAGTACCCGAGGTTATACTACTACTAGTAAAGGGAACTGTCACGGGAGCGGCCTGAGGCTTCAGGCCACGATCCATGCTAGGACCTCCGCAGCTTCCGACTACCATCGATACTAGGACTTCCGCTTCCGGTGGTGGCTTTTGTCCTTAATTTACATTGTAGCGCTAGGGTCAGTGCGGACAGATCATCCCCCCAGGTGATCATGCAGACCCATAGCATCTCCGGGCTCCACAGTGGCAGCCATCAAGGAAACCTAAATTGTATGTAGATGGCTCAGGTATTAACATGCCACATTTTCTAGGACACATGAATCCTCCCACGCTCACCTGTGGTTTGTGGCTTCTGATCTCCACTTTGACCCTGCGACACTTTGCATTTGCTTTTTGGCTGAAAAAGACCATGTCATCATTCCAGTGCCTGAACAAATCAGATGCCGTATTATGCAAGAAAAATGATAACCACGTCATTCAACGAACTACTTTGCACTCAGCAGCTTGCTACCGGCGCTCCTTTGCTCCAGATGCACTCTGTTTAAGGTCGTACAGAGCCTGTATGGTGACGTATTGCGGCGGACTTTGGAGTAGATTCCCACCCGATTGAGATTACTGGACTGGCTGACGCCCATTCCGTTGCCATCATCACTATACCTCTTGTCGTCATCATGGTCACACCATCACATTGCAGAATAGCCACCCTTCCGCAGCTATTCGGACGGAGCAGCTCAATCGAAACTATGATCCCGATGATCGAACAAGCTGAAGCTAACTACCGCCCACTTCCCCCCGTCCTCTTCACTCAACAATTCAAGAAACGCCCCGCAAGCACTCAAGCACCTCAATCTTCAACCCTTTTATTCCGTTGCAACCATGATCACCGTGACCGGTGCATACATCATCGAATATCGCCCGGGCGGTCTATACCTCGGCGAAAAGGACGGCGCACTGAACCTGCAAACTATACCCGAGCATCCTACCATTGTACGCCTCTATTCCCCGGGTCCGGCCCAGTCCAAAGCGCGAATGATTGATCCAGGTATACTGATGGCACCCTAGTTCGAGATTGAAGAAGTGAAGCAGGGCCTGTACGCCCTGAGAGCTAGGGACAAGTACCTTGCCCAGGGCAACAGCAACACCCTGACCCTGGTGTCCAAAGATCAACGTGGAGCCTGGCCGATCTCTCCAGTTGATGAGTTTGATGATTCTGAACGCTAGTGGGTAGCCCCGTCACTACGCCCCCGCCTCCTTCCCTGGCACCGTCAGCATATAGGTACGTGTTGGCGCGACACTGACAGGAGATTAGTGTTGGAGATCGAGCTTCAGGCTTCTGGGTTGTGGATGACGAGAAGAACAAGGTTAGTCAGTCAGCCTTTGATTTGGATTGTTGTTTATGCTGGCGTTGGTTATTGGCTGATCGATCGTCCTAGTTGTCAGTCAAAAAGCCTGCCGATATTAGCGACGGCCCTGCCACTTTCAATTTTCTCAGGATTTACAGAGACGATTGAGTGGGGACGGTATCAGTGTTGGCTATGCCGTGTACTTTAGTTGGGTAGCTTGACACTGCTCTGGGTCGAGTCCGTTCAAGGACCTTTCAGGCCATCCTGTCCGGTCTTTCTGTCTCCCACCGAGTACTTTAATCTTAGTAAAATGCTAGCCAACCCTGCTTTTTCCTGCCCTGTCTCCACTTGAACGTACCTATGATAGAGTAATGAAAGACTCGCATCTGCTTTCGTACCTATTGGCTGTCATGGTATTTCCTCATTCATCGGGTCAAGTGTCCTGGCCAGGTGAGTCTGATGAGGATACTACTACGAGGGGTGACGGCAATGGGAAAGAGGATGATGCGTCGAGCCATCGTGGCAGGGATAGTGCTAGCTACCGCTCCCTCAAGTACAATCCTCCTATCCACTCTTCGCTCACTTGCACCCCAAGGGATACTTACGGCTTAGAGGTGCGTTAATAAACGGAAAATTAATGAAAGAGATAAAGAAGTAAACTGCAGAGGCCGACAGATTGGATGGGGATCGGGCCCCAAAATCAACAAGAGGGAGCAAATTTCGTCAAATGAACCCTTACAGAACTTGCGAGCAGAGCGCTGCAGAAAGGGGAGGGCAGGTGGAAAGAGGGGCTGAAAGGGAGGGGAGAGATGCATGTCTCAAAAAACCACAGTCAAGATACTTGCGCCTGCATAACCTGAAGGAAATTGCAATAGTTGCCCTGCCATCTAAGCACGCACTTTCTGCATAGCCTACCCCATGGAGACCAGAAACGTGATTCTCTATCGCAGCCAGAAATACGCAACCCGTCGGATCTGGATGGTTTGTGTGTGGTTCCCCAGGATGGTCATTGGCCCACTAAAGGCAGGGTTAAGAAATAAAAGAGTTGCTTTCTAGGCACTAGGTACCACTTTAATCATGTATCTATCCTAGCTTAGTACGCCCTCATACCCCCAAGGGAGGTCCGAAAGGAAGAGATCTTATACCAGGCCTCTGTTCTCCACGGCCGTTTACTACTACTACTACTACTACTACTACTACTACTACTACTACTACTACTACTACTACTACTACTACTACTACTACTACTACTACTACTACTACTA